>NC_142763.1:21586257-22218928 GCF_054948205.1 Urtica dioica subsp. dioica
CCGGAGCAGTGGAATGTCAAGATGCGACCGCGACCGAGAACGAGGCCCGGGGGGTCACCTTTGACTTCTTCGACACCCTGTTTCCCCTACTAGATGAGGGTGCTGCTTGAGCCGTGTGGCTTCTTTTTTAGCGCGTATGTTTAGCGCTTTGCTTTCTTTTCCTTTTCTAGGATTTCATTTGTTTTTCACGCACTTTTTATTCACCACGTGTTTATCAAATTCAGAGCCGTGGCTCCTTTTATTTATGAGATATTTTTGTTGCTTTCATGCTGAATGCTTCTCATTTTTTTGAGCATTTTCGCTCGTATGCGCCTTCTTCGTGGGCTAACATGGCCCGAAGGGCTTGTATCCTTACCAATAGTTTTGGCAGGTTTTGCGTCCTTAACTAGGGTTCGTTCTCTGCTCATTTCGTCGTTACGACTCGTCGTCGTTTAGACGTTCGATGTGAGGGGGCGTTTGTGCCCAGTTAGGCGATTGGCCGACCCGTGTTTGAACGGTGGTATCGGCCTGTCGGGTTAGGCCGACGATTCAGCGTGCCTAATGTGGCTGTGGCCCAGTGACTTCGCTTCGTGCCTTTCGGCGATCGAAGAGGTCGTACCGAGTAGTTCCCGGGGGCTCTGCGTCCGTGCCATTGGCGATTGGACGTGTATGTTGTGCCGGGTTGGGCCGGCGTCTTTTGAGTTCGCGCCTTGGAGCAAGCAAACGAAAACTGCACCAGAGTTAGGCCAGCGTCTTAGGAGCTCGTGCTTTTGAGCAACGAGCGTAGGTTGCGTCGGGTTAGGCCGGCGTCTTCATGGGTTCGCTCACCCTGGAGCAAGCGAACACGGGTGCGCCGGGTTAGGCCGGCGTCTTTTTGGGTCCGCTCACCCTGGAGTAAGCGAACGCGGGTGCGTCGGGTTAGGCCGACGTCTTTTGGGCTCGCTTGCCCTGGAGCAAGCGAACGCGGTTGCGTCGGGTTAGGCCGACGTCTTTCACTCAAACCCTGTTGTGCCGGGTTAGTCCGGCGTCTTTGGTGTTCGTGCCCTGAGGCTAGTGAATTTGGCTCAAATTTGGCCTTTTTAGGGTTTGAGGCAGCGCCTTTACGCAACTTACATGCGTCTCGGGAGACGTCTTTCACCTGCACCTTTACGCGTCTTACGGCACGCCGGGAAGGCCGACGCTTTACTCGAACCCGTATGCACGAAGGGCCGTCGGGGTCCGAGCTTCCTAAGTCTGTATCCCCGTGGGGGACTTAGGCCGTCGGGGTCCGAGCTTCCTAAGTCTGTATCCCCGTCGGCGTGATAACATTGTAGGGCGACTCCTGGTCGACCACAAGAAAGGGGACCATGTGAACGACTTCGATGCCTCCGGTAAGGTACAGACGGAGGTTCCTCGTAGGTGAGGTTAACCTGCCCGGCAAGGCCTTCTTGAGAGGCAGCTCTGAGGAGCCTTTTCCTTTGCCGGGCCGAGTCCCCGTCTTGCAAGCCACCTAGGATGGTGGTGACGACGTGGACTTACGCATCGGCTGTAGCCGCAACCGATGTGCAGTCGGTGTTAGCGTTGGTCCCTCCACCTTTCTCAGGCTGTGGCCTGTTGTCGGCGGGGGCTGCCGCTCCTACCAAGCGAAGGACAAACTCTTTGAGCTCTCACTTCTGGGTTAATGTCTCAATTTGCTTCCTAAGATGGAAGCATTGAGCGGTCGTGTGACCATAATCCCGGTGGAACTCACAATAACGGGACCGGTCGCGAGATGCGAGGCTGCCCCTTATCGGAGCCGGAGCGACGAACTTGTCACGCGCCACAGCGTAGATTTGCTCTACTGGGGCGTTCAAGGGAGTGTAACTCGAGTAGTCTCTAAAATTGCTCGCGAGACGCGGCTTTTGAGTCGTAGGGGGCCGGCTATCGGAAGCTTGACCTCCCTTGTTTATCCTCTTACGGGGATTGCCAGGCTCGTTGCCGGACTCATCCCGACGGCGGGAGCTTTGGTTGCTGCTCCTGCGGCCGTCGAGGTAATCCTCTACCCCCATGAAGGTTTTGGCTCGGTTCATTAACTCGGCCATCGTAGAAGGGACTCTGCCGACGACAGACTTTAAGAAGTCTCCGGTGCGCAAGCCCTCGATGATGGATGTAATTGCGTCACTGTCGTCAAAGCGGTCAACCTTATTTGATTCTGCTGTGAATCGGGTGAGATACTGTCTCAAGGACTCGTTACTCTCTTGCCTGATTTACCATAAGTACATCTTGGTCTTCTTTTGGACCATGGATGTAGCAAATCGTGCTAGGAACATGTCTTTCAGGTCTTTGAATGATTGGACGCTTCCCGGTCTTAAATTCTTAAACCACTCAAAACCGGGTCCGGTGAGGGTAAGACTAAAGGCTTGGCATAGAGCCCCAGGTGAAACGCCTTGCATCGTCATCCAAGTTTCGTAATGTTGGATGTGATACGTGGGATCAGTCTTCCCATTGTATGGAGGGAGATTCAGGAGTTTGAGGTTTCCCGTGCATACCTCAGCAAGGATTTGGGCGGTGAAGGGAGAGGAATGTTCTTCTACGACCCCGTATGTATCACTGGCCAAGCCCCCTTCACGCAGGTCACGCACCTCATTACGAAGATTGTGAATCATGGTGACGACGTCGAGGCCAGTGTTGGGGTCACTCCTTGTTCAGGAGGAGTCACCTGTCGCCTTTCATTCGACCCTTGAGCCGTGCGAGGGTCCCCATTGATTGGGGTCGCAGTGTTGTGACCCTTGCGAGCACTTAGCCTCTCCCGGAGGTCTTCGCCACGATCGTTCCGTTGGGCGGTAAGTCGATCTCTAAGGTCCGGCCCGGCGGTATGGGGGCGTGAGCTTCGAGCCACACGCCTCACCCGTCGAGTCGTTAGACCTTCCCTGACATTGCCTCTTTGACCGAGTCGGTCATGGGCTGAACGTCGGGAGGTCTCTTCTTGAGAGGAGATCGGTATTGCCTTTGTTTTCGACGGACCGGCTTCGATCTCAACAGGGAGTTCCCCGTCTTTGGTGATAGAAGTTTCGACGTCCGCTGAAATTTCCAAGCCTTCATAGTCGGGGTCATAGTCATGTGCCTCGTCCATGAGGTCCTCGGATTCCCCGTGGGGGGTGCCTTGCGCAGGCGCCTTGCCCGCCAGTTGGCGGTGGTACCTTGCATTAGCTATTTTTAGTTGACGGATTTTCTCCTCCATCTCAAGGATGCGATAGTCCCGACTGTCCTGAAGTGGAGGGGGCGAGGGAGTGTGACTCTCGTCGTTGAGAGACTCCTCGTCGCCTTGCGCTCTAGAGCGCAAGAAGTATTTCTTCACCGCGGTTGCGTTTTCGGGGTTGTTCACACCCTCAGAACGAACGGGTGGTTGACCATTCATGTCTTTCTCGAGTTGAGAAGAAAGGGGTCGAGCTAGAGAAGGGATTTCGGGCTGTGTAAGTCGGGAAGTCCCCTCCTTCTAGCGCCAAAATATTTTCGCACGAAAAAAAACAACGATTAGATACCTCGGGCGGTTCGATCCAAGGCCGGACCAAGTGACCGCGCCCGGGCCAAAAGTCGGAGCTCGTACACCGAGTTGCACTCTCCAGACCCTGAGGTGTGTTTTGGGGGATGTGACCGTGCCAAAGGTTGGCTGCCTATGTACCCTTTAGTCGGGATCAGGTCAGAACGTAGTTCAATTTGTGTATTGAGGGCTATCTTGGGCTCGGAGGCTTGAGAATCCAAGGCTTTAGAGTAGGACCCGGCTCGTAGCTTCTAGTGAAGACTTTAGAGGGGTCGCTTGCCTCGTAGCTCGGAGTTCTAGCTCAATGGCCAAGAAGCTGGAGAGCAGCGTGGACTGCTAAAACCCGGGTCGCAGAAAAGGAGCGCGCTCCCTCTCGTGGAGGGGGGTCCTTGTATTTCTGAGCCGAGGGAGGAGAGGCGCGCGCCCTTGGAATGTCACAAGAGCACGAGAGAGAGAGAGTTCTGAAGAGAAGAGAAGTGTTGTTGGATAAAAATGAATGTCGTTGTTTCCCTCCTAGGGGGTATTTATAGTATTTGGGGGAGGCCTTGGGCCGGCCCCTTGAGGCCCATCGGGTGGCCGGGAGCGGGGCGCGCGAGGCATGACGCCCGGACGGGCACAGGGCGCGCGGGGCGTGACGCCTGGCCGGGCGCGGGGTGCATGGAGCAGCAGGAGCGGCCGGCCGAGGCAACAGGGCGCTCGGCCGGGGGAGCAGAAGCGGCCGACCGAGGCAGCAGGGCGCTCGGCCGGGGCAGCAGGCGCGTGCGCGGGCCGGGCGGCCGTGAGCGCAGACGCGCGTGGGCGCGCGAGGGCCAGAGGGCCGGGGCACTAGGAGCGCGCGCATGCCAGAGGGCCGGGGCGCGGGCGCGCACGGGCCGGCGGCGTCGGGCACGCGCAGGCCGGCGGAGAGAATGTAGAGAAAATGTCCTCTAAGAAATTCTCTTGAGAGAAAGTTGTGTCATTTCCCCCTCAAGTGAGGGGGGTATTTATAGATGTGGGGAAGGGCATGGGCCGACCTTCTTGGAAGCCCACAGACGGGCAAGGCCCGGCAAGGCGCGGGTCGCGCATGGCCGGCAGGGCGTGGGGCGCGCGTGACCGGCAGGGCGCGCGTGACCGGCAGGGCGCGGGCACGCATGGCCGGCAGGGCGCGGGGCGCGCATGGCCGTCAGTGCGCGGGCGCGCATGGCCGGCAGGGCGCGGGGCGCACGTGCCCGACAAGGTGCGGGGCGCGCATGGCCGTCAGGGCGCGGGCGCGCTTGGTCGGCAGGGCGCGCATGGCCTGTAGGGCGCGGGGCGCGCATGGCCGGCAGGGCGCAGGCGCGCATGGCCGGCAGGGCGCGGGCGCGCATGGTCGTCAGGGCATGGGGCACGCATGGCCGGCAGGGCGCAGGGCGCACGTGCCCGGCAAGGTGCGGGGCACGCATGGCCGGAAGGGCACGGGCGCGCATGGCCGTCAGGGCGCGGGCGCGCATGGCCGGCAGGACACGGGGCGCGCATGGCCGTCAGGGCGCGGGGCACGCATGGGCCGAGGCGGCCAGGGCCCGTTGGGTGATCCGGCCGGCCTCGAATTGTTTTTAGATTTCCGGTTTGCCGAAAACGACCGACAACATTTATTGTATTAACTTTAAATCAACATCGTATTTACACAATTGATTCTATATAATTTCTCTCATGTAGCCTTGTATATTGTGACCGAGACTGAACACGCCGGTACTTTGGGTACTTCTTTCTTGCATTTAGTGCTTCGGTACAATTAGTTTCACGCATGCAAAGAAAATCACAACATGTTAATCAGTAAATATCAAAAGTTTTGCAGTCATGTTATAACTTAAGACAAAATTGAGAAAAAATTTCAAGACCCAAAAAATTTCCAGATTTCAAACCCATACGGAAACAACATTTACAAAACCATTTAAATCTTCCATCGAAACTCTTTTTCAGACCCACTTCCCAAAATAAAGAAAGTCTCAAATTTGTTTTCGATGAAAAAAAATTCTCAAACCACCAAAATTTTTTAAATAACATTGTTGCATGTACGTAAATCGTTAAGACTTACTTTGTTTCTGAGCCGTCGGGTTAGAAATCTGTCTCCGTTCTTCAATCAGCGCCGATTTTGTGTTTTGAATTTGAATCGCCTCTTAGGGTTTTCGTTAGAGAGGTTTTTTTTTCCTACGTGAAGATTTGGTTTTAGTCAGATGGTTGATATCCCGTGTTAATTGTATCCCTTAATTTGCGCGATGTAGTTATGGCCGATTAATTTTATTTCCTTTTTTAATTAATGGGCTGAAAATTTTGGGCCGGATTTGGCTGGATTCTAATTAATGCACGATTTTTTTTATTTTTAGGATGAAAATGGACAGATGTTATTTGAGGTCATTCAAGTATTTTAACATGATGTAAATAGATTGTTGTGGCTATTAACAAGAAATTAACAGAAGGTTGGCTAAAATCAAATTTCATATAGCCGTATGACTATATACCTATATAACCCTTTTTTTAATGCATATATGCTCATTTTATATTTTTTTCTTTTTACTATCGCACTTACATATAAATTAAAATTAAAATTAAATTAGAGAATTAACTTCAAAATAAACTTAAAATAAAATATAAAAAGAAGAATTTGTTGCAATTGGTCAATCTTTTGATTTCTTTTAAGATTTTACCCAAAGTTTCATTTTATTAAGAAAATAATGCACCAGGCCAAAGTAAATTGAATTAATTGTTTTAGTTAATTTAATTTATTTCTGTATAATATTTTGTAATAAAATGAAATTTTAGCTATTTTTCTAGAAAAAAAGAAAAAAATTGGACTACTGCTAACGTACTTAGCCAATTAAAACTTATCAATTTCAACTTGTCACACGTTTGAGATTTTTTTGAAAAATAGCCATTACGCATATGTGTCATTGATTTTGGTAGATTGAAATCTCAATTTTATCCTTCCTCTTTTTAACGATTTTAATTTGAAAATGCGTTTGAGCTTTTTCGTTTTTTTTTTCCTTCTTTTCCTTTTCTTTAGGTATTTAGTAACCATTTTTATAAGTATTCAGTTACCATTTTAGTGAGCGTATTTAAATTGATTTTGAATGGATGAGTCAATATGTTTTATATTTGTTTCCAAATATATAGCAATCTCTTAATGACACATTCGTTTACCTTGATTTGATAATGTTTTCAATTTACGTACGAGTGGCTGATAAATTTTCAATTAATAATCGATAATAATTATCAATAAATTTTTTGGGTTTTTTGGTTTCTGATTTTTATTCAAAAATATATAGTAAATAATCGTTAATATTCTTTTATGTTGTTTTTCTATTAAGTAATAATCATTAATAATCGTTTCTGATGTTTTTCTTTAAGTAATAATCGTTAATAATTTTGTGCGTTCTCATGTTTTTTGCAATTTTGATTTGCTTTAAACTTGCACTATGTAGTTTTTTTTTTATTGTTTCTTTCCGAGAGTAGATTTAAAAAAAAAAATTTAATAGTTGCTTAAATTAAGGAATTAGTTACAAGATTATTTCTTTCCTTTTTTATTTCTTAATTATATTACTTATATATGGTGGAAGTTATTTAGAGGTAAGGAAGTCTTTTTTTCCAGTAGTAATAAATTCGTCTGGCTAATAAACATAAATTATCTAAACGGTGGTTAAAATGCAATTTTAAGTTTCAAAATAGCTAAAAATCTACACTGCCCTAATATTTTGTAATAAAATGAAATTTTATCCTTTTTTTTTTAAATAAAAAAGGAAAAAATTGGACTACTGCTACCGGTCTAATTGTTCATATAAAAATCTATTCCTTAAACATTCATTCATATCCATATCCCTATTATTAATTTGTACAACTTCGACTATTTAAACATTATGATCAAATAGTACCCAATTTTAAGAATCGTGGCACTTAAAAATAAGACATTCTCATGCTCACTTCAGGTTGACTATATTAATATTTTTCATAAATTATCAATTAATCAGTTTAAATCTCAATCTTTCATGTGCTACAAGTTACAACCCTTAAGTCATTTTATAATAATTTTTTATGTGTGTGTTTGTAATCACAGCAGAATTAAAAAGCAAAGGATTATTACCTATCTTCGAGTTGACCTTAGCGTCTTTGTCGTGTAGTGAGGCCTTTTCTCTCCGTACACTTGGGAGTTTTGAGGCTTGAGAGGGGAGGGAAACACGAGTGTGTGGGTAGCTGGGCTTAGGGGGTCAATGGAGCATGAAGGAAATGTCGAGGAGGAGGTGTTGTAGACATCGTCGTTTCTGGTCAGGAAGCTGGTAATCACTGAGAGAGAGGACGCCGACGGGGAGAGAGCCGAGCCTTTTTTCCTGGTCGGGAAAATTTTGTCGTCGATGCCGGTGGGGGCCAAAGCTATTTGGGATGTCTTCAGTACGGTCTGGAAGTGTCGAAAAAGTTGAAGAGTAAAAGAACTAGAACCGGGGTTGTTCCAGTTTAGCTTCGATGACGGGGAGGACTTGAAACGAGTCCTAGGGGGGAGGCCTTGGAAGCTACGGGTGCCCAAATCATCTTGAAGCAGTGGCTGGCTCAGTTGTTGGCGGCTGAACTGGACTTCTCGACTTCACCTTTCTGGGTCCGATTGTGTGGTCTCCCTCCGGGTTTCCACAACGTCGCTAGCGCGAGAGAGTTGGCTCCTCTCTTGGGTGATTATCTGGGCTTCTCCGGCAGAGAGGGGAACGATCTGAAAATAAAGGTGGAGGTGAATGTTCAGAAAGCGCTCTGCGGGGGATTCTTCCTAGATCGAGATGAGCTACCGCCACTGTGGGTTCAATGCAAGTACGAGAATCTTGGGCGCGTAAGCTACACTTGCGGGTTTTTGGGGCACAACTCAGACTCATGTTCGTCAAGAAGCGAGGCTGTGGTGAGAGCCCCTCATTCGCCGGAGGTAAACCTGTACGGGAGTTGGATACATGAGGGAGTTGGGGCTCGCTCGTGCTTCGCTGGTGTAGAGAAACTTATCGGACGGGGAAAGTTTCAGGAGGTCGTGGCCTGGCTTAGAGACCCAGCTAATAGAGGACCTGTACATGAGGAAAAGGTCCGGGCATGGCTCGACGGTCCGATGTAGCTCCAGGGTTCGATCTTTGAGGGCGGGCGCATGGCTCGATTTGACGTAGCACGGAGGCCGAGGTTGGAGAAATCAGTGGGGGCCACTGCAGGGGATGGGACTTCCCCGTCAGGTACTGGGCAGAAAGAGTCGTTAGAGGAGCCGCTGGAGGGTGTCAGGAGGGTAGGTTCGATTGAGGAATGTCTGGGGGAGGTTGAGGTTTTTCGGGGAAAGGCTACGGGGGAAAAAAAGGAAACGTGTTTGGGGAAGACAAAAGAGTGCAGGGTGACTGATAAGGGAAAGGGTTTTATTGTGGGAGAGGGATGTGGGCCTGGGCTGGAGACTTTGAAAGCCCACAACAATATTGAACCTGGGCTGGAGTTTTCTGAAGCCCATAAGAAAGGCTTGGTATCTCTTAATGTGGACCAGGCATCTACCATGATGAGTGAGCCCCCTATTTTGAAATGTGGGGAAGGCGTGTCTCTGCCCCATGAGAGTTTTGTTTCTTCAAAGGGGCCGGCTTGTGACGACCCGACTTTTCGGACCGTCTTACTTAACTTACTTTTTAAAACTTAAGAAAATTTGGGGTAAATTTTTTTTTTTTTTAAACATAACTTAAAATATAAATTTTGAAACCTCGTAACCTAAAAAAATAAATTTTCATTTAAAACTTGATTAACGAAAACAACCAAAAAGTCGAAGTTGCATAATCGCAAATTAAAACCCAAAAATACCATAGTAAATAAATACCATAAATAAAGTCGTAACCTTTAAAGGAATTGAAAAACATAACTTAAACCATGAAACTTAAAACCTTGTGTTTGGATTATTAAAAAAACTGAAACCAAAGCGGAAGTCTCTTATTTTCGAAAACGGCAACCATAACCCAACCCTCTCGCTATCGCCGCCGCTGATCCACCCTCCTCACTTGCTCATATGTTGTTTACCTACAACACGGACGTATAAACATAGAGTGAGCTAACGCTCAGCGAGAATAACTATAACTCACAAAACATAAGTAATAAAATAAAATGCATGAACCGGTTATTAGTATTTTAAATTTAACCGTGACATGAGATACCCTATTTAAACGTCTATCGTATTTTAGTTCGGGGGTCCCCTAGAGTAGCCGTATCGATTTCAGTGTACACTTTGGTAACGAACCATGGGGCTGCGACCTCTCATAGAACGCCCCGTCACATACATAAACATATGAGGAACTCTCTATGTGAGCCCGTAGTTCGGCTCGAGAAATTCCTCTAATTACCTCCGTAGTTCGAGGCGGTACGACTCTCTTGCTTACTTAACTTATTAACCGTGTTTATTACGTTAAAAGCATGAGCGACATAAGATAAAAAAAAAACATACATGATAACATAGCTAGTAAAATAAGATGTGTTATAGATATTCTAATACACACAACATAAGATAACATAACTCACATATGGTCATACCAAATCATACCAAGCACATTCCGAACAAACACACCCACACACAAATTCACACAATACATAAATACTTCATATCACATAATACTTAGTATATTTTGAACTAATCCGTGTTGCAGTGAGATTATTCTCACCTGGATATCGGAATTACGATCGAAGACCGTCGAAGGAAAATGATGCTCTTAATGACTCGGAACCTAAACGGAAAAGGTTGACTATTACTTATCAGGTAAGAAAAGGATTTAATACATGACTTAGTTTCTGGAAATTTCAAAATTTCGGCTGAAGGTGTAAATTACGAAAATACCCTTGGGGTCGATAAAATATTTTTTTGAAAAATAAATCTATAAAAATTACTGTGAGAGCGAAAAAAAATATTTGGAACACTTCATACTTCAGAGGCATATACAAAATATGTTCAGATTATTTAATAAAAATTCAAAAGTATAAGAAAGCAATATTTAGTCTTTTTAAAAACAAAAACTGTTTTGGAACGATTCTGCACACCGTTTGGATTTTATCCCAAATATATTCTGTGGGCATCCAAAAATTCTAAAATTTGGAGTAGATATCATAAACATATAGAACTAGACCGTGTATAAAAATTAGCTCAAAAATAATTTTGTAGATATATAAACAAGACGTTTTGTTGTAAAAAGATCAGGGTAAAAACTAGACTGCGCACTGATCGCAATTAATTCATAAAATAATAATGAGAACTCGAAAAATTCTAAAATTTAAACCACAATTAAATAACATGTGAAAGTATAATCTGTAAAAAAATTAGATCCAAAAACCGTTTTTAGCTATTTTAAAACGTGCGATTTTGACACTGCTTAAAACTGATTTCTAAACAGGAAATATTAAACCTAATTTTTCTTATGAAAAACGAAATAAAAGCATAAAAAAAAATTTAAGGAACAGTATGAACTGAGCATAAAGAAAAAAAATACCTTAAAAGAGATTGGAAAAAAAACTCACTAACACTTCTTGAACCAAAACTTAGAGGTTAAGATGACTATTTGGTGATTAGGGTTTTTAGTTTTATTGTTGGAAAAGGGATAGAGAGGAAAGGGGAGAGAAAACGTGGGTGAGAGGGATGGGGAGATTCTGAAGAAGAAGAAAAAAAAACAGCGTGTAGAAGAGAGAAAAAAAAAAACAAATAGAGTTGTTTAGCTATATATATATATAGGGTTTTTGAAACAAACCCTAACTAATCCTACTTTTCGTCAACAAAACACGCGCAAGGAGAGGAAAAAAAATAACAAGCTCTGATGTGATACTTCTAGAAGGAAAATCATTTAAAAAAAATTCGTTACTTTTCATGTATGATACCAATTACTTTTTACGCAAACAGATAAAATGTGTGCATATATATATATATATATCATATTCTTTTTAATTTTTTTTTTTTAAAGAAAAGTCATAGGTTGCGTAACCCAACCAAACACATTTTGTATACTTATATAATTTGATTACATATGTATAAAACACTGACATTCATATATAATATATATATATATATATACTTTATGTATTCAAAAAGCAAAACGAGTATTAATAAATATCTTTCATCACTTTTCATATATACACATATATGTATAAATAAATATATATATATATATATATATATATATCTATATATATATACACACACACAACAAGCATCATAAAAACTTGGATAAAAAAAATCAGTAACAAAACTTCATAAATATTTTGAAATTGTGGGGTTTCACAATTTCCTTTACTTATTGGAATTTTCGTCCCGAAAATTAAAAAATCGAGAAGAACATAAGAATTCTTACTTGGACATACTAAAATCCTTTGAAAAGATTGGGATATCGTGTTTTCATGTCTTCTTCCCGCTCCCAAGTAGCTTCTTCTATCTTGTGATTCCGCCATAACACTTTTACCAAAGGAATCACCTTGTTCCTCAAAACTTTCTCTTCGCGATCGAGAATCTGGACAGGTTTCTCTTCATACGTCAAGTCTTCGTGAACTTCGATGGGCTCTTGGATTAAGTCGTGCGTTGGGTCAGGTAGGTACTTCTTGAGCATCGAGATATGAAACACGTTGTGCACCAATGCTAACTCGGGATTCAGGGCTAGACGGTAGGCTACCTTTCCGATTCTTTCTATGATCTCGAAAGGACCAATGTACCTCGGGCTCAACTTTCCATTCTTGCCGAACCTCATCACACCCTTGAGAGGTGCTACCTTCAAGAACACCAAATCTCATACTTGAAATTCTAGTGGTCGCCTTCTCTTATCGGCGTAACTTTTCTGTCGGCTTTGGGCAGTTCCCATTCGATCACGAATTTTCTTGATAGCCTCTGTTGTGTCTCGGATAAAATCTGTTTTCTCGAGATTATTTTCTCCAGCTTTAAACCAGTGAATTGGAGATCGGTACTTTCTCCCATAGAGAGCTTTGTATGGTGCAACGCCGATTGAGGCTTGGTAGCTGTTGTTGTATGAGAATTCAATAAGTGGCAGCCTCTTACTCCAACTCCCACCAAAATCCATGACACATGCCCTTAGCATATCCTCTAGGGTCTGAATCGTCCTCTCGGATTGGCCATCCGTTTGGGGGTGAAAAGCGGTGCTAAACTTCAGTGGCGATCCCAGCGACTTTTGCACGCACCTCCAGAAGTTAGAAGTGAAACGACCATCGCGATCAGAGATGATGGATAGAGGAACGCCGTGCAGTCTCACCACGTTATTCACGTATAACTCAGCCAACTTCTCCACGGAGTACGTGACCTTCATCGGGATGAACCTAGCAGACTTGGTCAAACGGTCCACCACTACCCAGATAGCATCATAACCCTCAACCGTCTTAGGTAATCCAACCACAAAACCCATTGTGATTTGTTCCCACTTCCATTCAGGAACTTCGATTGGCTGTAATTCTCCAGCTCGTCGTTGATGTTCGGCTTTCACTTTCTGGCAGGTAAGACATTTACTGACAAACTTTGCAACGTCACCCTTCATTCCGTTCCACCAAAAGTGTTCTCGGAGGTCTTGATACATCTTCGTGGAACCTGGGTGAACTGAATACAGTGTCTCATGTGCTTCGGTAAGAATTTGCCTTCGTAACTCATCTTCGTTGGGTACACAAATCCTTCCATCGAAAAAGAGTACATCATTCTCCGAAATGGAAAATTTTGACTCTTGGCTTTCCAACGCATCGTCCTTCAACTTTGACATCTCCGGATCACGCATTTGCGCTTCCTTGATCCTCTCAAACAGATCTGACTGTAAGGTCATATTGGCTAATCCTTGTGTGATAATTTCAACCCCTAAATTGTTGATTTCATCAGTGAGTTGAGGAGATAAAGCTCGCATCATCGATAGACTAGCCTCACCCTTCCTACTTAAGGCATCTGCTACCACGTTTGCCTTTCCGGGGTGGTAATGGATACCACAGTCGTAGTCCTTAACCAATTCTAGCCACCTTCTTTGCCTCATATTCAACTCCTTTTGAGTGAAAATATACTTTAAGCTCTTATGATCGGTAAATATCTCACACCGAACACCATACAGGTAGTGTCTCCAAATCTTGAGGGCAAAAACCACTGCGGCTAACTCCAAATCATGAGTAGGATAATTCCTCTCGTGATTTTTGAGTTGTCGTGACGCATAAGCCACTACTTTGCCGTTTTGCATTAACACAACACCAAGACCTGTCTTTGACGCGTCGCTGTAAATAGACAAAGGTTCTCCACTTTCAGGGACTATAAGTATTGGCGCGCTGGTGAGTCTTCTCTTCAACTCGCGAAAACTCTCTTCACACTTCTCGGTCCACGCATACTTCTTATCTTTCTTCGTGAGGGCGGTGAGTGGAGCAGCTAATGTAGAAAACCCTTCAACAAATCTTCTATAGTAGCCTGCTAAACCGAGAAAACTCCTGATCTCTGTCACACTTCGAGGCGGTTTCCAATCATTGACGGATTCTATCTTGGAAGGATCAACGGAGATCCCATCCTTAGAAACCACGTGACCAAGGAAATGCACCTTATCCAGCCAAAATTCGCACTTCGAGAATTTGGCATATAGTTGATGTCATCTCAAAGTCTGTAGTGCAACTCGCAGGTGTTCTTCGTGATCTTCGACACTCTTAGAGTAAATCAGAATGTCATCAATGAAGACTATTACAAATTTATCCAAGACGTCGCTAAAGATCCTATTCATCATATCCATGAAGGCTGCTGGGGCGTTAGTGAGTCCAAAAGGCATGACCGTAGCGGGTGCGAAAAACAGTCTTTGGAATGTCGTCCTCTTTGACTCGTAATTGATGATAGCCGGATCGCAAGTCAATCTTCGAAAATACTTTTGCTCCCTTGAGTTGGTCAAACAAGTCATCAATCCTAGGAAGCGGATACTTGTTCTTGACGGTGACCTTGTTAAGCTCTCTGTAGTCGATGCACATACGGAAAGATCCATCTTTCTTCTTCACGAATAAAACCGGTGCTCCCCATAGTGAATGACTTGGGCGGATGAATCCTTTATCCAACAACTCTTGAAGTTGTGTTTGTAGCTCCTTGAGTTCAGCTGGCGCCATTCGATAGGGTGACTTAGAGATCGGTCCCGTACCAGGTAGTAATTCAATCCCAAAAGAAATCTCACGCTCTGGAGCTAAGCCTGGTAATTCTTCGGGAAAAACATCTACATAATCTCTCACCACTGGCACGTCGTCAGGAGTTGCTTCTACATCCTTAGTCTTGTCCACTACCGACGCTAGGAATCCATAACACCCTTTACTCATCAATCTTCTAGCTTGTAATGCTGACACCAACATCTTAGATTTCTTGAGTGGCCTTCCTTCAAAGGTAAACCCTCTTCCCGTTACCGGTTTGAAGATTACCCTTTTTCGGCTACAATCGATCATTGCATTATTCTCGCCTAAGAAGTCCATACCCAAGATGGCATCAAAGTCTTTCATTTCTAAGACAATGAAATCGATCCTTAACTCATGACCACCAATTATTATCGGTACTCTTTTTAAACAGTGCTCTGATAATAGCACATCACCAGACGGTAATGCCGTCCTGAAAACCTTCCTAGTTTTCACTACACTATCGCCTAATTTCCTAGCCAGTTCTAACGAAATAAAACAATGTGTAGCACCAGAGTCAAACAATACTAAAGCGTCAAAATGAGCTATAGGAAGCTGACCTGCTACCACATTCAAAGACCTGGCTAGAGCATCAGCGTTGGTGTAGGCGTAGATGCGGGCTTGTTGTGGTGGTGGAACTTGGGTGGTTGGAGGTGCTTCTAAACGACCTTGGGAAATCTGTGGCCCTTCGATGACAGCTTGCATGAAGTTAAGTCGTCCATTTGGGTTGTGCTGCTGATATTGTCCATTCTGAGAGGAAAATGATTTCGTACAATCCTTGAGAAAGTGTCCAGGCTGACCACACTTGAAACAAGTCATGGTTCCCTTCCGGCACTCTCCAGGATGCATCTTCCCACAAGTCTTGCATACTGAAAAGGTCGTTCCCTTTACCTTGACCTTGTTGTTGGCGTTGCCACCATTTCCAGGATGAATTCTCATCTTTCCATTCTCATTCCATTGGGGTTGTGCCTTGAAGCCTTGACGGTTATGGTTAGGCTGGGGATTTCCTGATTGGTTTGGCTTCCTGTTGTCGGGACCTCTGCTTTGACCTTTCTCCTCTTTTCGAGCCTTGTAAAACTGAGCACGTTCCTCCTTTACTTGGATCAAGTGGTATTCAGCTCGCATGGCACGTTCGAGGCAGTCGGCGGCTGTGGTAGGTGGCTGACTTCCACTATCAATGGCTAAGGTCAATTCCGGTCGGAACATTCCCATCATCCTCCTAACTCTTTCTGTCTCTGTCGGAACCAAGTGAGGACACAGTCTGGCCAATTGATTGAACTTACTAACAGCTTCAGTCACAGTCATCGTCCCTTGCTTCAGCTCCGCAAACTCCTTCTGCTGAGTGTTCATCGCTCGCATGTTGAAATACTTACTGTTGAACTCCTCAGTGAAGTCTTCCCAAGACATAGCGCGTGTGTCTCTTCTAGCTGCTACTGTCTCCCACCAGTAGCGTGCATCCTTCTTCAGAACAAAAGACGCGCATATGACTTTCTCAATTTCCGAGATATTCATGAAGTTGAAGATCTTCTTCATCTCTGACATCCACTCGTCAGCCACTAAAGGATCAGTGGAACCTTCGAAATCTGGAGCTCTCATCCTCCTGAACCTTTCGAAAAGATCATCAGCCACAACAACTTGGCCCATCTGAGGTACACCCTGAGGAGGTACTGGCGGTGCTTCTTGATCCTCTCCCATATTTCCATTCACTTGGGGGAGGTGGTTTCTCAACTCTTGTATCTCCACTTCTTGGGCTTCGATACATTGTAGCAATGCAGTGACGAGTACCGCAAGCTCTGGCTGGGCCGCTGGCTGAGGTGCGGGGGCTGGACCGTCGGGATTCACTGCCGCTCCTTGTTGTGCGGGAAACGGAGCGGCATGATGAGCATCTTGCATTGGGACATCAACGGCAACTCTACCTCTTCCCCTACCTCGGCCTCGTGGCCTACCTCTGCCTTGTCCACGAGCAGCTTGAACGTTTTCCATCTAAGATTTCGAAGACATATTCGCGATTAGGGTTTTTGGCTTCTAAAACTATTAGGATCGATTATAGAAAAGACTTAACATGCAAAACACCCTCATACAAAGAACTTTATGAAACTATTAAGATAATAGTAACTTAAACATATAATCCAAATTCGAAAGTGATACTCAAAACAAAAAAAAACGAAACTAAAACCTCACAAAAAAAATAAAAGGTATTTCAAACTTTAAGGAAAGACAAATAAAACCAAAAATCCTAGAATAGCAAGAAGAATTTAATCCTCGACTGGATCATCCTCAGAAGGATCTTCCTCCGATTCTTCCTCTACCGGGTCCATATTGGAATCGCCCTCTGGAGGTAGGTCATCGTCGACGAGCTCCATATAATGCTTAATGTATCTATTAAACTCTTCGAAAGTTATTCCAGGCGCGGGTTCATAGGTGCAATACTTCCCTTCCTGTTTTTCAAAATCAGAAAGCCCATTCCAGTACACACTAATCGCGTCTTCATCATCCAAAAGAAAAGGAACGTGGGATAGCATGTCAGAGGTTCGATTATGGTACTCTTTTGCAGTCTCCCCATCTTTCATCTTCCATGACCTCAAAACATGACGATAACGCCTTCTTTCCATTTTCGCACGCCAGCCCTTATTGGTGAAATTTCGTATAACCCCATCCTTCATGTACTCCCATCCAGCTCCGGGGTGATCCCTTAGCTTTTCTTGCCAATACTCCAATACCTTCCAGTGGACCTTTAGTTGTGCAAAGGAAACTTGCAATCTCTCTGGAACTTGCAACACCTTAAAACGGATGTCTATGTTATTGCACCATTCTCGTGTGCCGACGATATCTGTCATCGCGCTGCTAAGAACTGGAGGATTTGTCTCTAAGAATTTGATCATGAGGTCACCATCAGCAATGCGGCTCTGGCTTTCCGCGATCACGTGTTTTGTTACTTCAACGTCCATCTAACAAAGAAGAAAGAGAAAAGCTAAACATACAACCTAATAAAACAAAATTAACTTACTTGAGTAGGGGGAAGCCGTGCGATCGATAGGGAAGAGAGGTCGTAGGTTCGTTGCTCTGATACCAACTGTGACGACCCGACTTTTCAGACCGTCTTACTTAACTTACTTTTTAAAACTTAAGAAAATTTGGGGTAATTTTTTTTTTTTTTAAACATAACTTAAAATATAAATTTTGAAACCTTATAACCTAAAAAAATAAATTTTCATTTAAAACTTGATTAACGAAAACAACCAAAAAGTCGAAGTTGCATAATCGCAAATTAAAACCCAAAATACCATAGTAAATAAATACCATAAATAAAGTCGTAACCTTTAACGGAATTGAAAAACATAACTTAAACCATGAAACTTAAAACCTTGGGTTTGGATTATTAAAAAAACTGAAACCAAAGCGGAAGTCTCTTATTTTCGAAAACGGCAACCATAACCCAACCCTCTCGCTATCGCCGCCGCTGATCCACCCTCCTCACTTGCTCATATGTTGTTTACCTACAACACGGACGTATAAACATAGAGTGAGCTAACGCTCAGCGAGAATAACTATAACTCACAAAACATAAGTAATAAAATAAAATGCATGAACCGGTTATTAGTATTTTAAATTTAACCGTGACATGAGATACCCTATTTAAACGTCTATCGTATTTTAGTTCGGGGGTCCCCTAGAGTAGCCGTACCGATTTCAGTGTACACTTTGGTAACGAACCATGGGGCTGCGACCTCCCATAGAACGCCCCGTCACATACATAAACATATGAGGAACTCTCTATGTGAGCCCGTAGTTCGGCTCGAGAAATTTCCTCTAATTACCTCCGTAGTTCGAGGCGGTACTCTCTTGCTTACTTAACTTATTAACCGTGTTTATTACGTTAAAAGCATGAGCGACATAAGATAAAAAAAACATACATGATAACATAGCTAGTAAAATAAGATGTGTTATAGATATTCTAATACACACAGCATAAGATAACACAACTCACATATCGTCATACCAAATCATACCAAGCACATTCCGAACAAACACACCCACACACAAATTCACACAATACATAAATATTTCATATCACATAATACTTAGTATATTTTGAACTAATCCGTGTTGCAGTGAGATTATTCTCACCTGGATATCGGAATTACGATCGAAGACCGTCGAAGGAAAAGGATGCTCTTAATGACTCGGAACCTAAACGGAAAAGATTGACTATTACTTATCAGGTAAGAAAAGGATTTAATACATGACTTAGTTTCTGGAAATTTCAAAATTTCGGCTGAAGGTGTAAATTACGAAAATACCCTTGGGGTCGATAAAATATTTTTTTGAAAAATAAATCTATAAAAATTACTGTGAGAGCGAAAAAAATATTTGGAACACTTCATACTTCAGAGGCATATACAAAATATGTTCAGATTATTTAATAAAAATTCAAAAGTATAAGAAAGCAATATTTAGTCTTTTTAAAAACAAAAACTGTTTTGGAACGATTCTGCACACCGTTTGGATTTTATCCCAAATATATTCTGTGGGCATCCAAAAATTCTAAAATTTGGAGTAGATATCATAAACATATAGAACTAGGCCGTGTATAAAAATTAGCTCAAAAAGAATTTTGTAGATATATAAACAAGACGTTTTGTTGTAAAAAGATCAGGGTAAAAACTAGTCTGCGCACTGATCGCAATTAATTCATAAAATAATAATGAGAACTCGAAAAATTCTAAAATTTAAACCACAATTAAATAACATGTGAAAGTATAATCTGTAAAAAAATTAGATCCAAAAACCGTTTTTAGCTATTTTAAAACGTGCGATTTTGACACTGCTTAAAACTGATTTCTAAACAGGAAATATTAAACCTAATTTTTCTTATGAAAAACGAAATAAAAGCATAAAAAAAAAATTAAGGAACAGTATGAACTGAGCATAAAGAAAAAAAATACCTTAAAAGAGATTGGAAAAAAACTCACTAATACTTCTTGAACCAAAACTTAGAGATTAAGATGACTATTTGGTGATTAGGGTTTTTAGTTTTATTGTTGGAAAAGGGATAGAGAGGAAAGGGGAGAGAAAACGTGGGTGAGAGGGCTGGGGAGATTCTGAAGAAGAAGAAAAAAAAACAGCGTGTAGAAGAGAGAAAAAAAAAACAAATAGAGTTGTTTAGCTATATATATATATATATATATATATATATATATATATATATATATATATATATATATATAGGGTTTTTGAAACAAACCCTAACTAATCCTACTTTTCGTCAACAAAACACGCGCAAGGAGAGGAAAAAAAATAACAAGCTCTGATGTGATACTTCTAGAAGGAAAATCATTTAAAAAAAATTCGTTACTTTTCATGTATGATACCAATTACTTTTTACGCAAACAGATAAAATGTGTGCATATATATATATATATCATATTCTTTTTAATTTTTTTTTTTTTTAAAGAAAAGTCATAGGTTGCGTAACCCAACCAAACACATTTTGTATACTTATATAATTTAATTACATATATATAAAACACTGACATTCATATATATATAATATATATATATATACTTTATGTATTCAAAAAGCAAAACGAGTATTAATAAATATCTTTCATCACTTTTCATATATACACATATATGTATAAATAAATATATATATATATATATCTATATATATATATATACACACACACACAACAAGCATCATAAAAACTTGGATAAAAAAAATCAGTAACAAAACTTCATAAATATTTTGAAATTGTGGGGTTTCACACGGCTAGTCCTAAGGGAGGGAAGGGCCAACCCAAAAGGAAGCTTGTTGAGGACTATACCTATGGGGAGGTTTTTTTCGAGACCAACAAAAGGAGGGCGGGAATCGGCGAAGAGTTGGCAGAGGGCTGGGCAGCTGCTGGTAACCACCGGGAAGAGGATATTCTCTCGTTGGCCTCGACATTCAAGCTCTCTTTTGAGGCCGGAGTTGGGGGCGGAGATAAGGGAGCTGTCAAAGAAGGGAAAGGTAAAGTGAGGGGTCGGAAGAGCTCTCGAAGACCTGCGATGGGAAAGGAAGTAAATCGCGTTCTTGCTCCAGCGGAGGATATTTCGAAAGCCAACGTAACAAAAGGATCGGCAGCCGACCAAGGGCGGGCTGACCGGGCTCAATGATCATCATTTGGTGGAACGTTTGTGGGTTGGGAAACCCACGAGCAATGGGCCGCTTGCGAAGGCTTATTTGCGAGCGGAAGCCGGACCTTCTCTTTCTTTCGGAGACGAAATTAAGAGGAACCCGGTTATCAAGATTATGGAAAAGAATTGGGTTTGACCAGTGGTTAGGGGTGCATTCGGAGGGACGAAATAGGGGTTTGTTTCTCGCTTGGAAGGATGAGGTTACGGTGACTTTACGGAGCAAGAGTAAAGGTCACATAGATGTGGGAGTTAAGGACAAAGAGGGTAAGTTGTGGCATTTTACCGGGTTTTACGGGGACCCCGTCGAGGCGCGCCGGAGTCTATCGTGGGACCTTTTGAGAAGGTTAGACGATGGGAGTAACTCTCCGTGGTTGTGTGGAGGTGACTTCAATGAAGTCCTCTTTTAGCATGAGCATGTGAGCACGAGTCGGAGGAGGGACTCGGGGATGAACGCTTTTGGCACCGCTCTCGACGATTGCGGGCTGTGCGATTTCGGGTTCAATGGCGAACTCCTAACGTGGAACAACAAGCGGTGCGGGGGGGCCAATGTGATGAGCCGCCTTGATCGGGTTTGTACGAATGCTAGTTGGAATAGCCTATTCCCGACAAGTGTGGTGGAGGTGCTTGATTTTTGGGGGTCCGACCATCGTGTTTTGGAGATCGATACGGAGGAGAGACCAACGTTCCCTCCTTCTCGCTCGGCTACCAAGAGACGGTGGGCTTTTGAACCGGGGTGGCTTACTAACGACGAATGTGGTGAGGTGATTAGAAGGGCGTGGAGCCGAAGGCCGAGCCGGGAAAGAGGAGAGGGGTGTGCGGGTAGGTTGGATGAATGCCAAGAAGCCTTGTGAGGATGGGCGAAGTCTACTTTCGGCCACCGGGAGAGACGGTTGAAGGAGCTTTCCGGACGGCTCGAGGCGATCAACAAAGAGGTATGTAACTCTTCCAATTGTATGGAAGCGAAGAGGTTGGGCCACGAGATAGAGTTACTCATCCTTCTCGAGGAGTACCATTGGATGCAAAGGGCTCAGGTGGATTGGCTCAAGGGATGAGATAAGAATTTGGCGTACTTTCACCAACGTGCGTCTAGAAGAAGGAGCCAAAACTCTATCCGGGGAATCCTCAACGAGGCGGGAGTGCGTGTCTCGGCCGAGGAGGATGTGAGAGGGGTCTTTGAACGCTATTTCTCCAACATTTTCGCTTCGAATGGTGCTAGTGAAGAGGAGTTCCGGGTGATTACGGAGGAGGATGTGAATCGGATCTCCGATTCTCACGGGTCTTTGATGGACGAATATTTCACCGGGGACGAGGTGGACAAGGCTCTTTTTTCGATGGGCGCCCGGAAGGCCCCGGGACCTGACGGGTTCCATGCTCTTTTCTTCCAAAAGAATTGGAACGTGGTGGTGTTGTCAATGGTGCCCACAAGAAGAGTTGTAGTCTTTATTTTGTACATTTGATGTAATGAAGATTCTTGTTTGTAATTGCTTATTCATTAATAAAAAGTTGAAACGTTCATTCATTCCTCCTTGTCTGTTTGAAGCTTTATGATAAAACACTAGTCTTTAGTCCATAAACAAACTTAACAACTTACGAAGAGACAAATGTAGATTTGCATGAACAAACTCTTCGTAGTTTGCTTAAAACGATATATTCGCAATCTAAGGGTCAAAGGACTATTGACCTCAGTACGATTGTTAGGAGAATCTATGATGTCTGGTTATGGGGCATTGAGAGTTGGAGACTCTATAGTTCTTCTAGGTATCTTCTAGAACAAACCATTTAACCCCTTATGTCTCGAAGTCACTACGTATGAATTGCATCATGCTTACCTTAATCCTGAAATGAGACATGTCATTTCATAGCTTACGTATTCTCATTTGAGAAAGTCAGAGTTCGGACTCACTATGTGATTCCGAACATGACATATTGGTGAAGTACTAAGTTATGAAGATGTCATGAGTAACTTTGTGAAGTTCTTATAGATATGGAATTCATGTACAAGATTGCTGAAATGCAATGTATATCACCTCATGCTTTGTTCCTTGGAGTGTGAATAAATGAACTGGCCAGTGTCCAAATTGAGTCCTGACTCTTTTGGATGAAACAATGTGACTTGTTAGCTCCTCGTCAATACATTGTTTCTAACTTATTCACAAGCGACAAAGGAGTTAAGGAAATAACAGCTAGAAGAGTAAAATGGTAATTTCGTAAATCCCGACTTGCTGATGATATTCATGAAGGGTAAACATAGATAATATTCAGTGGATCTGCTCATCATAATTTGGTTGAATTCTTGAGTAGAAAATAAATTCATTTGAACCGAGAGATTTTCAGTGTCAACTTTTTAGTGGAGTCAGTTGACATTAAGCTAAACTTGGAAAAGGCTTGTGAACTTTTGAGTCCAAGTGTTTAGCTCAAGCTTTGTTCATTTGGATCCATGAGGTCACTGTCACGAATCACATCGAGTAGGAATAGTTAAAATAGAAGCTAAATCAAAACAAGAACGAGACAAGTTTTACGAAAATTGTCAAAAGGGTATTTTTGTCTTTTGAGACATAGGATAAAATGAATGTCAATAAATTTTTTGACAAGGTCATTTAATGACATGTATCACTCGGCCAATATTAGTCTTATTGGGCCTTGTGAATTAATTTCATTTCATAAGAATTTTATTAAAAATTCTTAATGGGCATTTTTCATGTTGTCATGAACAAATGAATGAGCCTCTAAAAGCCCCATCTAGATTGAATATGGGCGCCTACTACCGAAGGGAAAGAGAGAATATTTTGTGCATAAATGTATCAAGATACTTGCCAAAAGAAAAAGAAGAAACAAATTTCTTATGCATGGCATAGAGAATTTCGGCCAACTAGAGAAAGGAACAAAATAGGAAACAAATCAAAGCTTCTAGAAGACCTTGTTTGGCCGAGTATCTCAAGTGGGAAAAGGAGAAATTGGCTCATGAATATGTGATATTCTATAGAAGATGAAACTACCTTATTGAAGGTAACACCTCTCCTATAAATAGGAGCCTCATTCTTCACATTTCATTCATCCAAGTTTTAGATATTTGAGAGATTCTCTCTCTAGACTTGGCCGACTCATCTCCTTCTCTCTATTCAATTTCGTTTTTTGTTTTGGCACATAGGTCCTCATTTGACCTAGTGTTTAGCTCTTCGACTTCAAGACTCGTTTTTAAGTCGTAGTGTTTAAAAGTGCCCACACACTAATTCCTTTTTCTCTCGAGTGATTTAGTGATAGAAACTTTCGTGGTTGCTCGAGTCGCGAGGAAGGAAGAGAGACGTGCTGCGAGGGGAGACGAACGTTGCAACCTTTTCCAAAAGCTTCTCAACTTTCAAGCTTCTAAAAGGTTAGTAATCTTTTATGCTCATATTAGTTTTTATTTACATGTGCTTGCTCTTTGTCTAGGTTAGTAAAAACTGTTTTACTTGTAAAAGAAAATTTTTAAAATTCCACCGCTTACCGAAGCGTTAAACTTTTTCTTAAACCCTAGATCAATTCCAACAGGTGGGTCCGGGGGTGAGAGATGAATATCTCGGGGTGCTAAATCGGGGAGAGAGTGCTCGAAAGTGGAATGAAACAAACATTGTGCTCATACCGAAAGTGAAGAAGCCGGTTAAAGTGGGAGATTTCCGACCCATTAGTTTATGTAATGTTATGCTCAAGATGGTAACTAAGGCGATTGCTAATAGAATCAAGGTGGCCCTCCCGTCGATCATTTCCGAGGTACAAAGCGCCTTTGTTCCGAACCGGCTCATATCGGACAACATAGCAATCGCCTTTGAGCTTCTCCACTCTTTGAAGAAGAAGACTAGCGGGCGTCGGGGAGTTGTGGCGATCAAATTCGACATGAGCAAGGCTTATGATAGGGTGGAGTGGGGATTTGTCGAAGCCATGATGAAGAGAATGGGCTTTGGAGCCAAGATTGTAGCGGTGATTATGAGATGCATTTCGACTCCTTCCTTTTTGGTGGTCATTAACGGCCGGGTAGGGGGAAGATCATTCCCAAAAGAGGCCTTCGCCAAGGGTGCCCCCTCTCGCCTTATCTCTTCCTTATTTGTGCGAAAGGACTCTCCGCTCTTATCCGAGGCCATGAAAGATTGGGGCTTTGGCGGGGGTTTGCGTGTTGTTCCGGGGCCCCTAAGATCTCACATCTCTTGTTTGCCGATGATAGCCTCCTATTTTGTGAAGCGAGCAAAGGAAATTTCCGTGCGATTCGGGGAGTTTTGGAAGTGTATGAAAGGGGCTCGGGGTAAATGGTGAATCTTGAGAAGTCTATGTTTTGTTGCTCGCCGAATGTGGGTTGTGTCGGGGAGGAGTTTGCTTCCTCCTGGCTCGGGATCCTGGGTAGACGGAAGGTATTACTTTTTAGCAATATTACGAATCGCGTCCGAAAACAACTTCGTTCGTGGAGAGCTAAGGTCTTCTCGGCGGAAGGGTGGGAGGTTCTCATCAAAGCGGTAGTACTAGTGATACCGACTTACTCCATGAGCCTCTTCAAGATCCCGATCACCATTATTAGCGAACTACATCAGCTCATTGCGCGGTTTTGGTGGGGTGGTGCAGAGGATAAGCGGAAGATCCATTGGAAACGGTGGGAGCTTCTTGCACGACCTAAAAATGAAGGGGGACTCGGGTTCAAGGATCTAGGCGATTTCAACCGGTCGCTTGTTGGTCGTCAGGTTTGGCGCATAATACGTTTCCCGGATTGTTTGATGTCTAGGGCCCTCAAAGCCAAATACTTTCCGAATTCCTCGGTGCTTGAGCTTCGGAGTAAAGGTCACTTCTCTCATCTTGGGAAAAGTCTTTGTTGGGCCTTGGAGTTGCTTCGGAAAGGTTTAAGATGGCGGGTAGGTGAAGGAAATTTGAGAGCCTTCGGTCCACCGTGGATCCCGGGAGTCGGGGCCTTCTCTCTCACATCCCCCGAGCCGGACGATTACTACCTGTGGCGGGTAGCGGATTTTATATCCCCGGAGAGGTGGAACCATGAGTTGTTGGAGTCGGTCCTCTCCCCCTACGACGTCGAGGCGGTTCGTCGCATTCCCATTAGCACCGAGGGTGGGGTGGATAGATTGGTGTGGCATTTTGAGGATAACGGTCATTATACGGTCCGATCCGGGTACCGCATGGCAAGGTCGGAAACCAAAGAAGGCCCCTCGTGCTCGAATGGGGATGAGGCTCGTTGGTGGGCCAAATTGTGGTCGTTGTCAATCCCGCCGAAGATCAAGCACTTGGTGTGGCGGGTGTGGTTCGAGGCTATCCCAACTATGGGGAATTTGAGGAAGCGGGAGATCAAGTGCCTTCCTTTTTGCAAGTTTTGTGGGGAGCTCCCGGAGAGCGCGGTGCACGCGGTGTGGGGCTGCGACCGGGCCCAAGGTATTTGGCGAGCTTTGGTGTTGGAAAGGTGGGTCGGCAAGACGGGAACTTGCTCCTTCAAGGAGATTTGTTTCCGGGATGCGTCCTCGCTCACGAGAGAGCACTTCGAGCTGTTTTGTGAGTTGGTGTGGGCAGCGTGGTCGGACCGGAACGCTCGTATTTTTTAGCATGCCACTAAGACGCCGGAAACGTGGGTCTTTGAGGTCGCGGGGTGGATTGACAATTTTAAGGCTCATTCCTTGACGTTGGAAGGGGCTGATAAAGTCAGCGGGGCTGTAGTGTAGAGTTGGTCGAGGCCCGGAAGAGGAAGATTGAAGCTCAACGTGGACGCGGCGTGGTCGGCAGGGGAGGAGCTTACCTCTATCAGGTGTGTGGTGCGCGACCACAATGGGGATGTGGTGGGAGTGTTGGCGAGGGGACTCCGCTGGGTCGATTCCGCGCTCTCAGCGGAATGCTTTGCGATTCGAGAGGGTCTCCGGTTTGCTAGGGAGCGTGGCTGGTTCATTTCGGTAGTCGAGTCGGATTGCTTACGAGCTTCTCAACTTGTCAACGGGAAGCACACGCTAGGCCACCAAGGGGCGATCATCGAGGACATCCTTACGGAGATCCATAATGTTCCTATCCAAGACGGGCTGGTTTGGGTGCCGAGGGAATGCAACGAAGCGGCTCACACGGTCGCGAAATACTGTGAGAGTCTTTGTCTTTTGATGTTGAATTGCTGTCTTGCCCGTTGTGGCTCTTTTCTTGTAGTACTTAGGACTGTGAGTCCTCTGTTTTGGCTGTAAGGGAGGCCGGTAGAGCCTCGGCAGGCTGCTGAATTTCACAGCTGCCCATCAAAAAAAATATTTATATATATAATAATTTTTTTATGTAACTTTGAAACTAGATGTTGACACGACCCGACGATTATCAAGTAGTAGTGCGTGTCAAAAATTAACTTTATATCAGTTTAGTAAGAATTAGAGTTCGCACCGAAAGGATGGAAAATAATAAAGGGGAAGTGTATTTATTTTAAGGACAAATTACATAAATACTTTTTAAACTTACACGAGTCACTTATTACCTCTTAGATTTTTTTTATACTTTTAAGTTATTTCATAAATAAACTTTTGGCCTATATTTTTAACATAATTATGCGGTCTTCTTTTTTGGTTGGCCAGTTGGTCATTTTCTTTGGCCAGCCGAGTGGTTTTCTTTTTTGTTAGACCGAGTGATTATTTTCTTTGACCATTCAGGTGGTCTTCATTTTGTGACTGACCTGGTGATCATTTTCTTTGTCCAACCGATGATCTTCATTTTTTGACCAGCCGGGTGGTCATTTTTTTTTTGTCGATCGGGTGGTCATTTTTGTGGTTTTGTCTTGAAGATTTGTCTAGGAATCTACCTTGAAAACATGCTTTAAGAGTCTCTTTTGAAAGACATTTTATGAGTGTTGATTCGGAACTTAGCGCGTGAGTTTGTGAAGTTGATTTTGAATCGTTGTAAGGACTTATGAATTCAATTCATGGTCTTGAGAGATATCTTTTTTAGATGTGATCTCGAATCATTGCATGGACTATGAATCGTCTCGTCGGCTTGAAAGAGGATTTATCGACGTGATCTCGAGACACAACTCGTAAATTGTCTCGTTGACATGATCTTGTAGTCGTTTCGTTAACCTTATTGGTTCATACTTCATACTTATATACAAGCAAGCGTGCCCGCGCGTTACAACGAGATTATTTGATACATTTTAATACCAATAAATTATTGGCTAAGAAATATTACATTGTTTCAACATAATCAAAATATAATAATATATATAATTTATTAAATTTGTGTTACTAAAATCATAATAATGTAGATATAATAAATAAAAAAAAAAGAGGAGATTATATATCAGTTATCATATTATACAAAATAACAAAAGAAAAAAAAAATTGTTTGTTGTCCAATAAATAGATAGGAACAATTTACATAAATACAAACGGCATATTGAAAAAGTAGTTTTTTTTGTTTTAAATTTAAATATTTTTTCTTTCTTTCTTTCTATAATAAATTTATCTATAATGTTATAATATTTTTCAGCGAGCAATTGTCTTTTACTTTCATTTTGATGAAAGTATATATATTCAATGGCATCACATTTGTTTTATGTTTTTGAGGTAACGAATTTCTACATGTAATTTACTCATTATTAGTTGGGCCGGTTAAAGAACTAGCCAAAATAACATTCCTACTTTAAAATTATAGCCCAACTATTAACATATTAAGGAAAATAGCCAATTTATCATGACAACATTCCAATATTCCAATAATACCCTTAGGTTAATATTATTAACTATCATAGTAAATAATAACATCCATAACAAAAAAAATTAGTAAATCCAATCAACAATAACAAAAACTACAATAAATTTTATTTGTCGTAACAATAATAATAGTAAATCTTATTTTCCGTAACAAGAACAAAAGTAAATCTTATTTACCGTAACAAGAACACCAATAAATCTTATTTACCGTAACAAGAACAAAAGTAAATCTTATTTACCGTAACAAGAACAATAATAAATCTTATTTACCATAACAAGAACAATAGTAAATCTTATTTACCGTAACAAGAACTAGTATTAGAGATGAGGATTAGTTAATCTAACAGTAAATACAATTTACTAATTATTTCCCTGAACAATCGAGGACAGTAAATCATATTAACCATTGAGTAAATCATTCGTTTTTATGGTAAATATAATAGTAAATCGGATTTATTTAGTTAATGTACTCTAAAACTCTTATTCCATACTAGAACTTTTGCAACCAAAACAAATTAAAAAGTGTTCAAAACAAACTGCACACTGATTCATATTTTTGCTATCATTAGTACAAATATATCTCAATGCATTTCTCTTTCCGTATCTTCAAATTCCCCAAACAAAACCTAGGGAAATCTTCCAAAGCTGAGCTAATATCAATCAACGACACATCTATTTTAATACAAAATTTCTTAGCAACCAAACAGAATCAAATAATCACTCAGTCTCAGGATGTCTTCGAATCTTGAAATTTCTTAGCGACCAAACAAAATTTCCACCTGTTGCACATCTCGCCAATGGAGATCTTGAAGATTCCTTCCCCACTGGCCTTGAGAATCCAACGACGATCGCCGTTAGTGAACGTGTTGATCACTGAAGGTGATAAAAAATACAGAATCCGGCGGGCCGACGTGGCGGAGCAGATCGAGAGGGAAATCTCGGTGATGTGGCTGTTCTAGATCCGACAGGTGATGGCCACGCGCTCACGGATCTTCGTGGTGATGGAGTACGTCCATGGCGGCGAGCTCTTCGCCAGGGTCGCCTGAGAGAGGATCAAGCGCGGCGGTAATTTCAGCGGTTGATCTCCGCCGTCGATTTCTGTCACAACCGCGGGATCGCCCACCACGACATCAAGCCGGAGAATCTGCTCCTCGTTGACGCCGACGACTTGTAGATCTCCGATTTTAGACTCTCCGAGAAGCTCCGACAAGACAAACTTCTTCACACCATCTGTGGGACCCTTGCCTACATGGCGCCGGAGGTTCTCCGTCGGAAAGGAAACGATGGCGCTAAGGCTGACTTGTGACGGAGAAAGTAACAAAGAGAGTGATAGAGAGTAGGGAGAAATGACGAAAAGGGTAATTTTGGAATGTAAAATAATTTGGGCCATTTTCTGAATAAAATTGATAGTTTGGCTATTATTTTAATTGCCTCCATTCAAAATGGCTACTTTGTTACAAATCTCTTATTAGTTTGATGATATATTTCTAATTGACAACTTTTGCACTAAATAAAATATATAACAAATTTGAAAAATTAAATGAAATACACCAACTTCTACATATAAAATTGTGCATTGCAATTTATCAATATAATTAATGGTCATATTTTAATACATTTTTCTTAAACTCATTGAACATATAACTTACATTATTTAACTTTCTTGTGGTTTCCTCAAAAAAAAAAAAAAAAAAAAAAAAAAAAAAAAAAAAAACCTTCTTTGTGGTTGTTATTAGAATAGATAATCATATGAAGTAATTTATTGGGACAAACAGCACAATTCAACAAAGTTTTTGATAGAGAATAATGTTCAAGACAACATATGCGTTTCAAACATTAAATGAATGTTAACTAATTTATTAGAAATAAAATAACAATAAACTAATGTATTATGAATTTATTTGACAAATGTTCATCAAATAATTGTTAAACGTTAGTTACACTTGAAACAGTTTTTTTTCTTCCACACGTTGTTGTTTCTTATATAATTCATTGAATGACGCCTATAAGTACAACAACACTTTCTCCATATCAGCTAGTTGTTGCTAGCAAAAAAAAAAAAAAAAAAAATTCAGACACGTTGATTTTACTATATTTTTATGATTAAAAAAAAAATGCACCCATTTTTTCGCTTTGAATAGATAGACCATCACTCATTTACTCATCTTTTGTATCTTCGCCATTCTATTGTGTTCAAAAGAGTTGTATAAAAACAACATTATGGGGAAAGAGAGAGAGAGAGAGAGAGAGAGAGAGAGAGAGAGAGAGAGAGAGAGAGAGAGAGGAGTAATAAGAAAGAATAAGAAAAAGAAACTTCTATCGAGATTCGACCGTCCTCAAAATTTTAAACTCTTCTCATCTTTAGGCCATCGCTTCCAACTTTGTCAAGGACTTGGGAGCCATCACCGAGACCGTCTTCGCTATAACTCACCACATCAATCTGATCAACGCCACGAAGTCAATGAAGACCGCTCAGCTCAATGTTGTTCTCTCTTCACAGCCTCAGATATCATCCATCATGTGAATGTTCAAAATTTTATTCTTTTCTCGTTCGAAAATCCAAGAGGAGCTCAAAGACTGTAACATGAACCCAAACGAAACCGTTAATCGCTTTCTCACTCAAGGTCTCTAAAAAATCATAATCTTTTACATATTTCTAGATTTCCCTGTTTTGATCGTTGTGATTGGGAGTTCACTTGCGTCGGATTGTTATTTGCTTGGTTTATCCTTTTTTTTTGTGGCATGGATTTGCTTGGTTTATCTAATTTTAGGGTTTTGGAAGATTGAGGAAAGTAGATTGTTTTGGGTTGAATTTTAAAGTGTTTGACTTTTGGTTGTGTTGGGTTTTTTAAACCTGTTTGTTACCTTAAAAAAAAAACAATTGCTCAAATGAAAACAGGGTTGAATGATGGATTTATAGTATTGCATTTTAGCTGCTTGTACATTATTTGTTGAACGTCCTCTGAATGTATAGTTTATTTTGGTTTCGTTTTAAATCCGTGAATGAGACTTCAAATTTTTTATAAAAAAAAAAAAAAAAAAAAAAAAAAAAAACCAATTTCTCATATGAAAGTAGGGTAAAAGAGATGGCTACTTGGTAATTACATTTTACACATAAATGAGAGCTGAGGAACTTCAAAGCTATTGATGTATATATATAGGCAGATTGGGAAGAAAAAAAAAACTTTCCAGAAATATCTAGATTTTGATGAAATAAAGATTTCAGCAAAGCTCTGGAGAATTCGAGATGGCTGCACATGACTATTAATGTAATTTTTATAATGTTCAGGTCTTTTCCACAAATATCTAGATTCATCGAGAGAGTTAGAATGGCAGAACTTGTAATATTGTTTAATGTTTAAGGTAACTTAATCTGAATTCTTTTAGTTGTTTTTTTTCATATCTAATGATAAAATCGTAAAATGTTGTAATTATGCAAAACTATCTCCGCAGAGTGGAAGAACATGGATTCGAGTCTGTGTGAATAGTGAAATCCGGGTTTTGCTTTATATATATAATGTTTAATGTTTAAGGTAATTTAATCTGAATTTTTTTAGTTGTTTTTTTTTTCATATCTAATGGTAAAATCGTAAAATGTTGTAATTATGCAAAACTATCTCCGCAGAGTAGAAGAACATGGATTCGAGTATGTGTGAATAGTGAAATCCGGGTTTTGCTTTATAAATATATAATAATGGCACGGTTTGACATAGCTTTGTTTAAAAAAAAAGTGCTTTTATTTTTTTTTTTAAACTGACAGGTGTTTGGTAAACTATTTTTAAAACAGCTGTTGCTGGTAACAAAAGCTGATTTAGCGTTTGGTAAAATAAATATATTATCGTAAAAAGACTAAAATACACATGTTCTTAAAAACGAAATAATAGTTATTAATATGATTATTTATATGCATATATGTGAATCATAATTACAAATTAGATAAGTATGGATTGTAAAAATTTATTTATATCGGCACTGTTTCCCATAAATACATAAAATATTTCTTTATATGCATTTATTTATTTATATTTCCCTTTCTCGTTACAAATTGTATGCATTAATTATATTTATATGCATTTATTAAATAATAATTATTTATTTATATGCATTTATTACAAATTGTTTATCGCAAGCGGTATTATTTGACTAGTTAAACATGTGTCTGTAATCTCGCTCCAGTAACCCTATAACAACAACAAATTATTTATTTTTGTTTATTTTTGTACTTTAAAGAAAAACGTAAAGACAGAGAGAGACATGTATTAAATTAAAAAAAAAAAAAAAAAAAAAAAAAAAACCCACGCAATTAAGCGCCTCTCTTTCACTGAGCAAAAACAGACAAAGAACAAAAAAAAATTGAAAGAAAATAAAGAGAGTTGAAATTCTTTCTCTGTTTCTCACCAAGCTATTCCTGCTTCGACATTTTTGTCCGTACTTAAGTATTTTCTTCTCTTTAGGGTTTCGGAAAACCCTCGCTCTTCTCTGTGTGTATCGGCTAAGCAAGCTCTTTCTGGTACGTCTATATCTTCTCTGGGCATTATTTGACTGTAAACCCATTTCGCTCACTCATCAAACTCGAACGATGTTTATCGTTGAATCTCTGTCTATTTATCATTGAATCCAGTCTCGAGTTTCCTCATCCAACGATCTCGAACGATTCCCCGAAACCCATTACATTTCGAAATCCCAATCGCTCTCGAATCCCCAACTCGCCGACGCTATATATCACGCGCCACCCATCTCTGGTCGAAACCCTAGCGCTCTGGTTTTCCGTCACAACGCCGGTACTTTCTTCGACCACCGCGAACTAGATCCGCTTCCTGTTTCAGAGTCTCGGCGATGCAAATGCCGATTCTGTGTTCTGAGAGCTCTCTCAGGTCAGAATCTTGATTACGAGCCGTGTTCTTACGAAGCTAAGTCTGTTTGTTAGATAGTTTTTAGGATATAATTTCGGGATTTAAAAAATAAACGAGGATATTAGAGTAATTGTATTCAGGAACTAAAATCGCTTTTACAGAAAGCTAGGATTCCTAGCTTTTGGATCTCACGTTCTATTTCAGAAATCGTTTTTCAAGTTTTTTTTAGAAACTGTTTTACCAAACGTATAAAAACAGTTTAGCTTTTCTTAAAAACAAAAACCGGGTTAAATAATCTGTGCCAAACACGCCCAATATATATCAACTCATATTTAGTCCACTAAAATATTTATCTGCTTTATTTTCTTTCCGTTAGATCAACAACGATCTTCTTGGATGTACTTGTTGGCGAATGATAGATAGAAAGAAGAAGATATAAGAAAAGTCAAATTCTCAAAGTCACTATAAATCTTGTCCGTAACGCCATTAAAGATCACCAAATTAGCTTACGACACGAGGCTTCTGTCTCCGTTTCCACGATAGATACTCGCTGTCATCCACTCCCTCTATTTATCTGAATTTTAATTTGATAGCGCAAAATAGAGAATGAATAAAATCCAAATCATTCCACAAAAATCCAAATCATTTCAAGGAAAAAGACATCAATATCAAATTATTTTTTAATTTTTTCTAATTTTTATCGAAAAAGTTAATTAAGTAAGGGTCATTCCAATGTACCATTAAAATAAATCGATATCATAATCATTTATTTTGTAATGTTTTAAATACAAAATCATTAAAGCTCAGCCCATACAATTAATTAAATAAAACATTTAAAAATTTAATTTTTTTTTCGGTAAAATTTTTTTTTAATGAGTGGGCCCGTGGGCCCACTAGGGTTTCCGGGCTGAGGCCCGGACGAATCCTCTAATCCTGACCTAGGTCAAGATTAGACTTGAGGCTGCACCGGACCGCCGCCCCCACGAGGGCGCAGCCCGGCACTAAGAGGACGGCCGAGACTTGTCACAAAATTTTGTGACAAGTTTTCTTGTGGCGTAGTCGTGGAGGCTTTCTTCGTCCGTCATGCTTCTTCGTTGTGTGTCCGTCTCTCGCCGATCGTCGTGATCAAGAACGTCGCACCATCGGATTACAACAATAATAATAATAATAATTACATAAAACCTATACCCTTTGAATTTCGGGTTTACAAAAAATCTAGAAAAGCGATAATCAAATATTCTACGATCAAACCACGAATCACAATCCACATATCATATATTGAATTGGATGAAATTCACATCCACATATAATTTCATTCAAACCATATTTAAATTAATTACAAGAATGAATCGATTAATTAATCATAACATCTAGCTCTGATACCACTTGTCGGTGGATCGAGCTCGCATCGGACACGAATGATGGCTCCGATGCGACTCGTTTGAGATGATTCCACCATATAACCATATTAATGCGGAAAAATAATTAATTACGCTGATCATAAGCTAATTAAATTATGGTTATAATTAACAAGATCTAGTTATGTTTAATTAATTTAATTCACGAGAGCATATAAGTCAAGCAACCGATATAAGAGTAAACGAGTACTTACATTGATTTTCGGTTCAGCTACAGAACGCTCCAATCCAATCGCGTACTCCTTGCGTCGTCTTGATGAAGGACTCGAGGATGACACCTTAGTCTTCTGAAACGTAATCTCCGAGACGAATAAGAAAGATGAGTGGGCACAGTCTTTATCTCACTAGATCACGAAACTATGTGTTTCGAGATCTCTCTCTTATTTTACTAAGAATGGAAACGAATTTCCGAGGGGAGGGAGAGGCAGATGCACGGCCAAGGGAGGCTAGTGATGCACGAAATTTCTCTCAAATTTCTTAAAATAATTCCTTATTTTTGCCTTCTCATGAACCCCTATTTATAGTAGTAAAAAGAGATATTCATGGAATCTTCCAGAATATTTTATTTCCTTTTATTGTGTTCACACTAGAGGATTTAATCTAGGCCCTTGGATCTCAACAAGTGAATCCTACTTTTTCTCTCATTCATCATATCAATATCTATGGGATATTATTCTTTTATTTAAATAGAGAATAATTTATTTAGTGAGATAATAAAGGAGAATATATTATTCTCCTAAATATTCTCCTAACTACTTTCATTTAAATAAGGAGAAAATATAGGACAACAACTAAAGAGAACAAATTGGTAAATACCAATTATGTATTTTCGAATTTGATGGCACACGGCCAAGGAGATTTGCGCAAACCCTAGTGCCAAATAGCCAAATTCGAATTTTCCATGTGTGCAAGGCCCAATTGCTTAAAACCCAATTAATCATTTATTTACTTGGTCCAACAATAAACATATAATTAATAATTGTTTATTTACTTGATCAAACAATAAATAAACAATTCTACCATAAATATTTATTTAATTCTGCGAATACCCGTTTTCCAGAATTAATGCTGTCAATCACAATTACAGCAAGTGAGATTAATAATGATAAACATTATTATACGAAAGTTCTTATCCGCCTTTATCAGAGCCGAATCGGGGACTATGGACCTAGTAATAGAAGCTTAACAAATCCGATGAAAAAGACGAAATAGTCCTTTCTCTTTTGTCCATCGATTCGTCTAATCTTGGTCAAATACTCCACCTTGTAAGCCAAGACTGAACTCTCCTTTATACTAGAATTATATTTACTCATCGTGACGAGTGTCCACTGATATAGTCAGTTCGTGATCAAGATCCTCCAGGTTCAACCCGTATCGAGAGAAGTCAATTTATCCGTTATACTTCTCTTGATACATATCAGCCCTAAGCATTGTTGCTTCCCCAGCGAAAGATTCTTTCGAACGTTACTTACTTCGAAAGTGCTAGCAATCTATCGGTTCTGGAATCAACCCTTAGGTGAGTGAACATTAACCTTCTTTCATGAAAGCTGGATTCCGTATCTGTAAATCACTTCTCACTCGAATCATGCATGACTTTTTAAATAATTGCCGTGAAACCATTGATATGCGTGTAAATTCTTAATATACTAAATCATGGACTTAAAAAGGCTTCTTTTTGTTTTTTTTTTTTTTTTTTTTTTTTTGTAGTGTGAGCACAAATTGTCAATCCACAAGAAGTTATATTTGACCTTCTTTAGAATATTTGACAATCTAACTCTTAAAAAGTTAAAAAATAAAAATCAAATAGTTCAAAGACCTAAGCATATTTAAAATATAAATGTCTCTCACATTATAAAGCTGATAGATAAAAACATAAAAAAAAAAAAAAAAAAACTTACGATCAACTGCGATGTAGAGCGATATAGTCTATGCTTATGTGAACTTATCTTTTAGTTTTTGAGTAAAATACAACACAATAAAAAATATTAAGGAACACAAGAAAAATAAAGCCTAAGAAATCTATATGAAAAATGATATTTCTAATGATAAATTGTGAAAATTTAGCTATTTTATTATAATAGTTATAAAAATAAATAAAAATATAAATTAGGTGTTATAACTGAAAATTATATTATATTTTGAGTTTGTAATCGGATTTAAAATTCCATAAACTATATTCTATTGGTTTCTTATATAATTAAATAATTTTTGCCAAAAAAAATATTTTATTCCGTTTTAATTTAAAAAAGTAACTGCAGTTGTCAACTTATTTGGACAATTTTTGAAAAAATTTAGTTCACAAGAAGTCAGGTGGCAACTGCCAGTAAATCACAAATACACAATGTAACATATTTCTCTTTGACTGGGTTTATATTCGAGAATCCCACATTTAGCGGTTACTATTATGCAACAAATTAGTAAGTTTTATAAAGGAAAAATTGTACAAAATAGCTATTTGAAACTTATTGATTAGCAAAATAGTCAAAGTTTCAACTTTTTAACAAAATAGTCAAATTTACGTTTTAAAATTTTTATGATAGTTAGGATTAAATTTTTTGAAGATTATTATGAATAATTTATCACTTTCAATTTTTTTAAAAAAAATAGATTGCTGCTCATTTTTGCTATTTCACTCATTTAAGATAAACATCGGCTATTTTACTTCAAATTGACTATTTATCTGTATCATTGTTTAAAAATTAAAATCATTAAACGGTCTATCTCTGAAACACCGTAACATACTCGATTCTGTCTAAAAAAAGATCCTGATTTTATTGGCCCACAGAAAGAAAGTCAGGTCTCGAATTCTCTCTAAAAACAAAAGAATAAATGACACTCTTGCCCCCTGGAGTTTGCCACGTTTTTCAAGTTGGTGTACGTAGTCTGAAAACGATTTTTTTCATGTTTAAACTTTGTTTTTGAACGAATTCAATCCTTCCGTCAACAATGCCGTCAAAAAGTCTGTTATAGTCGCACATTTTCGCCAGGTGTGATCGAAATTGGGTGAAATTATGGAAATGACTTCTTTGCCCATTTCGACGCGATGAAGAGCCTCCTCCTCTTGTTCAGCGGATTCTCCGTCTTCTTCAGGTCTTTGACCGTGCACACGTCAGCAAGGCTCGCGAACGACTTCGATTTCCCCGTGAAATGAGTCGACAATCCTCGCCTGTGATTCAATTTATTTATTTTTTTTCTTTCAGTTTATTCAATTCAAGAAAACACCTAAAAGCTATATGGAGACTCACTTGATTGAGAGAGAATCTTCCATAGAGTCCATGGACGCCAGAGAGCCGCCGCGAAACTTGCTCTCGGCCTCGTCGCCGTTCGACGACGAGTTCTCCACTTCCGATCGACAACGAGACGTCCGACGCGGCGTCTTCCGGCGATCTGCTTCCAGATCTGTGCTCGGACCCTTCCCCGGCGGCGTCGGAGAAGAGCTGCGACGGCCGTTTCATGGCGCCGAACGCGGTGGATCCGCCGATCAGAACCTCCATGGGAGTCTCCGCCAAGGCTTTTCGCTTAGCCCTCGTCGATGCAAGGTTCAGCGAGCGAGAGAGAGAGAGACTTGCTTTTTTTGGGGGTGTTTTAGAGAGAGAAAATAAAATAAAAATGTGATTTTTTACTATATTGCCCCTTGTTTCATTGTCACGTGATTAAAATATGCCTATTTGACTGACAGAGTTATGCAAATATTGATGGAAGGACTAAATGGGTCCAAAAACAAAGTTCAAATATGAATAAGATCGTTTTCAGAATTCGGGGACTAACTTGAAATATCTGCCATAATACAGGGGACAACTATGTCATTTATTCAAAACAAAAAGGCAAAAAGCCGTACCGTTGCCACTTTATCTTATTCGCGGACCAACTACCAATGACCTAAACATGAAGCAGAGGAGGACAAACAAAAAAAAAACAGAAAAAACTAATCAAAATCTAATTTATTAATCCAACAAACTGGTCAGATTAGACCAAAGCTTGGATACCCAAACATCCCTACACGTGGGCTAGGAGTTCAAGCCAGACATCACATTGTGACACGTGCCCCGCAACCCCCGATATTTTTTCGGAGAAATTTCATTAATTGGGCTTAATAAGCCATTAAATATCAAAATTAGACCCTAATGTTTAAAAATATCTAAATATGGACTTTTGGACACATTTCGGACCAAAACACCCTGATTCAAAAAACCCATATTTTTCTCTCATTTTCAAATAATTTGCATCACAATTCTTTTCATTTGATTTCGAATTGGTTGCGCTAGGATTAGAATTTGTACGATGTCGTACGATGCCGTACGATGATATACAATGTGAAACCCTCAAAATCGAAACTGAACCCAAACCAAATTCCTAAAAAAAAAAAAAAATCGGAGCGTTGCCCCGAACCCCACGAGCTCAGCGGTGAGCTCGACCACTGAAAATTCTAATCCTAGCGCAACCAATTCGAAATCAAATGAAAAGAATTGTGATGCAAATTATTTGAAAATGAGAGAAAAATATGGGTTTTTTGAATCAGAGGTGTTTAGGTCCGAAATGTGTCCAAAAGTCCATATTTATATATTTTTAAACATTAGGGTCTAATCTTGATATTTAATGGCTTATTAAGCCCAATTAATGAAATTTCTCTTTTTGAGCCACGGAAAGAGAAAATTAGAGAAATTTCATTAAGTGGGCTTAATAAGCCATTAAATATCTCATTTAGACCATAATGTTTAAAAATATCTAAATATGGACTTTTGACCCAAAATCGGACAAAAATACCCCTCTGAACCTTATACATTTCTCACACTTCATTTTTATCATTTCAATCACACTCAAATCCTCTCTACTTAAGCGGGTTTCAAAAGAATCATGGGTAAGATTACTAACTTAATCATTTTTACAAAGTTTATGATTGTATATGATAGAATGTAGCAAAAAAAAATCAATCAGATCTGAAAACAAAGTCCAAAATCTGGGTTTAACTTGTTTGTACGATGTGGTAGGATGAGATTTAACTTTTTGTACGATGAAATTTAGAAAAAAAAAATTGCGTTCTGTACGATGCATGTCTGTACGATTCTGTACGATGTTGTACGATGCTGTACGATTCTGTACGATATAGAAGCTAATTTTGCATAGTTTGACTGTTTTTTTGCAGTTTTTGTCATGATTAACGGCACTTGGGAGAAGGAAGGACACCAATGGGTTTTCATAAATGCAGAATTTCGTGCATTCATAGTTCCGAAAGAGGTAACGTACACGGAGTTAGTAGATTTGTTATACGAGAAGTTCGAGTTAGACAGATTCGCGTTCGACTTAAAACTCGAAGTCCCATACACAGTCGGTACAATTCCGCTGGGTCCTGCCGTATTGAAGGACAATGGTGATGTTTCGCATTTTATGAAGCACAAATATCGTAATAGATTTCCACTTTGTGTAAGTTTGGTACCGAAACAGATCATTGCACCTATTGCGTATCGAGGAGTATGTAAAGGGAAATATGTGGAAGTTGGAATGATGTCTCGCAATGAACCGAAGAAGAGACGGAATACTCTTGTTATCGAGGATCGACAAAATGATCCTATAATTGAAAACAAAGACGGTGGCTATGACGATGACTTGTTTAACGAGTACAAGGGTGCCGAAAACGGTGACAAAGTATACATGCGTGATAGAGATTGTAATCACAACAGTGACGAATATGATGGACACAATGGTGATGAATACGAAGATGGCGAAGGTGATGAAAACGAAGGTGGCGAAGGTGATGAAAACGAAGGTAGCGATGGTGATGAAGAGAATAGTGACGGATATGACGGAGATAACAATGGTAGAGGTGAAGAATTTGAAGAATTCGCCAATCCCGAAGAATATGAAGAATTTGTGGAAACGTTTACAGTACCAACGGGTCATTGTGAACCATTGGGTCAATGTCAGCGTGAGCCTCCGATGATCGGATCACCTATCGTTCCTTATTCATGGAAAGCACCCGAGTTCAGCGCCGATGATGTTGTGAAGGAAAACCCGAGTCATTATCCAAGTCATTCTTCTACAGGTAATTTAAGTGGATTCAAATGAGATTCAAGTATAATATGAAACCACCTATTGTTTAACTAACCTTTGAAACTAACAGGTAGCTCAGAAGAAATATATATTGGGCAACAATTTGAAAACAAGCATGAACTGAAGAAACATATCCACTTGTACGCGTTGAAACATAATTTCAAATTTAGAGTGAAATCTTCTTCAAAAAAGAGATGGTATGTTCTATGCAAAGACGAGAGATGCACATGGAGGTTGAGGGGTGTCGTGCAATGGTCTGAGATGTGGGAGATTACGTCGTACGAGGGTAAACACTCATGTGGGCGTGTTGTTCGAACAGAGGGCCATCGAGGAGCGGCACCATGGGTCATCGGTCACGTATTTAAAGACAAGTACTCAATTAACTCTATGGCGGAGTATTCGGCGCATAACGTCAGGGAAGAAGTGAAGACAAGATGAGGTGTGAACATATCGTATTTGAAAGCTTGGAGATCCAGGGAGAAAGCTATTGGATACGTGCGGGGTACACCGGAACAATCGTACCAGAAGTTACCGTCCTGGCTGTACATGTTGAAGCAAAAGAATCCTGGGACGTTAACAGACTTTGTGCAAGATGGTGACAAATTCAAGTATGCTTTCTTAACCATTGGGGCGTGTCGTAGAGGCTTCAAAGCATGTCAGCCGGTCATAGCATTGGACGGTGCATTTCTGAAGACAAAATACGGGGGACTGTTGCTTTGCGCAATTGCAATGGATGCGAATTCACAATTATATCCACTTGCATTTGGAGTTGTAGATAGCGAGTGTCATGCTTCTTGGATTTGATTTTTGAGAAGATTGCGAGAAGCTATCGTTAAAGACGTACCTAATTTGGCGTTCATATCCGATCGCCACGTTAGCATCATACATGGTGTCGAGGTTGTGTTTCCTGGTATCCCTCACGGAGCATGTTACCATCATTTACAACTGAATGTCCAACACAAGTTCAAGACAGACCATTGTCGCTTTGAACTTTACGATGCGGCTTACGCCTTCAGTAAAACAGCATTCGAAGCTAAATTTAGACAGTTGAGACGTAAGGATGTCGAGATGGCAAAGTATCTCGAAGAAGTTGGTGTCGATCGATGGCGCTCTCAAAGAAATTTCTCAAAGGAAAAGAAAGATATTTCCATCAGGAGGACACGTGGCGCTCTCATCCTAATTTCCCCCCGGATTCAAATTCCATGATCAGAATTCCGCCAAACAGAAATCGGACGCGAAAAATCCTTAACCAATAGAAACACGCCACGAATCTCACACCTCGTTCAGCGATCCGACGAAGAGTGATTCAGAAACAGGCGGTCGGGCTCGGAGGGCCACTCTAATTTTTTAATTATTGAATATCAAGGTACAGAGACTAAAAATGACCTCTATAAATTGTGATAATCTATAGCCACCTTTTTATCAAAAAGATTTTTCCCGGACACGTGGCGCTCTCCTCCCCCCGATTCCATTCCTCAGTCACCCGACAGTGAGCTCCGCCCAATAGAATTCGACCGCGTATACACCCAACCAATAGAGCAACGCCACGAGCACCTCTTTTTTTATGCCTCCTCCCACAGCGGCCCAATATAAATAGGCGCGAAAGCAAGAAAGGCAGCGACGGAAAGATACTTGAAAAATGGCCGCGAACGGGACTCAGAGAGCGCGGCGATCGGAGTCTTCGCCGGAGGAAGACGAGAGCGGGATACAGAACGAGAGGGTGCTAGTCCTGGTGTTCGAGGCCATGAAATGGGACATCCGAGCGCTGTGCTCGGCGGCGTTGGTGAACCGGCGTCTCCGAGCGGTGGCGAAGCGGCTCCTGTGGCGCGAGCTCTGCTCGAAGAGAGCTCCGAAGATGGCGGCGGCGCTGGCTCCCTGCGCCGGGAGGATGGGCGGAGGGTGGCACACCCTCGCCAAGCTCATGTTCTTCTGCTGTGGCGGCGGCGGAGGAGGAGCAGAAACAGTGTCTCCGGGGCACTTCGCGGCGCCGTCATATGCAGATAATCATATGAAGAAATTTGTTGGGACAAACAACACGATTCAACAAAGTTTTTGATAGAGAATAATGTTCAAGACAACATTTGCGTTTCAAACATTAGAGATTTGTAATTAATTAGGCCACTTTAAACATGTGATTTTGGATCTAGCCTATGTTTAACAATTTTTAGGCATATAGCCAAATGGCTTATGTGGTAATAATTAAGATCTGATTTGCCATTATTTATTAATAAATTAGTCACTTTCTCTCTCCTATTTTTTTTCAAATAATTTTTTTTGCATCAAAACTTCAAAAATTTGTATCTTTCTCATGCGAACTCGAAATTGAGTGATTTCAAATCCTACAAATTCGTGACATCGAGATCTACAAAAATAGACCCAATGTGTTTGATGAAAAATTATGTTTAATGCATCATATTTACATTTCCTTTTTTTTTATAATTTCAAAAAATTTCCGTTATTTCCATATTTAAGGTAGATTTTTCTACATCTATGGTATTAAACATTATTTTTCATCAAACACAATAGATCTATTTTTGAAGATCTCGGTGCCACGAATCCGTATGATTTGGAATCACTCAATTTCGAGTTCATATGAGATAGATATGGTTTTTTGAAATTTTTATGTAAAAAAATGTAGGAAAAAAATAGGAGAGAGAAAATGACGAATTTATTAATAAATAAGGGTAAATAAGACCTTAATTGTTGCCACATAATCATGTTGGCTATTTACCTAAAAGTTGTGAAACATAGGCTAAAAACAAATTTCATAGTTTCATTTTGACTATTTCGCTACAATGCCCCAAACATTAAATGAATGTTAACTAATTTATTAGAAATAAAATAACAATAAACTAATGTATTATGAATTTATTTGACAAATGTTCATCAAATAATTGTTAAACGTTAGTTACAGTTGAAACAATTTTTTTTTTCTTCCACACGTTGTTGTTTCTTATATAATTCATTGAATGACGCCTATAAGTACGACAACACTTTCTCCATATCAGCTAGTTGTTGCTCGGAAAAAAAAAATCAGCCACGTTGATTTTAGTATATTTTTATGATTAAAAAAAAAACGCACCCATTTTTTCGCTTTGAATAGATAGACAATCATCCATTTACTCATCTTTTGTATCTTAGCCATTCTATTATGTTCAAAAGAGTTGTATAAAAAAACATTATGGAGAGAGAGAGAGAGAGAGAGAGAGAGAGAGAGAGAGAGAGAGGAGTAATAAGAAAGAAGAAGAAAAAGAAACTTCTATCGAGATTCGACCGTCCTCACAATTTTAAACTCTTCTCATCTTTAGGCCATCGCTTCCAACTCCGTCGAGGACTTGGGAGCCATCACCGAGACCGTCTTCGCTATAACTCATGACATCAATCTGATCAACGCCACGAAGTCAATGAAGACCGTTCAGCTCTATGTTGTTCGCTCTTCACAGCCTCAAATATCGTCAGTCCGCGGGTCGACTAATACTCCTCGCGCCGACTGTTCACACAACTCCTCGAGTCGAGCTCGCTCCTCGAGTCCAGTTCGCACCTCGAGTTCAGTTCGCTCCTCGAGTCGAGCTCCGAGTCCGCGAGTCGACTGATACTCCTCGTGCCGACTACATGCAATTCCTCGAGTCGAGCTCGCTCCTTGAGTCCAGTTCGCTCCTCGAGTCGAGCTCCAAGTCCGCGAGTCGGCTGATACTCCTCGTGCAGACTTCACGCAATTCCTCGAGTCGAGCTCGCTCCTCAAGTCCAGTTCGCTCCTCGAGTCCAGTTCGCTCCTCGAGTCGAGCTCGTTCCTCGAGTCCAGTTCGCTCCTCGAGTTGAGCTGGATCCTCGAGTCGAGGTCGCTCCTCGAATCCAGTTCGCTGCTCGAGTCGAGCTCGCTCCTCGAGTCCAGCTCGCTCCTTGAGTCGAGCTCCGAGTCCGCGGGTCGGCTAATACTCCTCGTGCCGACTCTTCACACAACTCCTCGAGTCCAGTTCGCACCTCGAGTCCAGTTCGCTCCTCGACTCGAGCTCCGAGTCCACGAGTCGACTGATACTCCTCGTGCCGACTTCACGCAATTCCTCGAGTCAATGTTCAAAATTTTATTATTTTCTCGTTCGAAAATCCAAGAGGAGCTCAAAGACTGTAACATGAACCCAAACGAAACCCTTAATCGCTTTCTCACTCAAGGTCTCTAAAAAATTATAATCTTTTACATATTTCTAGATTTCCCTGTTTTGATCGTTGTGATTAGGAGTTCGCTCGCGTCGGATTGTTATTTGCTTGGTTTATCCTTTTTTTTTTGTGGCATGGGTTTGCTTGGTTGATCTAATTTTAGGGTTTTGGAAGATTGAGGAAAGTCGATTGTTTTGGGTTGAATTTTAAAGTGTTTGTCTTTTTGGTTGTGTTGGGTTTTTTAAACCTGCTTGTTACCTTAAAAAAAACAATTGTTCATATGAAAACAGGGTTGAATAATGGATTTATAGTAATGCATTTTAGCTACTTGTACATTATTTGTTGAACGTCCTCTGAATGTATAGTTTATTTTGGTTTCGTTTTGAATCCGTGAATGAGACTTCAAATTTTTTATAAAAAACAAAAAAACCAATTTCTCAGATGAAAGTAAGGTAAAAGAGATGGCTACTTGGTAATTACATTTTACACATAAATGAGAGCCGATGAACTTCAAAGCTATTGATGTATATATATAGGCATATTGGGAAGAAAAAAAAAACTTTCTAGAAATATCTAGATTTTGATGAAATAAAGATATCAGCAAAGCTCTGGAGAATTAGAGACGGCTGCACATGACTATTAATGTAATTTTTATAATGTTCATGTCCTTTTCACAAATATCTGGATTCATCGAGAGAGTTAGAATGACAGAACTTGTAATATTGTTTAATGTTTAAGGTAGTTTAATATGAATTCTTTTAGTTGTTTTTTTTTCATATCTAATGGTAAAATCGTAAAATGTTGTAATTATGTAAAACTATCTCCGCAGAGTAGAAGAACATGGATTTGAGTCCGTGTGAATAGTGAAATCCGATTTTTGCTATATATATATATATATATATATATCAACTCATAGTTAGTCCACTAAAATATATATCTGCTTTATTTTCTTTCCGTTAGATCAACAACTATCTTCTTGGATGTACTTGTTGGCGAATGATAGATAGAAAGAAGAAGATATATGAAAAGTCAATTTCTCAAAGTCACTATAAATCTGTCCGTAACGCCATTAAAGATCACCAAATTAGCTTACGACACGAGGCTTCTGTCTCCGTTCTGTCATCCACTCCCTCTATTTATCTGAATTTTAATTTGATAGCGCAAAATAGAGAATGAATAAAATCCAAATCGTTCCACAAAAATCCAAATCATTTCGAGGAAAAAGACATCAAACTATGGATGGCTTTTTAAATAAGTGCCGTGAAACCATTGATATGCGTGTAAATTCTTAACATACTAAATCATGGACTTAAAACGGCTTTATTTATTTATTTATTATTTTTTTTTTTTTTTTTGTAGTGTGAGCACAAATTGTCAATCCACAAGAAGTTATATTTGACCTTCTTTAGAATATTTGACAATCTAACTCTTAAAAAGTTAAAAAATAAAAATCAAATAGTTCAAAGACCTAAGCATATTTAAAATATAAATGTCTCTCACATTATAAAGCTGATAGATAAAAACATAAAAAAAAAAAAACTTACGATCAACTGAGATGTAGAGCGATATAGTCTATGCTTATGTGAACTTATCTTTTAGTTTTTGGGTAAAATACAACACAATAAAAAATATTAAGAAACACAAGAAAAATAAAGCCTAAGAAATCTATATGAAAAATGATATTTCTAATGATAAATTGTGAAAATTTAGCTATTTTGTTATAATAGTTATACAAATAAATAAAAATATAAATTAGGTGTTATAACTGAAAATTATATTATATTTTGAGATTGTAATCGGATTTAAAATTCCATAAACTATATTCTACAGGTTTCTTAAATAATTAAATATTTTTTGCCAAAAAAAATATTTTATTCCGTTTTAATTTAAAAAATTAACTGCAGTTGTCAACTTATTTGGACAATTTTTGAAAAAATTTAGTTCACAAGAAGTCGGGTGGCAACTGCCAGTAAATCACAAATACACAATGTAACATATTTCTCTTTGACTGGGTTTATATTCGAGAATCCCACATTTACCGATTACTATTATGCAACAAATTGTACAAAATAGTCATTTAAAATTTATTGATTAACAAAACAGTCAAAGTTTCAACTTTTAAGCAAAATAGCCAAATATACGTTTTTAAAATTTTTATGATAGTAATGATTAAATTTTTTGAAGATTATTATGAATAATTTATCACTTTCAATTTTTTTAAAAAAACAAATTGCTGCACATTTTGGTTATTTCACTCACGTAAAATAAACATTGACTATTTTACAAATTCGTAACTTGAAATTGACTATTTATCTGCATCATCGTTTAAAAATTAAAATCATTAAACGGTCTATCTCTGAACATACTCGATTCTGTCTAAAAAAATATCCTGATTTTACTGGCCCACAGAAAGAAAGTCAGGTCTCGAATTCTCTCTAAAAACAAAAAGGCAAAAAGCCGTACCGTTGCCACTTTATCTTATTCGCGGACCAAGACCAACTACCAATGACCTAAACATGAAGCAGAAGAGGACAAAAAAAAAAAAAAAACCAGAAAAAACTAATCTAAATCTAATTTAATCCAACAAACAGGTCAGATTAGACCAAAGCTTGGATACCCAAACATCCCTACACGTGGGCTAGGAGTTCAAGCCAGACATCACATTGCGGCACGTGCCCCGCAAACCCCCGATATTTTTGAGCCACGGAAAGAGAAAAGAAAAAGAAAGATATTTCCATCAGTAGGACACGTGGCGCTCTCATCCTAATTTCCCCCGGATTCAAATTCCTCGATCAGAATTCCGCCAAACAGAAATCGGACGCGAAAAATCCTTAAACCAATAGAAACGCGCCACGAATCTCACGCCTCGTTCAGCGATCCGACGGAGAGTGATTCAGAAACAGCTGCGAGCTAGAGACCGAGGCGGTCAGGCTCGGAGGGCCACTCTAATTTTTTAATTATTGAATATCAAGGTATGGAGACTAAAAATGATAATCTATAAATTGTGATAATCTATAGCCACCTTTTTATCAAAAAGATTTTTCCCGGACACGTGGCGCTCTCCTCCCCCCGATTCCATTCCTCAGTCACCCGACAGTGAGCTCCGCCCAATAGAATTCGACCGCGTATACACCCAACCAATAGAGCAACGCCACGAGCACCTCTTTTTTTATGCCTCCTCCCACAGCGGCCCAATATAAATAGGCGCGAAAGCAAGAAAGGCAGCGACGGAAAGATACTTGAAAAATGGCCGCGAACGGGACTCAGAGAGCGCGGCGATCGGAGTCTTCGCCGGAGGAAGACGAGAGCGGGATACAGAACGAGAGGGTGCTAGTCCTGGTGTTCGAGGCCATGAAATGGGACATCCGAGCGCTGTGCTCGGCGGCGTCGGTGAACCGGCGTCTCCGAGCGGTGGCGAAGCGGCTCCTGTGGCGCGAGCTCTGCTCGAAGAGAGCTCCGAAGATGGCGGCGGCGCTGGCTCCCTGCGCCGGAAGGATGGGCGGAGGGTGGCACACCCTCGCCAAGCTCATGTTCTTCTGCTGCGGCGGCGGAGGAGCGGAAACAGAGTCTCCGGGGCACTTCGCGGCGCCGTCGAGATTCTCGAAGACGTCGGGGCGGAGCTTTCTGCCGCGGGGGTGCCGCGGCGACGTGCTGTACGTGAGCGACCCGTGCGAGCACCGCGTGGCCGAGGGGAGAAGAGGAGATCTGGATTTGGGGGTCTACAGAGGGGTTTTCGAGGGGTTTGCGAGGTCGAGGACCAGAGCGTGCTTGGTCGGACGGAGGGCGGAGCTGGAGAAAGAGCTGAGGTGTCCTTACTGCGGCTCCAGAGTGTGGAGTATGGCCGCCGCGAGCTTGGTCCCTCGCAGCGCCGCCAGGCGGCTGGGATCGCGTCACGCTGGGCTTGACTACTTCGTCTGTGTTAATGGACATCTTCATGGTGTTTGCTGGCTCGTTCCGCTCTCCGACGACGATAATGAAGATGAAGAAGACGGAGGCTGAGATTTCTCACATTTTGTTTTCTCTTCTAGACTCTACTTTTTAGCTTTCCCTTTGATTTTTAGACCTTCATTTTTTGTTTTGGTTTTATGAGTTTTATTTTTATTATTTTTTTTTCCCGATTTTTTTTTTAGAAAATACCGACATAAATATATAATGTTTTTGTAGTGTTATATTTATATACTCATTATTTAAAATTGATGGGATAAATACCTAATGTCAAGTATTTGTGTCTCTATTGATATCAGAGTCGTCAATTTGGATGAAAAAACACGTGGAAGACTGAGATGTCTTAAGATTTTTAAAACAATTTTTCGGTAATAAAAGGTTGGGTTTTGTTTAATATTTTGAATTGAAAACGTGTAATAAATGAGAAAATAAAAGAAATCAATACTGACCCAAATGAAAACATAAAACAAATCCTTGTAGCCTCGAAATTGAAATCCCTAGCTTGAGAATAACGAAATCGTCAATCTTCTTTTTTTCTCCTTCTTTGTCTTCTTCTTGTTCTGAATAATTTCAGAAACGCACAAATGGAAGATGCGAACTCGTGTTTTGAAAAGAGTAGTTGCAATATGAATCGACGGTGGCGAACAAAGAGCAAGGATTCACAGTCGTGGGTTCAAAGGTGTTTCTGTGGCGTAGCTTTGGTCGAGAAGACGTCGTGGACTGATTTGAATCCCGGGAGAAGGTTTGTTAGCTGCTACAAGGGAAAGGTAAGCTCTGAAATGTTCTTTAATTTTTGTTCTGCCCTACTTAAATTGTTATTTAATTTTTGTTTTCGTGTTTCTACTTGTAGAATGAGGGTGCATGCTCTGTTTGGGAGTGGATAGACCCTGAAATGTGTGATAGATCAAAGCAAGTGATACCAGGATTGCTGAGAAGATGAAATCAATTGGAATTCAAGATTGGAAAATACAGGGTGGCGAATGAATAAGAAGAATCAGTTAAACGTATGAGTGAATGTCGCAACTTCCATTGGAGATCTGTGTTTGTTGTTTTTATCCTTGTGATGATAGCTTTATCTGTTATGTTGTTGATAGGTTTTTCTTAGTGAAAGTATTAGGTCGTTTTGGTGACTGTAATAGCTTGTTTTTTTGCAACTTCTTGATTTGGTGTTTTAGTGTATTTGAATTGGTGTTTTGGTGACTGTAATAGCTCGTTTTTTGCAGCTTCTTGAGTTGGTGTTTTGGTGTATTTGAATTGGTGTTTTGGTGAATGAACATAACTGATTTTTGGAGCTTCTTGATTTGATTTTTTTGGTGTATTTGAATTGGTGTTTTGGTGAATGAACATAATTGATTAATGAACACTGATAATGAATTTGGCACTGATAATGAACACTTATTTCGGTGAATTTAACCATAATGAACACTGATAATTTGTTTGACACGGATAATGAACACTGAATTGGTGATAATTTGACCTTTATAATTCGCACACTGAATTGCAGTTCATATCAAAAGTTGCACACCGAATTTTGACACTGACAATCCCACAAAACATTGATCAAAAGTTACACATAAAAAAACATCAAGAGTGACACATAAACATCCCACAAAACACTACATAATAATCACAAAAAACATTACATAATAATCCCACAGAACATCAAATAAACACATCTGCATTTTTTGTCCTTTAGGTGGTTTGTTGTGATGATCCAGCTGCATTCCTTTCTTGTTGTCTCTTCCTTCTTTCACTTCTTTTGACTGTCTCACTTGTCGGGTTAGCTTTTGCTGGCCTTCCTCTTTTTCTTGGGACTGACTCCTACAAAATAAGATTACAGAACATATTATTACCAAACAACATGCAGTAATGAATAGAGTCTGAATGAAGAATATACCTGAACCACAACTTGATTGGAACATGATCTCTTCGAGTGGCCAACTTGTTTACAGTTGCTGCAGCGATTGACTTGACATTTTATACTATGCTTTGTTGGCTCAAATCCAGTAGGTATTTCATCATTGTGTCGGTTTCTTTTATTTTTTGGACGTCCAGATAGAGTTTGTTCAAGTGGTGGAAGTATAGGGTTCAAACCCGGTTGTGGCCATTTATCTGGACTCGTCATTGGCTCAATTATTCCAGAGTAGGAAGTAAAATATGCCTCTTTCTTGTACCAGTCATCAATATAGTTCATCGGGTCTAAACCAGAAGACCAAATACTTGTTAACACATGTGGACAAGGGATTCCCGTCAATTGATAGAGTCGACATGTACATACCTTGGATCTCAAGTCAACAACAAAACTTTCAAATCCCATAAATGTGACCTAAACATAATTGCCAATGTATTAGAGTCGACAATAATTAGAAATGAAACAAGCACATAATCTCATGAAAATATATATGGAATTTAGCATTACCCGTTGCAGTTGATTGACAATGCTTTGCAATTCCTTTGTAAGTTTCAATGATTTTCATAATCCTATGACCAACCACATGTACCCATTTATGAAATTCATTTCTTTTACTTTCAAAACGACACATTAGCCAGAATCTCATCCTCTCGAGTAAGGTCACAATTGGCTTGTCTCGAGTTGGCATTATCGCTGCACTGAAGCTCTCACACATGGTATTCAACAACATGTCACACTTCGCACTCTCTCTGAAATGCGACTTGGTCCATTGCGATGGATGTTTTTGCAATAACCACTCGTGTGTTGTATCGTCTTCGTCTTTAAGCTTATTCATCCGTTTGGCAAACTCTGGTTGTGTAGTTGCACGTGCACACGCCCATAACATTTGTTTCAAAAGCAACCCGTTGTGTTGCTTCTTGAAATCGGGATGAAGATGCCTGACACATAACCTAGACTCCGGCCCTGGAAACAAATCTGCCAATGCCTTCTCTAGTCCTTTTTGTCTGTCACTCATCACAGTGAATCCTGTTGTGTTATGGACATTAAGATCTTCATGAAGCAGCCGCATAAACCATGTCCAGGTGGCTGTGTTCTCCTTCTCCACTAATGCGAAGGCAACATGATATCGGGAGTTGTTGGCATCAATACCGATAGCAGCAAGTAACATGCCTTTACAATATCCCTTCAGAAAGCATCCATCAACGCCAAGCACAGGTTTGTACCCCTTATTGAACCCGTCTTCACATGCTTTCAAGCATATGTATACTCTCTGAAAGACTTTCTTACCATCAATAAGAGAAGTCTTTAGTACAGTCGTGGTACCTGCAGAAATTGGTCATAAATAACCTACTAAACAGACCTCTTAAACATACCTATAATTAAACAACATGTCATAAAACATACCTGGGTTGTTGCTTGTCAACTGCCTACAATAATCCTCAAGCAGAGCAAATCGGTCTTTCACAAATCCCTCAAACATGTCTCTAGCCATATTCCTAGCCCTGTAGAATGCACTCCAAGACACGTTGCTGAACTCAGATGATGCAACCATCTCCTTGAAGCAGCTGTAATCCATGGTTGGATTCAGCATGAATTGCTCTAAAAAATACTTAGACAACCACCGACTAGTGACATGTTTATTGTAAAAAAACTATGCCACAGTTATGCGTATCCACCAATGTGTTCACTATCACTGTCTTCTTGTCCGAACCATTGACCTTCGCATATAAGACCTACTTGCAACCAAGACTCTTGCATTTTGCTCTTAGTCTACTCTTGTCATTAAACACGTAATCAAATTCTCGATAACCCTTGATATATTCTTCTTTGAGTACTTCTCTTAAGTGCTCAATAGAAGGGAATTCCATACCTAATTTGAACCCAAAATCAGTGGGATTTCTGCGTGGGTTGTACTCTCTCCTGCTCCTCCTCGTGCTTTGGTCTTCGTCGTCACTACAGATGTTGTCGAGGTCACTCTCATCGCCAACTCCATCAGAGCCGTCATCACCGACTATAGCCTCATTGCAAATGTCATTTACGACAGACCACCATTGATGTGGAAGAGATGTTTCTTCGTCATCTCTGTCGTCTTCGTACTCCGATTCGTGTAGTTCGAATCCCGCCTCCTCCGCTTCTTGTTCAGTCAATTGTTCGAAGTCTTCTACTTCCATGGCGAATTTGAAGGTTAATGTTATGGATTTTAGATTTTGGGATTAAGTTTTTGTTCGTTTGGGTCAGTTGGTTTTGAAATATTTTTACATTTCTGTTAGAGTTTATTTACTCATTTATTTTACGTTTTCAATTCAAAATATTAAATAAAATCCAACCTTTTATTACCGAAAAATTGTTTTAAAAATCTTAAAACATCTCAGTCTTCCACGTGTTTTGACATTCAAACTGACGACCCTGGTATCAGCGGAGACACAAATACTTGACATTAGGTATTTATCCTATCAATTTTAAATAATGAGTATATAAGTGTAACACCACGAAAACATTAGGTATTTATGCCGGTATTTTCTTTATTAATTTTATAAATAGGGTAAGATTATGTTTTTAGCAAAAATAAAATATATATTCTTTAAAACCATTAAAAAAACAAAAGAAAATATAAAATTACAGTAAGAATTTCAAAATTTTGGCATCTTCTTCTCTGGTTAATAATTATTCTTATTATCATTCACTTTTATGATTTCAACTATAATATATATTAGAAAAATTACACGTAATAAGCCACAAGAAACGTTAGTATTGCAGTCTAGTTATAGATGATGACGTAACTTTATTAGTCATTTAACAGATTACTACAATAACTTTTTATTAAAATCGGCTAAACATAAATATACCACTAATGTTTTGATCATTGTCAAATAATACAGCTTTAATACATGTTAACTTGATTTATTCAATGATTTTTTTTGTAGTCCAATTAGTTGCGATATCGAGTTTTTTTTAGTTAAGTTACGTGTATTCTACATGCAATATCAGACGTTAAAAGATAAACTTTCGGTAATTGAGAATAAAAAGAAAATTAGATAGTTATTTTTTGCACGATTACCTATTATATTTTTGCATGTGTACCTATTATATTTTTGTATTAATTCTAATAATTAATTGCATTTTAAATTTTCGTTTTGATCGCAGCCAAATACTGCAGCTTTAATACATGTTAACTTGATCCCATTTATTTCATAATAATTATTTTTTGTAGTCCAATTAGTTGCGATATCAAGTTTTCTTGGGTTAATTTCCGTTTATTTTACACGCTTTAAGTTTTGGCTAGTATCGTTGGTTTCTATGATTTATATTATATAAGGGTATTTTCGATATTTTATAATTGTTTGTTTCTGTAATTGGTTAGATTACAAAATTTATCAAACGTTGGCTACATCTTTAAAACCATGTTTGAAATTGTTTACGTTACTAAATTATCCTAAATATTATTATTCATGTATGAAAACTTAGTTTTATGTATGTCCACTATATATTGATAGGATTCAAAGCATATGCCACATATACCGATACTCATTTTCTCTTTCTAGAAACGCTTTTTTTTTTCTCTAGATTAGGGTTTCAAACCGTTTTTTCCTGTTGACTCAGCTTGCGACCCCTTGACATTTTTGGTGCCGGCTTCGCTCTTTGAAGATGAGGTCGTGACGGGGAAAAGGGCTCGTCCTACTCGAATTTCTTTTTTTCTTTTTGATTTCCTCTATTTTTCTCTGCTCCGAGCTCTCCTTTTTTCGCTCCGATGAGCCACACCGTGGATTATGGGGATCAAGATGAGCTATGGCTCATATAATAAGAATTGTATAGATGACATTATTACTCGATACTCGTTTATCCGCTTTTAACAGGTCGGATAATACCTGTTCAAAACGGGTTAACGGGTAATACCCGTTTGTATTTAAACGGGTACGGGTACATGAAACATTTACCTGACCGTTAACCCGACTCGTTATAATTTTTTTTAAAAATTAGATACATTCCAACCCTTTAAATTGTTGTTTTGTACCGATGAATTTTAATATGCTATAGTATTCCCTCTTTAGTTTATATTTTGACTCTAAATTGTAGTTTGTTATTTATATTTAGACTTATTAAGTGGTTAATTTTTTTTATTTTTTATTTGTAAATCGGGTTAATGGGTAACAGATATTTCACACCCGCTATTTGGCGGGTAAACCAGTTAATCTACTCGTTTGAGAAAACAGGTTAACATGTATATATTAATGGGTATCTTTTTCTAATGGGTCGGGTACCTGTATAAGTGCACCCGTTCATACCCGAACCCGTTGCCATTTCTAATCCGAACCGTTGTTGTTTTCGCTACGAGGATAAAATTGAGAGTCGTTCTTTCAAGCTTACAGAGGTTCTTCGTCTTTCGGGTGGACTTGTCTTCGGAGGCGAGGAGTTTTCTGGCAAGACTCATCGAGGACGAGCGATGTTTTCAATAATTTTTTTTTGCTAGGCAGCGGCATCTTCACTGCACCTGGGAGTCCCGAGTGCTCTTTGTAAGGTTTTGCATCTCGTCGTCGGTGGGCTCATCTACAGAAGCAGGAAAGTTATGCGACGGAGAACAAGTACGTCGTGGCTTGCTCTGCGCTCCATGTCTGTGGCAGACTCCGAGAACAAAGTTAACAGGGGTGAGCAAAAGTTGGAGATTGAGATATTAGTTTTTTTTTGCTTTTGTGCTGTTATAATTGCTTTAATTTTAGATTTCGTAGCTATGTTACGCTAGAGTTGTGTTTGTTTGGTTGTGCTAGTGCCATTTTTAGAGTTTTTTTTTGTTTGTTACATCTCATATTAGTTAGTTATCTGAATGTTTAAGTTTGTGTCTAGCTCTATAGTTACAAAAAAGTAATGATTTTTTTATAGCCAGATCGGTCTTAATTTGTGTAAGGTTGGCTTAGGATTCGAGTTTTGATCTACTTTGGCAATGCTAGTTTTGCTCGTTCCAGGATTTGCAGGAGATCTTTGTTGAAATGACCTAATGGAGTTCTTGACGAGTATGTTATTGAAGAGTGTTAAGTCGTTTTTTGGACTAACACTTACGGACACGTGACGTGAGCGGACTTGGCCACGTGTCTTCGAATCTGTGAGAGTAGTAATGGGATATTCCTCTTATCGAATGAAGAACGAGAGAATTGGTTTCTCAAGCTCTTGGACACGATCGTAGAGGGAATATAATTTGGCTCGAGGGCCTCGGGTTTTGAGAGAGAGTGAACTTATCTCTCCCACTCTAGAGAGAATGGAAGGAGATCGTTCCTCGTTTTTGTGTGAAAATGTGTGAATGGAGTGGCTTTGATTCTCTTTGTTCTTGATTTCGGTCTCCAAAGTGTTTCTAGTGAGAGAAGTAGCTGAGTAGAGGTTTTGACAGAGTCTAGCTAGAGAGAGAAAAAGCCAACCCTTGACATGAGTTTGTCTTGGGTATTTATAGTGAGGTGGTGAGAGTTAGGGTCGGGGTAGTATCATCATTTGACAGTTATTGGAGGGACAGTCCTGTTTGGAGGGGAGCGGACGAGACCTATTGAAGGGTCAGGAGCCGTCACACATCCTGCCAGGGGGTCTGGAAGCTCGTCTCATTATGCCAGGGGGTGACGAGACGTGGCGCGTCCTGCTAGGCGGTATAGAGGCTTGACTTATCCTGTCAGGGGGTCAGGAGGCTTGTCCTGTCCTGCTGGGAGAGCTTGTCTCGTCCTGCCAGGGGGGTCCTGCTTGGCGGTCGGGAGGCTTCGCTCGTCCTGCCAGGGGGTCAGACGGCTCGTCCCGTCCCTCCAGGGGGTAACGAGACGTGACGCGTTTTGTTTGGTCGGGTGGCTTGACTCGTCCTGCGATGGTGTCAGGAGGCTCGTCCTGTCCCGCCAGGGGTGAGAGATGTGATGCGTCCTGCTTGGTCGAGTAGCTAGCTGGAAAATGACTCATCGTCGCTTCGTCGAGTAGTCCGCCGGAGACTCGCTCGTCTCGTGGCTCGTCGCCTCGCCGATTCCGTCTCTCTTGTTTATATTTTATGTGTTGGGCTTATCCGTCTCACCGAGCGGTCCGTAGGGGACGCCGTCTCGTGGCGTGTCGTCTCGCCGAGTACGTCTATCCTATCCGTCTCGTGACATGTCACCGGGTACGTCTATCATTTCCGTCTCGTGGCGTGTCGCCTCGCCGAGTACGTATATCATGTCCGTCTTGTGGCGTGCCGCCCCGTCGAGTATGTCTGTCATGTCGTCTCGTGACGTGTCGCCTCGTCGAGTACGTCTATCATGTCCGTCTCATGGCGTGTCGCCGAGTACGTTCATCATGTCCGTCTCGTGGCGCCTCGCCGAGTACGTCTATCATGTCCGTCTCGTGGCGCCTCGCCGAGTATGTATATCATGTCCGTCTCGTGGCGCCTCGCCGGGTACGTCTATCCTGTCCGTCTCGTGGCGCCTCGCCGAGTATGTCTATCATGTCCGTCTCGTGGCGCCTCGCTGAGTACGTCTATCCTGTCCGTCTCGTGGCGTGTCACCGAGCACGTCTATCTTGTCCGTCTCGTGGCGTGTCGCCGAGCACGTCTATCTTGTCCATCTCGTGGCGCGTCGCCTCGCCGAGTACGTCTATCATGTCCGTCTCGTAGCTCATCGCCTCGCCGCGTAGTCCATCGGAGACTCGCCCGTCTCGTGGCACGTCGTCTCGCCAAGTGGTCCGTCGGGGTCGCTATCTCGTGGCTATTCGTCTCGCCGAGTGGTCCGTCGGGGACGCTATCTCGTGGCTCTTCGTCGAGTGGTCCGTCGGGTACGCCATCTCGTGGCTCTTCGCCTCGTCGAGTGGTTCGTCGGGGGCGCCATCTCGTGACTCGTTGCTCGGGGCTCGTCGACTTCGAACTCCCGATTTTGTGCTTCGAGGAGGCTCATTGACTTTGAACTCGCGATCGACACAGGTCTTCGCGGTGGTCGTGCTCGCCGACCACGTCTACGCGGTGCTCGCCGACCGTGTCTTTGCGGTGCTCGCCGGCACGGGTCTTCGCTCGGTTCTCCGGACCGGCCTTCGCGGTGGTCTCCGACCACGTCTTTACGGTGCTCCCCGGCATGGGTCTTCGCTCGGCTCTCCGGACCGGTCTTCGCGGTGGTCTCCGACCACGTCTTCACGGTGCTCGCCGACGACGTCCTAGCGGTGGTCTCCGACCTGTCTTCGCGGTGGTCTCCGACCGCGTCTTCACGGTGCTCGCCGACCACATCTTCGCGGTGGTCTCCGACCGCTCTCTGCCGTGCTCGCCAACCCCGTCTTCGCGGTGGTCTCCGACCTGTCTTCGAGGTGGTGTCCGATCGCGTCTTTGCGGTGCTCGTTGGCACGGGTCTTCGTTCGGATCTCCGGACCGGGCTTCGCGGTGGTCTCCGACCACGTGTTCGCAATGCTTGCCGACCACATCTTCGCGGGGGCTCGTCGATCTCGGATTCGCGCCGGTTCGCCGGCCACAGAATCGCGGTGGTCTCCGACCACGCCTTCGCGGTGCTCCCGTCCTTCGCTCAGCTCATCGGCACGGGTCTTCGCCCGGCTCTTCGACCACGTCTTCGCCGTGGCTCGCCGATCTCGGACTCGTGCCGGTTCGTCGGCCATGGTATAGCAGTGGGTCTCCGGCCACGCCTTCGTGGGGGCTCGTCGATCTCGGACTCGCGCCGGTTCGTCGGCCACGGAATCGCGGTGGTCTCCGACCACGCCTTCGCGGGGGCTCGTCGATCTCGGACTCGCGCCGGTTCGTCGGCCACACACTTCATGGAGGCTCGGTGGCCTCGCACTCGCGGTGACACACCGGTCATGGGCTTCATGGAGGCTTGCCGTCAATCTCCGGCGCGGGCTTCGTTCTGGCTCTCCGATGCGAGGCTTCGCATCGCAGTGGTTCGCCAAGCGGGAGTCGACGTGGCGCTGGTCTTCGTGGCGGTTCACCGGCACGGGGCTCTATGGTGGTTCGCCGGCGCGAGACTTCGCATGGCTTGCCGATCCGAGGCTTCACGGTGCTCGCTGGCCCGAGGCCTCGCCGTGGCTTGTGGGCACGAGGGCTTAGTGGGGCTCACCGGAGGTTCGCGGTGCTCGACGACGTTGCTCTCCTTCTCAGTCTCGCTCTCTCGCTCTACCTCTCTCTCTCAGCGTTCTCTTCTTCTTCTTCTTCTTTCTTTCTTCTCTTCTCTTCTCTTTTTTTTTTCTTTCCTGCGTGACCTGGTCTTCTCTTTTTTTTTTCTGTGGCTGCCGTGTGAATCTCCTCTCCCCTGCTAGGGTTTTTTTTGTTTGTTTTATATTGTCTTTTTTATGGCCCATGAGGCCCATGTGCTGATTTTGGGCTTATCAAAATTGCACATAACATTAACCCCCAGTTTCTCGTGCGACTTGTCGTGCGAGAAATTAAATTGCTTTGGGAGTTGTCTTTTCTTTGACTTTTTCGTCAATGGTCTTGGTGTCTTAACTCTGCGCATTTTGGAGCCATGCCCATCTGGATAGTGCGTGACCTGAATTTGAAATTTTCATGTATTTACTCCTCTGGATCGCGCGTGACTTGACTTTGAGCTTTTTGGTATGTTGTCTCTGAATCGTTTGAGTTGATCATATATGAGCCGTACGTGGTTGGGGAGGAAGATTGAATTCGACTTGGACCCAATTTTTCTGACGTCCGATGAAGTATACTCTGAGCAATTCGACAACCTGAACCTCTTTTAGCTCAAGTTAGTTGCCCTTTCAGTTAAGCTTGCTGGTACCTCTTGAGGTTGGGCTTTTCCTGTTTTGTGACTAACTCGAGCTTCTCGGGATTTTAAGTTGATGCGCTTCTCACTGTAGCTCTCTCGGTGCTATATTGGGCATCGTGAGATGTCTTTTGGATCTCTCTGACCTTGATTGTTCATCTCGCGTCCTGTTGAGCTTTAGCATCATCTCTCCTGTCGTGAGATGTCATTCGGCTCCCGCCGGACTTTGACTTCTTCTCTTGCATTCTTTTGGGTATCAGCCTATCTTGCGTTGTGATATGTCTTTCGGCTCTCGTCGAATTAGAGCGTCTCTCTAGCGTTCTTTCGGGCCTTGGCCTCTCCCACCTTTTGAGATGTCTTTCGGCTTTCGCCGGAGTTTGACTATCTCTTTCGCGTTCTTTTGGGCCTTAGCCTTCCCTGCGTCGTGAGATGTCATTCGGCTTTCGCCGCATTTTGACTGTCTCTCTGGCATTCTTTTGGGCCTTAGTCTCTCTCGCGTCCTGAGATGTCTTACGGCTTTCGCGCGGATTTTCACTGTCTCTATGGCGTTCTTTCGGGCCTTGTCCTCTCTCGCCATGTGAGATATCCTTCAGCTTTCGCCGGATTTTGAGTTGGTATGAAAGCTGTTTTTAGATTTCCTTTCTTTCGTGATTGCGTTGACTTTTCGAGTCTTTTGATTACGTGTGTAATTTCTCCTCTTCTTGTGTTTTGAGGCGGGTCGGGTCCTCGATGGTGTGAGTTCCCTTATCTCAGGCTTCACTTGATTCTTCGAGTTGTGTTTCTGGTCTCGGAGTAGCGAGTCTATTTTCTTCTCGGATCCTGTAAAGGATTTAAGGTTGGTCGGGGACTCGATGGCGCAAGCCCCCTCATCTCGGGTCGCATAGAACTCTTTGAGATACGCTCGGGGTTCCGGTGCGTGGGAACCCCTTTCTCGGGTTCCGTGGACGCTTTGAGGTTGGTCGGGGACTTGATGGCGCAAGTCCCCTCATCTCGGGTCGCACAGGATTTTTTGAGATGTGTTCGGAGTTTCAACGTTGCGAAACCCCATTTCTCGGATTCCGTGGACGCTTTGAGGTCGGTCGAGGACTTGATGGCGCAAGTCCCCTCATCTCGGGTCGCACGGGATTTTTTGAGATATGTTCGGGGTTCCGATGCGTGGGAACCCCTTTCTCGGGTTCCGTGGACGCTTTGAGGTTGGTCGGGGACTTGATGGCGCAAGTCCCCTCATCTTGGGTCGCACAGAACTCTTTGAGATACGCTCGGGGTTCTGACTATGGGAACCCCTTTCTCGGGTTCCGTGGACGCTTTGAGGTTGATCGGGGACTTGGTGGCCCAAGTCCCCTCATCTCGGGTCGCACGGAGTTCTTTGAGATATGTTCGGGGTTTCAACGTTGCGAAACCCCATTTCTCGGTCTCCGCGGACGCTTTGAGGTGCGTTTGGGGCTCGATGCCGCGATTGCTATGTCTGTATTCCTGCATTTTCACATGTATGCATATTATTCGTATATTTTAATTTGTCGTTGCGCTTTATGCTTGGTGTTCGGGTCGGCCGTCGACACCGCGCCCGTCGATGGGCCCGCGCCCGCTGGGGAGGCTTCCTGGGCGTGTTCCTGCCTTGCATGTGTCTGCGCTCGCGTGTGGAGCGCCACGCTCTCTGTTCGCCGGGGAGCGCCACTCTCGGAGACGATCGCGCGGTTTGTCATGGTGACTTCTTGATGTAGTGAGAGATCCTTGGTACCTAAGAAATGAATGTTTTTGCTGGTGGAGAGCTCGTACGTGGTTGTTCTCGGGAACTCCTCCTTCTAGCGCCAAAATGTTAAGTCGTTTTTTGGACTAACACTTACGGACACGTGACGTGAGCGGACTTGGCCACGTGTCTTCGAATCTGTGAGATTAGTAATGGGATATTCCTCTTATCGAATGAAGAACGAGAGAATTGGTTTCTCAAGCTCTTGGACACAATCGTAGAGGGAATATAATTTGGCTCGAGGGCCTCGGGTTTTGAGAGAGAGTGAACTTATCTCTCCCACTCTAGAGAGAATGGAAGGAGATCGTTCCTCGTTTTTGTGTGAAAATGTGTGAATGGAGTGGCTTTGATTCTCTTTGTTCTTGATTTCGGTCTCCAAAGTGTTTCTAGTGAGAGAAGTAGCTGAGTAGAGGTTTTGACAGAGTCTAGCTAGAGAGAGAAAAAGCCAACCCTTGACATGAGTTTGTCTTGGGTATTTATAGTGAGGTGGTGAGAGTTAGGGTCGGGGTAGTATCATCATTTGACAGTTATTGGAGGGACAGTCCTGTTTGGAGGGGAGCGGACGAGACCTATTGAAGGGTCAGGAGCCGCCACACATCCTGGCAGGGGGTCTGGAAGCTCGTCTCATTATGCCAGGGGGTGACGAGACGTGGCGCGTCCTGCTAGGCGGTATAGAGGCTTGACTTGTCCTGTCAGGGGGTCAGGAGGCTTGTCCCGTCCTGCTGGGAGAGCTTGTCTCGTCCTGCCAGGGGGGTCCTGCTTGGCGGTCGGGAGGCTTTGCTCGTCCTGCCAGGGGGTCAGACGGCTCGTCCCGTCCCTCCAGGGGGTAACGAGACGTGACGCGTTTTGTTTGGTCGGGTGGCTTGACTCGTCCTGCGATGGTGTCAGGAGGCTCGTCCTGTCCCGCCAGGGGTGAGAGATGTGATGCGTCCTGCTTGGTCGAGTAGCTAGCTGGACAATGACTCATCGTCGCTTCGTCGAGTAGTCCGCCGGAGACTCGCTCGTCTCGTGGCTCGTCGCCTCGCCGATTCCGTCTCTCTTGTTTATATTTTATGTGTTGGGCTTATCCGTCTCACCGAGCGGTCCGTAGGGGACGCCGTCTCGTGGCGTGTCGTCTCGCCGAGTACGTCTATCCTATCAGTCTCGTGACATGTCACCGGGTACGTCTATCATGTCCGTCTCGTGGCGTGTCGCCTCGCCGAGTACGTATATCATGTCCGTCTTGTGGCATGCGGCCCCGTCGAGTATGTCTGTCATGTCGTCTCGTGACGTGTCGCCTCATCGAGTATGTCTATCCTGTCCGTCTCATGGCGTGTCGTCGAGTACGTCCATCATGTCCATCTCGTGGCGCCTCGCCGAGTACGTCTATCCTGTCCGTCTCGTGGCGCCTCGCCGAGTATGTCTATCATGTCCGTCTCGTGGCGTGTCACCGAGCACGTCTATCCTGTCTGTCTCGTGGCGTGTCGCCGAGCACGTCTATCTTGTCCATCTCGTGGCGCGTCGCCTCGCCGAGTACGTCTATCATGTCCGTCTCGTAGCTCATCGCCTCGCCGCGTAGTCCATCGGAGACTCGCCCGTCTCGTGGCACGTCGTCTCGCCAAGTGGTCCGTCGGGGTCGCTATCTCGTGGCTATTCGTCTCGCCGAGTGGTCCGTCGGGGACGCTATCTCGTGGCTCTTCGTCGAGTGGTTCGTCGGGTACGCCATCTCGTGGCTCTTCGCCTCGTCGAGTGGTTCGTCGGGGGCGCCATCTCGTGACTCGTTGCTCGGGGCTCGTCGACTTCGAACTCCCGGTTTTGTGCTTCGAGGAGGTTCATTGACTTTGAACTCGCGATCAACACAAGTCTTCGCGGTGGTCGTGCTCGCCGACCACGTCTACGCGGTGCTCGCCGACCGTGTCTTTGCGGTGCTCGCCGGCACGGGTCTTCGCTCGGTTCTCCGGACCGGCCTTCGCGGTGGTCTCCGACCACGTCTTTACGGTGCTCCCCGGCATGGGTCTTCGCTCGGCTCTCCGGACCGGTCTTCGCGGTGGTCTCCGACCACGTCTTCACGGTGCTCGCCGACTACGTCCTTGCGGTGGTCTCCGACCTATCTTCGCGGTGGTCTCCGACCGCGTCTTCATGGTGCTCGCCGACCACATCTTCGCGGTGGTCTCCGACCGCTCTCTGCCGTGCTCGCCAACCCCGTCTTCGTGGTGGTCTCCGACCTGTCTTCGAGGTGGTGTCCGACCGCGTCTTTGCGGTGCTCGTTGGCACGGGTCTTCGTTCGGATCTCCGGACCGGGCTTCGCGGTGGTCTCCGACCACGCGTTCGCGGTGCTTGCCGACCACATCTTCGCGGGGGCTCGCCGATCTCGGACTCGCGCCGGTTCGCCGGCCACAGAATCGCGGTGGTCTCCGACCACGCCTTCACGGTGCTCGCCGTCCTCCGCTCAGCTCATCGGCACGGGTCTTTGCCCGGCTCTTCGACCACGTCTTCGCCGGGGCTCGTCGATCTCGGACTCGTGCCGGTTCGTCGGCCATGGTATAGCAGTGGGTCTCCGGCCACGCCTTCGCGGTGGCTCGTCGATCTCGGACTCGCGCCGGTTTGTTGGCCACGGAATCGCGGTGGTCTCCGACCACGCCTTCGCGGGGGCTCGTCGATCTCGGACTCGCGCCGGTTCGTCGGCCACGCACTTCATGGAGGCTCGGTGGCCTCGCACTCGTGGTGACACACCGGTCACGGGCTTCATGGAGGCTTGCCGTCAATCTCCGGTGCGGGCTTCGTTCTGGCTCTCCGATGCGAGGCTTCGCATCGCAGTGGTTCGCCAAGCGGGAGTCGACGTGGCGCTGGTCTTCGTGGCGGTTCACCGGCACGGGGCTCTATGGTGGTTCGCCGGCGCGAGACTTCGCATGGCTTGCCGATCCGAGGCTTCACGGTGCTCGCTGGCCCGAGGCCTCGCCGTGGCTCGTGGGCACGAGGGCTTCTTGGGGCTCACCGGAGGTTCGCGGTGCTCGACGACGTTGCTCTCCTTCTCAGTCTCGCTCTCTCGCTCTACCTCTCTCTCTCTCAGCGTTCTCTTCTTCTTCTTCTTCTTCTTCTTTCTTTCTTCTCTTCTCTTTTTTTTTCTTTTTTTTTCTTTCCTGCGTGACCTGGTCTTCTCTTTTTTTTTTTTTTTTTTTTTTTTTTTTTTTTTTTTTTTTTTTCTTCTGTGGCTGCCGTGTGAATCTCCTCTCCCCTGCTAGGGTTTTTTTTGTTTGTTTTCTATTGTCTTTTTTTATGGCCCATGAGGCCCATGTGCTGATTTTGGGCTTATCAAAATTGCACATAACAACGAGTACGTCTATACTCGAATGAATCCTCAATTATCTTCCTTTATACGCCGTGGCTCTGAACTCTGCCGGTACGAGGAGATCGTCGGAGTTTTTCGTCGGGGTCCAGCAAAACGCTTGATGCCCTGTTTCCACCAGCGTTCTTTTTCATCGCGGTGGCGAGATTCGATGGCGGAGACGGTGGAGTCTGGGAGCGAATCAGTTTATCTCAGAATATCTCTCTCTCTCAACCAATCGATTATTACTGTATAGAGGTTATCATTATTATTTTCTTGTTTTTTTCCATATATTTTTTTCCATACGTTTTTTGGTTTGCTATATTGTTTCCCTCACCCATACACACTGTTATGGGATCAAAAATACAATTTTGGTTTGCTATATTGTTTCCATAAATATTGAAAATACAATTTTACATTTTATTTTGGTTAAATATTTGATAGAAAGATGATTTGTGAAAAAACTCAAAAACATATGATAAACGTATGATTATAAAAAAAAGAAAAGAAAATGGGACGAACATTGTTACACACTCTATATTTTATATTTTATGAGACAAATATGAAATTTATCCACTTTAAAATTGCAGTGTGGAGTGTGGTACCTAGGATAGCCTAGTGGTAATTCCACACCACTTCCTGTGTAATGGTCGTGGGTTCAATCCCAACTGCAGCTAAGCTGCCTTAAAAAAAAAAAAAAAAAATTGCAGTGTGGAGTATATTTGTCTAAAATGGATATATGTGTAGAGATAGTGTTCTAACTTTAGACGTGAGTAGTGTAAAATGCAACATGGAGATATTTTGGTGTATATTTTCTCAAATTTGTGGTAGTTTTGTTGATGATGGAAATGACGGTATATGTAAGAGATACCGTGTACGTGCGACACAGTCACGCGCTAATTGGTCACGTGCGAGGGCAAAATGCACCCTAGCGCACGTTAGACAGCTTCTTTCACATATCACTCTTACGCTACGCTGATATAGCGCAGGTTAGCCTCACTCCCCACCCAACCAACACATATCTCCCTGTTTGAGTGCCATTCTTCCACGTAAAACCGCCTCTCTCTATCTCTCTGAGTATTAGGGTTTCTCTTTCTCCGTATCCTCGTACACCCACACACACAGAGGCTCCGTCACTCTCTACCCCTCTCTCTCTGTGCGATCTCGGCGCTTCAATGCCGGCGAGTCTCTACCGGAGATTTCAGTGCCAGATTGTTCGATTTTTTGGGCGATATCGGCGTCTCGAGGAATTTGCGCCTTCAATTTGCTCTGACTAACGATTCTTGCTCTGTGGGTCTTCGATGGCACCGAGTCGGAGAAAAAGCGCCAGTAAAGCCGCCGCCGCTGCCGCCGCTCGCCGGAAGTGGAAGGTCGGCGATCTTGTGCTTGCAAAAGTCAAGGGTTTCCCGGCTTGGCCCGCCATGGTATGCTTTCTTTTTTTCTTCAAAATATTTCAAATTCGCTCGTAGAATCGGTGTTGTGGTTAATTTTGGGCATGAAAGATGACTGCTTTAGGGTTTTTATTGCCGATTTGCGTTCTTTGTTTGTTTCGGCATGCCTTCTTGTTTCAATTTGCCTTTTGAGATCGCTAAAAAATTGGTCTTGCTGATCCGCTGTGAAATTCGCTGTTTGAATTGGGAATATATGAGCGCTTTGATTACCACGGATACAAATTTCGAGATTAATCTGACAATCGTATGATAATTAAGCTTACATCCGCATTCAGAATCGGAATTGTTTATGTACAATCAGTACCAACGAGTTTAGAGATTGAAGGGAAGTGATTCTGCGCACTCTTTAAATAAACGTGTTTAGGCATCTGCTTTTGTGTGATTGATTGCTAACAAGTACTGAACATATAGCACCATCATGATGTGCTTAACCGCTTAATTTTTTGTGGCAGGTCAGTGAGCCGGGGAAATGGGGCTACTCTACCGACTGGAAGAAAGTACTTGTGCACTTTTATGGTACCCAACAGATGTAAGTATTATGCACTGTATTGCTTGATTGATTTATTATGGATGTAGTGTCAAGGTAATGCTTCAAGGATTTAATGTTACCTCGTGCAATCCGTTTGGTAGAACTGTGACAATACGTTTCTTGAATTGGCATGATATAATCTATTAACTTTTCAATGTTTTTGTCATTTTTTGAACTTAGGCAAGCTAAATCTGTTTGTTTTGTATCCTTAGGTGTAAGACAGTGCTTGTGGTCTTTCTTTTCTTTTAGTTTGATTTTTATTTGCACAGCTAGCTGATGGAACCAGTGAGATGCAATTTAGACTTATTTTGCAAATTTTGTTCTTCGTTGAAAGATTTAGTTTTACAATTGTAAGTTGGAGTCTGCTATATGCAAACGTATGTTTCCTTGTGGGTCTATAATGATTTGAAATATGCTGCATGTTAGATGTTCGTTGAAAAGTTCTCTATGGTAAATGTAGATTGTACCAGCTTTTGTAATAAATGATTGTTTAAGGCATTATGAAGTAGATTGTTAACAGACAGTTTCATGTACGGAAACCTTCTTAGATTTATCATACTACTACACTACAAGTCATCGTAACTTAACCTCCATGGTTTTTTCCAAGGGAACTTCGACCTCTCAAAACTGCAGAGTTTGGTGACTACAGATGTATAAAATAAATAAATAAAACTGTAAATAATCCGAATATACAGGAATGAGTTGTAATTGAAAAATGTTGCCGTGATGCATTCTTGCCCTCTAAAGAAATTTGGAAAAAACCGAGTTGGAACCAAATTCTAAACGAAGTTTCCTTTAGAAGAAAGAAAAGTTTATTGCTGAAGTAATGTTACAACTTACAAAAAGATGGGGAATCCAAGGACAAGGGAATGGCAGAAAAAAATGAAAAGGAAAAAGAGATCTAAAACCCAAACCCGCATTACCTCATAATTGCAGCCCGATCCCTTAAAACATAGGAAAAGAACTGATAATAGGCTTATGGCTGTCCAACCATTGATCTTCTCCCACAGCCTCAGGGAAGTCTTCTCCCAGACAGCATAGGTTCCCACTCGTGGTTGATGTCTTGATTTTTTTTTTTTTTTTTTTTTTCCTGATCTAATAAGTGGTTAGTCTGTGTTTTGATGCACTCACCAGTTTCCAATTTTTTGTTACATTTTTCTGTACTGGATAAATCCATGCCTGTTTCAAAAATGAAAAGGGAAAAAATAAAAGTGAGGTTTAGGAGGAAATCACAAGAGAGCATGCAAGTGGGAAAAAAAAAAGATTAGTAGGGTGCGTAGATGATGTCCAAGGTGAGATCAAGAGGGAAATAGACTAGGAAGCATATGTGAAAAATGCTATGATGCTAAAGCTCAGGTTTAGTTGTGCCGTTACGCAATTTTACATATGTCATAGTTGCTGGAGCTGTGAAGAAATGACATTTTATGCCGTGTTCCTGACAATAGGAGTTGCGTTTTGCTTTAATTGTCTATATTCTACCTTACTTGCACTGGGTTTCTTAAGTTAATCATTCTTCATATGCTTGAAGTGAGTTCTAATTATGTGGTGCTTGCAAACACTTATTGGTGCATGCTGTCTTATGATTTGCAATTTTTTAGTCCGTGCATGCTTTTTGATATTGTTAGATGATATACCTGTTTTATAGTTTAAGTTTAGCTTCATTTTGTTTTTGTTTTTTTTTTGGTTTTGTATCTATATGAGAATAGTTCAAACTTAAAAGAGAATAAACATGGAAAGCATATTTTGCAGCAAAAAAAAAAAAAAAAAAAATGGAAGGCATATTTTTGAAGAGAGATATTACACAGTTGTTTCCAAATACATTGTTTTTGTTGTCCTTGTTTTCTTCTGATAGTTTTTATGATATGAAACTCTGTCCTGTTGCACTTTTTGAATATTGGCACTACTTCCTTCTTTTAATTACTGCTTTTGAGAGTCATATTAGAAATTCCATAAGAATAAAAGGATCGCATTTGATATTCTTTAACGGGTTGCCACCTATTGTCGAAGTTGGGCAACTTGTTCATGGAAAACGAGCAATGACCCTACTTAATGATGTCGTTTGCTTAGAGTAATGTTGCTCGTGAAGCCCTTTATTTTTTCTAATCTAAAAGGAATAATATTTTATTAGGAAAGAACCACAACAAGCATCCTGAACGTATTGTTCAATGATAAGCGAAAGAAATTGTGAACTTTAAAGTTTGCAGATACCCACTAGATTACATGCTTATTCCTTGTTGTTTATTTTATTGAAACTTAGGGGTTGGGACATGGGTTTATATGTGTGTGTGTGTATATATGTATACACACATGTATTTTTTTTTTAAAAAAACATCGGGACTTTATTAATTCAGAACGGCTTAGCCGAGAACCATAGCATGGATAACTATTTATTGAATTGTTGTATTTATTCACAAAGAGACAGCTGTTATCTTGAATTACAGTGGAAATCCAGTCTAGTTCTCTAATCTTTTTTGGTAATTAATAAATGTTCTGCTTCTTTTAAAAAACGAGTACAGTGAAAATAAAAGCTACACATAGTTTGTTATTTCATTCGTGGATGCAGAACATTTTATTTTATTCTTTTTAAATTTATTTGTATTAAAAGTCCCAACAGTAGTCGTATAACTGTAAATTTAGGGCTTGTGGATGGCTGAAAATATTTGGTTAAAGTGTTTTGTTTAAGTGGCCATGTTCTTGTGTTTTCGAAGGTGGCATACATACAAGTAATTCTAGATTACCAAAGTAAATCAATACCAGCATTTTGTCAAGTCACAACTTTACGTTTGTGCTAAGTGGGGAAAAGCTTGAACTTACTATATACGAGGTCGTTCTTAAACTTTAAATGGATACAATAAAGAGTTTTTTGTCTTCTCATTTTTCAAACGGCGTAATTTCTAAGCTTTGATGAACCATCCGATTGAATGTTTTTGGCTTAATTGACCTGATTAATTCGAATCTTGTTTCTTTAAAGATAGTAGTTTGCACTAATTGTGAAGCTGTTCTGTCTGGTGCTTGGTTTGGGTTCGCGTAACTGTATGTTTTTTCTGGGTTTATATTTCCGGCTTATTTTTGTAGAGTGACAGAAGCCACTACTTGCGGTTACTTTTTTTTTTTTTTTTTTTCCTATACACGGGCATTTTCTAATTTGAACTGAATGCTGGAGCTCAATTTACTTGACTTTTATCTTTATATAGAAGGACTACGAGTGAACGTGTATTTCCCCATTAATGAGTGCTTTATTATGCAGAGCCTTCTGCAACCCTGCTGATGTCGAAGCATTTACCGAGGAGAAGAAGCACTCTCTTCTTACTAAACGGCATGGAAAGGGTTCTGATTTTGTTCGCGCGGTTAATGAAATAATTGAGAAGTTTGAGGAGTTGAAGCAGCAGAACCAAGGTGAAGATTGTGACTCTGGCGAGGTTGCTCATATAAATGGTGGGAACGCAGCAAACGCATCTGCGAACCTCGAATCAAAAGATCAGCTTGAACCCCCTGAAGCAACTCGTGATTCTCGATTTAACTCATCGCATTCTAATTTAGAAAGTCTTCCAACTGAGGATACTTCAGCTGCTGCAATTGTAGATGCTGCTGATAGAAAAGAGGAGCCCGCTGTTGCCGAAGATGTTACAGAATCACCTTTGCGTGCTCTTTATTTATCAAGCAAAAGAACCAGAGACTTGCCTCTGCAAAATGGTCTTTCACAGAGAAAAGAGTCGTTAGTTAGAAGGTCCAGAAGCTCAAGGTTGGAGTCCCGAAGGTTGCTAGACGCTGTAGTGCAGTCTAGTGATACATCAAAGAGGAAATTATCCGAAGCCTCTACGTGTAACAGTGTTGATCTAGCTGCTTTTGCTTCAACTGGTAGCATTGAAGACAATAATTCCGAAGTTGTCACCGTTGAGTCCCACAATTTAAGTTTAAATGAAGTTAGTACCATTGATTCAGGTAGTCAATTAGAGCACTCTGAGACTGTGGCCGGTGATGTTGAATTGAGCAAAGCGCTCGAAAACCAGATAAAGGCTGTTACGAAGAAGAAAAGAAAGCCAAGCCGTAAAAGGCCAACTAGTGACGCAGTCGAACCTATTGCTCAAGTCAAGGAGGATGATTTCCCCAATACCAGCGAAAGCTCCCAAAATAATTTTGAGAAAATAAGTGGCAGCTGTCACAAAGAAAATGGAGATGAGCACTTACCGTTGGTGAAGCGAGCTAGGGTCCGGATGAGCGAACCTTCCCTAAGGGAGTGCAACACGTTTACACGCCCTGAAGGTTCATCAGAAGAAGCTAACAAATCTTCAGATTGCAATGATCCCTTGCTTAGGGAACCCTCTCGGACGAACTCCACTTTGCTCTCATCGTCGCCACCACGTGGATGTTCTCAGTTTTATGGAAGTAGAGCTAATTTTTGGAAAGTGAAAAAGGACCAGTCGTATGGCTCAATAGACGACGAAGCTGCTTTGCCGCCATCTAAGCGTCTTCATCGTGCTCTTGAGGCCATGTCTGCTAATGCTGCTGAAGAAGATCGGGCATGTAATGATATGGCAGCGGATGTGAATATGCTTACAGACAGTACTCTTTCTCCTTCAACAAGTAAGTCCCCTCATGCAGCGATGGAAAATCAAATGCCAAATGGGTATAAAATCGAGTCTATTGGCAGCGATCCTCAAGAACAAGCAGATGCTTCTGGTTCCAACCTTGGGAAAATTCTTGAAGCAACCTCGGTGACCGACTTAAATGGCCAAGGAGTTGAGGGTTCTGACATCCAAAACAGTGAACCCAGTAAGGAATCTTTCGTGGATGCTGAGACTCATACCGATGAAGCATGTGGTGCAACAATTCCTTCTGTGATCCTACCTGAAAGTCCAAAGCATCTGTTATCTAGCCCTTACAGAAAAGAATCTGTTGTGGGATCTGCTCAAGGTCTAGAAGAGGAGTTGTCGCCTTGCAAAGACAAAAGCGATTCTGAAACAAACGAGTTAATAAATAATAAATCGGAAGAGACAGAAAAAGAATTAGAGTCGTATGAAGGTACTTTAGCGAGTATAAACCCTATGTCAGGTGCGCATGTTGATGATATGGAAGTTTCACCTCAAACTGATACTGGTGTGCTTCAGTTAAATACAGAGAGCACTCATTTAGAAAATATCAGATCTCCCAATGACAATAGAGACGAAAATGACATGTAAGCTTTCATTTCTAATTCATGTTCCACATAATATCCGTGTTTCTCGTTCTTGCATTACATGCGCTGTACTTGCCTTTTCGTATTTGCATGAAAATTTTAGTTTCCCGTTGATTCCTGATTGTGTGATAAACATCTCATTTTTTTTGCTCTATCTTGCCATGGTTTGCTTCATACTTCATTGATAGGTCTGTGGATGTGGCAGAGGCGGTAAATAAACAAATGCTCAAAGAACCAAGTTCAGAATCATTTCCAAATGGCTACTCGGGTGACGGCGTTGGTGTTCATTCAAGTCCGTGTTTAACTGATGCTGGAAATTCTCTTGCCCAGGCATCTCCTTTCAACACGTCATCCGGCCGATTGTCTACTTCAGATAATAGCAGCTTCATTCAAAACAATGGAAGCTGTAGTCCTGATGTGCATTTGTTCCACAAGACCGTTTCACACCCTTCATTCACCGAGGAAGAGAAATCTGAATCGCTGTCATCTCGTAGGCCGAAATCTGTTGGCAGGTATCCAGAGTCAAATCCCGCTCTCTCATCGTTTGAGGCACTGCTTGGGTCTTTGACGAGAACAAAGGAGAGCATTGGCCGAGCAACACGCTTAGCTGTCGACTGTGCGAAAATTGGTGCATGTTCCAAGGTTCAAAATACTGATCCATCTTGTCTTGTAATTATTGCTCTACTAGCTGATGACTGTTAATTCTTGGTGCTTTTAACACACACACACAGATATCACATGCTAAAGTTATCATGGGTGTCGATTATCACCGAAGTTTCTGCTGACAATAGTTCCTTCAATCAGGTTGTAGATATTCTTGCTCGTTCTTTGGAGAGTGAACCAAGCTTGCATAGAAGGGTGGACTTGTTCTTTCTTGTAGATTCGATCATGAAGGGTAATATATCTGTTCTCTTGAAACCAACATTCATAGATGCTAACTATATCGTTAAATTGCTACTGCGGAGAATGGGCGTTTTGACATTGTTTTGAGAAAACAGGTGATACTTGTGGCTTATACACATCTTCAATTCAAGCAACGTTGCCCCGGTTGATTGCAGCTGCTGCGCCACCTGGAAGTTCTGCTCACGAGAATCGGAGGCAGTGTCTCAAGGCAAGTGATATATATATATATATATATATTTTTTTTTTCCGAAGAAATGCTGAAATTAATACAAATAATTTAATTTCTTTCATGTGTCTGCTCTTAAAATAGGCTGATATTTGGCTCTGTTGATGTAGGTTTTGAGGCTTTGGCTGGAAAAAAAGATTCTTTCTGAATCTGCTATTCGTCGCCAAATGCGAGAACTTGACTCCCATACGGCTGCTGGTCCCTTCTGCAAGCGCTCAATGAGAACTGAGAGGTCTTTTGATGATCCTATTCGAGAAATGGAGGGAATGCTTGTTGACGAATATGGAAGGTTTGACTTATTTATTTTTATCAATTTCCTTGTATGATTCTCTTTAAGGTGTTAAGTTCTAATGAAACCTACGAAGATCAGATTTGAGAGATGGAGTTATGAGCTTGTCATAAGTTGCTAGGTCGAAGAGAACCACATTTTTTTTTACCTTTGCCTTTTGCTTTCCCCGATCTACTCTTGCAAAACTCATTGGGACACATTGTTTCTAGGTTTAGTTGCAGAAAAATAATATCATAAAAAAACATGATAAGATAGGACTAAAAATAAAAATATTGTACGATATGAAAACAAAAAATTGTACTTTGCAAATCTTAATTATGAAATATTAAAAAACTAAAGAAGACCTTGTGATTTTCACCATCGGACCTTGCAGTTCGGATGTCCTATGGTGGAGCCTACAAAATATAATGAATTATTTGGCCAAGGCTGTGTGTGCGCGTATGACCTATGTGGTGAATTTGGTTTATAATAATTTGATGTGTTTTCTTTGGAACAATTTGCATCCAAATAATGAATTCAGGGATCACTTAGGGACTGAACTGCGACATGTCATATACTTAAGGTGTAGAACCCTTCTACTTGTAATGACTGTAGTAAAAGAAAAGTTGATAAAACCCCCGTTCGTTTTCCTTTGTTGCAGCAATTCAAGTTTTCAGCTTCCCGGATTCTGCATGCCATCCATGCTCAAGGACGAAGATGCGGGAAGTGATTCCGACGGGGGTAGTTTTGAGGCTGTCACTCCAGAGCACAGTCCCGAACACCGCGAAGACCACGGAAAGATTCCGACCAATGAGAGGCACCGACACATTTTGGAGGATGTTGACGGAGAGCTTGAAATGGAAGATGCCGCCCCCACTTGCGAGACGGAATTGACCTCCTCTTCTTCTGCTGCTCAAATGACGACGACAATGCCCCAAAACCATTTCGAACACAATAATTTACAACTCCCGTTTGCACCTCCGCTTCCCCAAGACGTTCCACCATCATCTCCTCCGCTTCCATCATCTCCTCCTCCACCGCCGCCGCCGCCGAGTTATTCTCCGGGTGCAAATGGGGTCGATCTCGATGCAAATCATTATTCAGATGTACGAGTCTCGACACCTTTTCATTTACTTTTCTCTGGGCTTTAACCTTGCGGACATGTTTACGATATCTGTGGTTTCTTCTTGCAGCGCTCAAATACACCGAGAAGTAACCAAGGGATGTCTGATATGCGCTATCACGAATCCGATCACCAGAGAGATCGTCGCAGGCAGCAGATGGCGGAGTCTTATCCCGGTCGGGGTTTCCACAGCAAGAACTACCCGGTTCGGCCACCTCATCCTCCGCCGTCCAATCAGTATAATTTTGTCAGAGAGCCTCACTATAAGCTGCGGAGGGATGGTGTTCCTCCGCCGCCTTCCCACCACTCCAGCAGATACCAGGTGGAGCAGAACTGGGACCGAGAGAACTTTTACAACAATCACGACAGAATGAAAGTGCCTTCTTCCCATGACCCCGATGATGGGTGGAGGCATCCTTTTTCCGGTAGAGCTTTTTTTTTTTTTTTTAAAGAAGTACATTGCTGTTTTAAAAGTCCAGTTGCCAAAATATTTGTTGTATTTATTTGGCCTTTAGGTCCTCGGTATCCGGGGAAAGGGAAGTTTTACGAGCCTGATCCATTTGGGGGCCCCCAATCTGAGCATACGAGATACCCTAATCAAGGGGGGAGATATCCCCCGCGTTCGATGAGCCATAGAAATTCCATGCCTTATGGACCTCCTCTTGAAGGTCCGATTCCAGTTTCTAATAGAGGTCTGTTTATTTTGTCATAATTAGTGCCTGTTAAAATCTGTTAATGATAAAAGTTCTGAAGTGCGACTCTTGTTGATATAATCTTTTATTTTTATTGTTTTTGTCGCTGCAGGTCCAAGCTACTGGCAGCCGAGATGAATGAGTATTACTAATGTATCGTTTCCGGTAAGTTACTGGTATATAAATGGATATCCAGTTTGTTTTTTTAATTTTTTTTTAAAAAAAAATTGTAGTTTTTTTTGAAGCGGCCTGATAATTGGAGTGGAATTTTATAGGTGTCACGGAACCATTTTTGATCGGGCCTTTGCAGCTTGTCCGGTGTAGTTGGGTTGGTCACTATCTATTTATTAAAAAATAAAAAAAGGAAGAAAAAAAAGCCGTTGTATTTATCTCGTCTCCAAGGGATAGAAGAAGGGTTTGGTTGGAAGGCCAAGTCGTTGACTATTCCGGGTTGTACATACCTATTTCTGTACTGCTTTCCGCTAAAGCAGGAAGGCAAAGCAAATCCGGTACTTGTAGAGATTGTTCGAGAGCTCAAACTAACTCAGATTGCCGTGTATAATTTCTATTTCCTTGGCATAATTTATTTTGGGTTATTTATCAGTGCTTAATGTATATGGTTATTCAACTTGTAGAAAACTTATTTATTCCCCTAAAGATGGAAAGAGGAAGTAGCAGTAATGGCCAGCTTTAAATTTATTTATTAGTTGAATTGGGGATATGTATGTATTTAGCCTCTCGAGGTTTTGGGCACCTTGATTTCATTCGGTATTTGCATATTTATTTTGAGAGTTCTGGTAGAGTTAAAACACGATTGTTTTTGGCATAAATGATTTATTAACTCAAAGTGGGTAGTTTGATAATTAATACAGTGTTTACTTAAGGAAGACAAATAATCAAATTTTTAACACTACGCAGTAGATTATAGTAAAAAAAATCAGAAGAGCCTTGAGCGTAGGAATTAACGGCTGAGATTAGGCGTGGCGTAGAGTTTATGGCAAGCTCGAAGTAGGGATAAACGAACTAGGCCACGTCACTAATCGCTTCTTCCATAAGCAACCGGAAATATTTCACTAAACGATACCCAATCGTTGTGCTTTCTCTCGTCTCTGTCTACTCGGAACTGAGCTCGCCTTCGCTCTCTAAAGCTCTGACATTGTGATAGGTGCGTGTCGTACGTAGAAAACTCCTATTATCCCAACTAAATCCAAGCTTGTTCTTGAGTAGTTTTGAGGTTTTTCGTGTGTTTTGAAGGTTTTCAGGTCAAAAATGGGATTTCTATGATACTCTGGGCAAATCTGTACAAATCGAGGCATTCGGGATCAAAAACGAGTCAAGAACGAAGAAGGAGTCAAGAAGACTCCAGACCTCGCGCCGCGACCCTCCTAGCGCGCGCCGCGAGGTTTGGAAAAGCATCTCGAGCCATCTCCGAGCATCTGGCGCGTTCCGCGAGGGTGAGGAAATGTTTACCTTGTGCCGCGACCTCCATACCGCGCGCCGCGAGGTCGAAGAATTTCAGCGTCGAAAATCCCCGAGCGTCAAGCGCGGAACGCGACCTCCCGAGAAGGACTACCTCGCGCCGCGACCCCTGTACCGCGCGCCGCGAGGTGCGCGAATCCAAAAGAGGAAACACGTTTTCTGGAGCAATCTGGGCCATCGGATCAAGTTTTGTTACTCAGTCTACTCCGAAAATTAGAGGAAACACCCTAATTTCGATCTAAGCCTATAAATACACTTCTTAGCCTCTTGTTTAGGACTTTTGGCACTTTTTCATTGTTTTTCTTAGTGTTTGGGAGAGATAGAGAGAAAGAGGAGAGCCGTTCTTCATCAATTCGCGCCAATTACAATTTTCTTCTTCTCTTTTACTCTTGAACTCCCGTATTTTAATTTTCAATTTAGTTTTCAATTATGGTTTCTTCTTCTTCTTTTTCTTTTATTTTATTTTTGTTTTCTCGCTACGCCATGAACTAATTCCATTAAGGACTAAGGTGTAGCGGGTTTAGGATTCGGTTATGGATACGATTTAATATATTGAAGTTCAATTTCCATTCTCTACTACTTTGTTTAATTCAAATCCGTTTTTAATGCTTGTTCGAGATTAGCTACCTTGTTCATGATTTTATACTCCAACTTGATGCTTGAGAAAAATTAGGTTGTTAGTGTTTTGGTTTGAATTACTATGTTGCATGCCTAGGCTAGAGATAGTTAGGTTGCCATAGAATCGTGTGAATACTCTTGATATGAATGCATGTTTTTGTTAGGGATTGAGATCGAGAGAAGATTTTCCTAGCTTTGACATAGGTTGTTAGATGCTCGAAAGAGATTTAACAATATTTATTGTGAGTATGGTTAGCAAAGAGTAGTGAATTGATTATTGATTGTGCGTCAAATTCGTGTATCAAAACCGTTGAATAAACCCGTGAAGCCTTGGTCCTTAGCCTCTCTTTCTGCTTACAACTTTTATTTGATTATTTTGTTATTTAATTGTTTTAAAACTTGTCAATAATTTGTGACATCTTTCCATGTCCTCTTTAGTTCAATTCATGCTAGTTGATTTGTTTGTTAATTAAGCTTGTTCCTCGTGGGATCGACACTCGTACTTAAGTCACTATATTACTTGAGCGACACGTGCCCTTGCGCGCGTAAAAATCGCAACACATTGCAATTCCTCAATCTCATTTGACCTTCCCGTACTCTTCAAACGCCAGACTGTAAGTTTATAGCTCCTCTCTTCCACGTTTTCGACTTTCTCTTATTTATAAATCGTTTCGACAACATTGTTTTCTTATCCTCCAGATTTTTATTTTCTATGTTCTGTGTAGTGCTCTTGTTTTTTGCTTTTGATATTAATTTATTTTATATCTATTATACTTTGTGTGTTGACGCAATGGATGTTGTTTATATCGGGAAATTAATTTGGTATTTCTGGGGTTCAATTTCCTACATTCTTGTCAGAAAGAAAGATCTGAATTGTGTTGTGAGAATTGAATTGTCTTCCTTGGAATTGCCCAAAAATGATCAAGGTAGACTGGTTCTAGATTGGGGCTTATACGCAGGTGATTCATCCGTACACTTGCCTTCTGAGGCTCGATTACAACAGTCTTCTTTTGGGAGGTTCTTTGTGGAATTGGAGGTTGAGGCAAAACACATCCCGTGCTATCTCTCTTTTCGATTGAGATCTCTTGTAAATAGTGACACTAATGGTGTTGAAATAAGAAGTCACAGGGAGGCAAATTTTTGTGTACCTCTTGGTTTTTGTTCGGGTCACCCAACTCCACTGGGTCTCACTTTCTCACGCGATGGGTCCGTGAACTTTTCCATCTTTTCAAGAAACGCAGAAAGTGTGTTTTTGTGCTTGTACGATGACGCTGGAGCTGATAATCCTGCTCTGGAGCTCGACCTTGATCCATATGTCAACCGAACAGGTGATCTTTGGCATGCTTCCTTTGAAAGTCTTCGGAATTTTTCTCGTTATGGTTATCGAGTAAGACATACTTGCTCCGAAGAAAACAAAGACAAATCGGAAGATCAGAAAGTACTTCTGGATCCATATTCGAAGATGATTGTGAATTCTGGTTGTGGAAAGTATCTTGGGCGAATACATAAAGAACCTGTTTTTGACTGGGTTCATGATGTTGGAAGTTGAGAAGAGTGATGCCCGGTAAATATTGGCCAATTAGGATTTGGGTCAACCAATTTGAAAATGCAGATTTCTAAGGATCGCAGATGGTATGATTCAAAAAATCTCCCGTGTCCCAAGCACTATCGTGATAACCATAGATTGCACTGATGCTTTTGTGCCATAGACCCTGCCTCTCAGAGGGTAATCGCCAGAATCGTTTTGCTAGCAAGGCTGTGTTCTTCTCCGCAATCTTTCTGATTCCCAAATCTCCCTTGTTTCTAGGTTCGCAGCAAGTCTCCTGAGCCCACCCCGTGGCAGCCTTTATCTGTCCCAGGGAAAAAAAATGCATAATCATCTCAATATCATGCGACTCACTTATATGCATCTTGAAAATGAACATATAATACGTTGGAAGGGGGGACATAACCGATTGGATTAAAGTCACACCTCTCCAGTAGAAAGAAAACCTGATTTTCAGTTGTCCAGCCTTTTTATTTTTCGAAATGACCAGAACCCAAAATGCTTTTTGTCTTGGGCTACCTCAACCGACATCCCAAGATATCGAATAGGCCAAGCATTCTGGACAAGCTTCAATGGACCCAGAACCCCCCTCGGAGAGATTGATGCCCAAATTGTTACTTTTATGTTTTTATTTTGAGGCCCGAAGCCCAGTGGTACTGCCTCACTGTTGCGATCATCCTCTTCCATCTACCACTCGTGTTCCTTAAGATCAGTGTATCGTTCGCAGATTGGGAATGTGACACTTTCAATTTTACCGCTTCCCATTTCCGTATCATATCTTGCTGAATACGCCAGCATAGAGCATCCGAGATTAGAATCTTGCTGTTTCCTGTTCACCAATACCGAGAAGCAGACCGATGAAAGACCTCATTGCATTGATCTTTCTCCTTTTTATGTCAAAACCTTTTTTATTTTATTTTTATTTTCTGGGACGAAATCCAGTAACTCCCACTCCAGCATATCATATGGTTTTTTGAAATCAAGTTTAAGCAGCGCACCTATTTTTTTATAATAGATGATATTTTAAAGACCATACGTTTGTTGACTAGTTTTTTTTCCTAGTTAAGCTAATGTTTGAACTTTGTATATAGCGTCCTCATTGAAATAGAATCATTTTGGTTTATCTTTTTGGTAAAACATTTCATCAATTGCATGTCACTCACATCACCTTTTCTGTTGCAAAGAAAAGCTCTTTACTGTACGAACTTCGTCAAATTTCCCTACTCAATTTGCCAAATGATATCAGCAATGTGTTTTATATACACGTGAAGTCTAAAGATTTGCAGTTTTACAAATATTTTTTGTAAATTATTTGCTGTTTCCCTCTCTTGCAGTGCTGATAGAACACATCTGAAGAGGAAACTAGATCTCGAGTTCCAACATCCCGAAGAATCTCCACGTTAATGCCTGGAATTCTTTTTCTCAAGATGTAAACAATGTTTCGAGAGCACACAAAACAGAGGTATGTGCTGTGAGTAGTGAAAGCATACTTACCAAGTGTTATGTGAACTTCCTAATCCTGCATCCAAGTTCTTACTATGTTTTTATAACTCATTTTTAACACTTTCTTTGTAGATGGAGAAACAATATTCCATCAACGAAAGCTCAATTTGCGGTTTCAGCGACGTGGTGAGTTATTGTGTAAGACAAACAAAGAGAAAATAATTGATGAGTAGAAGGGCAACTGTACAATATTTGACGCAAGTGCCAAAATTTTGAATTTTTTTTTTCCCCTTATTTTTTCTCTCTTACTTTGACTATCTCACATGTTTTTCGAAGTGATTCTGAAACATCACAAATGAGGGGTGATTCAATCCCGAGGCTGGCTAATTTAGTTACCGAGTATTCATGGAGTTACACTTACATTGTGATATCTTCATTAGTTGAACGAGATGGCCGTTACAGAACAGTACTGGTAAAATGGCCTTTTCGATTTACAGGAGTGAATTGTGAGGTCCTGAGACATATTTGGATTTTTTCTCCGATGTTCTTGCATGACTTGAAATTTATTCTTTAATGGCGAAGAAACGTACTAGCTAAAGCTTCACCTTGCTTCAATAAAGGGAACAAAAATAAATATAAAAACTATACATTTACCCTTGAATCTGTTAATGAGAAAAAAAATAGAGAAAAAATAGGGCAGTGTTAAGCATAGCAAACTATTTAATTTCAAGGCATAACTTCGCAAATCTGTAGTATATTATCGATTTTATATCATTTAAAAGTTTATTGCATTGCATTGCAACTCACTTCATACATTGAAAAATCATCACTGCGTGAATAGCTGAATGTCCGATAATTTAGTTGTTCCAAATAAAAATGATACAACATCGCAATTTATCTGCGACTTCCACAATATTTTAGGCTTCTGGTGAAATATCCATGTGGTTTTATTTGTTCGGAACGATTTATTACAAAATAGACGATGATAGTTCTTAATTTTTAGTGCTAAATATGTTTACTACGCTTAGCTACCACTAATTGTCTCCTCCTTCCGATCTACTTTACCTAAAACTATTTGATAAAAGTTTTTTCTTTTTGGAGAATGACACATATATACCGTAGTATATTATGTGTTTGAGTGAAATGTCGAATTTAATATTTGGTTTTAAAAAATGTTGAGTTTGTATCTTATGTTTAATTAAAATGATAAATTATACCTTAAAATATATCATTGTATCACAAATATTATTTATATTGACTTTTCGTTAATGTTGACTATGATATTTATATGTAGACCTCATTTTATCCTTATTAATTAGCTCCTTATAGTCCTATATGTAATTTATTGTAAAAAAAAAAAATAACGATTTCTAAAATCTGAAATATCATAGAGAACACAGACATAGTAAAGGATAAAAATCGACATTAAAAAATCATCAAAATCACATATTCGAACGAGATATTCAAGAATCAAAGTTGCAGTTTGAGAGATATGAATTTTATTAGTCTATTTTGATTTAGTTCGATTTCAAAATAAGGGGTTTTTTTATATATTTTTATTTTTAAATAAATTATTATAAGTCGCAAATGAACAATGGTAAAATGACGTTTGCATATAAATATCAGAGTCAACATTAATCAAAATTCAATAAAAAGATGATTTGTAGTACAATTATCTAATTTATGGTATAATATCATCATTTTAATTAAATAAAAAGTATAATCTCGACATTTTTGAAAAACAAATGTTAAATTGGACAATTCACTTAAAACATATGGTATCTATATTATTTTTCCAATTTTTTTTTTTTTTTAATACCATTGGATATCGTAAATCACATAGAATTAACGGCTGAGATTATGCGCAGCGGGGTTGTTACGGTACGCGCGAAGCAGGAATAAACGAACTAAGCCAAAAATTCACTAACTTCCACTGTTCACTCGTCGCTTCTTCCAAAAGCGATAATATTTCACAAAACGACACTCCATTTTCTGTTCGCTCTCGTCTCTGTCTCCTCAGCTCCGCGCTCGTCTTCTTTCTCCGAATCTCTGATAATGCAATGGTGAATTTCCTCAATCTGATTTGATCTTCCCATTCTCCCTCAGATCGCAGAGTGTAAGTTCACAGCTCTCTCTCTTCGTGAGTTAAATTTTCGACTTTCTTTTATTCATAAATCGCTTTTGATCACGTTGAGTTTTCTTTTTGTCCAGATTTTTATCCTCTATGTTCTGTGTAGTCCTCTTGTTTTCTGCTTTGTTATTCGTGTATTAGACTTTTGCTGTTGAAGCATTTGATGTTGTTTATTTGCCGAGATCATTTTTAGGTGATTTTGTTCATTATTTTAGGGAGCTGATTATTTTAGTGAGGCACATTATCTGATGATTTCGAATCCGATTGAGATCGATTATTGATCGCGGTTATTAGTCTCAACCCTTGATCTTTAAACAGCATCATGACTCTGTTATACTTGAATCTAGCTAAATTTTTGCTTTAATTTTTTTTTATGTTGTGTCTTAGGCAGAAAAAAATTCAAATTCAGTGGGAATATAATCGCAGTCCGAGCACAACTTGATATGGAAACTCTTCTCCAATCACAGGCAAGTTGTGCTTATTTTGTCGACTTTGGAGTTAACAACTCATCTAGGCTGAACTGTTTGAGTGGTGTCCTTACCAGAGATAGAGTTCGAAATAGCTTTAATAAGAGGAAGCCAATTTATGGACAGGCTGTTAAACCATTTAGAAATACCAGTTTTGAAGCAAATGCAACCCCACGATCGTCGATCGAGTCATTTCAGATATTCAGAGCTAGTAATAAAATTGAAGAATCTGATAAGGTAGCGGCGTACCGGTTTAGGACAGAAGTTGGTGGTCTGGTGAATGTTCTTGTCAGAAAGAAAGATCTGAATTGTGTTGTAAGAATTGAAGTTTCTTCCTTGGAATTGCCCGATAATGATCACGGTAGACTGGTTCTAGATTGGGGATTATACGCAGGTGATTCATCCGTACACTTTCCTTCTGAGGCTCGATTACAACAGTCTTCTTTTGGGAGGTTCTTTGTGGAATTGGAGGTTGAGGCAAAACACATCCCGTGCTATCTCGCTTTTCGATTAAGATCTCTTGTAAATAGTGACACGAGTGGTGTTGAAATAAGAAGTCACAGGGAGGCAAATTTTTGTGTACCTCTTGGTTTTGGTTCAGGTCACCCAACTCCACTGGGTCTCTCTTTCTCACGCGATGGGTCCGTGAACTTTTCCATCTTTTCAAGAAACGCAGAAAGTGTGGTTTTGTGCTTGTACGATGACCCCGAATCTGATAATCCTGTTCTGGAGCTCGACCTTGATCCATATGTCAACCGAACAGGTGATCTTTGGCATGCTTCCTTTGAAAGTCTTCGGAATTTTTCTCGTTATGGTTATCGAGTAAGACATACTTGCTCCGAAGAAAACAAAGACAAATCGGAAGATCAGAAAGTACTTCTGGATCCATATTCGAAGATGATTGTGAATTCTGGTTGTGGAAAGTATCTTGGGCGAATACACAAAGAACCTGTTTTTGACTGGGTTCATGATGTTGGGCCGAAGTTACCGATGGAGAAGCTGATGATGTATCGGCTTAATGTGAAGCGTTTCACAGAGCACAAGTCTAGCCAGTTACCTTCTGACATCGCTGGTACTTTCTCTGGTCTGAGTGAGAAGTTAGAGCATTTAAAGTATCTGGGTGTAAACGCAATTTTGCTAGAGCCTATTTTTCCATTCGATGAGAAAAATGGACCGTATTTTCCTCATCATTTCTTTTCGCCAGCGAATCTCTACGGACCTACTGGCGACTCTACATCTGCTATAGTCTCGATGAAGGAGATGATCAAGAAAATGCATGTGAATGGGATAGAGGTGATTCTGGAAGTCGTTTTCACCCACACAGCTGAAAGTGGCGCACTTGAAGGTTTCGATGATTCAACGTATTATCTGGACAGTCTTCGGCACTGGGTGACCGAATTTCACGTCAATGGGTTTTCCTTCGTTAATTCAGCGTCTCTGTTGCAAGGCTCCGATGGGAATTACCTGTCTCGCCCTTCTTTAATCGAAGCGATTTCTTTCGATCCTCTGCTCTCGAGGACCAAGATCATAGCAGACTGGTGGGACCCACATGGCACAGTGACTGGTGGGACCAAGATGGGCAGAGATGAACACCGGATTCTGCGACGATGTTAGGAACTTTCTTCGGGGCGAGGGGCTTCTGAGCAGCCTCGCCACGCGACTCTGCGGGAGCGGAGATGTTTTCTCAGAAGGACGAGACTCGTCATTTTCCCTCAATTTCATCGCCAGGAACCACGGGCTTCCTCTCGTCGACCTTGTCTGCTTCAGTGCCGAAGAACTGTCTTCGGAGCTGAGCTGGAACTGCGGGGAAGAGGGTCCCACGAATGACATCGTTGTCCTTGAAAGAAGAATCAATCAAATTCGTAACTTCCTTTTTGCCTTGTACGTGTCGCTGGGCGTTCCTGTTCTGAACATGGGAGATGAGTGTTTACAGTCCACTGGAGGCTCTCCCGCGTATACTTCTAGGAAGCCCTATAATTGGAATGCGCTCAAAACAGGTTTTGGAATCCAAGTCACACAGTTCATCGCATTTTTAAGTTTGTTGAGAAGGCGACGGAGCAACGTGCTTCAGAAAGAGAGGTTTTGGAAAGAAGAAAATATCAATTGGCACGGAAGCGATGAGTCTCCTCCGAGATGGGATGACTGGACCTGCAAATTCCTTGCGCCATGAGATTGAGGTCCGAGGAAGAGAAAAAAGGACACAAAGAAATGGAGTCGGATAGCGAGTGTATTGAGGGTGATGTGTTTGTGGCTTTTGACGCGGCTGACTCTTCAGAGAGCGTTGTTCTGCCACGATCCGGAGAAGGAATTGTGTGGCACAGATTGGTTGACACAGACACAGCTCTTCCGCTTCCGGGGTTTTTCTCGGTTAGTGGTGAGCCCTTGGTTGAGATGGTTCAAGGAATCCTTACTTACGAAATGAAGCCTCTCAGTTGCATTCTTCTCGAAGCTAAAGTTGAGTAATTCTACTGTTATGTTGGATTATGCTCTTGTAAAGTTCATAGAATAGTCGAATAATAATTGCATAGTTCACTTCACAAGAATATCGTGTCATCGGATTACAGTACGTAAAGAATTATCAGTTTGTATGTGATCAATCTCCCAAAATAGATTCTATGATTGCCTTATAAATATTTTATTAAGAGAACATATCATATATAAGCCTAAACAATGCAAGTTGCCAGAAAACTAAATATTTTCCTTGCTAATTATTGTTCAAATTTCTCCCTTTCTACAATGCATACTTGTGTCCTTTAACATTATTATATATATATAAAGCAAATGGATTATTCCTAAACTATGACCTTCACAATAGTATTGAACCAAAATCCAACATCTCTAATTTAATCCAAAAACATGACTTGCTTTTTTATACAATTACGTTTTTATCCTTTTATTTCTTTCAATTTTTTCTCATTGATTCTCTATTTCTCCTTTCTCTCGCTCCACCATTTTTTTCCTCTTCTACTCAGCCATCTTTGAAAACAACAGATGATTCACTTCACAAGCGTTGACGCGAAATCAAAAGAGGAAGAACACCGCCAAGAGGATTGAGCTCTCTCCGTCGAAGCCCATTGATGTCTCGAAATCGGAATCAAAGCTCGCAACTTTTGAAATTAGGATCGAAGCTCACCACGCCGCGGGAGAAAACGCATCACCATGTTCGTTTAGAAGCTCGCCGCGCCGTTGTACAACGATTTCTGTTCTTATTAGGGTTTTGATTTAGAGTTGGTCTCGTGAGATTTATGTATATTTATTTGTTTTTTTATCTGAAATGGCTTTGATTTGTTGAATTCCTGTGGTTTTTGAAGTTAAAAAACAATGAAAGAACGATTCTTGGAAGCATGGAAAATCTGGAAAAAATTCTGAAAAATTCTGGGAATCGTTGAACATTTATTGTCATTGTTGCATTTTTATTGACATTAATGTCGATAAATCTTCAACGGTTCTGGGAAAATTCTTTGAAGATTTATTGACATCAATGTCAATAAAAATGCAATTTTATTGACATCAATGTCAATAAATCTTCACAGTTTTTTTTTGTTGATTTTAAATGTTTATAAAGGAATTTTAAACGTTTAAAATATGAAATTAACATCCCGATTACACTCTTTTTATGCAGTAATGAGTGATATTTTATTGTATGTCAAATATAGTGGTACATGGGTTAAACCATGTGTATACAAGGAGGGTGCATCGTTTGTACTTGTGCTTTTGGATGGTTTTGAGTACAACCATCTCATGGACGCCGTGTATGCTGAGATGGGGCTCTTACCGTCCACTCATTCCATTGTGGTCAAATATGAGAGACCATTTTCGGCATTGCCAATATAGATTACAAACGATAGCCACGTCAAAAGTTACTTGTATTTGAGGAGCCGAGACATTTCCATGTCAAATTATCATCTTGTTATAAATAATATAAACAAAAAATGTTTATTGACATTGATATAAATAAAAAAAAGAACAGGAATGAATTATTTTTCAATAACTCACTGTGACTTTTTATTGACATTAATACAAATAAGTTTCAATGTTTATTGACATTAATATAAAAAAAAAACATGAATTAATTATTTTTCAATAACTCACTGTGACTTTTTATTGACATTAATACAAATAAGTTCCAATGTTTATTGACATTAATATAAATAAAAAAGAACCGGAATTAATTATTTTTCAATAACTCACTGTGACTTTTTATTGACATTAATACAAATAAGTTCCAATGTTTACATGAGCATGTTCTTTTTTTTTTTTTTATATTAATGTCAATAAATAAATTGAACTTATTTTTATTAATGTCAATAAAAAGTCACAGTGAGTTGTTGAAAAATAATTAATTCATGTTCTTTTTTTTATTTATATTAATGTCAATAAACATTGGAACTTATTTGTATTAATGTCAATAAAAAATCACAGTGAGTTATTGAAAAATAATTAATTCCTGTTCTTTTTTTATTTATAGAATTAATGACATTTTTGGCCCCTCGTCTTGGACCTCTTTAACACCTTGGTCCCTGATTAAAAAAACCTGTCATTTTGGTCTTTTATGATAATCAAATTTTCAATTATAATCCTTCTGTTACTTTTAGTGTCAAAATAGACAGAAAACGATCATGTGTCTGTCACGTGTTAATTTAAAGAAGGGTATTGCAGTAAATTAACATTATATATAAAAAAAAATTAAAGCCCTCTCTCTCTCTCTTCTTTTCTTTTTTCATTTTCTTACGATACATATTGTTCTCTTGAATCTAATCATTATCCTCCCTGACTTCAGTTGCAAATATCCCATCCCTTTTGTATCACAAAATAATAAGGTATATCTAAAATCCACAAAATGTAAAACCAGCAAACAAATCTGGAACCCCAAAACACTCAACTTGCAGATTAGTCCCAAGAATCACTCAAACCCCAACCCAAAAAAAGACCTTTCACAAAACCAGCAAACAAACACAAAACAGCATAGGCTCTCTCTCTCGGATCTGATTTCGCCAAAACCCACACACACAGAGAGAGACTCAAACGACTCTCTTTCTCAGTACTTTCATTGTACTTCGATGAGATGAGCAAGACTGGAGGGGACGAGGACGACGAAGACGAGTGCTTCTACGAATCCCTCGATCGCATTGCCTCGTCTTCTTGCTCTTGTTTCACATCCCCCTCCTCCGACGAACAAGAAATAGAAGAAGAAGAAGGAGATCGACCAAGTACAGATGGGAAAAGCAAAGAAAAATCTTCTTGCTCGTCGATCGCATTATCCCAATTTTTTCTCTGCTCCCCATTTATTTTCCCCTAAAACAAAGAAAAAAAAAAGAGAAAAGCAAACCCTAATTACTAAAAAAATTCTCTGTTCTCACTTCTCAGGCTTCAGAGCATGAATCATCGAATCGATCCTTCAATTTCACGTCGATGTCTTCGATGATATCTGTATAATGGTCAAAGCGTCAAGGCCTTCACGTGGTTCTTATCGCCACCGAGCTTTTATGGGTTTCAGCGATGCCCAAGCTTCGCTGAGGCCGAGTTTCTAGGGCTTCGAACGGAAATAGAACACGAGATAGGCGATTGGCTTCGGATCCCTCTGTCGCCGGAAAATTACGTTGAAACAAGGGCCTCCGTGGCAAGAGCCTCCATCTTGCAAGAGTAGTCGGATGAGCTGACGTGGCATTGTGGAAACGTGTCGCGCTCGGCTTCAGAGCCTCCACGGAGATCGACCAGAGTCTCCATTTTGTTTGGGTTGTTGTATCGGCTGAGGGGATTCAATTTTTTTTTTTTCCGATCTGTATGTGTCTGTAGTGTGTTTCTGTATATATGTAAATGTGTATGTGTACGTGTGCGGCTTCCTTTTATTTATTTAACAAAACTTAAAACTAAAAACAAATAAACTTAAAACTTAAATAAATGAGAAGGACATTTTAATAACTTTACTCTTTTTATTCGACACGTAAGCATTTTCTGTCTATTTTGACACTAAAAGTAACAAAATGATTACAATTGAAAATTTGATTATCATAAAAGACCAAAATGGCAGGTTTTTTTAATCAGGGACCACGGTGTTAAAGAGGTCCAAGACGAGGGGCCAAAAATTTCATTAATTCTTATTTATATTAATGTCAATAAACATTGGAACTTATTTGTATTAATGTCAATAAAAAGTCACATCGGAACTTATTTGACGTGGCTATCGTTTGTAATCTTTATTGGCAATGCCGAAAATGGTGTCTCATATATGATCACAATGGAATGAGTGGACGGTAAGAGCCCCATATCAGCATACACAGCGTCCATGAGATGGTTGTACTCAAAACCATCCGAAAGCACAAGTACAAACGATGCACCCTCCTTGTATACACATGGTTTAACCCATGTACCACTATGTTTGACATACACTAAAATATAACTCATTACTGCATAAAAAGAGTGTAATCGGGATGTTAATTTCATATTTTAAACGTTTAAAATTCCTTTATAAACATTTAAAATCATAACAAAAAACAAAAAAAAAACTGTGAAGATTTATTGACATTGATGTCAATAAAATTGCATTTTTATTGACATTGATGTCAATAAATCTTCAAAGAATTTTCCCAGAACCGTTGAAGATTTATTGACATTAATGTCAATAAAAATGCAACAATGTCAATAAATCTTCAACGATTCCCAGAAATTTTCAGAATTTTTTCCAAATTTTTCATGCTTCCAAAAATCGTTCTTTTATTGTTTTTTTAACTTCAAAGACAACAGGAATTCAACAAATCAAAGCCATTTCAGATAAATAAACAAATAAATATACATAAATCTCACGAGACCAACTCTAAATCAAAACCCTAATAAGAACAGAAATCGTTGTACAACAGCGCGGCGAGCTTCGAAACGAACATGGTGATGCGTTTTCTCCCGCGGCGTGGTGAGCTTCGATCCTGATTTCAAAAGTTGCGAGCTTTGATTCCGATTTCGAGACATCGATGGGCTTCGACGGAGAGAGCTCAATCCTCTTGGCGGTGTTCTTCCTCTTTTGATTTCGCGTCAACGCTTGTGAAGTGAATCATCTGTTGTTTTCAAAGATGGCTGAGTAGAAGAGGGAAAAAATGGTGGAGCGAGAGAAAGGAGAAATAGAAAATCAATGAGAAAAAATGAAAGAAATAAAAGGATAAAAACGTAATTGTGTAAAAAAGCAAGTCATGTTTTTGGATTAAATTAGAGATATTGGATTTTGGTCCAAAACTATTGTGAATGTCATAGTTTAGGAATAATCCCTAAAGCAAAACCCTCAATTTACTGTTCATACTACAGTAACCCATTTTTTCATAAAATTTCCAAAAGTACCTATTTAAGTTTTAAAATTACATAAATAACCGTATAACAAAATTTCAAAAACAACTTTAAAAAAAGAAAATTCCAGAAATAACTCTAAAAAACGAAAATTTCATAAATCACTCTAAAAATGAAAATTCTCTAAACTAACTTTAAAACAATAACAATTATTAGCCGACTAATAGTTTTATAATTCAAATTACTTATGATCAGTACAATTATTGAAAACTAATGAATATATAAGTAATGATGTTGGTTAATCATAATTTTTGTGTTGCTAAAAAAAAAATTTGTGTTCATAATTATAACTTACTATTTCTAATTTTTTTATATCTGAGTTATTATTTAATTAAAATGGTTTAAATATATATTAAAAAGTGGTAAAAAAAAATGTTAACATGTAACACATATGATAAGTGACAACCAACAATTGCAAACCGTTCACATTATTATCTAAATTAAAATTTATCAAGCCTCTCGGGCAACGCTGGGACCTATTGCTTGTAATAAAATAAAATAAAGAATGATCAACTCCTCTACAAAAGAATGATCAGATCACATGCGCTATCTCGTGGCTCAGTCCAGAGCATCTCGCTCAGAAAAGTTCAATCATCTTCGCAGAGAGTCAATGAAACAATAACTTAGCACTCACTCATAACTAACACCAAACAAAACAATAGAATTTATAAAACATTAGTAATACAAGCGTAGGAAAAACGTATAAGAGATCAAACAAAATATATTCATTATGTGAATGACACTTTTACATTGCTCATTTGTTATCAATATAAAATTTCAAATCTTTATAAATATAAAATAGAGGATTTTATGAATGAAGTAGCTAATATAAACTTTTTTTTTTTTAACGAAATGGTCAATATTTTATAAGCTATTACATAATAGCCACTTTTAATGTAGAAAAAAACTAATATAGACCTTCATGTTTGTATATATATATATATATATATATATATATATATATATATATATATATATATATATATATATATATATTCGTCTATTTGGAAAAAGAAAACGTATATTTTTCTTTATCGAAGTTCGCAAACAAGATTTCTTGCTTGAGTTTTATCCTTATACTAAAAAAAAATTTTTGGCTCGTGCAATTAGCGACCGGAGAAGAACATATATTTTGGGAAAAAAAATATTATATATCTCCCTTGTTTTTAATCGAAATGCTGCGTTTATTCTCATAGTTTTTAGAAATATCAGAAGTGCCCAAACATTCTTATTAATATCAACTATATACTTTGAAACATGTTTACATATCAAAACCCTTAATTTTATAAGATTTTTTTGATTTTTTTTAAACAAAAAATTGAACCTTCCATTTTTATTGGCGACTATGGTGGCGACAACAACAAAGCTTTCTCTTCTCTCTAGTAAGCTCTTCCTTTCGTCACTATCGTTCGTGGTTAGGTGCAATTACTTCTTTTAAAAATGGGCAGTTAATTTTAATTTTGAATTTTTTTAACAAAATCAATTAAAAAGGGAGGGTTTTGATATGTAAACGCATTTAAGGTGTATGATTGATATTAATATGAATTTTAAGAGACACTTTTGATATTTCTAAAAACTGTGAGAATAAATAAACGTAACATTTCGAGAAAAGGTTCCATGGGAACAATTTTTTATTTTTAGGGTGTGGACTAAGTAAATCAATAAAAACTCTTGATGATCCTATAGAAAATACCGGCATAAATGAAGAGCTCATTACGACGATCCCTCCAAACAAGCACAGGCTTATCGCCAAATGTTCAAATTCGTGCTAATTTTTTGGTTTTGTAATTGAAAATTTATTTATTTTCAATAGAAACTATTAGGTGGTAGGGACTGTAATTTTCCATGAATTTCCCATTTCTCGCTCAAAGATTGAGCCATGTTTATTTCTTTTTAAGAGACGTGATATTTTTCATATATTTTGTTATATTTAACAGAATTATTGGCTCATGATGGAGAAAAAAAATATATAAGACTATAAAAATGAGCAAATTCATTTAGTAAAATGGTACGTTCAACTTTTAATTTACAAAAATCAACGAAATTCAAGATTAAGAGCGAATTTTGATAGGTAAACACGTCTTAAAATATATAATTGATTTTAGTAATGACGCTAAGGGGGATTTATGATATTTATAGAAATTAAGTGAATAAACGACGGATTACAATTAAACTCAGGGAGACATGTGACATATATATATATATATATATATATATATATATATATATTTATACTAGAAAGTAACACGTGTTACGCACGTGGTTATTACACTACTAGAAATCATGCATTTCACAGCACATGTTTTCACGGCGTTTGGCAAAAAAACGCCGTCAAAACATCATTTTTTTTTATTGTCGAATCGACAGAAGACACGTGGCCTGTGAAGAGAAACGCTGTGGAAAACATAAGACAGCGCTTATATATAAGCGCTTTCATTTTATTCTCTCGAATTACAAGAAGCCATGTGGAGAAGAAGCGGTTTGAAAAAAAAAGTTTTGACAGCGTTTATATACAAACGCTGTGAAAAGTTAATGTTCAATTATAACTTGACACGTGTAAGTTTCAGAATTTAATTTATTTGTATTTATTTTTTATATCATTATTTTTTTTTTCTCAGCGAAAAACACTGTAAAAAATATGGCAGTTTATTTCTATTTCTAAGCATAGAATAAAAAACCCCTAAATCTGAGTATAAAATAACTTCTTCTCTCCGATTCTCCAAATACTCACGTTCTCCACGTTTTCCACGAACGCACCCTAGCCTCTTTGCTCACTCCGAGTAATGTCAAGCCATTGACAACCATTACCGAATCCTCCACCCTGACAACCTACGACCAAAGCCCCATCGTCCGCGAGACCCATCGGCCACACCGCCCCCGTCGGCGCCCCCATCGGCCTCCTCGCCGAGACCCAAGAAGAGGTCGCTCAAGCCAAGGCCAAGGCCAAGGCTAAGGCCTCCTCTCCGCCGCCGCCGGCTTCTGCCGCGTCCTCTCCAGATCCTCCGCCGCCGCCGGCCGCTGCCGCCTCCCCTCCGGCTCCGGTCTGTATCTCTCTCTCTCTCTCTCTCTCTTCCCTTCCCTTCCCTTCCCATCTGACTCCGCTGCTTCCACAGGTACGAGAAAGGTCATCCTCTTCCGTGTCGTCATCGTCTGCCTCTTCTTCCACTACCGAATCCTCCACCCTGTCGACGACGCCTACGGCCTCTGCGAGACCTATCTCAACCGCCTCTCTCTCAGGTCTCTTTCTCATTCTCTCTCTATTTAAATCTTCACTTTCCCTTGCATTTGTCGGGCTCCAAACATTCCCTTAAAATATTGGCGTTTGTTTGTGAAATTAACTAAAAATCAGCCTCTGTAAATCGCGATTTTAAATTTCCCTTTTTTTTTTTTTTTTTTTTTTTTTTTTGCAGCTCAACTATCTCGGTGACTATAGTCTAGAGATCTTTGACGATCCTTGTTGCGTTGCGATGATAGAGGTACATGCTTTTAAACAATCTCTCTTGCCTGTGATCATTTGAATGTTTTTTTTCTAGCTCTTCGGTCATATCATCAGCTTTAAATATTTCTTTGTAGGTCGGCTTGATTTATACTCAACGAGACCCTTCGTTCATTAACCCGTATAAGTTTTATGTTTTATGTTTTTTTTTTTGGTAGATTATTGAAGCCAAACTAAATAATCTTTTATGCAAACGATAGAAATAGAATAATTATTTCTAGGTATGTGTCAATTTCCAGGTGAGATAATCGTTTTCAAGTTAGCTAACTTGTATTTGTTTTTAATGGTAAAATTTTCCAATTACATTTAAACTTAATATTCGCTCTTTCTTTGATTGAAAAACCAAGGTTTAAATTGCCTTAAGGAAAAGCTGAACAACACTTGCAGTTGCAGATGAGCATTACTTTTGCTAATGTCAGTTATGTTAGAGCAACTATTTGTATACATATTTCTCATATGTAATGGACGTGTACAGAGTGTGCAATTGTTAGGAATTGGATCTCAGGCCTAAGGTAATTAAAGTAATGAGTAAACAGTTTGGGGTATGAATTTATGATAGTTTAATGTTTTTATTTTATTAGTTGTATAAATAGAAGGGATACTTCGAATTTATAATAGTTCGATGTTTTTATTCCTTATCTTTGTGAAGCGGCCTCTGCAACAACTCTATTTTTGGTCTCTCTGTCAAAACTTACTTCTCACTTGCTTCTTTTAATCGTCTGAATTTTACAAAGATTGGTTATTCTGTGCTGTGGCCTATTTTGTGTTGGTGCCTTTGTTTTGTGATCCCTCACACCTTGATGCTTTTTTTGTAGTGTGGTAGCGGAGTTTGATTCAGCTGCTGCAAGGAAAGTAGAGGACTGAGCTCGCTGGTCAGAATCACGGGAGAGCATCGTTGCGATTCTCTCTACCCCGGCAACAAGCTTGCTGGTCCTCGATGTTCGGATAGCGGGTAATTCAATCTTCTGCCGAGACTGGAGTTGGTGGTGTCGTTATTGAAAAATAAAGCTGTAAATAAGTACAATTTTTCATTGGGGTACTTCTCTGTGATGGTGCCTTTGTTTAGTGATTCTTAACACATTGATGTTTGTCCGTTGGACTATTTTGTGATGGTGCCTTTGATTTGTGATTCTTAATACCTTGATGCTTTTTCTTGTAGAGGTGCTGCCACACAGTTTGGTGCTTTGTTCGACTCATTGTTGAACTTGTGAATTCGCAAGGAAAGCAGAGGTATGAACACGCTATTGTCAGTCATGGATTTACTTCTACTTGGTTCCCAAACAGCCTCACCGGTCATGATCGTTGCGTTGTGGTCCTCTCTCTCGTGGATAAATATATGGCCGGTGGCTGGAATGGCAGACTTATCCGGCTAGATGAATGTAGTTCTTACTAGAGCATGGAAATACTCTCTCTCTCTCTCTCTCTCTCTCTCTCTCTCTCAACAAGGTGAGAATAAAGGTAAAAAAAATTCTCTTTTTCACAATCTTATCTGTCCGTAGAGCCTATGCTTGAGATCGGTGCCGTTGAGGTCAACAGAACCACGGCGGTGTAGCGGTGATCTGGCTGGGAATCACGCACGTGGAGAAGAGAGACTGGACACGACCACGCGGTGGTGATCGAGCTGTACAAGGTTTACAGATTCGAATCATCATTCTCAAACCGAGGAAGCTGTAAACAGGGATTACTTTTTTTTTCCCTGTTTTGTATTTATTTCTAACCCAATATCTTCACACAGGCTTTGCAAGAAAGGTTTGATTCAATCGGCCCGTTCTTTGGCGAGGGAGATCAACGCCCTTTGCAAGATAGTTCTGATCGAGAAAGCCAGTAATGTACGTGAACAATCTCTTGTTTTATTGACTGATTTCTACAAGTGGCGTTATTTTAAATTGCCTTAAGGAAAGCTGAACAACACTTGCAGTTGCAGATGAGCATTACTTTCGCTAATGTCAGTGATGTTAGAGCAACTATTTGTATACACATTTCTCATATGTAATGGACGTGTACAGAGTGTGCAAATCTCAGGCCAAAGGTAATCATATGGAAAATTCCAAAGGTATATATACGCACAATTAAATTAGTATATCAATTACTATATATTTCAGTGTAACATATTTTTTACAGGTACCGAAACAACCTTCGACAATTGAATGTGGCTATTTTGTTTCAATGATGATGAAAAACATTGTTGAAACTCGAGATTTTCATAAATGTTTGCATGAGGTATGTACACATTTAAATACACATATTCAATACGTAATATATTGTTTCACTCACAAACAACTCGTTTTTATATATTATTAGTTTGAAAAGTTGAAGAGTTATACAGATGAGGCAATAGATGCGTATCAAGAAGAATGGTACCAAATGGTGTTAAACTTTATGGACATGGAAGTCAAATCGTCAAATGTGAATGTAAAGTGAGTGTGTTTCCGGTGCATGAATATTCGTTTACATGGTTTGATATGTTTCGGTTTAAATATACGGTACAAAGTACGAATAATAGAATTTGATTTTGAAATTATTGAATGGATTATTAAAAATTCGTATTGGTATGTTTAGGTTCGGATTTTGGAATATATATTGAAACTGTGTGCATGAATTTTTTGTAATATTCAAATTTTTATATATATAAAAAGAAATTACATTACACAGCATTTGTAAATAAACGCCTTTAAAATTTATCACCTACCAAAACGACATGTGGATGACACTTTTGAAAAGAATAGACAGCGTTTGTATATAAACGCTGTGAAAACTTCTCACCCGCCATGAAGACACGTGGATGCCACGTTGGAAAAGAATAGACAGCGCTTATATACAAACGCTGTGAAAAACATTAGACAGCGCTTATATATAAACGCCGTGAAAACTTTATCGCCTAGATTCTTACGTGGCTCCTACGTGGCACCACTTTAGACAGCGTTTATTTTAGGCGCCGTGGAATACTTTTAACCTCATGCGATACAACAGCGTGCAAAAAACGCCTTCAATCATATTTCACAGCGTTTAAAGAATGCTGTTAATCAATATTTTTGTAGTAGTGTTATAGTTTTATTTGAAAAGAAAAAATTTAAAATTAATCCGTTTTTCTTAACTAACATACATTAAGAGATAATAAGAAATATAAAGCAAGTATCGTATTCACAAACTAAATTAAAGAGAATCTAAATTGTAATTAGTTTGAGATAAAAAATGGTTTTAAAGAGAATCTGTTTTGATGTGAAAGAAAAAACGAAGTTAAAAGGAAAGTATGGGATTTTCGTTTTGATTTGGTCTACAGATACTTTATATTTATAAATATAACAATATGTGATTTAACGGGAAAGAAAAAACGAAATTAAAACGAAAGTATATGTTCTTCCTTTAGATTTGGTCTACATATTATATTTATATTTATAAATATCTCTCTCACTCTCTCAATTTTATTTAATAAGTTGTTGCATTTAGCAGAGATTATGATCTAAAAAAAAAAGGAAAACACGTTTCAGTGTTTAGTCGCATCTTTAACCAAACCGAGTGGCTACATACACGATTACCGAGTCAATCTTAACCAATTTCCTAAAAATTCTCTAACAGATTTCCATAAGTATATATGCATACGATGTACATGTTATATATATTTATGGCTACTGGTTTTTTGTCGTTGAAGTAAAAAACCAACCTTGATTATTTGCAATACCCACTGAATTCAACTTCCGAGTACACTGATTCTTGGCATAAATGATTTCAAATGCAAAGCATTATCCATTTTTCACTACAAATATGTGGGCATTGAATAATTAGCAATTCTGTTAACCACAAATCTTGTGGGCAACCAGATAAAAACACCCTGTTTGCCTAAAATTTGAATGGTGTGTGACACTGACATTTACCACATATAATAATTAACACCCACAATCCAGCAAAACCCTAAAATGCCATGAACATGTTTCCAAATCTCATGCACCGGAAAGACAAACCCGGCATATATTATACACGTCAAATAACCGATATACAAGTAGTAATGGTAGTAAAATAAAAGAAAAACTCAGCGAAAGCTGTGATTGACCTTGTAAGGGTCCAATAGGCTGCTGCAATAGCTTGGGGAAACTTGGGAGAGAGATCTTGATGGCATTTCCACTCCTCAAAGGGCTTCAAAGCGATCGGACTTTCCACAGCCGCTGAATCGACGCACAGCATCGGTTGTAGTCTTAGTCCCCCAAATCCGACAAAGCGTTAGCCTTTTTGTCCCAAGGATTCCTAACAGCTAATCAAAGAGTATTTCAAAGCCTTGTAACTAATCAATAATATACGTCGTAAAAATTGTATTATAAAAAAATAAGAGTTCCGAAATACGAACCTGAATCGGGCAATCCGACTTTCGAAGAACCAGAGATCCCTCGTTCTCGTGGTCTATGATCGCGATCTTCGTCGGCGTGCTCAGGTAAACTGTATCGATCTATAACCCAGACAATGATCATGACCCTGGCCGTTGAAAGTGATCGCATCAGCTTGCTAAGTGAACCTCTCTATTTGAACCAGGTTGTCAAAGTAATCAAGCGTTTGCTGTAATCAAGTGATTCAGAGAACGAAAGACCATTAGAGTAAAAGAAGAGAATTAGAAAAAAAAAAAAAAAGTTCGGACCTGATATCCGATACGGGCACGTAGTTTCGGAGAGCGAAAGTGAAAGTGAACGATTTGTTGTCTGTGTTCCTCACTCAGGGTATCAATCTGAGCTTCCCGGGCCTGACACATACTCATTGGGTTAAACGTTCCATATTCTTCTTTTGTTGGGACATTATAAATTAAACTTTATTTTTTTCCCTTTATTAGGATAGGCTAATTTAGTGTTTTGGTCCAGAAAGAGATCTTGTGGATGTACCGCGGGCTCACCCCGGCGAAGGAATCGCAGAGTGTGAGCTTCTCAATTAGTTTGCCAAAGAGGTTTACAAATAGCTGACTTGGATTTGTTGAGAGTAATCAATTCCTAGATAGTTTGAAAGAATCAATAGCAATTACAAGAATGAACAAGAATAGAAATTTACAAATAAATAGTAGCTTATCATGAAAGAGCAATTGCATACCCAAGATATAATAAACACATCCTCACCTGAAGAAGAACAGCACATGTCCTCTGGCTTTTATTTATAAACAAGAAATGCTACTATAAATATATAAAATAATAATTAAAAAAAGTAATATTTTTCATTTCCATATCATGAGTTTTTTTTGGAAAAAAAAATGTAGTGACAGCAAAAATACAGAAACACCTTCCTGTATCTTCGATTGGGTATCTATCGCAAACGCTACACAGCATACGCTAGGTCATAGCTATCGAGCCCTTCAAAAAGGTTTTTTTAGTAGAAATATAAAAGCAGATATCGTAGATACGTACCTATATAAAAGTGATATGTTTCGAGATCATTAATCACTTCGATGAGATTTACAATATTTGGATGCTGAATCATCTTCATAATTAGGACATGGTAAGAAAAAAACAATATATAACATTTGTACATACCTCAAACTACATAAATGATTTATATAAAGTTAAGGAAACTATGGAGATCAATTGAAATGCAAACTACAAAAGCGCAGTTAACGAAAATATTTTACCTCGCGAAAAACATCAGTCATTGCTGTCTCTGAAGGTGCAACTCGCTGCTTCAAAAGATGAGACTTGTGAAAGGACTGCAAATAAAATACAATCAGCTCTCGAATTTCAAATGCAGAAACATCAATCCAGAATCAGGAAAATAATAGTACCTTGATTGCATAATGCTTCCCATCAACACGGCTTCAATAAAGAACCTGTTTCAAAGATGAGTATATTGATTTTATCATAAGGGAACAATTAACCTAGCAAACATCTAAAATGCCACTGCGTATGTGTTCTCTCTATCTCTATCTCTTGGTGCTTACCACTTTCCCATAGCTTCCACAACCAATCTTGTGCTCGCGAACATATTCATTCACCACCGTGTTCCCATTCTCATCCTGAACATTTTCAACACATCAATCCACATAAATTTGTTACTCTTAAAACTACGTCACAGTAAAGACAAATCTGCATGCAAACCAAAGAGGTACAAATACACTCTTGTGAATCTCATACTTTAAGCACTAACTCTAGGAAGAAAAATAAAACGACAACAGAGCGCACCACATTCAATATAACAGACTCGACTTGCAGCGAAAAGAGCAATGACTTAAACATAAATACTACGACCACAATCCATACGACGAATTGACTTGCACAAAAAAATGACTTTACCTCTGTTCGAACGAGTTGATGGGTTTCCTTAACGGGGAACTGCCTGCAAACCAATCCCATCTGTTCCCTCAACTCGAGAATCTCTTCGGAGCATTTTGGGCGAGTTTGTGACTCGCGGCCAAGGCTTCCCGCGTCGCTCTTGTCTCATCTTCCGGTGCTTGTAACGTCGCCATCGTACGAACGATCATCATCATCATCAACATCATCATCTTCCATATCTTCATCCAATAAGAACTCTTGGGAAAGGCAATTGTTAAAGCCCGAGCTCGGTCTAGATAGGGGGCTATGCTTTCGGGCAAACTCGAAGTAGCTACAGCAACCCATGAACTTTGCTACCGAAGAACTCTTACTTAACATACCAATCTGTGTTTTGCGATCTGAGCTCCCAAAAACAGAGAAATTATATTCTAACTACAAAACCTGAATTAAACAATAAAGCAGCTATCTTTAGCATTATATATATATATTTCAGGGTTTCGAACATACACATAGAAATTGTTTTAACAGTAAGAACCTGAATTCGCAGAGGAAGAAGGGGCTTTTTCGGGCCCAAATGAAACTCTGCTATTCTAGTGGATGTCATTCAGCCAAATGATGAAACGATTTTGAATGATCAAGTGCATTGCAATTCGAACCCAGCATCGCGATATGATGACTCCAATTGATTATTATTAATAATATAACCACGAAACAAAATCCAAAATTCTCCAACCAACAATACTTTGACCTTGTCCTGCAATACGCAGAAGAATATAAACAGTAAACACCCACAATTAAAAAAAACATAGAATTATGGCCACCCAACACAATATTCAATAAAATATGAACGTCAGTTGATAAAACAATAAATATATATAAAAAAAATTATCTTGGCACGAACGACAGTGACACAATCCGAGAAACAGAGACTTCTCGAAATGAAATACAGTAATTCAATTCAGAATAAATTGCATACCTTGCGTAAGGAGATAAAACGACCTGTATGAGATCTGAAAACCCGAATTTATAAACCATTTCGTAAGCCCCAATTTAAAAGTAAATTCGAGCAAAACATTTAAAAAATCTGAAAACCCTATTTTTCAAATTAAATTCGAGCAAAACCTATATCAAATCTGAAAACAAGATAGAAGAAGACGAGGAGACATAAACGACGTCGAGATGATGAACTCACCGTGAAGAGGAGCGGAGACGCGCGAGCCAATGGCGAGTGTTACGCTGGCGGCGAAGAGCGAAGAAGAAGAAGAAAGAAATATAGAAGAAAGAGACGCGAAAGAAAGAGACGAGAGAAAATGGTGAAGCCTACGAAACCGTACAAACCCAACCGAACGGTAACAAACTAAAAAAATAAAAATAAAACCGTTTGTATTCAAAGTGAGTGGTGAACAGTATTTTCGGAATTGGTTACATGTCGTATTTTAATTGGTAGATCCTTATGAACAGTGTTTTCGGATTTGCGCTTATTATATTTTAATAGATTTAATGATATTTTGATAAAAATAGGTATAACTTTAGAATTTTTGTAATTTTAGACATGACAATTTAATGGGAAAATAACGCATTTATACCCCGTGTTTTAGTGAAATGTCGAGTTTAACCCTCAGTTTTCAAAAATGTCGAGTTCATACCCTCTGTTTAACTAAAATGACGAAATTATACCTTCTGTTTAACTAAAATGACAAAATTATACCCTGAAATAGACAACAGTGTCACGAATATTTTTTTCATTGACTTTTCATTGACGTTGATTATAATATTTATATATAAATATCAATTATCTTTATTCATTCGCGCCATATATGTAATTTATATAAAAACTAAAAAATAAACAACAGTCTCTTAATTGTGAAGAACACAGAAAGAGGTAAAGGGGTAAACATCGATAATTGATAGTCATCAAAATCGCATATTCGAACAGAGAATCCAGGATTTAGAGTTACGATTCGAACACAAAATGAAGTCATTTCTTAGGAGGTATGAGTTTTATTATTTAATTTCAATTTAAGCCTATTTTTATTTCAAAATTGAGAATTTGGAAGTTAGGGTACTGATTTAGATTTGATTTGGTTTTTCTTATATAAGAGTTAATATCAATGAAAGGGAGATTTGTGACGCTGTTAGTCATTTCAGGGTATAATTTCGTCATTTTAGTTAAACAGAGGGTATAATTTCGTCATTTTAGTTAAACAGAGGGTATGAACTTGACATTTTTGAAAACCGAGGGTTAAACTCGACATTTCACTAAAACACAGGGTATAAATGTGTTATTTTCCCCAATTTAATTTGATCTATATACGACACCTATAAAATTTTAGAAAGGGTTGTACGTAATTATGATGTTTTGGAATAATAGTTGTTAGGCCGTCTTTTCCTTATGGTAAAAACGACGCCTCAATTGCAAAAACGACGTTACAATATAAAAGGGCAATTTAGTCAAATGCTAAAAATACGCATGACTAAAAAACCAAGCACCAAGCGCCAAGAGCAAGCGCCAAGTGCCAAGCGACAAGCACCAAGAGCAAGCGCCAAGCGCCAAGCGCCAAGCGACAAGCACCAAGAGCAAGCGCCAAGCGCCAAGCGACAAGCGCCAAGCGCAAACGACAAGCGACAAGCGACGAGCGACAAGCGACAAGCGCCAAGCACCGATTTTTTTCCTATAAATAGTTCATTCATTCTCAACTCAAAACTCAATTCACTCTCAAGTCATTCTCTCGACTCAAAATATTCTCTCAACCCCAGAATTCTCTCAGCCAAATACTCTCCCAACTTCAAAATTATCCCGGATCATAAACAAAGACCGAGAGCCACCTCTCGACGGGAGGAAGAAAAACAAAAATCCAAGAATCCACTCACATGGCAAATACACTCGCCCTGAACTACGTCATGACCTGATCCCGCAAAGCGGGTACGTAGGCAGCTCAAGAAGAGCACGGTCACACCCCCCATTCACCTTACTCGCTCCTCAAAAAACACAAATCCTCTTGAGAGCCGAAGAAACGTGACCCTAACAACAAAATATCGAGACACGTCGCAAGCTCGCACCCCGAGACGTGTCCCGCAAATGTTATCCGAGAAATCCATATATAGAGTCGAGTGACACATTTTGGGAAAGCAGATAGGGAGAGCGGAGGCGATGAAGTTCAAGATCGACGACGTGACGGTGTACTTCCCGTACGACCACATATACCCGGAGCAGTACGCCTACATGGTGGAGCTCAAGCGCTGTCTCGACGCGCGTGGCCACGCGCTCCTGGAGATGCCGACCGGGACAGGGAAGACCATCGCTCTCCTCTCCCTCATCACGAGCTACACGATCTCGAAGCCCGACGCGCCGCTGAAGCTCATCTACTGCACGCGCACCGTCCACGAGATGGAGAAGACTCTGGCCGAGCTGGCTCGCCTCCACCGCTACCAGATCCAGCACGTGGGTCCACGCGCCGCGTCGCTGCTGGCTCTGGGCCTCTCGTCTCGCAAGAACCTGTGCGTGAACCCGCGAGTGGTCTCCTCCGCCGATTCCCGCGACTCCGTCGACGCCTCTTGCCGGAAACTCACTGCTTCTTGGGTCCGCGCCGCCGCGGTTGAGAATCCCGGCGAGTTTCCGCTCTGTGAGTTCTTTGAGGCTTTGGACTCTGCTGGCTCCGAGGCGCTTCTTCCTTCCGGGGTCTATACATTGCAGGTTTAGTCCTTTCTTTTCATTCATTTTTAAATGATAAGGAAACCTAAATAGTTTTTTTGTCTAGCAGTCGAGTGTATATTTTTTTTTAATTTTATTTTTTTAAACATGGTTAGAAGATCGAACTGGGGGACTGAGACAATGGTGCCGAGAATTGCCCTTACCACTTTATTTATTTATTAATATTTATAATTGTGGTGTCTGGGTTAGACTTAAAAAGTTTACTTGGTTTATTTCCAAGAGGTCTTTGGTGATTAGCGATTGCTAGTGTTTTGTAGGGGATGGAGGGACTTAACCGTGATTAGAAAAAAATGATAAAGAAAGAAGCTTGAGTCTTGAACTTGGTTTGTGTGAAAAAAGAAATGGTGACTTTGTTGTGTTCATAATAGATGAAAGATCGAAGCTTTGGGATTGGTTTGCTGTGAAAATGGTGCCCTTATTATGTTGATTGTGCTGTGAGAAGGAAAAGCTCGAAGCTTGGATTGGTTTGTTGTGAAAAAACGGAACCCTTTATTCATTGCGTGTTTGAATTAGCGTTAAATTGGGGTTGTTCTTGAACGAGAAGCGTAGATTGAGATAAGACTCGGAGCGTTTTATGACGCCGGTGCTTTTTTTTTAATTCATTTAGGATTTGCGGGTGTTTGGGAAAGAGAAAGGGTGGTGCCCGTACTTCTTGGCGCGGCATATGGTGCAGTTTGCGAACGTGATTGTGTACAGCTATCAGTACTTGCTCGACCCGAAAGTTGCCGGGATCATCTCCAAGGAAATGCAAAAGGAGTCGGTGGTGGTGTTCGACGAGGCCCACAACATCGACAATGTCTGCATCGAGGCGCTCAGCGTCAGCGTCAGGAGGCAGACCCTCGAAGGCGCCAGAAGGAATCTCCATAAGATGGGCCAGGAGATTGACAGGTATGGGATCTCTCGTTTTTTTATTTTTATTTTTATTTTTTAGCTCTAGCGATGATGATGAGAGACTCGATGATTTGTAGCACTTAACTTGTCTTGACATGTTAGGTAGGTTCAAGGCCGCCGATGCTGGTAGATTGCGTGCTGAGTACAATCGGTTGGTGGATGGCTTGGCACAGAGAGGGAATCTTCCGGGTATGTGCTCTTTTCCGGGCCTTGTCCTCCATATATCATCGCCAAAAAAAGAAAGAGAGAAAAATCCCCGTTAGAGGAACTTTGTGACTGGATTGACTACTCTACTGCCCTTTGGCTTTTTTTTTTTCCGTAGTTTTGAAATTCAAATCCCATTCCTTTCTTCGATCTTTCTCGAAATCGGTCCCATTCTATATAGGTTATATCTTGCTATGGCTTATCTAAAGTTTTCTCCCTTTTTCAAATTTAATCTTAGTATTGAGTTTCTTATATATATATATATATATATTTTTTTTTGTGAGTTGTTGGTCTAATTGGTCAAGCCCTCGGTTATAGCCTCTCTAATTGCTAGTGTTTCCAGTTCCCCAATTGTTTGTGGGGGGTCATATGGGGACCTAGGGACGAAACCCTAGTTTTTTTTTCTTTGATTGTTTGACATACTCAGTGGAGTGATAAGCTGTTATTTCTTCTTAAATATAGCTGCGGATGGTTGGCTTGCAAACCCAATTGTCCCCGACGACATTCTGAAGGAGGCTGTGCCTGGGAATATTCGCAAAGCAGAGCATTTCCTCCACGTTTTGCGTAGATTAATCCAGTATTTGGAAGGGCGTTTAGAGACTGAGAATTTCGAGAAAGAAGGCCCTGTTGGCTTCGTGGCTTCTATTAATTCGCATGTTGGAATCGACCAAAAGACTCTGAAGTTCTGCTACGACCGACTGCATTCACTGATGCTAACATTAGAAATCACCGACACCGATGAGTTCTTGCACATTCAAACGATATGTGACTTTGCAACGCTCGTGGGGACTTATTCTCGTGGCTTTTCTATCATCATTGAACCATTTGACGAGAGAATGCCCCATATTCCCGATCCTATTTTGCAGGTAGCGTTTAAGTTTATGTTATGCTTTGTTTTCTGGATCGTTGTTGCTTTTATTCTTCCTAAGAAAGATTTTGAATGTCATCCAAAAATTTAAGTACAAGATTTGTGATATAGTTTGAAAGTTCACAAGTCCAGTTCGCGAATTTGTTTTTGTTGTCCTCTTTCGTGAATCCTAGCTTAGCTGTCACGATGCATCTATTGCGATAAAGCCCGTATTCGAGCGGTTTCAGTCTGTCGTGATCACATCCGGTACCCTGAGTCCAATTGATCTTTACCCTAAACTGCTCAATTTCAATCCAGTTGTTAGTCGTAGCTTTTCAATGTCCTTGACACGAGATTGCATATGTCCAATGGTTCTTACTCGGGGAAGGTATTGTTAACTATATAAAATCAACTTGTGATTAAAAATGTTATACGTTTTGTGAGAGGGTCAATACAATTATTTCATTTGTTTGTATTTTTGCTACTTGCTACTCGGTAACACCTGTGGTTTGGTAATTTCAGTGATCAGCTTCCCGTGAGTACCAAGTTTGATATGAGAAGCGACTTGGGTGTGGTAAGAAATTACGGCAGACTATTGCTGGAGATGGTATCTGTTGTTCCGGATGGGATTGTGTGCTTTTTTGTTAGCTATTCTTACATGGATGGAATAGTAAACAGTTGGAACGAGACCGGAATTTTGAAGGTGATTATGCACTTCTCACGTGTCCTGTCTTTTGCATTGAATCTTCACTCTTTTTCGCCTCATCATCTCTTTTAAGATACTCCTCTTTCTACTGTCTCTGGATTATTAGGAACTAGTGTTCTATACGGTCAATTAAAAATCGTAATGCCACAGGAAATCATGCAACATAAGCTTGTGTTTATAGAGACTCAAGATGTGGTCGAAACCACTTTGGCTCTTGACAACTATCGCAAGGCTTGCGACTGTGGAAGAGGCGCTGTCTTCTTTTCTGTTGCAAGGTAATTGATTTTTTTTTACCATGGTTGAAAAATTTGTAAATGATGTAAATTATTGTACCATAGAGTTTCTACTAAGTCCCTTTTGAGTATAGTCGCAGTGCATTTTGAGATATTTTCTTTTCTATGGTCATGCTTCATTTGCAAGATTTGATAAGTCGTCTGGTTTATGCTTATTTTGCATTGTTTGTTTTGGCTTTAGCTTGCCTGTGATTCTATAGAGGATATTTTTTATTTTGATTTTTTATTTTCTTTGTACCGTCCTTTTCAATGTCCGTGGACTTTATCTTATAAAATAAAATTTTCATGGTATTGTTTGGCTCTTCAACCTTTTATTTTTTTTATTTTTTTTATGTGTGTTATAATGACGTGAATTGGCTCTATGATTTTGTTGTGGGTTTTTATATTTGTCTGAAATATGGTTAATCCTATTATATGATCAACTGACTTACAATCAAGCACATGTCAAAACTGTTGGCATTTGTCAATCATTTTATCATTGCCTGTTGCGGCTACCAAAGGTTCATTGCCATTTGTAGTCATGAGTAAAATTTCGGGTTTGTTGTTTTTGGGAGAACTTATTCTTTTAATTTATTAAATCACATGGAAATAAATATACAGGCCACTGATACAGAAAGTCAACGTGGAATAAAGTCCGACTAAATAAAAGATTCCTAGAATAGTCTAATTCAATAATAATTTCCTTATAACCAGGTCTAGCAATAAGGATAATTATCTTTTTGATATAGTACAGTGTTATATATGATTTAAACAAATCTGTGTAAATTCTTGTCTACTTAGACTTAGATGCCAGAATAGCATGTAATCTACATAACTTATTAAAAGTGCGTATGCAATTTCAGAGGAAAAGTAGCCGAGGGAATAGATTTTGATCGACATTACGGACGACTGGTGATCATGTATGGTGTTCCTTTCCAGTACACCCTTAGCAAGTAAGTCTTGTGGTTGAATTCTTACAATTTCCATTATGTTAAAACTTTTTGTTGGCTAAGTAACTTCATTAAACGTTTCCCGTTGATTTTTCACATGGTGATATTTTATACAGGATTTTGCTGGCACGGTTAGAATATCTGCGCGATAACTTTCAGATAAAGGAAGGGGATTTTTTGACTTTTGATGCTTTGGTATGGTTGAATTGCTTTCTGGCCGTGTTTACTTGGAAATTGTTTAGACCATGTGTCTGAAAAGGTAATTTTCTTCGATACAGAGACAGGCTGCTCAATGTGTGGGCAGAGTTATAAGGTCGAAGGCCGATTATGGTATGATGATTTTTGCTGACAAAAGGTTAGTCATTCTCAGATCATGATGTTGAGTAATTTTTTTTTTCTCTTTTTTTCTTTAGTTAAACATAATCCACTGATATAGAATGATTGAGGACGTTTATTGAATTTATTTTGATTGTTAAGTTCCTAGTTAAAAGTATGGAAGAAACTGACTTTACAACTCCCGAGTCTTAGCTAGTTAACTGACAGTAGATCAAAGCAATCCCATGTAACAGAAATCCCTAATTCTTCATCTAAATGTGCAAGACTCAAACTTGAGAAAAACTGAGCAGTGTTGTTGAGACTCCTCTAAATCAAGGCCTTTAATCAACCCTTGACAATTAGGTCACATTGCACTCTAGCTGTTGATATTATGAATCTTTTGTGTGTGAATAAATAGTGCGTAAACCTTTTGAACACGAGTTTCTAAACTTTTCCAGGTACAGCCGTCACGATAAGCGCTCTAAATTGCCCGGATGGATTTTGTCCCATCTACGCGATGCTCACTTGAACTTAAGTACTGACATGGCTCTACATATAGCACGAGAGGTTGTTTTCACATTTAATTTTTTTTATTCTGTTTTATCAAATGGAATGCACAGATTGCATATGAATTTATATAAGATTTTATTTATTTATTTAATTATTTTTTTGTTGTGCCTGGCAGTTCTTAAGAAAAATGGCTCAGCCGTACGATAAGACAGGTGGGAGTGGAAGGAAAACACTGTTGTCCCAAGAAGACTTGGAGAAGATGGGTGACCGAGTCATGGAAGAAATGCAGTTTTAACAAGGCGAGTTTTCATTTAAAATTCCTTCGTAGAAGCAAAAGAGAAGTCATGGAAACTGAATCAGAAAGTCCTATTACCGACGCTTTGATCCGTAATATCACATTTTTAACTTTGCTGAACGTTTTTGACTTAACAGTTCCCTCAAGCCATAGCTTGACCCTGTTTGAGGGGCTTGGAATACCGATTTCGTTTTTGTTGTCCAGAAAGAGAAGAGAACAGAGATGAAATATAAATCATGTTAAAAGAATTCAAGGCGAGTCCTCATGGTGTCATGGTTTGTCTATTATTCCATGAAATGTGTTTTGGCGAATACTTTTTTATTTACCTCCCAAAACTAATTCTGTAAGATTGTCAAAATCTTTTTCTGTCGCCGAGTTTATCAGAGACATGAGTAGACTGGAGTGTCTTTTCATTGGAAGACTATGTATTTATTTATTCTTGAATTTATAGGAAGCAATTTTAAACTGTGAGATTCCCGTGAGAAAGTGCTACATGAACATAACTTTACAGGAACTACGTATTTTTTTTAACTGTCGGTCCGGTCTAAATTAGTTTTCCTTATCAACCTAGTAAAGTCTAATTTTTTAATTATAGAATCCGATTTTGTTTCAAGTAGTTTCAAATTTTTTTTTTGTTTTTTTTTTGTTTTTGTTTTTCTCTTTATTTCAAGACGCTTAAACCTAATAATTTGAGTTGAACACGTTAATTTGATGATCAAATTGTTTTAAAATTAAGAGGATTTATTTAATTACTTTTCTAGTTTAATTTATATTAAAAAAATAAAAACTGGATTAAAATTTAAATCAGACCGGTGTAATTAAATTGTTCGGCAGAATGACAGAAAATAATGGAGACAGTACTATCTTCGAGATAAGATGGCAAGATTGGCAATCATGTCTTCCCTTCTCTGAACCTTAATTAATTATGTCAGGGACGTACAAACAATTATACATTATGTTGGATTTATCTCCAGAGCAATTCAATAAAGAAATTAATTACTCTAATAATTACACTACAGACCAAAACAAGCTCTAACGTAGCTGATTTGATACATGCGCAGGTATTAATTATATGTTATATCCATATATCTATCTACTTCTACTAGGTAAAGAAAAAATAAAAAAATAAAAAAACGGTCTAATAAGCATTTCTTTCAGACATCTCTAATCTCTATGCGGTATGATCTGATTTATCGCCTTCTTCACCTCCACAATGCTCGCCTTTTTTCCGTTCTCATTCTCCTTAACCTTAAAAAAAAAGAAAAAAAAAAAAAGAAAATCAGCTCATGAGATCAGAAGTTTCGCAATCATCTATATGCATATATATGCCTAAACAATATTCACACACCTTAGCTCTGATTTGAGCAACGATGAAACTCTGATCATTCAATGAAGACTGAACTGTTCTGGTCTCGATCCTCATCTCACGAAGCATCTGCATAACCTCGAGCAACAAGCCTTCTCTGTACGGACACTGAAGCTCCAATAAACCTTCGCTCTCTATTATCGACACCTGAATCAGTTATGAAGCCAAACTCTTAATGTTAGAAGGGCTAATATGAAAAAGAAAAAAAAAAGTTCTTAAAAGCCGGTAGGTACAGTCCAATTATCAATGCCTACTAAAATTATTGTAACAGTTTAATAAATTAAATAAATATTTTGTTTCTCTTAACATAATTAATCTAAAATATATTTGATTTAGACTCCCATTTTCAATAAATTTAGTACAATGCAAAATTCTTGATGAGACGATTATTCTGACACTAGTGAAAACCTATTTTTAATATGTTGTATAAATTTTATTACTCATAGTTAAAAAAAAAAAAAAATACAATGAAACCGAATAATAATAAAAAAAAGAACTATACTATAATTTAATTTAATAAAGAAGAGACTATTTCAAGATGTAAGGTTAGTTAGTAAAAATTGCATGTGATACTGATTCTTTGAAACTAATCGAAAAAAATAACATGCTTGAAGCTTTTATCAAGAAAACAATATTATTAAAGTTGAAAGTTGAAACAATATTCGCTAAGCTGTTTACACTTTAAATAAGAAAAATAATCTAATTAAAAGTTAACTTTATAATATTTGAAAAAAAAAGAAGAAAAAAGCATGGAATTCTACAAGCGTCGCGTGACTGACCTGAACTGAAGTCTCTGCCTCAGCAACAGCGGCGACCACCCTCACCGGCGGTCCGCCGGCGGTGGACTCCACGATTCGGATCTTGCGCTTGTCGGAGGGAGGCTGGGCGGCGGAGGAGGCTTCGAGGTCCTGAACCTTCTTGCGGAGCTGCTTTACGTACTCTATGGTGTCTCCGAGGATCGAAGCCTTGTCCATCTTCGTCACGAACGGCACGAGCGATCTCAGGATTATGAACCTCTCGTTCAGCTTCTCTCTCCGCCGCCGCTCCGCCATCACGTGGTTCGCGCTCAGCTCCTCCTGCGCGGTGCGTGCACGCGCCGCCGTCGACTCCGACTTCGGCGAGCTTTCTTCGCGCTGCTGCTTCGCATGGAGGTACGGCACGGTGAACAGCGCGAATTTTAGGAGCCACTGTGATGTTGTTGTTGTTGTTGTCGGTGGCGGCGCGTGGGTTTGCTGGTCTGACCACGCGATGAAGGCTGACTCGGCAGAGTAGGTGACGTGGCTGGAGGATGGGTCGGACCAGAGGGTGGTTTGTTGGGTTTGGAGGATTGTGGACACTGTTTCTGAGTAGTGAGTGTCTTCTTGCGCGCTCAATTCCTCTTCAAATGCTGTGTTCATAATAATAATAATACAAAAAAAAAAGAAGAGAATAGTTATCATTTGTTTGTGGGTCCCATCTCCGAACGTATGTTTCTGAATTGTTGCTGGTTAAAAAAAAAAAAAAAAAAGAGGAAAATTTAAAATTTTCTATTGTTCTTGGGGGAGCAAAAGAAAATTTGAGGGAAACATGTGGAATCCATATATACCATATTTTCTTCAAAATATTGACTACGTAAGCCACCTAAACTATATGAATTATAAATTAGCCAATCTTTGATAAATAATTTGTAAATAGCCAACTTGCATACGTGGCAGCCTATTAAATACCTAAAATATATGTTTGGTTGTGTTAAATAAGACTTTTATTAATCTGTTAATAAGTTTACTTGACTATTTACAAGAAATTAATCAAATATGGACTATATCTCAATACACTATATCCGTGTGGTTATATAACTTAATAACCCTATTTTCTTTTCTGTTTTCATTTCCTCGAGTTTTCCTCAATTCAAAGAACACACATAAAATAAAAGGAATTCCCTATTTCCTTTTTGTCTAGGTTTTCAAACACACGATGAATATTTCGCACATTGGACTAATAATTTATTTTAATATTCAACGTTCCGTAATTTTGTTTAGCACGAACATGTGGAATTGCATGATATAATTTTAATGAAAATTTAGATGTCGGTAATTCATTTTTAGATATTCGAATAACTATATAATTTTTCTTCAAACAATCAAATACTAAATTTTGAATCTTCAAACAATCAAAATTTCATCCATATATCTAACAGCAAAAGGTTTTTTTTTTTTTTTTTTCAATAAATATTTTAAGGTTGTAAAACATGAGGTGCAAAGTCCAAATAACATGCAAAAATAGTACAAGTTTCTACAATATGATATATTATGAGTTCCGAAAAAGATATTTAGGCAGACGCTGTCGCTTCGAGATTGGAGGAAACTGAATGACATAATTTATGTGTCAAAGTCTGTAAGACAAGACAAGACAACCAATGGTGAAAGGGTTTTGTCTGTAATGTATACCAAACGGGGGTTGGGTTTGAAAGTTGGATTGTTGATAAAAAATGATACGTAAATTAATTGGACCCACGTCATACATTCATGATCCCATTCCATTCAATGTAGAGGAGTAAAACCAATCATAGATTTTAGACCATGTTAATCGGTCCCACTTAAAAGTGATATAACATAAAAAAAAAAAATGTAATTAGAAAACGTGTCTATAATATTTTGCGAGAATTAAGCACCAGATACCGCAGATTATATTCAATTTTTAATATAAAATTGCCAGCAATTCTATCATCGATCACTCATTGCTTTCGTTTTCTGTGTAACTTTGTCCTTTTAATTAATTATAGGATGAGGGGGATTATCTTCTGGTCAAAATATAAAATCTTTTACTTTATAATATAGACATTATTTTAGGAGTTATTTTTTTTCTTCTTACATTTTAGGGACTATTCTAAAATTATAATTATTTTACATTTATAGACTTTTTTAACTACTTATTCCAAAAACATGATAACAAATATCATAAAAAAAAAAATGTCATGAAAAAGTTGTTAATTAATGACATTTGTTTCATATTTTTGAAATAAATAACTCTTATTGGATAGTGAAAAAACTGTGAAATAATCAGAAATAATCCCTAAGATATTACTAACTCCTAAAAAAAAAACTCATTGAAAAACAAATTAATTTTTACCATAAAAATAATACGTACTACTACTCACGTCCAATTCTGTTTTTTTTTTTTTTATTTTAAATTTTAAAAACGCACCTGAAGGAAGAAGCGAAACATCGCAGGTGGAGGGGTCCGGCAGCTGGGACCAATGGCGGCCGGAATCCTGCCGGAAAGAACTCTCCGGCTGGTGGCTCTGAAGATCTCCGAGGCTCCTGGAGCGGCTCACAGCGAGCAAGTGGAAATCGGAGTCGAGATTATTGGAGCCATCTTCCGGCGAGCCCAGCCTTATACCCTCAGACATGTCGAGCTGCATCAACTCGCTCGGCTCCGCCGCCATCTTTTCCGGCTCCTCGGATTCCGAGTCTCCCTCGTCGTCCTCGTCCTCGGCTTCCTCTTCGGGCCCGACGAGCGCTCCGGCTCCGGCGGTGACCTGAGGGGAATAGTGGAAGAGAGGGTGATCGGAGGAGATGGCCGGGTTCGAAGTCGACTGCTCGGAAAGCGCCGGTTTCGGCGGCGGGTGGTCGTGCTCCACGAAAAAGCTCTTCACGTGTTCGATGAACCCTATGTCCTCTTCAACCTATGTTAATGAATTCTCATTATTTTTTTTCACTCCATAAATTACTAATGCAGCTAAAATGTATAAGTAATTTAATTTAGGGATGCACCAAAAAAACCATAATATAAATAAATATATTATTACCATGTCTACGGTGCCAAATTCCACGACTCCGTCCATTAGAGGAATGCAAACCACAGTCTGCAAGTTACACAAACTTCTTGTCATTATTATCATTTTTTTTCCTTGAAGAAATGACTTGGTAATGCTTAATTGGTTGAATTAAATTAATTACCTGTATACTAGCACTCTGGCGAAGCCAAGGAAACATGCATAGGAAAAGAAAAATGAACAGTTTAGTTAAAGAATATAATAGTAAATTAATTAAGTGTTGTACATGAATTTCAGAGTGATGGTAAATATGAACCTTGGCAAGAATGGCCCTAGAGAAAACTTTGCTGTCCACGTCATTGGTGCCAGTCAGCCAAACGTGCTGTCTCCTTGTGTACGCTTTTCCGGGCAACCTTTACGAATATTTAAATCAATCACCAGTAATGAATAATTAATATTGATGTATTTCAAACAAAAATAAATAAATAATATGTGTATATATTTGTTTGAGCCTCCTCCTCCTTGGTACGTATATATGTTGATGTTCTAGTAATTGTGTCTGCAAGCGACCACGACTTGAATTTTCCTTAAATGAAGAGAGAGATATAAAAAGGTAGATGAACCATGTTCTGTGAGTTAAAAGTTTTGTTGATGTTAAGAATAATACACACAACGTACATATAATCTTTTCTTTCTTCTATCTAATAAATTTCTATAGTTCTAGGTCACGATAATTAAACCACTGATTTGCTGCTTCTGTGCATGTACTTACGTGTCTGCAGTGTAGTCGCGTGGGTTTTATTCTCAAAGTAAAAGCAATACAGCCACACAATTACATGTAACTAGTATATATATATATATATATATATATATATATATAAATATATATATATATATATAAATATATATACATATATAGATGCAGTGTACGGTAGGAGAGACTGCAGAGAAGACAGATTTACGTAAAGATTTCTTTGTTGCAAAGCGGCATTATTTTTGACAACGGGACAAAGATGAGAATCGTTTAGTTGGATCTCTTTTTTCCCAAAACAAGCAGCTACTTTTGGCATTTTAAAAATAAAGAAAATTAAGAAAAAGAAAAAGAAACAAAGCTACTGATGATTTCGATTGTTCCTAAAGGCAATGTCATTTTGCGTACCGCAGAATCTATTCCCATCGATTTATGCAGTTAATAGGAAGAAAAAAAAAAATAATGAAGAAATTTAAAAATAACTCAAATATGTAAGAGGATGAGTGAGTACTATAGTGTGCTTGAATTCATCTTTCACACATACAAACCACACAAATGTGATTGATGGAAACAAGTCAAATGTGTATTTAATTCCATGCAGTGTTATTGTTTTAGAGGGGCTTATTTTGGCAACCAAGCATTAAAGGCAATGTCATATATCATATTCACTGAGAGACTCAATGCCAATGGTCCTCGCAATATATGAAAAAAAAGGACTAATAATTCAAAGGCTTCCACTTGGATTTTTCTGTTCCGTTTTCTTGCGTTTAGGCTTTTATAACAACCAACCATTCCAATAAAATTTCCGTGTATGGATTTCGTACTGTAGTAGTGAGAGGTAATTTTGCATTGTAATTACTTCCTATACTCTTATAGAGCAAGACATTGAATGGTTTGCTCTAAATCTTCAGTGCGTCTGTTTTCTATGAATGGAAGCAATATTTAAGTAGATTTTTTTTTTAATTTATTATTATTTTTTTATTTTATAGAAGAAAAAGAGTGAAAGTTGTCTCTTCTGATGCGAGAGCAGTTTGCCCCAAACAGAAAGGCATTCCGGTTTCTTCAAAAAAAAAAAAAAGAAAAAAAGAAAAAAAAAAGAAGAAGAAAGGCATTCCGGGTTTCACTCCCCATAAAATACTTTCCCTTTCGGACTCTTTATACTCTCACAACTAACCTTAGAAACTGACTCATCTCTGCTTCGAAAAGTGAAAGATTAGTAAATGAGTAGAGAAGTAACAATCATCTTTTAATTATTATGAGCCACCAAATTGAGAAGCTTTAGGCTTCCGCCTAATTATTTATTTATTTATTGCAGCATTTAATGCTTTACTTCTAATCTCATCCCAAGAAAATAAGCAGCTTTAATGCAATTTTAATCCAGAAAAAAAATAGTCATGTTGGCTTAGCTTTTAGTAAAATAGTAATTCAAGACTTTTGTGCTATTAGGCTTTATAGTTTAGAATTTATATAACTTTAATGCTGCTCGTACATGGTTAGCCCGCAGTTTTACATCACAGAAATATCGACTTCCGACGAAAGTTTTATATCGCCGATTAACGATTTTCAACGGAATTTTGAAATTCAACATTATCTCATGGAAATTCCAAAAATAAAAAATGAAAGCGTTTTTTTTTCTTTTCACCGGAATTTTTACTATTTTTCACAACGAAACGCAATGCGCGTTTTTCATACACAAAAAATCCACCAAGAGCCGAAAAATCATAGAAGAGAACGGATGAATCTTGGAACTTTTTAACCCTTCCTTAAACCCTAATATATAGAAACGGCTATTTTACTATAACATGTTTTATTTGTCAATATAAAACTAAAATTTCCAAGGCTAATAGGTTAGTATATCAGCAGCTAAATAGGCGAGAAAACGTAAGGGAATGTGTAGATTGAAATAGTACTAACCCGACCCCGGGAGGGAAAGAGAAGGAGACACACATCAAGTAGAACCACTCGGACTCGGTCAAGTCCTCCGGGGACAAGGACGCGCAGGGCCGTCGCTGAGGCTGATTGGTCTCTCCCACCGACAGCGAGTCATAAAGCTCCCTCAGCTGTTGACTTCTCTGCAGAGACGCCTCTTCCGTGCTCACCTCCATCGGCTGCACCGTCTTTCTCGTCTTTATCGCTCCGTTGTAGTACCCGTCGGACCACACCAATATCCTATGAAAAAAAAGCAAAAAAAAAAAAAATGTATATTATTGAATAAAAAAAATAATGATATTCATCATCGGTCAGCAGACATCAGCGGCGAGCGAGTGTCTGGCGTGACGTGAGTGTCACACCAGATGAAAATCATTTCTCTGTTTTTATTGATTGATTAAATGATTTTTTGGTTACCCTTGTTGGGGACACATTTGCCAGAAGAGACTGTAAGTCCACTGAGCCGATTGCACGGCCGTCTGAAGCATGGTTTGAAGCCGGCTACCACTCGCCGCCGGTGCAGCCATTTTTCGCTACTCACTGACTCAGTACTGATGTGTTAATTAGAGATTATTTTTGTTATAATTAATTTTGGGTGAATAGTAAGGAACGAGTTGAGAGAGGAGACAGATTTGGCTGGGTTTCTGATGATTATTATCAGCTTATCAAAAGAGGTTTCAAGGACAGTTGGATGTTTCAGATAGTGATAAAATCAGGACCAACGCAAGAGAGCGTGAGAGACTAGCAGGTGAGAGAGAGAGAGAGAGAGAGAGAGGCTTATGAAAGAGAAACGAGGTAGATGAGTTTGAGGAAGACTGGTTGTAATTTTCTTGAGAAATATAAAGCCACTTCGTTTAATATATCTGACGATGATGCTTCTGGTTTAAAATACAAAGTACTTGAATTAATTTTGAATGGTTGTTATAGTCAACCGATTGGTAGAACTTAGAGAGAGAGAGAGAGAGAGAGAGAGAGAGAGCTTTGGGACGTGAATAAAATTTGCTATTGGTTTTTGACTGGTCGGTCTACCGGACTATATATTGTATCACATATATACAAATTTGGTTTTTCGATAAGTAGATTTTGTTAGTTGTGTTAATTTCTGTGGACGTACGGGTTGGGAACTTTGGGGGGTTTTGTTGGATTATATGAGAGAGAGAGAGAGAGAGAGAGAGAGAGAGAGAGAGAGAGAGATTAGGTGGCGAAGACTGGGCGTTGAGAATGTATACAACTACAAAATGATAATCTATTTGTGTGAAATTCAAAAGCTATTTTTTCCTCCCTTCTAAGTTCTAACTATTTTTTAATGATGGTAAATAATGGCTGATTCAAGAATCAAAAGAATGGTTTCGTTTTAAAAAAAAAAAAAAAGAATCCCAAGAAATCAAATACCAAAAAATTCTACATCTGCTTTTCGACATCAAATGTACGAACTCCATAATAAACCATTGTTTCCGTGACCACTTCCAAGTCCTATCAAGGCAGATCTCACTCGCGCTCACACTTTTGTGTCTATCTTGTGACGTTTCGTTGGCTATTTTCTTTATATTTAACCCCTTACCTTTTTTTTATTTTTTTATATTTTATATTATCAAATATATATTCATTTACTGTAGTGTGGCTCCTTTTTTGAGGTCTCATGCGTCTTTATTATCAAAGTGTAAAGGATTTTTCTATAATTTTTTAACAGAGATTTTCCTATAGTTTGAACTTTGAACTTAGATATAATATATACACCGAATATATAATATAATAATGAAATAGAGTAATCAAACTCTATAATTTTGTACTGCTTCGATGTATTAAACTCTGCATTTTGTGGTTAGGCCTTATGTCCAAAATTCCAATTCCTATTTTGTGGTTCTATATATGAGTGGAATATTGGTAATTGGTTATCATACGCAAAATATAAGAGAATTTTGAAATAGTGATTCCAATTGTTACGATGAAAAGGTATCCGAACTGAGCAGAAGAATACGCGGCTTGGCATGCTACCGCCAATATATATACATATATATATATATATACATATATATATATATATATATATATATATTTTTTATTTTTTTTTTATTTTTGAAAAACATGCTACCGCCAATATAATACCAGTTAATGGTTCAAGGGCTATAAAGTAGAACCGCGCTTAGCTCATAAGGTAAGAGAAAATATTTGAGGGAAATACAAATAAAATCACTAGGAACAGTTAGAAATATTTAACAAATTAAAGAGAAAAGAAAGTTAAATTATACGGGCCTAAGAGATGCATGACTTGGATGTATCCATTTTTTTAAGAATGATTTATATTTAATTTAAATAAGCAAATTAACATAATTTATTATTTGGTAATTCATACAAAAAGTTAAAAAGTTGAGCTCAAGGGTTATGCTAGAACCTTGAGACGTATAAATAGTATATTTACATAAACTTCATGTTAAAAAGATATGCAAATTATTAAATATGTTGTTAATATATTGATTTTGGCAATGAACTATATGTAATCACATATATTGAGCGTAAATAAAATGGCACGAATGTGATAGTATGTAACATGGCTAAACAGCCTAAACTCATTACCCCTGTATACGTATAACTGTTCAAAAGATTCTTTATTGTTTCAAATTGTTTTTGCAATAGATAGGCACATAAACCACAATTACGTTCCTTCGTGGAACTACGGATCTTAATTTCATTTTTCTTTGAGAGCTAGATTCTAATATGTAGGATTTAAAAAATGTACGCGCTTGCATAAACGCATAATGCGATCTAATTTAAACTACCTAATCGAATACGGGATTCCCATGTGATGAAGTTATCTTATGATTAATAAATATAATTTTTTTTCAAGAAAACATAGTTTAATAGTTTAGGATAGTACAAATTCGAGATATATGATATTTTTTAGAATAATAAATATAATCCTTTTAGAATAAACGTAAGGTAATTTTTATTCATAAACAATAAATTGAAGAGATATTAAATTTATCCGATGACTAGTCAAATTAAGATAAAATGTGTGTCATTATCATAAAAGTATTTTCTTATAATATTTTCTAATTATATATATATATATTAAATATATATTATATTGAAGTTGTTTCCGAGCCTCAACAATCATGGAGAAAACAATATGGATATTATATGTTTGATTCGATTTAATTTATTTATGGGTCACAAAAAGGCTTCGTATAAGAAATGAATATTAAATGTGTGATGATAAGTATGAAAATAGAACAAGAAAAAGATTAGCTTTATTAAATATCCGATCTCAAACACACTGGTCGAGCTCGACTGATTATGAACACAATCGACGAGCTCTGGAGTACAATGATATATATATATATATATATAGAGAGAGAGAGAGAGAGAGAGAGAGAGAATAGGTCCCAATTCCCTATGAAGAAGAGAATTTATACTATGACGAGATGTGAAATCCTCTAAGACACGTGTTGGGACTTCGTCATTAATCACCTCTTCTTCTGCCATGTCGCTTTTGCGTTTGAATAGACATGGTAGAAATCGTCAACTCTCCGAGCTTTAAGGCGCGATCGCTTCTCTTGTATTGACTTGACTTTGTCACGACCTTGGTGAATGCGTTGTGAGCTCGTAAAATAGACTTGGACCGGGCCCAAATGATTTATGAAACTCGTACAACAAGGATTGATAAAAATCAATTAATAATTGTCATTTATTTGTTATTTAAATCATTTTATCGAAATGAGCTTTGATGAATATCGGACTTTGATGGCCCAAAATCAAATTATTTATGGGGCCGAACTCTACCATATATATATATATATATATATATATATATATATATATATATATATATATATATATTAGATACTCCAAGATGTGTGGCGCATATTATGTGGAGTTAATCATGAGTTGAGTTATATTTTTAATAATTGAGCTATAAATTTCGTCGATGATCGACTATTTCAAACAGTTTCTTCACACACACATATATTGCTCTTCTAAATTAATTTTATTACGATTAAGAATTGTTTCCGAATCGTGAATAATGATTCCCTTAGAAATAAACTATAAATTAATAATTAAAGTTAAATGAAGTCGAAAATATTCAATAGATTGAATTTTATTTTATATAAACATAAAAAAAATGTCTGTTTAGAGAGTAAAAAAAAAAATTCGCGATAGAATTTTTAGACATGTTATTCCTTTAATTAGTTTCAAGCACTACCATATGCAGCTCTTTGTTTGGGCCACAAAACAATCGTATTCTTTGTTTGGGCTTAGTTCTATTAATTGGACTCGGGTCCTCTTTTGAGGGCTTTGCTTCCTCGTTATTGTCTCGATCTAATTCTTGGTAAAACTTCAATCAGCTGGGAATTTAATAAAGTATTCAATAGTTTGGTACACAAATTTATGGTGTACTATACGTATATATTATATATATAATTAAAATAATATAAATTTGATTAATTCTTTAGGCATTTATTGTTGGTATGAAATTTTTCTTATCAGTGACGCTGGTACGTTATAATACCCATCTGATACTTATAAACTTATAAATTTCACAATAGCATAAGTTATAAGTTAGTTGATAATTCCATACCACTTTCAAAATGAAGGTATGAGTTCAATCCCCTACTAATAACGAAACTGCCTTAAAAAAATTAAATATTTAAATTTCCAGAAAGCTGTTTTAGTTATTAAGTTAAGACCGAGTGTTCATGGGTATTCCAGTTAACTATCAGAAACTTAAGTTATGAAAATTAGAAGGAAAAAAAAAAGATATTAACCAAAATGAACAGTATAGATTTGAAATAATTATCTTTATTGACCATGAATCTAAATAAACAAAAATAACTAAAATAAATTACCTATTAACTTCCAAAAGTTTAAAATCTCCCACAAATTGAGAAAAACAACCAGAAACAAATCAAATAAACTAACAAACAAAGTTATACCATTTGAAACTTCAAACTCCTAATTTTGGTTTTTTAAAATCTGATCACTTAACTGTTAATAACGATTATAAAGTACTTGATTAATATCAATTGCGAAAATAAGAGAAACTCACCAATATACATGAACTCGGTGATAATGAATATCACTAAATTATTATAGGGAAATATCATATCATATGTCTTCTCCGAGTTTGATCCAAATGCGACGTTTACTTTCTTGATTTTTTTTAAAATATTGGGATCCACCCTTAGCATCACTATTAAAGTCAATAATATACCTTCAAACACGTTTAGCTATCAAAATCCTCCCTCAATCCCGAGTTTCATTCTTTTTTTTTTTTTAATTAAAAGTTGAACTGGCCGTTTTATTCTTAATGAATTCTCTCTTTTTTATAATCTCAAGTTTTTCTTCTCTAGTCACCAATCGCACGAGCCAATTTTTGAAAAATCCAGTTCGGTTTAGTGTCGGTCTTAACTGAATGATGACTAATTAAGAGGCATTTTTTCGTACTACATATCCGTTAATTTCAACTCAAGTCCCATGAAATTATAGACCACTCACTTTCACTCAACACATTCACCCAACGACGATCCGTAATAAAATCAATAATTAACCAAAAGACCAGAGTAGATTGTATCTTGCGTATCTGTCTTGAGAGGCAACACATCAAATACATGTTGTTGAACATATTATGCAACATCTTGCACAATTTTACCTTTTGCACTAAAATAAGCTAATATCATAGTAATAACACACTTTATGCTAGTAACCGATTCATATTAATATAGAATATTCTATAATATGTGCCGTTTTGTGCTACGCGTGGAGGACTGTACGACCATCATGCTAGACTTTGGAACTTTTGGTGCCTCATGAAATTTGGATGCGCGACGCGCTGAGAGTCTTGCGCGTCGCGCTCCTCTGATGCCTACTAGTGCGTTGCGCTCTAAATCTTGCGCGATGCACGAGGCCTTGGTCGAGTTCTTCTCCATCTTTGACTTTAGCTCTCGAGGGTCGTTTCTTGTGCACTTAAGATCCAATTTTGCTCATGTTCTCATTTGCTATCTTGAACTTGAAATCACTAAAAACTGCCAAAACAATCAAATAACCTAAAGACTAGCTTTGGTTTTTGTATTAAAGGGTTGGGTTGCATGTGAATGAAACACACTTACCAGGTAGCTAGATTTGATATCACATATGCAGCTCGTCAGTGAATAAGTTTTCATTGAGTAGGAGCATTCTGTACAGTTGGTCTGTACGTGACCTGGAGAGGTTGCGGTTAAATACATCGTTTCAGTGACCGTTACACCGTAATCTTAAGTTATAGCCCCGATATAGATCGACCTAAATCTTGAGGTGCTCTTGGAAGTTAGGGTCATATAATCGGCTCTTTGATTCATTCGTTCACAGCTACAGAGATTCTTATATATTTATGTTTTGGGAGACCGGGTTATAATCAATAATGGAAGAGAAAGATCAAAAGTAGAATCGAGCTTTCAATAAAAAAAAAAGTCAATGTTCACTGATAGTTGATTCCGAAACTGTCAGATGCGCGCACTTTTGCATTACGAGTGGCAAATGAATCTTCCGTTGAGGAATCACTAGAACTCAGGGCTAGTGACTCGATGGTATACCGGTATATTTGACCCTTTTGAGTCACGAGATGAACCTGAAGGGTATACTATATGCACTAGTTATATCGATGGACGCTTTATCTAAAAGATCGAGTAATTATAATTCTGATAACTTTGAGGGTTTAATCTTGGATTATAGTGGAATATCACCAATATTTGATGAAACGAAAGTGCGAGAGGTAATAGTGTCTGCGCCCTCACTCATGTTCATCTAGCTTTGAGTTATTTGTTGTCAATGTTGCCCACAAGAAGAGTTGTAGTATTTACTTTTGTACATTTGATGTAATAAAGTCTCACGAAGACTCTTGCTTGTAATTGCTTATTCATTAATAAAAAGTTGAAACGTTCATTCATTCTTCCTTGTCTGTTTGAAGCTTTATGATAAAACGTTAGTCTTTAGTCCATAAACAAACTTAACAACTTACGAAGAGGCAATTGTAGATTTACATGAACCAACTCTTCGTAGTTTGCTTAAAACGATTTATTCGTAATCTAAGGGTCAAATGACTATTGACCTCAGTACGACTGTTAGGAGAATCTATGATGTCTGGTTATGGGGCATTGAGAGTTAGAGACTCTATAGTTTTTCTAGTATCTTCCGAAGGCACTGAATTGACCAGTGCACTTCTAGAGACAAAATAAGAACAAAGCATTTAACCTCTTATGTCTCGAAGTCACTACGTATGAATTGCATCGTGATTACCTTAATCCTGAAATGAGACATGCCATTTCATAGCTTACGTATTCTCATTTGAGAAAGTCAGAGTTCGGACTCACTATGTGATTCTGAACAGGGCCTATTGGTGAAGTACTAAGTTGTGAAGATGTCATGAGTAACGTTGTGAAGTTCTCATAGATATGGAATTCATGTACAAGATTGCTGAAATGCAATGTATACCACCTCATGCTTTGTTCCTTGGAATGTGAATAAATGAAGTGGCCAATGTCCAAATTGAGTCTTGACTCATTTGGATGAAACAATGTGACTTGTTAGCTCCTCGTCAATACATTGTTTCTGACTTATTCACAAGCGACAAAGGAGTTGATGAAATAACAGCTAGAAGGGTAAAATGGTAATTTTATAAATCCCGACTAGCTGATGATATTCATGAAGGGTAAACATAGATAATATTCAGTGGATCCACTCATTACAATTAGGTTGAATTCTTGAGTAGAAAATAAATTCATTTGAACCGAGAGATTTTCAGTGTCAACTCTTTAGTGGAGTCAGTTGACATTAAGCTAAACTTGGAAAAAGTTTGTGAACTTTTGAGTCCAAGTATTTAGCTAAAGCTTTGTTCATTTGGATCCATGAGGTCACTATCACAAATCATATCGAGTAGGAATAGTTAAACTAGAAGCTAAGTCAAAACAAGAACGAGACAAGTTTTACGAAAATTGTCAAAAAGGTAATTTTGTCTTTTTGGACATGGCGTGAAATGAATGTCAATAAATTTTTTGACATGGTCATATGATGACTTAAATCACTCGGCCATGGTGTGTTCATTGGGCCTTGTGAATTAATTTCATTTCATACAATTTTACTTGAAAATTCTTAATGGGCTTTTCTTATGTTGTCATGAACAAGTAAAGAAAAATCTAGAAAGACTTTCTAGAAGCCTTCTTGGTCGTCCAACTCAGAGGAATGAGAGATAAAATTCGCGCAGCCCTTAGTGTGAAAGAGAGTTTATTTTGTTCATTAATGTATGAAGATACTTGCCAAAAGAAAAAATAGGAAACAAATTTCCTCTATGAGGAACAAGGGCAATCAGCCAAGCAAGGCAAGGGAGTAAAAAAGGAAACAAATCCAAGCCTTCTAGAAGCCCCCTTGGCCGCCCAAATGAGAAAGGGAAATAAGAGAATTTTGCTCATGAATATGTGATATTCTATAGAAGAGGAAACTACCTTATTGAAGGTAAAGCCTCTCTTATAAATATGAGCCTTATTCTTCTCATTTTATTCATCCCAAGTTTTAGAGATTTGAGAGCTTCTCTCTCTAGCTTGGCCGCCCCTCCCTCCTTCTCTCTCTAAGTTCTTTTTCGTTTTTGTTTTGGCACCTAGGTCCACATTTGACCTAGTGTTTTAGCTCTTCGACTTTAAGACTTGTTCTTGAGTCGTAGTGTTTAAAAGTGCCCACTCACTAATTCCTTTTCTCTCGAGTGATTCTTGTGATAGAAACTGTCGTGGTTGCTTGTGTTGCTGAGGAAAGAAGAGAGACGTGCTGCGAGGGGAGACGAACGTTGCAACCTTCCAAAAGCTTCTCAACGTTCAAGTTTCTAAAAAGGTTAGTAAATTTATAATGCTCATAATAGTTTTTATTTACGTGCACTTGCTCTTTGTCTAGGTTAGTAAAATCGTTTTACTTGTCAAAAGAAATTTTTTAAAATTCTGCCGCTTACCCGAAGCGTTAAAACTTTTTCTTAAACCCTAGATGAATTTCAACATTATTAAGTCCATCGTCCCCTAGTCGGCTCCGACAAGATGGACAAGGATACTCTTGTAGTAAATATGAGATTTGACTATTCATAATTTAAATGAGCCTGAAAAGACCAATTCAAATAAGCCCACAAAGCCCAATGAATCTTGTAGTAGGCGTGTAAATCAGTGTGCATGGGTCTTGAATTTATTTGATCAAAGCCCAATTGGATTGATGTTTATCTCAAATAAGAAATATATGTTGTATATAAAATATGATTCGATTCGGGGAATATTTAAGATACTATTTATTTATGAGAGCATCATGAATATATTCTTTATTATTCCATTTATATAATAGTATATCTTATTGCGTGAAACAAATAATATGTTAATTATATTATTTATTAATAATATTATGGAGATATTCTATATTATTCAATTATGTGAATAATATATAATAATATGAGAAGTAATAAATATTCGATATGATTTGAATATTTTATTTATTAAAGTATCTTGAGGATATTTGATATATTCTAATCATAGAATAAATATCTCATACTAAATAGAATAAGATAAAATCAAATCGGAAATGTGCATATTCTATTTGCGTAAGCTAGAAGATTATAAATAAGGGGCTTGGAGTAGTGCAATTTTTGACCAACATAGGGCATTCTACACTTGGAATTTTCGCCCACTCCCTCTCCTCAGTTTGGACGTTTTTCCTCTCATCTCAAGAGTGAGAAATTCGTTAATACCACTCCCAAAGAGAGAGAAAAAAAGAAAGAATTATTCCAATACCTTGTTGGAATAATAAATTAGTAAAGAGTTACTCCACGCCTTGGTTTTTGTTCATCCGGAGAACGGTTCGAAAGACTTGGTGTTGATCCATCCACGAAGAACGCGAGGATCTCGAATACCTTGAAGATTGTCAACCGGCGCATAAATTCAAATAGCGGGACTATATATGAGTTTTCCTTGATAATTCTATTTATAATTTTTCTTATTAATTTTTTTTATAGTAGCTCATCGGTATGTTTAATTAAAATAGAACCTATATATGTTGTTGATGTTTTTATAGAATCTAAATTGTTTATGATTTTAATTTTCGTATTAGCGAAACATGATTACTTTCCGACAAGGCGTAACATGAGAGCAAAATTGTAAGGAAACAAAAAAAACTAAGAAATAGAAGAAAAAAAATGATGGAGAAGTACATCGGAAAAAATTATTAAAACAAATCTGGCTAAATCTCGTTAAAATGTTATTATTCTTTCACGGTCGTTGGAACTATTGAGCAAACGCCTCGGAAGATACACTGACAAACAATAAAAAGTTTATGCCAAAAAATTTGATTTCCGTAAAGAGAACCTGTGCATAATTCACCGTCGAACTATAACAAAAGAAAACAATTTTTAAAGGAGGATAAAAATGACTTTTTGAAAATATAATTTCATAGTAAATTTAAATATAATTAAATTCTCTCTGAAATTTCAGATTAAATAAGTGGATCGTACTCAACTATTTTTCACAAATTAGACAAACAATTGACATCAATACATTTTTATACCATTGTTTCGAACATTAAATGGCTTGATGTACGTCGACTCTATATTGGATGAAAGATATATGCTCTATTTTTTTTAGGGAGATATATCCTCTATTTGACCCCAAAAAAAATTGTCAAGGAGTTCGGTGCGTATGTATTAATCCAGAAGAAAGTTCAAGTGTAATGAGGTATTGGAGTGGATATCATGTGGATGAATGACTATGTATCCACTGACCATAGTCTAAAGAAAATGGCATACCAACAACAACAAAAACTTTGGTGTCACATCATTATATATGATTGGATTGAAATTCCTACCACAACCGGTACGGACCAGATTTCCGTGGCACGGACATAAGAGATTGAAAAATTATAGGAGAATTACTACTTTTGGCATTACTTAACTTTAACTAAATTAAGTGGAACTTCATTTGAAATTAAAAATAAAATGTACTTTGTGGCTTATGCGTACAATGGGTCCCAAGCAGCACCCAAAAATATTAAAAAAGTCAGATCCTATCTTCTAAAAGGAATTTTGTAAAATGGCTTCATTTGGCAACGCAGCTTGTTGGAGTATCAGCTCAGCCGAACCAGCAAAAGAATAGCTCAACCACAACTAGTAGTTAGTAAATTTGTTGTATTTAGTTAGCTTATACCGTTAGATTAGTCTAAGTTAAGTTTGTTTTAGGCTTAACACTCAATGGCAAATCATTCTCCGTCCCTCTGTCCATAAAATTATCATCGTCTGAGAGAAGATCAATCTTATATTGAATCCACCATAACTTTTGGTAGCCAGAAATTCAGTGTAATTATTTGTTCTTCTATGATCTCAATCACGCATCTAATTGCATCAAAACTTGATCAACACATTTTCTTTTCTTGGAGAAAACACATACTTTTTTGAGAAAATGACGGCATAAATACCATATGTTTACGGGTTTTTGTGGATATATACCTAAAGTTTAAAAGTTGCGGCAAAAATACCTAATGTCAAATATTTGTCTTTCCGTCACTACCAGGGTCTGTTAGTTTGGATGTATAGATAATGAACGGTGAGGATACATTTGGCTTTTAAAAATTGAATTAAAAATACTCTAAAAACAAAAAACAATTTTAAGGTAACATAATATATTTCATAACAAAAAAACAAAACAAAGAGCTATGATTCAATACAATTTTAAGGTAAAAAAATATCATCGTCGTTGCTTCAACAAGCTTCAGGCTTTTCTCGTCAGTGCTAAGAGCTACAGAGAAGGAGAAAAAAAATTAAAAAAAATTCTGAGAGCTATGATCATCTTGAAAACATCGGTTTCGTCTTCGTCTGAAGAGTTTTTTTTATTTTATCGTCGTCAACTCCGGACATTTTGAAGTTCTCAGGCATAGATGATGAACAATTGAGATTTTAGGGATTTCGAATTGGGAGTTTTTCTTTTCTGCGCGAAGAAGTTCTCAATTTTTTTGCTCTGTTTTAATATATTTTGTATTTCAATTGTGAAAAAAGTAAAATGATAATATTTTGTATTTTGTATTTTTTGAGCCTCATTTTATATTTCTTTTCGTGTTTTCAGATGACATCACAGCCTTCCACGTGTACATACATCCAAACTAACAGACCCTGGTAGTGACGGAAAGACAAATATTTGGCATTAGGTATTTTTGCCGCAACTTTTAATAACTTTAGGTATATATCCACAAAAACCCGTAAACATATGGTATTTATGCCGCCATTTTCTATACTATTTTTAATGGTATTACTGTCGATACGAGAGTTACGTACACTTGAAACGTTGAAATTTTATGTTAGCCAACATTTCAATATTTATAAAACAATATTAGCTTCAGTCTGATGTGGCAAATAAAATCAATTATTTTATACCTAATTTACCAATATTAATTAAGCAATGATATTTATTTCAAAAAAAAAAAAAACAATTTCCTAATTAGTAAGATATTCGTAAATGATTGAAATTTGAATTTATTAGTCTCTCTCCAAAAATCACTCTATCTCTACAAAAATAATTGTTTTTTTCTCGCTAATACAGTACTGGAACAAGATGAGATGTCGACATTTCGTGACTAAGTCACAAGCACCGCATAATTTTAGCTAGATTCTGTCGTTTCAGGCTCCAAAACGTTTTTTTTTTCTTTCTTTTCACATTATCGTTACGAATTTGTAGAATTTGTTTATCTCGTGGTGGTTCTTCATCTTTCCTAACTCATAATCTACATCACCCCCTCTTGGTTGGGTTTGTATGGTTTTCTGATTTTTTCTACAAAATTACGTAATTAATAATCAGTAATAACAGTTTGTAATCAATAACAACTATTTTTTCTTCGGTTGATTTTTATGAATTGTCAGTTAATTTTGGTTAATTATTGATATTAGGTCGCTGATTTAGTATGGTTTTGAATTTTCGTTAATTTTTGTTCATTATCGTTAATAAATTACTATGTTTTTCAGATTTTTGGTGCAGTAACAATTCTAATTTTTTTCGATGAAAGAAAAATTTAAGTGTAACAATTTTTTTTTAATTTTTAGAAATAATTAATTGTGTGTATTTTATGGGAATTGTTAATTTGTGGGATTTTAATTAATTTTTTTTAATATATGAAAATAAATTATAAATGGCATTTAAGTAATATACTGACCTGTCATGGCTAATTAGTTAAAGGTTTTAAAACGATGTCAGATTGTAATCTAATGTTTCGAAATGGCTAGTAAACTAGACTGCCCTATTTTTTAATGGTATTATTGTCGTTTTGATTAAATTTGTAGGATTTGCTCCCCAAATCCAACCTAAAATCAGAGCACGAATTATAATACATACGAAGAAACCCACATATTATTTTGTTGTATTTATGATTGTTTGTGGTCCACTTTTCATATTTTTCATTTAGAAGTTTTTTAATTTCTTTTGCGCTATTATTGTAATTTAAGCTTTTCAGCTTTTACCAATATATCTGTTTGAGGAGTCCTTTAAAAATATATTATACCATTAAATATGTAAATTTTCAGTGAAAGTAAATGACAATCGCTGAAATAAATAACTGTATATATAATTTTTTTTGTATTATAGTAATAAATAAAAATGAACATTTATATTTGAAACAAATAAATTTACTCTTACGTTGTATATGTGATTTATTCTTATATATTTATTAGACATTAAATTAAACAGCTTTTTGTGTTCTTTTTTATTATATCTATGATATGGTAACTGATATGAAACAAATAAATATATTTTTGCAATAATTTATATTTATGTATTTTATTTTTACGTATATATATTGGACAACTGTTTTTTTTTTCTTTTCTTTTATTATATCTATGATATGATAATTGATATATGATCTAAATTACAAGTTAATTTTTTTTACTTTTTATCATTTATTTCCTTTCTATTATATCTTATATTATCATAATTTTAATGGCACAAATTTTATAAATTATACATAGAGTTTTTTCTGCAGGAATGCACAGGTATTATACGCTTGTGTGTGTGCTGTGTGTGTATATATATATATATATATATATTAATATATATGTGCGTACGTGTTTATCTAATATACTTCATGTTAAATATCAATGTATTTTTCTATCTTAATAAACTACATATTATATAATAATTACACTACTCATACTCTTAATAATCAATTCTACAAGTCAAGCGATACGTTCAATTTAATTGGATTAAGTCACACTAATGTTATTTACAAATGATCGCTTTTGCTGTGCTTTCATGTTCTAAATCATAGTTCATATACAGTCTCATTCGATAAAAAAAAAAAAGAAAAAAAAAAAAGAGAACTAATGCTATCGTTTTAGTCCGATTCAATTGGATTACATGATCAGAAATCAAAATCTACCTAAAAGACTTGTTTTTTGGTTAAGAAAAAATGACAATCAGACCAGCAACTCAATAATCCACCGTACTTTTAAAAATAGTCAAAATTTCATTTTTTTTATTAAGAAAATAACATCCCATCAAGAAATAAATTAAGTAATTGATTAATTTAATTTAAATTACTTTGAAAAATAGCCCAATAGACCGAAGTAAATTAAATTAGCCTAACCGGTTAGTTAATTTACTTCGGCCCGGTGGTTTTTTTTTTTTTTATAAAATAAAACTTTGGTTAGAATCTTAAACGAAGTTAGAGAATTGTCTAATTGCAACAAATTCTTCTAAAAAAATCCGATTTGTTTAGGTTATTGTTCTGTTTAATCAAAGTTTTATATAATTTGAATAACCGGATTAATTATTTTAATGGTCCTCGACTACATTCCTATATGCACTATAAAAAAATCAAAATAAAAAGTATTCGGAACTTCCTAGACAAACACTATCCACCTTCAATGAATGTGCTCAAAGATAGGATTTGAATCATGTCAATTGTGATTATATCGTATCATATAAAGCAGCATTACAATATCACTAGGCAATTTCAAAATTTTAAGGGAATTCGAAATACTATCTGTAATGATAAACATGAGAGCTAGTGACGAGAACTAAGTCTCCTACAATTTGGACAGTGGTGAGTGCACCTACTTGGCGTCTGGAGCATTAGTTAAAAAAATGGTACTTTCATAATATAATTTAAATTAATATAAAATGATATTAAATTTATATTTTATGATAAATGTTAATGCGGTTTTTCACATAACATTTGCGACGTGCTTCTCACGGAGGACTCCGACTTCGACATGTCGTAAAGGCAAGAACTCTCCCTTAGACCCGAGGATTAGAGTCACCAAAGGGTTTCGGGAACCGCGAGGTCTCTAGATTTCGATCGGATTTGTTTATATAATCCGACTTAATAGATTTCGCAAAAGATTAGGAGTGAATCATATATATATATATATATACCCACCTAGGGTTTTTGTTTCGATTGATTCACTTACTTTTCTTTTTGGTTGATTTACGTAACCATATCTTTGTGTTCATCTCTCTCTGCTTTGAAGATCATCATCGACAACAAACTCAAAGAACCTTATAACTTTTGTACCGTCGTACTAAGTCCGTGAGAGCATTTTTTGCATTGACGTGCTTGTCAATCTTCGGGAGAAGATCCGGAGAAAGTCAAATACGAAAGTGTTTGCAGAAGGGAGTCATCAAACTTAATATTCTTGTACCTTTTACTATTTGAGTTAATGGATTGCTTTTCACCCCGAACATATCAGTCTCTCTGAGTAGGTGCTATTTCATCGAACAAGGTTACCAATTTCGTGTGTCTTTTGTTGCTTTAAGCTTCTTGTTTGATTGATTGTTAATTTAATTAATTTTGGTAAAATCAATCCGATGTTCAACAAGTATTCACAACAATTTAGTTGAACAACCATCTAACATAACATTAAGTAATTTCAGTTATGAATAGTATATTGATACATATTCATATTTTCTCTATCTCTTATTCCCAATATGATTTGGCAACAAATTCAACATGTGCAAATTTCCTCGAACCAAGATACACTGATATGGACTCCGAGTGTTTCTGGTGAGTTTTCAATCTCAGCCTATTATAAATGGAATTTTTTTCTCAGCCTTATGATACCTCCTTTGAACAGAACTTGAAACTGTGGCGAGCAAAAACTCCATCGAAAATCTGCTTTTTTGTCAGGAAATTATGGTTTCGTGATATACCTACTAATGATCGAATTAGAAAAATGGGAATTCATTTGGTCTCTCGATCCTTTTGTTGTGATAGCCCTTCTCAAGAGACATTTTCTCATATTTTTTTTAGGGGACGTGGCCAACAAAATCTGGAATATTTACCATGCTTTCTTTTCACATACGTCTAGAGAAATTACGATACTTCACTTATTTTCAGCATGGTTTACTGATACTAAGAAGATTCGTACTATGGGCATTGTCTTGTGGGAATTATGGAAGAGCGGTGTAGAAGTGTTTTTGATGATTATAGGGTATCAGCTACTACACTTCGTATCAATGTCGATGGCCTTATCGATCAACTCACTCAAATGCGTCAACAAGTTTGGTTCTCTAATACCCCTGATCATTCTCCATATCGCTCCGTTGGGCTAAAGTGGAAGGCCTTTACGATTGGATTTAAACTTGATGTTGATGGGTCATTCAAGAATGGTATATGTTCTATTGGTGGTCTTGTGAGGAATGAATTTGGTGATTGTATTATGTGTTTTGCTGGCACTGTTCATGTAAATTCTAGCTTTGAGGGTGAGTTTCAGAGTTTACTTTGGGGATTTGATTATTTGAAAAACACGTGGCAGCATATTACAGTGGTTGAAAGTGATTCTAAACTGCTCGTTGACTTGATTAAAGATAAAATTCGAACGCCGCCGTGGATTATTCGTTGCAAAATGAACTTCTTGAAGCAAATAATGGAACATATGGATTTTCTTCATGTTTATCGCAAAGAGAATATGGTGGCTGATTTCCTAAGCAAGTTTGGTCATTCTTTGGTGAAATTAAGATGTCTTAGTTTTAATGATTTATCTGAGCATGTACGCTATTTTATTGATATGTATAGCAAATGAGAGAGATATCACAAACTTGTAACTTTGTGATCCCTTTTTCTTTCAGTTTTATATTTTTTTATTATTTTTTTCTTATTGAATAAGTGTATCTACGATTTTTCTTCGCCATACGTGAGAGTTTTTTTAATAAAATTTTCGTGGTGCCGTCCACGTGTATATATATATATATATATATATATATATATATATATATATATATATATATATATCCCAACAACTCACTAGTTAGCTTGCAAGTGTGTCTTGAGAGATATGTCAAAAGAGGAGCCACATTATGTTCATTCGCAACACCGATTTAGTTTGAACGGAATTTACATTCCGTCTATAATAACCCAGGTGTAGTTAGCACATACACCTAGTCATATCACCAGGGTCGGTCCAAACTCACCGGGGACTCTAGACGATTCAATATTTTGGGGCCCTATAATATTAATAAAAATTTAATATTTAGAAAATGGACCAAAAGTGTAAATTTTTAGGGTAAAAAAATGTAAATTTTCTTAAAAATAAGCAAAAACTGTAAAATAAATTTTTTTTTTTTTGCCCAAGACAAAAGCCTTGCCCGTCTTAGGTCAGGGCCGGCCCTACATATCACATGAAGGAAGTCAGTGATAAGGTAGCTAGATCAAGCTTCTATCAAATGCAAGAATTATGATGGGCAATTTTGAAACTACAACACTAGTCAAGAATTATGATGGGCAATTTTGAAACTACAACACTAGTCAAGGCAATTAGTTAAGTTATTACAGCCAGAGCTAGTTATTCGATCTAACAATAGACGTGTTTGGTATCAACTAAGAAAAGATGTAGATGTATACATATATATATATATATATATATAAATATATGCTTATTTACTTATTTAGTTTGCTACTTAGTCAATTTTTACTAAATTTTTTATAAATAATTATATTCACAATATTTTTTTTTATTGCATATGAACAATATTTACACTATTTCATATTAACAATCTTTACGAATTGAAAATTTATCATAAATTTATAAAATGTTGGCTATTTAATTTTTAAATTTTTTTTATTTTGGTGGTTCAGTTTGCTAATCATTTGTATTTATATTTGTGATGTTCAATTCAGTTGAATAATAACAAGAAATCTGTCACTCAAAATGCCAAGGATCAATCTCCCTCGTTCTGAGAGATTGATTTCCTCATTCTTCTTATTCCTCTATTCTCAAATATCAAATAGAATCGGTTTTTTTTTTTTTTTTTTATCAGAAATAGAATCGTATTATTTACCAATTGGTATTTAACTAGTGCAGTTTTGATAACACACGTAGCGATTCAATAATAAATAAGTGAATAATTTTTTTAAGTGGTTACAATTTTGAGTGGTAAAAGATCTAATAAGCTATCACTAGAAAAACATAGCATTTTGACTCCTCAAATAAGGTAGGGCTTCCACTCAAAATCCCTGCGAATTTTATTTCGTCATTAACTTTAAAAACAGAAGGTACAACTTTCGTACACACGAAACAAGCTAGCAAAGTGACAGCACATCAATACATTCATATATATAATACCAAATCCAAAAGTTTTCCTTGTCGGCCTCTTAAACCCACACCCACCAATTTCTTCTGCCAAAAATTCACAAAAAAAAAAAAAAAAAAAATCAAGCGGTTATATAGCCGAATAAAACTTAAACTTTTGCAAAATAGTCATAGTTTGTCAACTATAAGCAAACTAGCCAAAGTAAGATTAATCTAAGTTGGATTAAATTTAATCCCAACGAACTATAAAGACAGAATGTAAGGTTTATGACGGCTGAATTAAAATTAATCGAGGCAAGATTAAAAGTCGTAGTACTCTCAATTGACTATTTTGCTATATCTAATGAAACTATGACTATTTTGAAAAGTCATAGTTTGAATTGGTTATTCAACCTCTCATAGGTCCTTTCGCATACACTATAAAATAAAAAATACCATAAAGTCAGGTAAAAGTAAAAGTTTAATTGACTCTTTTTATTAAGTAATTTTATAATGTAAAAAAATTGCAGATTAATACGTAAGGTAAATATATTGGATGAAGAGGAAGATGGTGGGATGGGAAGTATCCGTAAATTTATTCCCACACAAAGCTCATTCTTATATTCATAAACATAGAGTTACAGATACGAACACCAAACTTTGTTCAAAACAAAACATGCATACGTTTTAAGCGAGGCCACGTGCCCACACTGAAAAATAGAAGAAAAAAAATTATTCATATATATCTTTCTTTGTCTGCATTTATATATATTAAAAAGTTTATTTTCCTATAAAGTGTAAACAAAATTTTGACGACCATGATTGTTCAGATGATAGGATTGTATGGTAAGCTATACCTTCAACTGTTGTGTTCAGAGTACTGAAGGAAGCAACCAGCTGGTGGGTACATATTGCCATTGGTATTTGATGTTAGAATAATTTTGGGACTACTAATGTCATTAAATAAATGTATTAGGTCATTATTAATTAAGTCAAAATTGATGTGGTCTAATTTAGAATAAAATATGTGACTTAAGGACATATTTGTCATGAATTTATTATGTGGCTACCATAAGTGCTAATCTAATTTGATGATGGGCCAAATTAGAAGTCAACAATGGTTATTAATAATTGTCTGACAGTTATTAATAACAGGGTATGTCCCTGATTGCAGTACGTACGATAATTTTCTTGTATCCCCATCAACAAGAATTCTCCAGACTCAGGTAAACTGCAATCAAAAGACCATCCAATTCTTTATGTTTGCAATCCATGGATTCAGGTACGCTTCCGCTATTTAAGATCTATGGTTTGGTTTCTCTTGAATTGAATTAGGATTATTGTTAGGATTCAAGTATTGGATGTGTTCAAATTATTTAAAGCCGAAGTTGAAAATCAACTCAACAAAAGGATAAAGAAAGTCAAATCTGACCGTGGTGGTGAGTACTATGGTAAGATATGACGGCTTAGGTGAACAACGTCCGGGACCCTTTGCCAGATACCTAGATGAGTGTGGTATCCTCCCACAGTACACTATGCCTGGGTCGCCCAGAATGAATGGTGTTGCTGAAAGACGAAACCAGACTCTTATGGATATGGTAAGGAGTATGATTAGTCATTCAACCTTACCAGAATCACTCTGGGGAGAGGCGCTTAAGACCGCAGCCTACATTTTAAATAGGGTACCATCTAAAGCCACTGACAAAACACCTTATGAGCTTTGGACCGGACGAAAGCCTAGTTTAAAGCATTTTCATATTTGGGGTTGTCCTGCTGAAGCAAGGCCTTATAGGCCGAGTGAAAAGAAATTGGATACCAAAACAATAAGCAACTACTTTATTGGGTACCCTGAGCGATCAAAAGGGTATAAGTTTTATGATCCTAAAGTTAAGACAATCTTTGAGACGGGAACTGCAACATTCTTTGAGGATATTGAGTTTGGTGGGAGAAATAAAGAAAAAGACTTTGTCTTTCAGGAGGATTCGGACTCAACAATTTCTATTGAGGAAAGTTTGATTCCTATTCCAATTACTTTTGATAATGTTCAGGATTCTGTTCCTGTCATTAATCAAGAGCAACAAGACATTGTCATTCAACCACCTGAGGTACAAACTCAACAACCTCAAGATCAAGTGTCTTTGCGGCGATCCACTAGAGAAATGAGAAATGCTATACCAGATGATTACATAGTTTTTCTTCTCGAAAATGAGGATGGTTGTGGTGTGATGGAAGATGACCCTGTCAACTTCCAAAATGCCATGAATGATACAAACTCTATAAAGTGGATTGAAGCGATGAATGAAGAGTATAAGTCTATGCAAGACAATAAAGTTTGGGAAACTTGTCCCATTGCCTGAAGGAAAGAAACCTATTGGTTGCAAATGGATTTTTAAAACCAAAAGGGATTCGAAGGGTAATGTGGAGAGGTATAAGGCTCGTCTTGTAGCAAAAGGTTATACTCAAAAGGAAGGGATTGACTTTAAAGAGACCTTTTCTCTAATTTCATCAAAGGACCCTTTTCGGACAATCATGACACTTGTTGCACATTTTGATATGGAACTCCATCAAATGGATGTCAAGACAGCGTTTCTCAATGGAGATATTGAAGAAACAATCTATATGGTGCAACCTGAAAACTTTGTGTTGGGAGACCCAAAGAAGATGGTTTGCAAATTGACAAAATCCATATATGGACTAAAGCAAGCTTCCCGTCAATGGTACCACAAATTTCATCAAGTGATTCTCTCGTATGGTTTTGAGAGCAATGTTGTTGATGATTGTGTGTATCACAAGTTCAATGGAACTAAACATATGTTCCTGGTTTTGTAAGTCGATGACATACTACTTGCCACTAACGATAAATGCATGTTGCATGAAACCAAGAAATTTCTATCGAATCATTTTGAGATGAAAGATCTTGGTGATACCTCTTTTGTATTAGGAATCCAGATTTACCGAGACCGTTCTCGAGCTTTACTTGGATTATCACAAAAGAGCTACATCGATAAAGTGCTCAAAAGATTTGGCATGTATGATTGTAAACCAGGAGACACCCATGTCGCTAAAGGAGACAAATTCAGTCTCAATCAATGTCCTAAAGAAATTCTTGAGATTCAAGCAATGGAAAAGATTCCCTATGCTTCGGCAATTGGGAGTCTTATGTATGCTCAGGTTTGTACGCATCCAGATATTGCGTATATTGTTGGAGTTTTAGGCAGATACTTAAGCAATCCAGGTATGGATCATTGGAAAGCAGCAAAACGAGTCATGAGGTACTTGAAAAGAACAAAAGATCACATGCTCACATATAGGAGGTCAGACCATTTGGAGATCATTGGTTATTGTGACTCCGATTTTGCGGGATGCCAAGATAGTAGGAGATCCACATCAGGCTATGTCTATTTGTTGGGTGGTGGAGCTATATCATGGAAGAGTGCAAAACAGACTCTTATAACTTCATCCACCATGGCAGCAGAATTCGTAGCATGTTATGAGGCATCCAATCATGGTATATGGCTGAGGAATTTTGTCACGGGGCTGCGTATTGTGGAAGGAATTGAAAGGCCGCTTAAGTTATATTGTGACAATAAATCACCCGTAATGTATTCCAACAACAACAGGAGCTCGACGAAGTCGAAACATATCGACATCAAGTTCTTAGTTGTTAAGGAAAGAGTGCAAAGTGGTCAGATTTACATAGAGCATTTAGGAACAAACTCCATGATAACGGACTCTCTTACAAAGGGTCTACCACCGAAGGTCTTTCACGAACACACTTCTCATATGGATGTTGTACAGCTTCAGGATATCTAGATTCGGTGGGAGTTTGTTTATTTGTTTTATTTATGTTGTGTGCTTTATGTTTGCTTGTGTTGTTTGTAAACATACATATTTATTGTTTCTGATCAGATTTATGGTACTAGTTTATGACACTTTGCATATTCAGGATATAACTTGATCTCTTTGAAGTAGGATCGGATAAAATTGATATGAATAGATCACATTGCATATAATTTTATCTACCACATATTCATGATTGATCTATGTCATTTGATTATATTGATGTATGTGACCATTGACGTGTTTAGTTGTGATTGATACAACGAAAACAACTTTGATCCTATATTGATGTAATTGATGGACGAGATTGTAATATGTCACATCATGATAATGACAAACATTTTCTGCGCGTTAAGGTTGACACATTTATTTTATACATGTATAGTCCAGTGAGAGATTGTTAGAATAATTTTGGGACTATTAATGTCATTAAATAAATGTATTAGGTCATTATTAATTAAGTCAAAATTGATGTGGTCTAATTTAGAATAAAATATGTGACTTAAGGACATATTTGTCATGAAGTTATTATGTGGCTACCATAAGTGCTAATCTAATTTGATGAGGGGTCAAATTAGAAATAAGCAATAGTTATTAGTAACTGCCTGGAAATTATTAATAACAGGGTATGTCCCTGATTGCAGTACGTACGATAATTTTCTTGTATCTCCATCAATAAGAATTCTCCAGACTCACACAAACTGCAATCAGAAGACCATCCAATTCTTTATGTTTGCAATCCATGGATTCAGGTACGCTTCCGCTATTTAAGATCTATGGTTTGGTTTCTCTTGAATTGAATTAGGATTACTTTTAGGGATTTAAAAAATCATAACATTTGATTCTATTGTTTGAGAATGTTCAGAATTCAATAAATTTATTTTAAACTCTCGTAGCTTTAGTTGGACTCATAGTCTAGCTAATGGATAAATAGAGGCGACTCGACTAAATTAGTCGAGAGTTTATGACGAGGAAAAAAAAAGTATTTTTTTATATAAAAAAATTTGCTATCTAGCTTATATAAATTTGGACGTTTGCTAACTAATTGATATTTGATGTATATAGTCAACATGATGACGTGGCTAATAGTCAACATTTGGTAAGTTGATAAGTTTTTGTTTTTCGTAAATAGTCATATTATTTTAGTCAATTTATGCGTTTAAATAATTGGTCTTCGCTATTTACCAAAAAACTTACTAAAAAATGGCTGAATGAAAAAAAAAACGTAAATATGGATATATATCTAATGAGTCATTTCTATAATCATATAAAAATTCATTAAAAAATTGAAAACTACATATTATAAATTTTAAAACAAAATAAAAATAAAAAAACTTACAATACAACTAAATTTAATAAACATTTTTGTTATCATATTACCAAAAAAAATTTTTACACAAAATCTATTTTTTTGTCGTTATTTTTTGACATACAAAGTCAGAAACTAACAATTTATTATCATTCGACACTTTTATGACATAACATAAAAATTTTAGGGATCATTCTTAAAGTAGGACATTCTCACTACTTTTGGACCAAAGTCTATTAAGCCTAATTTAATAAAAAAACTATGAGTAATTACTTTTGTAGCCTTATTATAAAAAAGAAAAAAAATACACGTCTCTCTCTCTCATCTCTTTTTTTTTTAGCTAGAATTTCATATCTTCACTACTAGAAATATGACATTTAGCGACGGAAGTATTAGCGACGACTTAATCGTCGCTAATAAATCGTCGCTAATCACCCTTTTAGCGACGACTTTCCCGTCGCTAATTTTTTGGGGCGAAAAAAATTAAAGTTTGGCGGCAAAGATAATTAGCGACGACTTTATCGTCGCTAATTCTTTTTTGTCGTCGCTAAGTTCACGGGAAACTAATTAGCGACGATAAATTCGTCGCTAATGAGGTCTGAATTCAGCTAGCGACGATATAATCGTCGCTAATAATGTTGAATTAATTTCGAATTTTAAAGAGGGAAAAATCCCTCCCATTAAATTAAAACGAAATGATTTAGCGACGATAATGTCGTCGCTAAAGATATTTTAATCGTCGCTATACATTTAGCGACGAACTAATCGTCGCTAATTGTTTTCGAATTTTGACGAATTTTAAAGAGGGAAAAATCCCTCCCATTACATTAAAACGAAAATGATTTAGCGATGATAAAAATGTCGTTAAATGTCTGAAATTTACTAATAGCGACGGATTTATCGTCGCTAAATGAAATATCGATTTAAGTTCTTTTAGCGACGAAATGAAATGATTCAGCGACGGAAAAATCGTCGCTAAAGGTCTTTAAATACTAGATCGTGAACCAACTTCCTCATTTCTCTTTCTTTAACCTAAAACGATTTCTCTCTCTTTTTCTCTCTCCCGCCGTCGCCGTGCCCTCCTCCGCCGTGTGCCGCCGTCGCCGACCTCGTCGTACCCGGTAACTCTCTCTCTCTCCTCCCTTTTCTCTCTCTCCTCACATCTCTCTCCTTACCGGTCTCTCTCTCTCCCATTGCAGCTCCTCCGCCGCGCTCCGCCGCTCCGCCGCCGACGCCGTAGCCACTTCCCCGCCGACGCCGTCCTTGGCCGCTTCCTCTTCTCTGGCCGCGCGCTCTCCCGCCGTACGTGATCGGTAAGTTTTTTTTTTTAAAACTTTATATATATGGATTAATATATTAATATTTACATAAATGTTTAAATTATGTATAAGTATAATTATTTATATATATATATAAATATAAATTAGGATTAGATATATAAATATTTATATTATGAAATGAAATTTTGTTTGGATTAGTAAATTAGAAATTATTAAATTAAGAAATTTTGTTAGGATTAATTGAAATTAGAAATTTTGTTAGAGTAAATTAGAAATTTTGTTAGGATTTAAAAATTAGAAATTTTGTTAGGATTTAGAAATTAGAAATTTTGTTAGAGTAAATTTTGTTTGGATTAGTAAATTAGAAATTATTAAATTAAGAAATTTTGTTAGGATTAATTGAAATTAGAAATTTTGTTAGAGTAAATTAGAAATTTTGTTAGGATTTAAAAATTAGAAATTTTGTTAGGATTTAGAAATTAGAAATTTTGTTAGAGTAAATTTTGTTTGGATTAGTAAATTAGAAATTATTAAATTAAGAAATTTTGTTAGGATTAATTGAAATTAGAAATTTTGTTAGAGTAAATTAGAAATTTTGATAGGATTTAAAAATTAAAAATTAGAAATTAGAAATTTTGTTAGGATTTAGAAATTAGAAATTTTGTTAGGATTTAGAAATTAGAAATTTTGTTAGAATAAATTATTAATTAGGTGGTTATGGATTTAAAAATGAATAAAAATGTTAAATTAATTAGTTGGTTACGGATTTCAAAATGAATAACAATGTGAATTTAATTAGTTGGTTATTATGGATTATGAATTTTAATAATCGAACCACTGAGGTTGGATTTATTGTTAGTTTTAAGATGTTTCTATGCAGGTTTTAAAGTTAAAGACTTGATGCCGGGTTGTTAAGTTTATAGGGGAGGTTCTGCCGAAATTTCAGTAGGATCGTGAAATTATAAAATAAAATCCGAAAACTACTAAATTTTGAAATGTTCAATCTATAGGTAAAATGAGTTATCCAAATAGGAATTGGATAATCGAGGACCAACGTTTAAGCGTTGAGTTTGCGGCTGGCATGACAGAGTTCATGGCAATGGCCCGACAACACGTAAATGTCGAAGGACGAGTTAAGTGTCCATGAAGAGGTGTAACAACGTGTTGACGTAAAAAATTCCTAATATAGAGAATCATCTCTTTATCAGAGGATTAAAGAGGAATTACACGAGGTGGAACTTTCACGGGGAGGAAGAAGATGACGTAATGCAGTATCAGACGGATTACAGAGGAGGATGGATGTTTGATGTTGTACACGATATCTTAGATCACAACGACGTAGATGGTGACGATGACAGTATTGACCCGAATGCAGAATACCAGAGTGGACAATTCGATGACCTTTTCAGGGACCTGAACACAGAATTATAGCCGGGTTGTACGGAGTATTCGTCACTCTCATTTGTTGTCACGTTGATGCATTTGAAAGTGATGAACAAGTGGACGAATAAGTCGTTTGATCAGCTACTGGAAGTACTGAAAAAGTCTCATCCGATCGGCAACACGATTCCAGAGTCACACTATGAAGCAAAGGCGAAATTGCGTCGATTTGGTATGGGTTACGAGTCGATTCACGTCTGCAAACACGATTGCGCGTTGTTTTGGAAGGACAAAGCCAATCTAGACGAGTGTCCGGTTTGTAATGAGAGCCGGTGGCTGAAGAAAGACGGTGGAAAAAAAGTAGCGCATAAAGTGTTGCGCTACTTTCCACTGAAAGATCGACTTAAGCGACTGTACGCGAGTCGGCACACGGCTCTAGAGATGCAGTGGCACGAGAATGAACGCATTAAGGAGGATGGTGTACTGCGACATCCTGCAGACGGAGCAACGTGGAAGGAGATCGACCGAAAATATCCCATGTTTGCGGCAGAACCGAGGAACGTCCGGCTGGACTTGCCGCCGTTGGTTTCAACCCATTTGGTGACATGAGTTTATCGTACAGTATTTGGCCGGTAGTCTTGACTGCGTACAATTTACCGCCGTGGTTGTGCATGAAAACATCGTACTTGATGTTAACATTGCTTATACCAGGTCGTAGTACGCCGGGAAAAGACATGGATGTTTTCTTACGACCGCTGATTGATGAGCTGAAGGAATTGTGGGAAACCGGTGTTGTGTTGAGAGATGGTTCGACCGGTGAGCTATTCAGGTTGTTTTCCGTACTCCTATGGACGGTGAATGATTTTCCAGCGAGAAGCAGTTTGTCGGGATGGAGTGGTCAAGGGTATCTTGCTTGTCCGACATGTAACAACGACACACCATCTTTCAAGGCTCGAAACAAGATTGTTTACTGCGATCATCGTCGATTCTTGCCGTTGTTACACCCGATGAGGAAGAGCAAACTGTACAAAGTACGAAATGAGAAACGACCACCACCAGTGAGAAAATCAGCGAGCGACATACTTCGACAATTGCGATTAGTGGGAGATGCAACCCCGGGGAAGCACCCTGACTTCGGCGGGAAGAAACGAAAGCGCGATGCGAGTGAGCTGAATTGGACAAAGAAAAGTATTTTCTTCGAGTTGCCGTATTGGTCGAGTCTTACGCTGAAGCATAACCTCGATGTAATGCATATAGAAAAGAATGTATGCGACAATCTTTTGGGTACCTTGCTGAACATCGAGGGGAAGACGAAAGTTACAGATAAGGCGCGGTTGACTTTGGCGGACTGGAACATAAGGCACGAGCTTCATTTGTACCAAGAAAGAGATAGATGGATGAAATCGCATTCGTCATACACTCTGACACCTTCAGAACGGAAGTGGTTTACTGAGTTCTTGAGATCTGTCAGATTTCCCGATGGTTTTGCGGGGAATTTGAAGAAGAATGTTACCGCGGATGGGAGGTTGGCGGGTTTGAAGTCTCACGATTGTCACGTGATTATGCAACGCCTACTGGCTCCTGCTATTCGTCATTTTCTGGATCGAACAATTCGAGACGCCATAATAGAGCTCTGCAACTTCTTCAGACTTATTTGCTCTAGAACGCTGGTAATTTCAGACATTGAGAAGGCGCAAGAGGATGTGAAGCTTATATTGTGTAAGCTGGAACGAATTTTCCCGCCTGATTTCTTCACAATCATGGTTCATTTGGTAATGCATCTACCGGAGGAGGCAATTAACGGAGGTCCAGTTCATATGCGGTGGATGTATCCATTTGAGAGATACCTTGGAACGCTCAAGAACTTTGTGCGTAATCGAGCTAGACCAGATGGTTCAATTGCCGAAGCCTATGTTGTAGACAAAGCATTGACATTCTGCTCAAGGTATCTAGAAGGCGTTGAGAATCGTTTCAACATGCCCCAACGAACAGACGTCGCGTCTAACTTCGAAGGTGTCGAACGAGAGTTATCGGTGTTTCAGTCATCAAGTTGTCGGCCTTACGGGAAGATGAGCACGATACGCTTAGATGAGAATATACGTTTGCTCGCTGAGTGGTACATTTTACGAAATTGTCCCGAAATTGACGATTTCATGAGGTAAATGAGTGAAATAAATTAACTTGAATTATTTATACGAAGTGATGTATTAAATGAACATGAATTTTATTTCAGTGAACACATAGATCTCATGGAATTAGAAGGTCGGCCAGATGTTGAAGAAGCGCATCGACTTGAGTTCCCAAAATGGTTTTGGGAAAAGGTATTTGACTAATTAACTCAAAAAATATGATTAAACTCGCTTCGACACTAACCGACTCGTTAATTAATGGTTGTATGTAGGTATTTCGCATGAGCCAAGACGTATCTGTATCCCCCGAATTATATGCATTGGCATTGGGACCACATTTCGCACCACAAACGTATCCGTGTTGTGTAGTGAACGGAGTTAAATGTATCTCCCGTCAACGTGATAGCAGAAGAACGACTCAGAATAGCGGGGTATGTGTACCAAGTGAAGGAGGTCACGACTTCTACGGTCAAGTAGAAAACGTCATTGTCTTGACGTATCAGAACAATTGTCGTGTCGTCTTATTTCAATGTCGTTGGTTCGGTGACCAAGATCCGAGGAAAAGGACACACAACGACAATAACTTGACAAGCGTGTATGTGGCAAAAGAATGGTACAAAGACGAGCCATTTATTTTGGCAACTCAAGCGAAACAAGTTTTCTACTTGGAAGATAACTTCAATGGTCCTGATTGGCGAATCGTCGAAGAGTGTAATCATCGAAATGTGTGGGATCTTCCTGATATTGACCTCATTCTTGGTCAATCTTCGTCTTCAGTTCAGTTGTCAGTAGAACCGTCAGATTTAGATTCACTGTAGACGCGTCATCAGTCTGCAATACCAGAGCCCGTGAGCAACGACGCAATGAACTTGTTGGAAAATATTGAAGAAGAAGAGTTTATCGATGACGAAGAAACTGAGGACGAAGAATTGATGGAAGAAGATGATTTGTCAGACGACGATGATTGATAGTATATAAGGTTTTTCATTAATTTACTTACTAAATTAACTGATTTAAATCATTACGAACGAATGCATAACTAAATAAATTTTGTTTTGAATTTCAGATGGCTGCGGCTACAGGAGTTGGAGGCAGCGGAGGCGGGGAAAACGAGCGGCGGGACGACAAAGCAAACGTCGCGACTAGTGTTTTATTAGATATTTTGTGTATAGTAGATTATTATTTACATATTTCTCGATAACCGAAAACGTACGTAACCGGATTTTAAATTATATTATATTTCTTGATTTGGATAATATAATTTAGTTTTTATTTGATTTTTCATTTTAGAATTTCATAAATAAAAAACCATAAAAAATAAATAATTAACGACGAAAAAAAAAATAATAATAATAATTAGCGACGACATTATTACACAGAAGTATTTAGCAGTCGTCGCTACTTCACGCGGGAAATTTTCGCGCGTGAATTAGCGACGACAAAGTCGTCGCTAATTTCCTGTTTCAAAATGGAAAAAAACTTCTCGTCACGACATTTAGGGACGAGATTATCGTCGCTAATATCGTCGGTAAATATTTAGCGACGACAAAATCGTCGCTAAATATATTTAGGCACGCACATTTAGCGACGATTTTTATCGTCGCTAAAATCGTCGCTAAAGAGATTTAGCGACGATTATGGGGTTTTTAGCGACGAAAAAAATCGTCGGTAAATGTCGTATTTGTTGTAGTGCTTCTTCTTCTTCTTCACACCTGTTCTTCTTTGTCTCCACCATGATTCGCTTAACACCGGAACGAAACGGAAGATATAGAAAACAATCTCAAACTATATTTTAGCGGAGAATGAAGTATGTTTAGGTGCCCAGTTCCACTCGGGAATGGACTCAGGCGATTGAAGTTTGAAGCTTGTAGGCTTTGTTTGGAGCCCAATATTTTACCATGAAAAATTGAAGAATCTAGAAATCCGTTTGAATATTTAATAGACATTTTGTCTTTTTATTGACAAAGTCTTTGAAAATTTATTGACATCTAGAAAATTTATTGACAAAATGTCAATAAACCTTCAAACGAATTTTAAGATTTTTCTAACCAAATTTTTTTTTTCTTTAAGATTTCCTAGATTTTTCAAAAAAAAAAAATTAATTAATTTTTTTTTAATTTCATAGACTAAACGAAAAACTAACTTTGCTTTTGTGACCATTAAGTAAATAATAAAAGTAAATAAATAAAAAAAAAGATATTTTATTAACGGCATTTTTGTACCAACACATATAAAGAAGTCGTATTTTTGGATTAATTTTAACTTATTGGATTTTGGTATCATGATATTGAGGAGGTCGTACTTTAGGAATAATCCCAAATTTTTAAGGGCTCCCTTTTGTGATCTTAAAAAACTTTTTAACTGGTGTGTTTTTGTTTTTATTCTTTTTATCCTGAAAAATATTTCTTAGTTAATATATTTAACTTTTTAATTTTGACGAAAAAAGGAAACACTAACAAACACAAAATTATATAATAAAATAAAAAAGAGATATAAAAGATGAAACCCTTAAATAGTATAATCAACATATGTATCATCTAAAAATAGTTATTTTTTATTTTGTATTTCTCTTGATAGTTTTTTTCCATCTCATATTTGAATTATATGGTAAAATAATTTGAATTATTTCACTAAATCATATTTAAATAAGAAAATAATTTTGAATTATTAATTAAGTTATAATCTCATTAAATTCTAACTTAATGAAAAATTACAATCTTTACTCATTCACGGAACGATATACCGAGTACTAGTGTTTAAACTTTATTTTTATGAAACAAAATAAACGATTACATGATTGACCCGTACTTCCTTCCCAACTTTTTTTTTAATAAAGGTCGAGAAAACACAAAACAAAATGAATGTGATCACAATTTAAAAAAACAAAAAAAAAAAGGTGTATACGGAATGAATTAATTATTAAAACGAAAAAGTAAGCAGAGAAGAGAAAGACAATAGAACGTGGAATGTCACATTATTCCACTACGATTTCGTGGTCTAGTCCTTTTCTACTTTGTTGTTGTTATTATTATTATTACTATTAATCACTATAATTATAATATTTTTCTACTTCTTGCTAAGCTGATTATATCTACTAGTCGTCTCTTAATTCACAAATCGGAATTTTACTTCTACTGAGTAACACTACATGAATAAATCTTATGGGGAAGATAACCTAGACCGACTTGTCACCACTCACACGTAAATATATTTATCGATACACAGCTGAAGATATATCACATGCTATGGAAAATTTACGTAAAACTATATGCCCCTGACTATATATATGTACACATAAAAGTATCAGTTCTAACCATGCCCTCAATATTAGTAATTCCACGAGAAGAAACACTCAGATTTGAATGCTTTTGAAGATATTGATCATTATTTGATTGTAGATGCTGGTCTTGACATTGGAACCATATAGTACGTACGTTTATAATGTGATCCACTAATAGCCAGCCAAAATGCGACCCCGAAAACCTCTAATTTTGTCGGGATTATGGTCTCTCAACTGGCATTAGTGGGGACTTGTTGATAATATGTGTGTGTGTGTGTGTGTGTGTGTGTGTGTGTGTGTGTGTGTGTGTGTATTAGTATTATAATAATACGGTGTAAAATTCATACACGCATTCAACACGTAAACTGGTTACTGAGAACCTTATATCATTTATAAAAGTTTAAATCACTTGTAAAATGAATAGAAAAAAAAATAAAAAAATCGTAAGCTTTTTACGTACTTTTAGAATATGTAGTATAAATTTTGTGTCCAGCTATTATTGAAAATTTACAACGAGATATAGTACGTGTATATATATATATAGATATAATATATCTATAGATAAACATACGATACCGCTATCTTCTTTGAAATTCTATAACAAGAATATATATAACATTTATACGTTAAATTTACTAGTACGTGATCAATATATATTAACCTTTTCTTCAATTTTTTTACTATATATATATATATATATATATATATATATATATATATAAACCTCAGATGATTTTTGTTATAGTGCGGTGGGGGATCATTCTGAATATTCTACGGTGGGGTCTACGTGGATTATTATATTTATCACGGATATTCATATACGCGTATTAAACATTATCATAGTTCTATGTGGCGGATACAGATTTGGGAAGGAGGGGGGCAAAAAAACAATTTAGGCTAGAAAAAAAAAAAAAAAAAAATATTTTGCCCGAAAATTATGGCTTGGTGGGGGGCCAGGCCTCTTGAGGCTTGGCTGTGGGTCCGCCAACTATCGCGATGGAAAAGACCATTCCCCACGTCGTTTTATTGTTGTACATCCGAAGGTACTCGAACCATGCAAGCGTTCCATTAAAATTATCACTTCAGATCAGTCCCACATTTTTGTGTGCGCTTGAGAGAGAGAGAGAGAGAGAGGTGTATTAATCTTGATTTGTCGCATTTTTTAGGTCATATCCTCTGTGGTTGAATATAGTGGGAATGTCATGTCCACTTTGGCAGAGTTCAATTAGACCTATCACATTCACAGGTAGTTTCCCACTTTTGACAATTCGTGGGGATTTGTCGTAAGATGTCAAGTGTATATAAGTCGTGGGCTATCAAAGCCAAACCTCAATACAAAACCAAACAAAACAAAAAAAGGTGATTCAGTCACAAAGAGAGACACTTAGAGCTCAATCTACGTATTCACCATTCTTTTTTTTCTTCAAATAATGGCTACATCTCATGTGGCTGTGGTAATAGTGACGGATCCAAAATCGGAAACATCGGGTAAAGAGGAAAATCAAGGCTCAAATGAAAGGCGTTCCATTTCAAATGTCGTACGACATGTAAAATCCTTGAGCAAGCAGGACATGAGAAAGCTGACTCACAGCGTCAAAGTCGGGATTGCTCTTGTGTTGGTCTCGCTTCTCTATCTCATCGACCCTCTCTATGACCAAGTCGGAGAGAACGCCATGTGGGCTATAATGACCGTCGTTGTCATGTTCGAGTTCTACGCAGGTTTGTTACTGCAAAAATTTTCAGTGCCTCAGAGCATCTCCAATGGTATCTTCACTCTTTTAAATCAATCTTTTGCACCAAATAAATTGTTCTACTTTTATTTTAAGTATTCAATAGTATTGCACCACGAAAAATATGGTGCAATGTCAAACCAACCGAACCGAATGGATGAATAGTGTTACATCACCATGTTTAACATGGCACAATTAAGTTATACCATCGGCGAACCTTTGGAATTAAATGTATGACCTTACTTGGCACAAGTTTTGATTATGTGTATACATATTATGTATATGCAGGAGCTACACTTGGGAAGGGATTGAACCGTGGAATTGGGACGGTAATAGGAGGAGGTCTAGGATGTTTGGCTGCCTCGTTTGCTCAACAAGTTGGTGGGACCGGAAACTCCATTATTGTTGGCGTCTCCGTTTTTGTATTTGGTTAGAAACACTACGCCCCTGTTTGGTTAACTTTTCTATTTTTGTTTTCTGTTTTCTGATTCTAAATTCTAGAAAACAGTTTTAGAAAAAGTGTTTGGTTATAAATTCAGAAAACAGATTTAGAATCATGTTTCTGTTTTCTTTGAAATTTGTTTAGAAAACAGAAAACAATGAAAAGTTGTTTTCTGTTTTATCTCTATACAATTGAATGGAAAACATAACCAAACAACATTTAAAATATTCTGAAACGTAATTCTAAATCTGTTTTTTAAATTTAAAAATTAGAATCAGAAAACAGAATTTAAAAACAGAAAACGAGTTTAGAAAACTAAACCAAACGGCCCCTACATTTTTTATTTGGCGTGCGTGTACAACATTTTGTTTTTATTTGTCACTTTACAATACATGACCTAACTATTCCTCTAGTTGGCATAAAATAGATAACACACTAAGAGAAACCCGTAAGTTAATCAATGTATTTTGAGTGCTGAAAATTATTGAATTCCTTTTATTTTGTTTAAACTATTACTTATGTATATCCTTTATATATATATGAGAAAAATATAGATAGATTAATCTAGAAATATATGATTATTATTGATTATTTTCGTGTTCTTAACTAACTAATTATTTTATAAGCCTCTATCATAAACGTGTCCTCTAAAAATAACTATTTTAACACATGTGTTAAACTGTAAATATATAAATTATAGTACCATGCTGTATTCTGTTGTGACGTGAAAAATAAAGATACCTAACTTGGTAATATAATATAAAATCTAGAGTTATATGTAAATTTGTGTTTTATATTATGGATTGACGATGATTTGTTGATTGTTTCATTTTATATAGGTTAATTAAAAATATACAAATTTTCTAGACATAAACTTTGAATACATATGTACATGCATATGTAATTAAAAATATACAAATTTTCTAGACATAAACTCATACTACATCTACGTACATGCAGATCTATCAATAATAATTGTAATTGAAAAACGACATGCATGACTTTTTGGAATGATGAATTGTGGCAACCAAACGTGAAGAAACGACATCAATCTAATATAAAACTTTAACTTTAATGTGGCAATAAATTTTGGAAAAAATGCATAAATTGCCACTACTTTTGGAATGATATAATTGTTCTATACCCCTTTCATGTTTTTCTCAACTTTAATGTGGCAGCAAATTTTGAAAAAAAATGCATAAATTGCCACTACTTTTGGAATGATATAACTGTTCTATTCATGTTTTTCTCATACTAATAATGCTCTATATTTATTAATTAAATTTAACACAAAAAAGAGACATCAATTTACGGCTAAAAAATGGGACAATCTTGTCCAAATCTCCAAAATCTTAATATAAAATAACAACTCCTCGAACTTTGGCAAAAAAAAAAAAAAACGACCGCGAAACAAATTTACCAACCTTCATCCGCCGGTACGTAATCTTTAAAAAAAAAAATCAAAGAATCTTGTAACCCTCTAATTATACATATAAGTTTCTAAAATATTAATCATTTTGCAGGTGCGATAGCAACATACTCAAGACTTGTGCCGAGCATAAAGAAGAGATACGATTACGGAGTCATGATTTTCATATTGACATTCAATTTGGTAGCGGTTTCTGGTCTGCGAGCAGAGAAGGTGTTGGAGTTGGCACGCGAGCGTCTCGCTACCATCGGAATGGGCTTTGCGGTGTGCGTGTTTGTCAGCTTGTTCTTCTTTCCCAATTGGGCTAGCGATGAGCTTCATTATTCTCTCGCTTCCAACTTCTCAAACCTGGCTCACTCCATCGAAGGTTCTATATTTATTCCGATCCCCATTATTATCCTATTAAAAAAAAAAAGTTGGGGAATTTGACACAAATATTATAACTTTGACGTATTTCTTCAAAATTAATGAAAAAATGTTTTTTTTTTTACATATATTACTAAATTTCTCATTAAAGTTGTCACTAAATCTCATTTTAATGATAAACTTGTCACTAAATTCAGTATCTTGTGACAAGTTTAATGATAGATTTGTCAAAAATAAAACAAATTTTGCTTTATTTTGATCTAAAAAAAACATCAAAAAAATTATTAATATTTATGTCCCATTTCCAAAATTCTATGTGCCCAACTTTTTTTCTTACCCATATATAAAAGTAAAAAGACTATCTTCGGAGACACCCGATAAAAGAAAGTAATTAAAGAGACTAAATATTGATGAACATTTTAGATATGAGAGAGAAAATGGATTATATTTCTTAGCAAAAAAAATGTACCTATTGGGAGACTTTCCTAATTTTTTATCGTGTATATATAAATCGTATTGAAGGATGCATAGAGGAGTACTTCACAGTCGTTGATGATAAGGAGAACGGACCAAGTACTAGCAATGTTAGTGGTTGCAAATCCGTGTTGAACTCAAAAGCCAAAGATGAGCTATTGGTATGTGAATCTTATTTTATATCTAGCTATTTATTTATGTACAATTGATTGTATCAACAAGGCTAATAAGAGTAACTCAGGCTTGCTGTATTTTCAAACGTGTTTGATCAGGCAAACTTTGCAAAATGGGAACCATGGCATGGAAAATTCGGGCTCTACTATCCGTGGGCAAAGTATCTGCAAATCGGAGAACTTCTCAGGGACCTCGCTGCTTCCACTCTTTCTCTCAAAACCTGCGTTCACTCTCCCAGACAGGTACGGAATTTAGACGTAATGCAATATTATTATCTAAATTGGAACTAATTTCATTGACATGTATGGGGTGCTATTATAAGCTTTCATATAATGGAAAAATTGTACAAAATAACCATTTGAAACTTATTGATTAGTAAACTAACCAAAGTTTCAACTTTTCAGCATAGTAGCAAAATTTACGTTTTCAAAAAAAATTTCACAGTCAAAATTAATCTTGGGGTCAAATTTTTTTTTTTAACCAGATTACTGTACATTTTGGCTATTTCACTAAATTAAGACAAACCTTGACTATTTTGCAAATTCATAACTTTAAATTGACTACTTAACAATATCACCCTAATTTATATATAATAGGAAAGATTTTGAATTATATGCATGCGCACGTATCAAATCGTTTATCCCCTTAAGACAAATAGGTATGGCGCATTTTTTTCTTTCTTAAAATAAAAACGTGTGTTACATTCACGGGGGAAATTTGATTATGAAAAATTATTTTAATTTTTTTAGGGGATGTGTAAGAAAAATAAATATTATGGAGGGGACATTTATGAAAAATCGTATCATTTTAAAGATTAAAGGTTATCTTTGTTAATTTTGCTTAAATGTCCAACATATTTGATTGTTGATTGTGTAGTATGCGACATGATGTAAAAGATGAAATATATAAAATAAAATAAAAATTTAATTTTTTTAATGATTATATATAGCCGTCATCGAGCATGAGACAGTCAATGAAAGAGCCGTGCGAGGCAGCAGGTGCTTGGACAGCTTGGAGGCTGAGAGAGCTCGGTGACAACATAAACAAAATGAGACAATGCCAAAAACGAGAATCTATCGCGCCAATTTTGAACGAATCGATGATTGAGATGACGCCAAGTGGACATACGGATCAGAGCATCGAGGGGCTCGCTGCGGCCACTTTTGTCTTCTCGTTGATGGAGATCGTCGACAAGGTTCAAGAGTTGGCCAAAGAAGTGGAAGAGCTTGCCCAACTTGCTTCTTTCCCTTCCCCTACTTAAAATGATTTAATTAAATTTAATTTCAATGTTTTCCCGGGAAGTTGACGCTTTTTGTATATGAAAAAAAGAGGGGCGTCCATGTTCATAGCCTTTTTTTTTTTGGCGAACCACTCAACCCGTCCTGTGGCGTTATATTTGTGCAGGCTTTCTACTAAATTACTGCAATATATATGTTGTATATATGAACTAAAATTTTGTGGACTCGTCACCCTATTGACTATTATCATTTTTCTTCCTTAATTACTCGAGAATTAATATTTGAACTACCCTTTGATTTTTTTTTTTTTTTCCGGTAAAATTCAGCTTAAACGTTACTTGTTTCTTCTTTAACTTGGTCTCAATTATATACTGGCTCCCCTTCGAAATTTTATAAAGTGTGGAGAGGCAAAAAAAAGTTGCCATTTCGCCGAACCTTATGCCTTACACTAAAACATGGTGTGGAGAGGCAGATTGGGCTAAAGTAGTCGCCAAAGAAGAAGAAAAAAAAATGCCAAAAAAAAAAAATTCTGTTTGAGTTAATTGTGAATGTGAATTATATCATAAAATTTTGATTTGATATGCCTCAAAACTGTTACATTATTGTAATTATGAGATCACTCTTTGCGGTTAAGCCGGCCCTGAATCTTTCATATGTGATCACTGGCTGCTGCCATATCACATATCACAATGATATAACATTTTGTTGAATCTGAGAATCTTGAGAAAGATGAACCAGGAACCAGAGAGAAAAAAAAAGAAATGGAAACTAATTGATATTATCTTCGGGAATGAAAAATCCCTTCTTAATATACATCTGATATGTCTTAAACTTGGTCAAAACGACACAAGTATTAAGTAGCCGACTCAAAAGAATAAAACGACATAAAACAGAGCAGCCTTTAAAACAACAAACAGGCTAAAAACTGAATAATAACCAATAACCCCAACAGAATTCTGTTGTGGAGTTTCAACACACGAGAATTCTGTTGTGGAGTTTCAACACACGAGAATTGATGAATTATTCCCTGTTTAGAAAAGAAATCGGAAAAAACAAGCTCACGTGCATTGTCCGATCTAAAATTTTTAATAGTGGTAGAAAAATGATTAGCAATATAAGCGCAAAAACGAGGGATAATATCATGAACTTCAGACTTATGCTTCATAAGAAAAATCCAACAAAATCTAGTATTATCGTCAACAAGAGTAAGAAAGAAACGATGACCAACACGAGACGGAACCTTATAAGGTCCCCATATATCACAATGTAAAAGATCAAAAGAAGACTTTGAAAAATTATTCTCAGAATTGAAAGGCAATCTATGTTGCTTAGCTAACGGACAAATACAACAAGGTCCAACATCAATGTCAGTAGTATGAATATCTAACCGATCTTTGAGAGAGTTTAATCTCTTTGAAGAGATGTGACCAAGCCGTTGATGCCAAATGTCAGCCGTGACTTTATTCAGGTAAGTAACAGAGTTGACGAAGCTATTTCGAGCCAGAATGTAGAGGTCATTGATACAGCTACCCTTGCCAATCATCTTCGAACCCATGATATCATGAATAACAAAAGAATCATCCATAAAAGATACTGTTACTTTGGAATCTTTGGTTAAAGCTTTGACAGAAATAAGATTGAACTTAAAACAAGGAACATATAGGACATTGTATAGAACAAGATTATCATTCAATCTAACATTTCCTATATAATGTACAGAAATAACAGTTCGATTAGGTAGAGTTACATTCGAATTTTGTAAAGATCGTAATCCGAGGAAAAGAGATTTGTTAGCACAAATATGCCTAGTTGCGCCAGAATCCATAATCCAAGAATCAGAAATAAAATTCGAAACGAGAACAGAATTAACCAAACCGTATAAACCTGGTTGGAATGAGGTCAAATTGACTTCACCAGATGAACCAGGTTTGGATTGAGATGATGCTGAGAGTTGGTTGGAGAGGTGATTGATCAACTGATGAATTTGATCGGTTGAGAGGTTGGTAGATGTGCTCGGTGCAGAATTCTCAATCGCTCCTCCATTGTTTGAACCTTCAGCAATGTTCGCCTGAGTGTTGTTCTTGAACTTATAGCCCGGTGGATATCCGTGGATCTTGTAACATTTGTCCACCGTGTGACCTAACATCTTGCAATGAGTGCAAAGAGGTCGCTCTTTCCCTTTGAATTTCTTCTGCTCATCCCGAACCACCATCGCGAGAGAGTTTGAATGATCATTTGATGGTGCAGAATCTAATCCAATTGAGCGTTGCGTCTCCTCTTGAGTCAACATTGCGTAAACTTTGCTGATCGGAGGAATCGGTTCCATAAGGAGAACCTGACCACGAGCATGAGTGTAAGACTCGTCGAGTCCCATAAGAAATTGCATAACGTACTCAGACTCTGCAAATTCGCTCAGTTTGGCTTTTCCTCCACAGGTACACGCACAAGTACACTCAGGCTTGAATTCACACAGATCTTGGTAAATTGATTTCAGTCTGGTGAAAAAGACTCCGATGGACTTTTGATCCTGAGAAAGATTGACGAACTCACGCCTAAGTTGGAAGATTCTCGGACCATTGCTTTGCTGAAATCGATCTTTCAGGTCGTTCCAGATGTCTCTCGCTGTTCCACCAAGAAGAAGACTCGACGCGATTTCTTTGCTGACGGAGTTCATGATCCAAGCAATGATGGTGCTGTTGTTGCGACTCCAGAGGCGTAGGAGATCAGGATCTTCCGGCGAAGGCTTGGTGATAGTTCCGTCAATAAAACCTAATTTGTTCTTGGCTTCAAGAACAATGAGCATTGAACGACTCCAAGGCATATAGTTGTTGCCGGTGAGCACATTGGAGACAAGACTTCCTCCGGTAGAATCCGAGTGGTGAAGGTAGTATGGTGAGAATTGGTCTTCGATAGTAGACCTAGGTCTGTGATCTCCGGTGATTCCGGTGCGAGCATTCGATGTAGCTTCTGATTCCGCCATTGAAGGGAAGAAGAACAGGGCCAGAAATCGAAGAAAGTGGTGAAAGAATTCTCAGAGATCGCGGAAACGCTCTGATACCATGTTGAATCTGAGAATCTTGAGAAAGATGAACCAGGAACCAGAGAGAAAAAAAAAGAAATGGAAACTAATTGATATTATCTTCGGGAATGAAAAATCCCTTCTTAATATACATCTGATATGTCTTAAACTTGGTCAAAACGACACAAGTATTAAGTAGCCGACTCAAAAGAATAAAACGACATAAAACAGAGCAGCCTTTAAAACAACAAACAGGCTAAAAACTGAATAATAACCAATAACCCCAAAACATTTACGATGTCATATATAATATAAGGTGAAAAAGTGTACAACTTATTCCACCGTAATGTTGTTTGTGCCATTACAATAATAGTAAACTAAAAAATAAAAAATCAATGAAATTTAAGACTGACTAGCCAATTCGTGGTTGAGAAAGAGCGCGTAAAGGAGCTCGTTCCACGAATCAGGCACCCCGGGGAGGCACCAATGGCTGCAATCTTGGCGGTGAAGCGACACGTTCTGAGGCCACGATGCTTTGTAAATAGACGGGTGACCGTCTCTCCTCCTCCACGTCATGCCTGTCACGTTCAACACTTTTAGAGACCCGTTTGATAGCCGAGATATCACGTCCACCACCGTCTTGAAATGCATGGAATACTCTTCTCCGGCCACCTCTGACTCCAAATCCGGTATCACTTCCAAATGGCAACCACCGCCGGTGTTCCACGCGCCACCTCTATTATTTGCATTCACACACCAAGCAATGTTCACAACATCTTTACATAAGTGTGGTCTAACATATGTCTAAAGGATGTATTCTTTACAAAATTATTTGTTTTTAATTTTGTGTTTGATAATGAGGTTATTATGCAACAATTGTGAAATCATGCAACAAAATAGTCTTATCCACAATTGTTGTTAGACCCGAATCGAATTAATTCGAGATGATGAAAAAAAAAATTGTGGGATATTTAAGAAACCTGAAATGAGCAGGTGAGTAGGATCGGAAAAACACGCGAGTCTTGTTGGTGTCGATCTGAGTGTTGACCCAATTTACAAGCGTCTCAATCGATCTCCGATATGCGTCATCCACGCTCATATTCATCTTAACCTCTTCTCCTTCTTGGAAGTAACAACCCCTGGTTGAATGTTTGGTCAATTTTACAAAATACCATATTATTCAATTTCATTGAGCTTATAATCAACATTATTATTCAATTTTGCATGTTTTGATCCCATAAAAAAGAGTAAAAAATAAGAATGTTTCTTTTAGCTCTAACGGTCCTTGAACGTTTTGAATAGTCACAGTTTGACCCTCAAACTTTTACATAGGGGATTTCGGTCACTAAATTTTTATCTTGTTGCAACTTTCCCGAAATTGCTAACATTCTCTATATTAATTTTGACGTAACATCATCAACCTGTTCATTATGTTAATTCCAAAGGTCAACAAAAGTTAGCAATTTTGACTAAATTGTAACAAAACAAAATTAAGGGACCAAAATCGTAAAAATAAAATTAGAGCCAAAAATTTCAGAGATCAATAGAGATGATTGTCAATAAAAACTCACTCTCTTATAGTCTTGCCATAGTTCCACCAACGGCCGGAGCTGAGAATGAGCAGGTCCGCGCCTCTCCATTGGGTGGAAGTCCAGTCCACGTGATCGACGAGTAGTGTCTGCCTCACGGCCGCAGGAGCACCGTAAGGAGGGTGTGCCTGCGGGACAAGGAACGGGGACCTATAGTACTCCACGGTGCAATTGTAGTCCCGGAACTTGAACACGAGGAATCCGGTGTGCTTCGATATCGGATTCCCGTTGACCTCGTAGATAGATGACTTGTTCGACACGGCACCCGACAGCATACACATCAGGGACTCCCACGTGTTCCTTGCTATCGAGTCCCCCGCGAATACCACGCGCCGGTTTCTCAGCCTCTCTAGCATAATCTCTCCATCAAATCTATTATTTTAGTTTTAGTAGATTAAGAAAAGGAAAGGAAAAAAAAATCACATTAGTAATATGTTATATTATTGATCTATGCTTACTGTCATAATATTTGCCCAGTATATGAGTTTTTGCTGTTTCAAATTTTAGATATTCTTTAAGAAACACATTCAAATGCTATATAAAGGAATTACACTACAAGTATGATATTTTCAATAATTTTCTATCAAAATTTAATAAGTCTATTTTAATAGAAAAGTATGACTACGTGCATTTATATTTTAATAATTTTCTTTTCTTTCTCTCTTCGCTCATTCATTTCACTTCCATTCTCTATCTTTTGCCACGCTTGAAATTTTTTGTCCGTATCAGTCAAATAAAAAGTGCATTCGTCGATGATTCTCCGTTTGAAAAATCTGAGAATTCGTTTGAAAATTTATTGACATCTATGTCAATTTAAGATCATCATTATCAATAAATTTTCTGAATATCAATAGATCTTCAAAGTGAAATAAAAATTCAATAGATCATCATTACGGGCTAGTTCGGCCTCTATATAGAAAAGTCAGGTTGGCCCCACCCTTATAATTTTGTTTTTCTTATGTTTATACGATTTCTCTTTTTTTTTTTTTTTCAATTTTTAACAGTTTCATTTAGTTTTTTTTTTTTTTTTCCTTACTCTGCAGTTTCATTTGGAATAACAATCGTTCAAAGTTTCAATTCAAAAATATATTTTGCAGAAATTTTTAAAAGCTGATCATATTCTTAGAATAAGCATAAAAGACTCTTAAATTTCTCTATAGTTTCTCAAATTTGACGGGCCGGCCGTCTTACTCCTAGCACCGCCATATTGCCACGGACAGTTTTTTCAAAAATAAATAAATAAATTAAATAAAAGAACCTTGGGAGGTTGCAAGATTTGGGCTGCCAACGCCACTTGGTAGCAAAATTGTTGGGCCTTCCGTAGCATCGAAACCCTCCGTCGAGGAAAGGGCAGTCCACAGACTTGTAGAGCGGATAGCTCTCGTCCCACACCCAATTCCCATCAAATATGTCGCAATCTTCCCCGCCTTTTTCGAGGAATCCTGGCCGTCCGTTCCCACACCCCGCCTCCGAAACCACTCTTAGACGACCGTTGGATGATGACGACCCCATCCACGACACCAGGCGCGGAAAACTCGCTCCGAGGGTCGTCTCGTAGTTAAAGTACGTGAAGCTGGACACGAAAACGAGTACGAACACAGAGAAGAAAAAGAAGCCTAGGTTCCCCGGGGAAGGCTCCAAAATGTTGCCACGCTTGGGTTTCTTGGGTTCCAAGTTTGTGTTGTTTTGTGAGACATCTGGCAGAGAGCTCATGTTGCCCTTTCTCTCTCTTGCCAAATAACCTGAAATTTTTCGAAACTTTTTTTTTTTTATATAAGAAAGATTGGTAATTAAAGAAGATGGCTTTTATGGAGTGACGGCGAGAGATTTTGATGGCTTGAGAGCACAGTTACTGAGCAATGTTTTCCTTGTTCTTTATTTTGTTGGTCGTTATTTGCTATTAGGATTGGTATGATTCAGATATGTAATAGATAAGAACGAAAACAATGGATGACTATTTAGAAAAAGAGTGCCATTCGGTGGTACAATACAAAAACGTTTTTTTGTTTCTCACAATATTTGATTTGTTGCTGAAATTGGTATAATTTATGACTCGCCTTTTCCACCGCTTTCCTAATTAATTAAAAAAAAAACCTGGAGAAATAACAATTAATACTTCGATTGTTAGTTTCGGAAAACATATTAGGAAAACTGTTAAAGAGCACAGTCCATATTCATGCAAATGGTATGTAAGTTTTAATTATGTTCAGACTTCAGAGTAAGTGTACAACTACAAATAATCAGTCTTCTTTAAAGTTTTAAATTAATCATACATTTATTTAAAAAAAAAAAACAGTCAACCTAAATAATAACATTACAATATTCTTATAATATCCACCACATACCCAAAAATAAATGCTTAGATAATTTCGAATTTAAATCCATATCTTTAATCCCTAAAAAAAATCATTACTGAACATAGTCTAATTAATAATATTTAATATAAATGCATAAGATGGTTAATAATATTTACCATTTGCGAAAGTCAAAAACACCTTAACGATAATATTTTTTTATATGCATATAATGGTTAATAATATATAGGGAAAATAACGCATTTATACCCTGTGTTTTAGTGAAATGTCGAGTTTAACCCTCAATTTTCAAAAATGTCGAGTTCATACCCTCTGTTTAACTAAAATGAAGAAATTATACCCTATGTTTAACTAAAATAACGAAATTATACCTTGAAATAGACAACAGTGTCACGAATATTCTTTTTATTGACTTTGCATTGACGTTGACTATAATATTTATATATAAACACCAATTATCTTTATTCATTCGCGTCATATATATAATTTATTTAAAAACTAAAAAATAAACAACAATCTCTTAATCGTGAAGAACATAGAAAGATGGAAAGGGGTAAACATCGATAGTTGATAGTCATCAAAATCGCATATTCGAACAGAGAATCCAGGATTTAGAGTTACAATTCGAACACGGAATGAAGTCATTTCTTAGGAGGTATGAGTTTTATTATTTAATTTCAATTTAATGCTATTTTTATTTCAAAATTGAGAATTTAGAAGTTAGGGCACTGATTTAGATTTGATTTGGTTTTTCTTATATAATAGCTAATATCAATGAAATGGAGATTTGTGACGCTGTTATTCATTTCAGGATATAATTTCGTCATTTTAGTTAAACAGAGGGTATAATTTCGTCATTTTAGTTAAACAAATGGTATGAACTCGATATTTTTGAAAACCGAGGGTTAAACTCGACATTTCACTAAAACACAGGGTATAAATGTGTTATTTTCCCTAATATATACGATTCACGAAACTAAAACATATTTCTTTGGCCAGAAAAAGGATTATATATATATAAATACTCGAAATTTCACGTATAAGATATCATTGTGGAACATATAATTTTTTTATGAAAAATTTGCCATGATATAAGAAAAATAAAACTATGGGTTGGTAAAATAAACTATAAAGGTTGATAGCAATAAATCATTAAGATAGTTTGATTAATGATTTTCTATGTATGCATATAATGGTTAATAATACTTATCATATGCAAAAAAAAAAATAATAATAATAATAACTGACGGTTAATATTGTTTACTGTATCGGCATAAATGGTCAAAAATATCTATCGTTCGCAAAATAAAAAGAATATGAAAATATATGATTTTAAATTTGAATATGGTTGTAAAACAATGTTCGCTGATAAATAATGAACCATGAAAGAATCGGGATTAACAAGTGGAACGACAATAAGTGTGTAGAAATCGAGAGAACTGGTCATACAAAAACTAAGTCAAACACCGTAAAAGTAAAAGAAGTCTTTGAAATAAAGAAAAAAAATTGTTAGAATTCGAATCCTCTTATTCGAGGTTTAAGGATAAATTCTATAATCTATAATCAAATTATGAATTTTAGAAAGAAATATTGACAATTCTGACTCTTTAATGATTAAAAAAAGATAATCTAATACAATATAATTTTGGCTACTTTTTATAATTAATTTATAATCACTATAATTCTAACTCCATCTTAAAAATAAAAAATAAAAATAAAAATAAAAATAAAAAAAAAACTAATCACTTATAAATTTATTTATTATTTCGGAGTCTTCAAACATACAACAAAACTTACTTCAGTATGAATAAACTACACTATGTAATCAGATCAGATCTTTATTTACTCCACAAGCATCGTTTGAACTTTGAATAAATCGCAACTACAGCTAGCAAATGCCCTTTAATTTATGAGATCCGTTTAAGGAAATAATTTGTCCAAGCCTGTAATTGGTTAGAATACCATCTCTGCAAGTATTCGTCCTCACATACCTTCTGATTGACTCAAGGAATTTCTTTCCATAAAACTCTACTTCTTCAGCTATATAATAATTGTTTTTTTCGATAAAAAAATATATATATATATATATATATATATATAATATTTGTTTTTACTATATTAAATTTGTTTTTTTTTTTCAAGTCTTAAGTATCTATAGTCCACGGTAAACTTGAATTTACAAATAAAAAAACATAAGCTTAAATTATAGACACTGGCTGTGCCAGCATCTGGCAGGGTAACGTGTTGGCCTTCTACACTTTATAATGTTAATAATTTATAAAATTAAAAAAAAAAATCATATAAAATCATTTTCAAGTTTCAACCATGACCCTACCCCACTGGATTATTATACTATCACATTTTTCGCCTAGGACGTATTCATTAACTCTCTCATCCAAAATAACAAGAAAAGTTTATAAACACATTACCTCAATTTTATATGTTCCATTAATTTAGTTTATAAAAAACAAGTGCCATCTACATCATTTCTTGAATTTTATTACTAAACGAGTTCCGCTTAATTACGCTATATAGGAGTTCTCGTCGTCACTCGTTACCCTTGTCCTACTCCGTAGAAGAAGTATTGTAAAATTAAAAATACAAAAAATTAGTTAACTAATCAACTAAAACGTTTACGACTGTTATATAACCAACGTTTCATAAATCTTAAATAAATAGTCACAAACATGACGTGAAATTATTGGTTTACCCTTTCATTGAAATAAAATATTAGGATATTTACGTCAATTTACGCGTGTAGATACACAAACGTGATTATTTACTTAATATTTACAAAACGTTAGCTATATAATAATGTAAAAACTGTAAATATGACTATATACCTAATAAACCTTTAAAAATAATACTAGGAAGAAAAAAAAAATTGCTCTGGCGTTTCTTCGCCAAATTCAATCTTGTGGGGAGCAAAATAAAGCCCCAATAGCCGCTATAAACAGTTGTACTTTCTTGTTCCTTTTTTCCCTTGTATAGACAACTTATATCCCTTTATCTACGCTTATAAACATCCAAGAATGAATCATTGTTGCCACTTCAGCACTAGTCTCCCTCGCTCCGAACGGGATTTCGAGGTCGGTCGAACGAATCACTTAGGTGGTGATGATAGAAAACCGTGGCGAAAAGAGATGGGTTTCATGAGTGAGTTAGTTGTTTTTGTTAGCGAGGTGGCGGCGTTTGAGGAGGAGGGCGAAGAGGAGCTCGTTCCAGGTGTCGGGGACGCCGGGGAGGCACCAATGGCTGCAATCTTGGTGGTGGAGAGGGGCGGGCCCCTTGCGCCCCAAGTAATACACGGAAGGGTGCCCGTCTTTCCTCCGCCTCGTCATCTCCGTCACGTCCAACACTTGCACTTTCCCCACCCGAGTGTCGTTCACGTGCCTCCCCAGTATCTCCGCCAACCCCTTGTAGTGGACATCTTCTTTGCCCACCCTCGGTGGACCTTCCAACTCGGGCTCGGTCTCTGTGTGGCAACCGCCGCCCGAATTCCAATTCCCGCCTCTGCCACATGAAAAAGTCGAATTATCAAGGTCAAATAAAAGAAAGGGTTTTGTAACTAAGTTATATACAAACTCAAATTCTGATAAATAGTCAACGTTTAGTTAATTTTGCAAAAATGCAAATATCCAAAGTATAACAAAAATTAACAGAAAATAACTTGTCACATCAGATTTTGTGGCTATATTTGAAATATATTTGAAACCTTGGCTAAATTGCAATCTCGACGTTTGTAGGGACAGACCTGAAATGCACGGGGGAATATGTTCGGAGGAAGACGTCAGTCTTGTCGGTGTCCACTTGATTAGCGATCCAATTGATGACCGTCTCGACGGATTTCCGGTACCCAGCTTCGACGGTCATGTTTTCCCTCACCTTGCGCCCCACTTGAAAGTAACACCCCCTTTTAGCAAAAAAAAAAAAAAAAAAAAAATCAAAACATTTCCTAATTAAGAAAAAGGCCAATACTTTTACTCATTTTTTTCGTAGACAAAATCGATCTTACTGCCGCATGATCTTCTCGTAGGACCACCAGTGGCCGGTGTTGAGGACGAGGACGTCGGCGGTGCGCCACTTGGCGGAGTTCCAGTCCATCTTGTCGAGCCTGAGGGTGAGGCGGACTTGGTGGGGGGCCCCGGGGGGAGGGTGGGCCTGGGGCACGAGGAATGGGGAACGGTAATACTCGACGGTGCAGTTGTAGCCGGGAATGTTGAACACCATCGAACCCGAGTGCTTCGAGAGAGGCTGCCCGGTGGCCTCGCGGATCGACCCTTTGTCTGCCACCGCTGATGTCACCATGCACATGAACGACTCCCATTGGTTCCTCCCCAGAGAGTCCCCCGCAAACACCACCCGCTTGTTCCGAAGCTCCTCCAGCATTCTCGACGCGTTGAATCTAGCGAAAAAATTCAATTTTAGTTTCATATAATTGCTAATTAAGCTGAGCCCAATTACATGGGGGCTCCACAAACTACTCTCTTTCTAAAGGACAAGAATGAATAGAGATCAATCGATTGAAAACATCATTGGAGAAAAGAATAGCCTTCAATCAATACACTAGCCAAAAAACTAATTAATAATTTCCACAAGGAAAAGAAAAAAAAAATCAACAAGGAAGAAACTATACTCGATCAAAGAAGTATGAAAGACAGATATAATTATGTATAGATATAGAAGTACCTGGGCAAGTCGCAGTGATTGGGTTGCCAACGCCACTTGGTGTATGAAGAATCTGGTCTATGACCTTCTTTGCAAGCAAAACCCCCATCCATGAAAGGGCATTCTCTGGACTCGTACAACGGATATTCCTCGTCCCAGACCCAACTCCCATCGTACACGTCACACCTCTCACCACCCTCCTCCAGATATCCCGGCCGTTCATTCCGCCGCGACGGCGCTGGCGAAATTGACGGCGACGGGGACTGCGACGGTGACGGCGACTGCGACGGTGACGGTTTCGGTAACAGAGATATAGAAGATAACGAGGATGGGGATTTTCTGAGGCCGAACCAGTCTCGGCCGGAGCGGAGTCCGGTGAGTACGGTGTCGTGGTCGAAGCAAACGAACGTGGTGAGGAAGAGAGCGGAAAGTAGAAAGAAGCCAAGAAGCCCAAGAGACGGCTCTATAGGATTAAGCCGTTTCAGTTTCTTGAAGAACAAGCTCAACTGCTTTGCTGGTTCGGTGATTGGACTGTCCTTTGCCAATGCCATGGTTGCTTCTCTGAGAGAGAGAAGATCTCTAGTTTATTATTTTTTTTTTCTAATTATATAATTAATCTATGCATTATGGGGTTGTGTTGTTGCATGTTGGAAGAGAGAGGCAGAGGAAGATTGGCATTAATGGATGGAAAGCGAGAAGCCTCTCAGTTTTGTGTGAGGGAGAAGCAGTTGGGATTTTAAAGCAGGAATGTGAAATTGTTTATATAATTTATTTCAAATTCCCTTTTTTGGTTTACTTATTCAATACAAGACCGAAATATACCGTTGCTGTTGTGTACTTTGGGTGAGAGAATAATTCTGGTAATTAATACAATAATGTTTTTTTTAAAATTAATAATAATAAGCACGGTCAATTTTTTAGAATACATTTGTTTTTCCTTTTTTTTTTAAATGCGGTATGAAAGAACTATTCAGGAGTTTATTCACTCTTAAAATCTAATCTTATTCAGTACCCCAAAATAAAAGTAGTCCAATCTTTTTGTCAAAAAATTTAAGTTCTTATCTTATTTTTAGCTCAATAATATAGGCGATAATGATATAATAAGATATTTTATATAAAAATAATAATAATTATATAATTGATATGCTTGGTGGCTTCAAAAGTTAATAGGGAAATTTGCGTCAATGTCACAAATTCGTCAGGTTTTTGCATTTGTGTCACAAAGTTGTCAAAATTGCATTTGTGTCACGTATTTACATTCGTGTCACATGTGCGAATTTCAAATTACTCCCTCTCATCATTTAATCTTTTTATTAGTTACTCAATGTCTTCTGAATTTTTACAATACCTTATTAAAAATCAGGTCATCTTCCTCTAAAACTTTCTAAATTTTTTGCATGTGACTTATTTGCAATTGGATTACCAATTTGTGACATAAGATGCAAATACCACAAGTTAATATGCTTGGATATTTATAGTTAGTCTTTCTTTCTTTCTTTTTTTTCTTTTTTGTGGCAGGAAGTATTCAAGAATTTATTTGCAACTCTTAAAATTCATTTTTATCACCCCAAAAAAAATCTACTTTAATATTTTAGCTAAATTAAATAATAAGATAGGAGCTGAATATTTAATTAGATTGAATGTTTTTAGCTCAATCTTTTCTTTCTTTATTTATTTTCTTTTTGTGTGGTAGGAAAGCACTCGCCAATTTTTGTCAACTCTTAAAATCCAATCTTATTTTTTTAAAAAAATAAGTTCTTATCTTCTTCATAAATAAATAAAAAGATCCTTTTTTTTTTAGTTCAATCAAATGAAAAGATAGGAACTTAATTGGATATTTCGTTTTTAATTTATTTTGAAGTTTGGCTGAGTTTGATGTGTTGGTCTTCCTTCCGGGCGTGTGTGAACGTGGGTTTAATTTAACTGCCCAATCACCCAATAAAAAGACAAAATAACTAGAAAAACTCCGACAAACATGCTGATAACCATGGTTTGTAGATTGATATAACACTCTATTATAAGATATTTTTCGTTATACAGACAAGATATTTCAAATATTTCGCTTAAGGGCTAAAATTTCTGCTTGGGATGTATAAAAATGAAGAGAACAAAGATGAACTCGCAGTGGTAAAAAATGGTAACATGGACAACAATTGCAATGGGTTAAGAATATATGATTGGTGATGGATTCAGTGGAAATCGATAAAACCGGGAGAATAAAAAAAATAACACCTAAAAAAGTCGAGGAATTTATAGTCTCAGAGCAGACGACGACATTGGAGTATTGGCAGGATTCTTAACATCTTCAATAGATGTTGGTTTTTTTGCCTAATTGAGGCATTTTCTTGAGTTCCCTAAAAGAATCAATTACATGGTTAAATTTTTTCAACCGGTATATTATTTCATTTTTATATGAAAACTAGGAGTGGGCACGTTTTAGTCCGATTTTAAACTAGTCTCAAAATCGGACCGAGCTATTTTAAATGGTTTCAAAATTTTAGAATGTATCAGATCATTTAAGAAAATACACTAAACCGAATCGATCAGTATTTTATTGATATGTTTTCTTTTCACAAATTTAATAAAAAAATACAAAATATATATTAACATGTTTAAGATGTCCAAGCCGATTTCTTAAGTTTAATGTCTTATAATTGTTTCTTTAACCTAATTTGAAATTTAAGACATGTCCTGTCCCATCTAGGCTGCAATTTCCCTTTTCCAAATCGTACCGGATTATTTTGGAATTATCAACAAAATCACACCGATCCAATCCCATATCTAGAGTCTTACGATTTTTTTTTCACACCCCATCGAAAATGTTAGTTTGGATTGGAATCGAAAGGACAAAAACAATAATATCCGTGAGTTATTATTAAGCGAATCATATAAAATCCCAAAATGTCAATAACGCCATGTTATAGTTTAATAGACGTGTATAGCTTTAATTGAAAAGTTCACAATCACTTCCGATTTTTTCGTTTCTCAAATATATTTTGGATTTGTATTTGGTCTTTGTTACCCCGACTGAAATACCTTCGATTTTTTTATAAATAAAAGAAGAAGAAAGAAGTTCACTACGTTACGAATTACGATGGCATATCCTTTTTCAGCTTGCATGCCTCTTTTACTAACTTTTTTACCACAGTTATACGCGATTTACCATTTCATAACATATTTAAAACACCTGGCTTAAATTTGACATACACAAACCACAACCTGGAATTTAGGGGCACTATAATAAGGATTTAAAATACCACAGAAAATTAAAGAACATTATACATATGAGCATAATTTCAAGGGCTGTTTGCTTGTCAATAATAAATCATGAAGTTAACTGTTAATCATAGTGCTAATAATAGGCGAAAAATAATAATAAACAAATTGCATAATATTAAATAAATAAAATTAAAAAAAAACTAATAACATAAAACGGAAACATGAAATAATTCCAACACTTACTACACCAAATAGTACATATTTTTTTAATTTTCAGATTATCATATCTTAAGTTTAATAAGTTAAATTACCAAGTCATCACATTCTTCGAAATAATTTTAACAATCACAATTCCTTCTGAAATTCTGATTCTCCATTGAAATATATGAAGGAAAGATTTGGGGTACAAAAGGGTAATTGTTAATATAGTACCTCTAAAAAAATTATAATCTTCCCATATATGCTGAAACAACTCACACCGACTAAGCAATGAGGTGGCATCGAATCGCCAATCAAATTCTCCTCCATTTGGAAGTCAAAGCCTATAAATTATTATCTCCAATCACGATAAATGATTTTTTGTTCTCTATAAAAAAAAAAAATAAAAAAAAAAATAAAAATAAAAAAATAGACAATAGAAAGAGCTATGAATCTGCAAAATAAATAAGAAAGCATTTCCTCGCTGATCGGTTGGAGACTCATTAAATAGTTATAATAAAAAAAATCTCAGACGTGCTTAATGCTGCTGCTGATTAATTTTTGCATCGCGTGTACGTTGATCATATAAATGCCCGTCGATTTATATTATTAAACTCTTCTCTTCACCCAATTAATATCCGCCATTTATTCATGTCGCTCGTGTTATAAATATTATTATAATATGTCTCGTATTGATTTAACACCGGAAACATCGCCGCTGATGCTAGAGATTCACGGAAAGTCATTATCCATCATTCTCTCGAATAAATGGTATTAAAACTTTAACAATTACCTTCCAGTTAGACGTCACCACATCATATTTTAGTTATATGTTATTTTCGTCTATTAAACAAGTTTTGATTTTTAAATGTTACCAGTACAACAAAATATAAAGACTTTTTGATGAAGGCATGTTTTAATATTGCTTATGACTTTTTGCTCAATATTTTACAAGTATTTTATGCTTGCTGTTAACTTCCAAATATTTTTTAGCTTAAACAAATATATTAAAGTTAACCTATTTAAGCTAACTAGCAATGTTATAAGAACATTGACCTATTTTAAAAAATTAGGCATTTTACAAATGTTGATATCATGCATGATGGTTTGTAATAAAACACACATTCACATTACCCTACTTAAACTTGATTTAAAAGGCCATTTTTTTTCCTTATGGTCTAAGATCTCTGAAAGACCTCCGAGTAAGTTGAGCCGCTACTTCAATTACAAGGGAAAAGATTGGGAAGCCATGGCTGCAATGAAGCTGCTCACATTTTAGATAAGTGGCCAAACCGTTCTAATGCTTTTGGATTTTTTATTTCACTTGAAAACTGTTTAGAAATCCTTTTTTTGCATTCTTGCTAAAGGATTTTTTAATTTTTTTAAAAAAAAAATTGCTAAAGGATTTGAAGCAGTGTACCAGAACCCTTTCATCTCACTCAAATAATGTTTCATAACAAGTGCAGCAGACAAATCAGAATCTTTTTCCACATCATCTTTAGATTGATAAATTAATGTGTGAAGTTCATGCATTAAAGTTTATGAATATTTTATAAGTTGAAGTTGAACCACAATGCATTTAACGTCGTGTACTTGACCACAACATAATGAGATCCATAATGGGCTAATTTGAAGCACCACAAGATAGTAAAAGGCCACAAATTGTTTTACACAAATACCTTATTTTGACATGCTAATTCTCGAAAATATGATATAGCTAAATAGTCAATTTAAAGTTATGAATTTGCAAAATAGCAAAGGTTTGTCTTAATTTAGTGAAATAATTAAAATGTGCAGCAATCAGGTTTCAAAAAAAATTTGACTCCAAGATTAACTTTTTTGAAAGTGATAAATTACTTATAATAACCGTAAAAAAATTTAATTCTGGCTGTTATAAAAATTTTGAAAACGTAAATTTGACTACTTTGCCGAAAAGTTGAGACTTTGGATATTTTACTAATCATTAAGTTTCAAATAACTATTTTGTACAATTTTTCCTTCTCAAAATAGATTTATATTTTTACGAATATATTTCATTTTTATTTTCAGAAAATTTTGTCCATATAAAAAAACTCTAAACAGCGAAAAGAAAAAAAAATAACGCTATAAAAAAATACTGTAAAAAGAAGTATTTATAAAATACAAAAGCAAAGGTATTTAAAATAATAAGTTTGGAAAAAAAATGTACTAGAGGTCATTTTTTGTTGCAAAAAGCCCATAATTACCCTACACTGTTTTGGCAAAAACAAATTAAAAAAAAAAAAAAAAAAAGATAGAAGAGCTGATACATTCAGCGAAACGTTGTGTACAAACAAAGAAGCTCAAGCTTTTATGATCAACTGCACAAAAATTCACATTCACAGTATAAAAGCAGTAGCACAACACAAATATTTTATTTACTGACTAAAAAAACCAAAATTTCTCATTTCCTTGACAAAACATAGTACCAAAACGTCATAAAGACGGCGATCCCGCTGAAAATACAAAATCTGTCCAACCGGGTCTCGCTCCTCATCCTCTTCTCCTTCAACTCGCTCTGCACTTTCGTGCAGCGGAGCCAAGACTCGAGCACTTTCCCGTGGTTCCTGCTCCCCCGACAGCTCAGCGCTTGCCCGAGAACGAGCAGGCTGTTCCGCCCGCTGACGTGGCACCCTTCCACGTCCTTGAGCTGCATACTAACCTCGGTGAGCCCGAGAGTCGGCTGATCATCATCATCATCATCGGATTCCATGCTCCGAACCGCCCGAAACTTCACGCTGAGAACGCACTCGGCAGCTCCACATGGAAGCACGCCATTAGCCGAGAGCACGGAGCCGAACCGCACGGCGTAGTCCTTCTCGGTGGGCCAGTGCCTCTGTCCGCCGAGGGCGCTCCAGCTGGCAAGGTTCGCGGCTTTCTTCGCCCTCTTGTTCACGAGGATCCAACTGAGCCGGAGCCCGGCTCGGAGCTCCTGCCAGAGCTTCCCTTCTTTCCTCTCCCTCTCCGGCGATGGAATCCGAGGCAGACCGTCGGAGACGGAGAGTGTGACTTGTTTGTCACCGGCCACGAGGTCGACCCGGAACGGGCAGTTGTAGAACCAACCCTCGGAGCCGGTAGCGTTTGGAATCCCCCAAAGGACTTTTGAGCAGATTGCCTTGCCTTTGTACCTGATATACTCCCCCATCAGAACTTACCGTGAGACGCAAGCATCGCAGGGGCATTTTAGTATGTTTACCGGTATTAGGGGAACTCTTGACTATTTCACTGTAGAAGGAGAAACTTTGACTATTTTGCTAAAAGGTTCTTATGTTTCTTTTCTTATGTATTGCTTTCTTAAATGACTAGCTCACACTAGAATGAAGGAAAGGAAATAGGGATTATTCCAAAAGTATAACTGTTTGGTGGTGTTTTTCTCATTATTTATTGAATAGGTGTCTTTAATCCAAAAGTATGACAACATATATCATTAATAAAATGAGTACTGCTATTTGTCCCGGGTCACGATGAGTGACGATCCACTCACGTGTTGACACGTGGCAATTCGTTGCCACGTGTCAACACGTGAGTGGATCGTCACTCATCGTGACCCGGGACAAAAATCAATTCCGTAATAAAATACAGTTTTTTCATGACATTTTAAATCTCAGTAAATGTAGTTTTTTTCATGACATTTGTTGTCAAATTGTTGGAATAAATAGCTCATATTGGATAATCGCAAAAACACTACCAAATGGTCATACTTTTATAATAATTCCAAAGAAATACAATAGGTGATATCGGAATCTCAAGAGGTCCGTGCTCCTCCCAATCGGCATTCTTTTCTTTTCACACCATTTTCATGCTCATTTCCATCTTAATCTCTCTTATTATAAAGGCTAATATAATTTCTAAGTATTAAATATATTTAACACTCTAATTATCTGTTATTATTCTTATACCCTCAATACACTTTCTTATAGAGTAGAGTGATCAAGTAGATAATTGGTACTACGACGAGTACCTGATGTCGACTATGGAAACAAAGTCGGAAGGTGAAACATTATTGAGCTCGTCGGCGTCGCCATAGTACTCGGCCTCGGTCCACTCGACCGGGTATTCGCGGTACACCTTGTTAAAGATTGGAGGGAAACAATCCGCGTAGAACTTTCTGAAGCCACCGATGGATGAGATTAGGGCTTTGACGTCTTGCCGGTCGGTCGAGGGCCACATGGAAGAGCAAGCATTTTCCCACAATCTCTCTTCCCTCGACATGGAGCGCAGCGCCGAGCAAGAACACGCCGCGCTGGCGAGACTCGGGCCGTCGAGACGCCTCAAGATTTCGTAGAAAAGATCGGTGCTCAATGATCCCATTTGATCTCCCAGCAGCTGTGAATTTAGAATTGAATGTGTTTGATGATCTTCTGTTAAGTTCTAAACAAGCATTTAATATAAGACATACATAACATAAGTTTGCTGCTCGAAATCTTGCGAAATAAGTATCTTCCGTGAAGAGTAACAGAAGGAACTAAATTGCTTCCCTGTCAGCAAGAGTATGGAGTTACTCTTCTCCTACTTTTGTATATATCAACACTCTTGGCTTTTCTTTTATGCACAATCTTGTATTATTTATCTACGTGATGATTAAGCAGGAAAAAAAGGGTTAATATCCAGCTACAAAACAAATAAGGCAACAAGGAGAGAGCGATAGGCCGATAAAGGTGATCAAGTAGTTCAACTTCTTTTATGTTATCCTCTGTTTTTTTTCTGATTTTTTTTATATAATGTCTAGAAGAAAAAAAAAATATGTATATAAATCAAACAATAAACCTCTTTAAAACTACTTACGAAAGTGGAGACTTTCTGATCATGTTTGCGTGTATATTACCATTACAAGAGTAATGAAGAGAGGTCATGCAAGTATGCATCAGAAACAGACATAAGTAACCAAAAACTACTTGCACTAACAGACTTGAGTAAGAAATCCCCAATTAACAACGACACATTGATTAGTAGTAAAAAGCATTGCCCTAATATAGATTAAATAGTCAACCAAAGTATTCAGCAGAGAAAAAAAAAAGTAAGCTTCGTTCCTTGTATACCTGCGATTCTATCTCAACCACAAGAGAAAAACACAACTGCCATTTTAACAGACTTGAACACATGTAATTGAAGATAAATATCACTTCATATTCATAACTTCTTTAAAAATTTAAATGAAATAAAATAACACTTTTAAAGCAGTAATAAAAATAATCTAGAAAGCCAAAGGCGGAATGGGTAAGGCTTCAAACCTCGTGCGAAGAGAACAGGCTTCCAAAGCGGAAACAGTTCACAACAGAGTTTATAGTCTGAAAGGAGAGGAATCTAAGACCAAAATTCAACGAGTGAGTGGTGAATTTTCTGATGTCACGTAATAAAAAAATCGGAGCTATTAAAGGAAAGAAAAGTTAGCTCGCCTGTTACTTTCCATGTGATTTATTTATATTTGTGTGGCCAATTGTTCTTAAAATCAAATATGCCACAGTTCTTATACATATTTATGATTTCCAACTCACAAATAATATATATATGCATATAATGTGGTGGTTCATGCATCTTTCAATCACCACCACGTAGATTTAATGCCACCTCATTGCATTAATTAATTGAATCAACCTCTGATCCAACATATCAACTCAAATACATCTGATTGATATTATATCTGATTATGTAGGTGAGTCAATGGCTCCTTTTTACATATGTAAAAATTGAATTCGCTGGTAATGCCGTGGCGAATGCTCACTTTTTAGAATGAAAGATGACCAGGTTTTGGTATAAAACATTCTCAATCAGAAATGTCTTATCAGAGGTTTCTTTTTATATCAATAAAAATTATGTCAAAAGGAGGAAACTGTGTGATAAATTATACGGTTTATACCAATTAAATATTGATTTTTTTGTTAGCAGCTTATTATTATTTGTTTAAACATAATAAAGGCCACAAGAGAGAGAGAGAGAGAGAGACTGAAATTGCATATTTATAATATTGAAATTTACAATCAACAGTAAAATTTGAATCTGACATCACAAATGCAGTATTATAAGACATTAATCATAAATCCGTGTAAATATTACCGGCTATGAGCTACTTCCAAGCTGCAACTTGTTAGAGCCAAGGCCAAGCGGCCCAAGCCTTACATTTTTGGTATCCAAATAATTTAAAAAAATGATTGATTCTTATGAGTCATGACCCATTAGCTATAAAAAAAACTAAAAAAAAGTGAAGATATCCAAATCTTCGCAGCAAAGTCATTAAAAAAATAATAATAATAATAATAAAATAAAAATAAAAGTTGTGACATGAAATAAATTACCCTACAAAGCCAAAATTTCGGTGGTAATCATCAATCTGGGATCACAACTATGCTTGAATTTTGGCTCTTTCCATAATAACAGTCTCGGTGTCCATAGCAGTCTCATTAATAGTATCTTGAAAACTCAAATTGCTTGAATCATAATAGGAATGTGCAAACAATCCTAGAAGAAGAAGAAAAAAAAACCTTGGTTACTGGATCCACATCTTAAAGCTGTACAAGTCAAGCCGTAAAGTTAAGATAGTCCAGCGTTATAAACGCTTGCTCATAAGTGACAAGGACTGTACTACCACTGTAGCTAGTACCATATTTAATACTACGATAATAACACATCTTATAAATCGTATCACCGCGGACCAAAACAACCAGATCACCCAATTGTCTCACACCCATTTTTCTCTGTGAATTAAGATGAAAGAACGAATAAAATCGAAATTTTGGGCTTCACAAGTCATCAGAGTTAAATGGAAAAAGGGACTGGTGACCTAACAAGGCAAAAAAATCAGATTATAATTCGTTGGGGTCGAATTAGGAATCAAAAGCTTCTTTAACAAAAAAAAAATTAAAAAAGATTGGAGTAGGTACAAGTACGACTGGTCCACTTGACTGACCTCAGGATTTGATGATAATGGCGATAATAAAAAAAATATAAAAAAAAAAAATCGCTGCACCAAGTGGTACCAGAATTGAATTTTAAATAATAGTGCCTTCAAAAACCCCTAATTAGAATATGAGATCGAACTTCCATTGAGTTGATAGAAATTTTAGGTGTACCGTGTACACAACAACAGTCACTGGTTATCGTGAAGCAGAATCTAAAACTATGTCCTAATGAGTTCGATGGATTTGAAACCCTACCTCAGCGATCGGCCTCGGACGGGGAGTTCCGAACAGACGCGTCGTCGTCGTCGTCGTCGTCGGGGTCTCGGGCGGGGTCGGATTTGTCAATGGCGGATCGAGCCTTGTCGAGGAAAGGCTTGAGAGCGAGCTCAATGGCAAGCCACGCAAGACCTAGGGCTGTGAATACAATCGCTGTTTGCTTCGATTTCCCCATCTTTTTCATCAACACACTTCGTGGACGGGAATGAAATGGAAAGATGATCAAATTGATTCCCTTCTTGTATAGATATTTTGGAATATAGGATTTTATGTTTGATTTTTAAATATATGGGTAAAAAATAATATAAACCCTTAAATTTGCTCGAGGGCAATTTAATATACCTTGTGTTTTAGTAAAATTTGTTGTCACTAGCTCATTTTACACTTCTTATTAGGGAATAGCCCATTTTTTCTTAGCAGATAATTATATCCTTCGTGAATCAGTTAATTAATTAACATACTGAATTGAGTTAGGTTAATTAATTAACTGAATGTTTGGATTGGAAATTCACAAAAAATTATGAAAATCAGAACTTAAGTCAATTCATATTCAAAGCATTCAATTAATTAACCTAATTCCTAATTCAGTCAGTTAGTAAATTAATTTTACTCACAAAAAAATCAAAACTTAAGCTAATTCTTAATTCAACCAATCAGTTAATTAATTAACCTAACTCAATTCAGTCAATTAGTTAATTAACTGATTCGTGAATTAGCACTGAATCAACAAAATAGCTCAACTATTCAACAAACAAATCGATCGAGGGTAGATAGAGTCGTAACGAACTCAACAGTCCATGGGCGGGAGATCAGATGCGACTTTCTCAGTATCGCCGATCCGGAAAAGACGGCTACCGAAAATCACGAACCCAACGACGGCGACAAGGAAGATGTCGCCGTTAAAGGACATGACAGCGAGCATAACGAGGTAGGCGAGGCCGACGCCCAGCACGTGGAGGAGCGTTTGGGCGAGGGCGGTGCCGGCGACGGAGGAGCGCGTGTTGAGGAGGCGCGAGTGGGAGAGTCACTCAGTGACGATGGCGAGCGCAAAGACGAAGACGAGAGCGAGGAAGTACAAGGGGGTAGTTTAGGTTAGTTGAGTTATTCCCTTAATTTATGAGAATTTGGGCTATTCTACTAATATTAGTGAGCTGATTGGACTAGTATACAAAATAGCCCAAATGTTGAGTTTAACATTTAATTTTCAAAAATATCGAATTCATACCATATGTTTAACTAAAATGACAAAATTATACCTTAAAATGGACAACAGTATCACAAATATCTATTTCATTGATATTAACTCTTATATAAGAAAAACCGAATCAAATTCAAACCAGTACCTTAACTTTAAAATTCCCAATTTTGAAATAAAATTAGTCTTAAATTGAAATTAACTAATAAAATTCATATCTCCCAAGAGATGACTTCATTCTATGTTCGAATTGCAACTCTGAATCTTTGATTTTTTGTTCGAATATTGTTGATGTCGGTTTCAACAATCTCAAATTATAATATGATATATATTTTTTATTTATGAAAATATGGTTTTCAGAAGACGTCGTATAAGAAGCAAAAGAAATTCAAAAGGAAATGGACAGAAATGAATATAAATACTCGAAGTTATTATTAATAATCGAAGAAATTACAAACTAAAAGGGGGTGAAGTGCCGAACTCAACAAAGGCGAACTCGAAAAAATAGAGAAGTGAGAGATCGAAAATAAGGGTGTAAGCTTGCGTGTGCGAAAATTGACATGTCGGCTTCTATTTATAGTCGGGGCGGATTCGTTGAAGTGGACATGTGTTCGTCAGTTTGGCTCTGCCACGTTTCTGGTTGAAGTCGTCCCAGATCCAGTCTTCGCGGCGAATTCCTCTATCTGACTGTGACCAATTCCCTTGACCAAGTCCATGTTGGTAATGCGTCTCTTCTTCGGCGAACTGGGCTTCTCATTGGGCTTGGGCTGGCCTTCCGGAATCGAGCTGGCCAAGACGATTTCTTGAAAACCAGGTCGCTTCTACTGTTGGGCTTTGGTCAATCCGAAGCCCAACTTATATGATTTTTATTTGGGAAAATGATCTTTAAACCCCACAAATATGTAATTTTGATGACTATTAATTGTCATTTTTACTCATTTGTCTCTTTCAGTGTTTTTCACGATTAAGAGACTATTGTTAATATTTTAGTTTTTAAATAAATTACATATATGACATGAATGAATAAAGATAATTGGTGTTTACATATAAATATTATAGTCAACGTCAATGGAAAGTCAATAAAAATTCAATAAAAAGAAGATTTGTTGTACTGTTGTCTATTTCAGTGCATAATTTCGCCATTTTAGTTAAACAAATGGTATGAACTCGATATTTTTGAAAACCAAATGTTAAATTCGACATTTCACTAAAACACAAGACATATATGTGTCATTTTCCCTTTAATTTAAATCCTCTTAAGAAAATTATGAGAAAATGATTCCAAAAATAATATTAGGGAAATTGACAACAATAATATCAATTGTTTGTCAGTTACCAAAACTCAACCAAAACACAAATATAGATACATCTAGTACCAAATCGGTCACGGACTGAGTTTATTTGGTGACACATTGGTCACGAACTGGTTGCAGTTCGTGACCGATTTGGTACTAAACGTGTCAATATTTGAGTTTTAGTTGATTTTTGCAAGGATTTAAATACCGTTACCGTTCCGAGGTTTAAAATTTACTGGTAACCGCTGGTACCGTAAAGGAATACCGGGGGAAGCAGAAAAAAAAAGGGAAACCGGTACCGTTGAACTTACCGTTACCGTTGAGGAATACCGTCAAATACCGTATTTACCGAGAGGAATCCAGAAAAAATATACAAAAGACATGCATAGTACGTAGGATAAAATTCATAAAATTAAAAATAGTGTACAATATTTCAATACATTACCAAATTACAAACACAAAGTTCAATAGTACAAACCAAAATGACAAAGTTCAATAGTACAAACCAAAATGATAAAATTCAACACAATCCACTAAATACCATAGTTCAAATTCAACATAAAATAAATGATTTGAACTAAATCATCAAAAACTAACGATAAATTTCGTGAAGAACACTAAATATCATCAGATTTTAAGAATTGTCGGTATTTGACCACTTACCGGTAAGTTTCCGTCGGTATGCGTAAAAATTGCCTAAAGACTGTCGGTAAGTGGACGGTTTCCCCGGAATCCAAGAAAACAACGGAAAGTGAACGGTTTTGTACATTCCGGTACCGGGACTTTGAAAAAACCGGTTTCCGGACCGGTTTCCGTCCGGTTTCCCCGGAATTTCAAACCTTGGATTTTTTATAAGTGACAAACAAATTGTATTATTTCTGTCAATTTCTCATAATATTAACTATTAACAAAAATAGTAGGTTATCGATCTAATTGCAATAAACGTTCTTAAATAATATTGATAGCAACAGTGTAACGTTAAGTATTTTTTCTGTTGAAAAAAAAATGTGTATAAAAATTTATAAGATCGAAAAAGTTAAAATATTTATGCCGCCAATAATAAAAAATTATGGTTCCTGGCATAGTTTAGTTCGTAGTTACACACCACATCCAAAGTAGAAGTTGGGGTTCAATCCTTACTCACAATAAAACTGCTTTAAAAATATTAAAGTTAGGGTTCAATCCTCAATCACAACAAAGCTGCTTTAAAAAAAATCCAAAATTAATGATCGGATTTGAATCTAAATTTTAAACACGGTTAATAAATAGTCAGATTTAATCTTATCAAATATATATATATATATATATATATATATATATATATATTTTAAAACGATAAACACGGCACGATTACTGTGTATATAAATAAATATAAAAAAAAAATTAATTCTTAAATATTAAAAACCTAGTAAGTGATTCCTGTCCGATTAGACAACCTTCTAGCCGTGGCTCCCAATTGCTCGCCGTCTCGCCTTCTCGCAGGTGATGTTCAAACCAAGTCTTCGTTTCAGTTTTTTATTTTATTTTGTTGACGTGTTGATTAATATTGCTTGAATTCCCTATTTCATTGCGAAAATATATAATTGATGCGTTTTTAGTTTACGTAATTTGAAATCGTCAAAAATTCAAATTCCGGTTTTGGCAAAGTCTAATCAGTTCAAGATACACCAGGTAGAGCATTCCAGGATCCCTGATTTTAGGGCTTAGATAATGGTTTTTGTTCGTGTGTTTGGATTTTGGGAGATTTTGCCCTGGGTTTTGACTAAGAAGTTTAGGGTTGCGTTTTTCTTAGTTGAAACTGAATAAAAGTAAATGACAATCTGCAAAGTGGTGTTCAAGCAAGGTCATTCACGTAAAAAATCCCAGCAAGGCATTTTACAGACCTAAAACGTACTTTACTGAGGCATTTTCCGGGCGTTTTACCGTTTCCGCGCCTCTGTACGTACGTTTTTAACGTTTTTTAAAACCTCGGTTCCTTATACTTATCTGTCTCAATAAAGAAGTTCAGAGTGTGTCTTTTATTTTTATCGAGAATGTGTCAAAACCTTGCTGGTCTGTTTTATGAACAATCCTTTTTGTGAAGAATATTGGACTTATAAAAGCGCATTCTTTTATATCTTTTATTTATCCAGATCATGGGTCGAAAAGCTTGTAATCTTCGTGTGAATCCGAAGATGTTTTCGGGGTTGAGCAAACCGTGCACTGTCGAATTGGTCGCTTTTCTCAACTGCTTGTCTCTTCACAACAACAGCGACGATAAATGTGTGAAACACAAGCAATTATTGGACACTTGTGTTAGCGCAAAGGTATGGTCTTATTTCTTTGTGCATTTTGATTGCATTATATGAATAAACTAGGGTGATCTCTGACCTTGTAACTTCTTTGTGTTGCAGAGCAAGAACAAAATAAATTGGGGAAGCATAAACTACCACTTGGCCAGGCTTAGCAAAGGAAGATAAATTTTTGGGCTTTCGGGTATTTCATCGAGAAGTAAATTTTAAGCTCATTTATGATTGATTTTGTTACCTCATATCATTGGATAAGGTTTATAGAGTTATGATGGGTTATTTTTTCGAGTCGAGCAATTACCCGGAAATTACACAATAATCGAGCGTTCTTTTATGTTTCCTTGTGAAAAGTAGTAGAAAACTAGACGGTTTATGACCACCAAACCTATCGGCCAAAACTGACCAGTTCATAAAGCAACCTGAGAAAGGTTTGGATTCAGTTTATGTTAAATTGTTTTGTTAAATCATCATTTGCAGAGGCATGGAAGAATAGAACAATACTGTCTTGTTTGAGTACAGCTTGCCATTTTCTTTACCGATTGGTGGCTTAGACGACTATCTGATCAGTATTTCATTGCACTGTCTTACTACGAAGCATAGGAAAACTAAGAGATGGTATAATGTGATTGTTATGGGTAACAAATTCACGTCATGGTTATATAGCGCATTGCAGAATAACCGTGTGCCAATGGTCGGCGTGGATATCTGAATTTGTACGCCTATAATAGTTGTGAATCGGTGGTGGTTTTTTATGGTTAAGTTGGAACATCCAAACATGGTAATTGTATTTTTTTTTTTGGTGTTCAACATCAATGAATTAATGAATTTTGATGCCGATGTCTCATTATTTTTTGCGCTAGGCTTGTGTGCCCATTAGTATGAAAATACTAATATGAAACGAGGAGCCATTAGTATAATTTTTTTACGAGTGGAAAAATATGAAATACCGTCCTTGAAATGGAGCGACATTGAATATTTATCAGGCATTGTTTGGGCTTGTATGATATGTTCTCTTAGTACAATATTTATCAGGCAGTTATACTAATACCATCTATTTTGGGAGATTGATCACATGCAAAATGATCATTCTTTTACATACTGTAATCCGATGACACAATACTCTTGTAAAGTAAACTATACAACTATTATTCAACTATTCAACGAACTTTACAAGAGTATAATCCAACATTCTAGTAAAATTACTCAACTTTAGCTTCGAGAAGAATGCAACTGAGAGGCTGCATTTCGTAAGTAAGGATTCCTTCAACCACCTCAACCACGGACTCACCACTAACCGAGAAAAACCCCGGGAACGGAAGAGCTGTGTCAACCAATCTGTGCCACACAATTCCTTCTCTGGATCGTGGCAGAAAAACACTCTCTGAACAGTCAGTCGCGTTGAAAGCCAGAAACACATCACCCTCGATACAATCGCTATCCGGCTCCATTTCTTCATCCTCTGTTTTCTCTTCCTCGGCCCTCAATCTCATGGCAAGGAATTTGCAGGTCGGGTCATCCCATCTTGGAGGAGACTCATCGCTTCCGCGCCAATTGATATTTTCTTCTTTCCAAAACTTCTTCTTCTGAAGCACGCCGCTCCGTCGCTTTCTCAACAAACTCAAAAATGCGATGAACTGTGTGACTTGGATTCCAAAATCTGTTTTGAGAGCATTCCAATCATAGGGCTTCCTAGAAGTACACGCGGGAGAGCCTCCAGTGGACTGTAAACACTCGTCTCCCATGTTCAGAACAGGAACGCCCAGCGACACGTACAAGGCAAAAAGGAAGTTACGAATTTGTTTGATTCTTCTTTCGAGGACAACGATGTCATTCGTGGGACCCTCTTCCCCGCAGTTCCAGCTCAGCTCCGAAGACAGTTCTTCGGCGCTGAAGCAGACAAGGTCGATGAGAGGAAGCCCGTGGTTCCTGGTGATGAAATTGAGGGAAAATGACGGGTCTCGTCCTTCTGAGAAAACGTCTCCGCTCCCGCAGAGTCGCGTGGCCAGGCTGCTCAGAAGCCCCTCGCCCCGAAGAAAGTTCCTAACGTCGTCGCAGAATCCGGTGTTCATCTCTGCCCATCTCTTCCAATGGGGAAAAAGAGTTTTTGTCACAGACACTGTGCCATGTGGGTCCCACCAGTCTGCTATGATCTTGGTCCTCGAGAGTAGAGGATCGAAAGAAATCGCTTCGATTAAAGAAGGGCGAGACAGGTAATTCCCATCGGAGCCTTGCAACAGAGACGCTGAATTAACGAAGGAAAACCCATCGACGTGAAATTCGGTCACCCAGTGCCGAAGACTGTCCAGAATGAATTGCTGCACGACGGGAAAATTGCAATTCAAAGAAGCCCTTCCATTGAATCTGTTCAGGTAATACGTTGAATCATCAAAACCTTCAAGTGCGCCACTTTCAGCTGTGTGGGTGAAAACGACTTCCAGAATCACCTCTATCCCATTCACATGCATTTTCTTGATCATCTCCTTCATCGAGACTATAGCAGATGTAGAGTCGCCAGAAGGTCCGTAGAGATTCGCTGGTGAAAAGAAATGACGAGGAAAATACGGTCCATTTTTCTCATCGAATGGAAAAATAGGCTCTAGCAAAATTGCGTTTACACCCAGATACTTTAAATGCTCTAACTTCTCACTCAGACCAGAGAAAGTACCAGCGATGTCAGAAGGTAACTGGCTAGACTTGTGCTCTGTGAAACGCTTCACATTAAGCCGATACATCATCAGCTTCTCCATCGGTAACTTCGGCCCAACATCATGACCCCAGTCAAAAACAGGTTCTTTATGTATTCGCCCAAGATACTTTCCACAACCAGAATTCACAATCATCTTCGAATATGGATCCAGAAGTACTTTCTGATCTTCCGATTTGTCTTTGTTTTCTTCGGAGCAAGTATGTCTTACTCGATAACCATAACGAGAAAAATTCCGAAGACTTTCAAAGGAAGCATGCCAAAGATCACCTGTTCGGTTGACATATGGATCAAGGTCGAGCTCCAGAACAGGATTATCAGATTCGGCGTCATCGTATAAGCACAAAACCACACTTTCTGCGTTTCTTGAAAAGATGGAAAAGTTCACGGACCCATCGCGTGAGAAAGAGAGACCCAGTGGAGTTGGGTGACCCAAACCAAAACCAAGAGGTACACAAAAATTTGCCTCCCTGTGACTTCTTATTTCAACACCACTTGTGTCACTATTTACAAGAGATCTCATTCGAAAAGCGAGATAGCACGGGATGTGTTTTGCCTCAACCTCCAATTCCACAAAGAACCTCCCAAAAGAAGACTGTTGTAATCGAGCCTCTGAAGGAAAGTGTACGGATGAATCACCTGCGTATAAGCCCCAATCTAGAACCAGTCTACCGTGATCATTATCGGGCAATTCCAAGGAAGAAACTTCAATTCTTACAACACAATTCAGATCTTTCTTTCTGACAAGAACATTCACCAGACCACCAACTTCTGTCCTAAACCGGTACGCCGCTACCTTATCAGATTCTTCAATTTTATTACTAGCTCTGAATATCCTCTGAAATGACTCAATCGACGATCGTGGGGTTGCATTTGCTTCAAAACTGGTATTTCTAAATGGTGTAACAGCCTGTCCATAAATTGGCTTCCTCTTATTAAAGCTATTTCGAACTCTATCTCTGGTAAGGACACCACTCAAACAGTTCAGCCTAGATGAGTTGTTAACTCCAAAGTCGACAAAATAAGCACGACTTGCCAGTGATTGGAGAAGAGTTGCCATATCAAGTTGTGCTCGGACTGCGATTATATTCCCACTGAATTTGAATTTTTTTCTGCCTAAGACACAACTACAAAAAATTAAAGCAAAAATTTAGCTAGATTCAAGTATAACAGAGTCAACATGCTGTTTAAATATCAAGGGTTGAGACTAATAACCGCGATCAATAATCGATCTCAATCGGATTCGAAATCATCAGATACTGCGCCTTACTAAAATCATCAGCTCCCTAAAATAATGAACAAAATCACCTAAAAATGATCTCGGCAAATAAACAACATCAAATGCTTCAACAGCAAAAGTCTAATACACGAATAACAAAGCAGAAAACAAGAGGACTACACAGAACATAGAGGATAAAAATCTGGACGAAAAGAAAACTCAATGTGATCAAAAGCGATTTATGAATAAAAGAGTCGAGAAAATTTAACTCACGAAGAGAGAGAGCTGTGAACTTACACTCTGCGATCTGAGGGAGAATGGGAAGATCAAATCAGATTGAGGAAATTCACCATTGCATTATCAGAGATTCGGAGAAAGAAGACGAGAGAGAACAGAAAATGGAGTGTCGTTTTGTGAAATATTATCGCTTTTGGAAGAAGCGACGAGTGAACAGTGGAAGTTAGTGAATTTTTGGCTTAGTTCGTTTATTCCTGCTTCGCGCTTACCGTAACAACCCCGCTGCGCATAATCTCAGCCGTTAATTCTATGTGATTTACGATATCCAATGGTATTAAAAAAAAAACTTGGAAAAATAATATAGATACCATATGTTTTAAGTGAATTGTCCAATTTAACATTTGTTTTTCAAAAATGTCGAGATTGTACTTTCTATTTAATTAAAATGATGATATTATATCATAAATTAGATAATTGTGCTACAAATCATCCTTTTATTGAATTTTGATTAATGTTGATTCTGATATTTATATGCAAACCTCATTTTACTATTGTTCATTTGCGACTTATAATAATTTATTTAAAAATAAAAATAAATAAAAAACTCTTTATTTTGAAATCGAATTAAATCAAAATATACTAATAAATTTTCTCTCTCTCAAACTGCAACTTTGATTTTTGAATTTCGCGCTTGAATCTGTGATTTTGATGATTTTTTAATGTCGATTTTTATCATTTACTATCTTTGTGTTCTCCACGATATTTCATATTTCAGAGATCGTTATTTTTATTTATTTATTTATTTTTACAATAAATTACATATAGGGCTATAAAGAGCTAATGAATAAGGATAAAATGAGGTCTACATATAAATATCAGAGTCAACATTAACGAAAAGTCAATATAAAGAATATTTGTGGTACAATTATATATTTTAGGGTATAATTTATCATTTTAATTAAACATAAGATACAAACTCAACATTTTTTAAAACCAAATATAAATTCGACATTTAACTCAAACACATAGTATACTATGGTATATATGTGTCATTTTCCCAAAAGAAAAAACTTTTATCAAATAGGTTTAGGTAAAGTAGATCGGAAGGAGGAGACAATTAGTGGTAGCTAAGCGTAGTAAACAAATTTAGTACTAAAAATTAAGAACTATCATCGTCTATTTTGTAATAAATCGTTCGGAACAAATAAAACCACATGGATATTTTACCAGAAGCCTAAAATATTGTGGAAGTCGCAGATAAATTGAGATGTACCATTTTTATTTGGACCAACTAAATTATCGGACATTCAGCTATTCACGCAGTGAGGATTTTTCAATGTATGAAGTGAGTTGCAATGCAATGCAATAAACTTTTAAATGATATAAATCGATAATATGCTACAGATTTGCGAAATTATGCCTTGAAATTAAATAGTTTGCTATGCTTAACACTGCCCTATTTTATTCTCTATTTTTTTCTCATTAAGAGATTCAAGGGTACATGTATAGCTTTTATATTTTTTTCCCCCTTAATTGAAGCAAGGGGAAGCTTTGGCCAGTACATTTCACCGCCATTAAAGAATATATTTCAAGTCATGCAAGAACATCGGAGAAAAAATCCAAATATGTCTCAGGACCTCACAATTCACTCCTGTAAAACGAAAAGGCCATTTTACCAGTACTGTTCTGTAACGGTCATCTCGTTCAACTAATGAAGATATCACAATATAAGTGTAACTCCATGAATACTCGGTAACTAAATTAGCCAGCCTCGGGATTGAATCACCCCTCATTCGTGATGTTTCAGAATCACTTCGATAAACATGTGAGATAGTCAAAGTAAGAGAGAAAAAAATAATGGAAAAAAAATAATTCAAAATTTTGGCACTTGCGTCAGATATTGTACAGTTGCCCTTCTACTCATCAATTATTTTCTCTTTGTTTGTCTTACACAATAACTCACCACGTCGCTGAAACCGCAAATTGAGCTTTCGTTGATGGAATATTGTTTCTCCATCTACAAAGAAAGTGTTAAAAATGAGTTATAAAAACATAGTAAGAACTTGGATGCAGGATTAGGGAAGTTCACATAACACTTGGTAAGTATGCTTTCACTACTCACAGCACATACCTCTGTTTTGTGTGCTCTCGAAACATTGTTTACATCTTGAGAAAAAGAATTCCAGGCATTAACGTGGAGATTCTTCGGGATGTTGGAACTCGAGATCTAGTTTCCTCTTCAGATGTGTTCTATCAGCACTGCAAGAGAGGGAAACAGCAAATAATTTACAAAAAATATTTGTAAAACTGCAAATCTTTAGACTTCACGTGTATATAAAACACATTGCTGATATCATTTGGCAAATTGAGTAGGGAAATTTGACGAAGTTCGTACAGTAAAGAGCTTTTCTTTGCAACAGAAAAGGTGATGTGAGTGACATGCAATTGATGAAATGTTTTACCAAAAAGATAAACCAAAATGATTCTATTTCAATGAGGACGCTATATACAAAGTTCAAACATTAGCTTAACTAGGAAAAAAAACTAGTCAACAAACGTATGGTCTTTAAAATATCATCTATTATAAAAAAATAGGTGCGCTGCTTAAACTTGATTTCAAAAAACCATATGATATGCTGGAGTGGGAGTTACTGGATTTCGTCCCAGAAAATAAAAATAAAATAAAAAAGGTTTTGACATAAAAAGGAGAAAGATCAATGCAATGAGGTCTTTCATCGGTCTGCTTCTCGGTATTGGTGAACAGGAAACAGCAAGATTCTAATCTCGGATGCTCTATGCTGGCGTATTCAGCAAGATATGATACGGAAATGGGAAGCGGTAAAATTGAAAGTGTCACATTCCCAATCTGCGAACGATACACTGATCTTAAGGAACACGAGTGGTAGATGGAAGAGGATGATCGCAACAGTGAGGCAGTACCACTGGGCTTCGGGCCTCAAAATAAAAACATAAAAGTAACAATTTGGGCATCAATCTCTCCGAGGGGGGTTCTGGGTCCATTGAAGCTTGTCCAGAATGCTTGGCCTATTCGATATCTTGGGATGTCGGTTGAGGTAGCCCAAGACAAAAAGCATTTTGGGTTCTGGTCATTTCGAAAAATAAAAAGGCTGGACAACTGAAAATCAGGTTTTCTTTCTACTGGAGAGGTGTGACTTTAATCCAATCGGTTATGTCCCCCCTTCCAACGTATTATATGTTCATTTTCAAGATGCATATAAGTGAGTCGCATGATATTGAGATGATTATGCATTTTTTTTCCCTGGGACAGATAAAGGCTGCCACGGGGTGGGCTCAGGAGACTTGCTGCGAGCCTAGAAACAAGGGAGATTTGGGAATCAGAAAGATTGCGGAGAAGAACACAGCCTTGCTAGCAAAACGATTCTGGCGATTACCCTCTGAGAGGCAGGGTCTATGGCACAAAAGCATCAGTGCAATCTATGGTTATCACGATAGTGGTTGGGACACGGGAGATTTTTTGAATCATACCATCTGCGATCCTTAGAAATCTGCATTTTCAAATTGGTTGACCCAAATCCTAATTGGCCAATATTTACCGGGCCTACCCAAATAGTATCTTACCAAACCCTAACCAAATAAACATAGCCTCCATCAGCCACACTTCACGAAATGTGAATCCTGGCAGCCACCATTCTCGACCAGCCATTACCAAGTCTCGGCCGAACGTTGCTGCGTCTAGGCCAAACACATAACACCCTATGTCTGCCTAACATCCCGCCAACTCCGATGGGTTGAGGCCTTGGCGGCTAAATGCTGTTCAAATCACCCTGATCTGTTGGGTAATCACCACCTCTGGGTAAAGAGCGACAGCTTATCCCCAACCGGCCGGCCTGAGCATTCCCAGCTTCGTCCTCCGTCAACATGTGCTTATCCCAGCCCAGGGTCCGTGTCACTTGAATCCAGCTCGGCTCAATCATACCATGACGCTCCTTGAACCCGAACTCTACTTTGTTGGTTGCCTCGCATGTGCGCGAATGTTGTCTTGACCATCGAAAACTTGTGTTGAGGCCGCCGCAGGAATTATCGCTCTTGAAGGAGCGTGGAATTCCATGGATTGTGTTAGGGACACAGCCGCTGTCTGCGTTTTCACCGTCGATGCGACTGAATGCAGCTCCACCAAGGAACAATTCAAGGGCGGATAACCGATCGTCGACGGAATTAAATTGGTCATCGAGTGATGTTTAATTCTCTCTATCACGCCGGTCAATGTGTCTCAGGGAATGCATTAACACTCCTGTCTGTGGATCCCAACTGGTCCTTCAAGGCCATATTTTTTGGCGATTCCATCATCGGTCACAGAAAAGTGCTTTGATGCCGATTCAATGGGAACCCGGATAATTAAGAATATAATCACTGACTTTATGGAAATTTCACTAATTCAGTACACTATTCGATATGTGAATTAATATATTTGATTACACTAATCCTACTAGGACTGGTGATTAACTGATATATAATCATATTGCCAAGCCACTAATCAAGGCAGGGGTAGTTTAGTAACCTTACTTGGACAAGGGCAGATTCTTATTGTGTTTTAATTCAGGGCAGGTTAGTCATTTAGCTAAACTAATGTTTGGGGCCTGTAAACAGGTCATTAAGAAAAAAGGACAGGGTTGTTGACTGCTTCTGCTTATTTAATCTCTGCTGTATTTTAAAGAGTTTGTTTCCCCTCTCAAACAAGTGTTCACAATCAACGTTCCATTAGTATGCTTATTCCATTTTGCTTTATTTTTATTTTTTATTTTTTTAGTTTCTTCTAAAAATAAAACACATACCTGTTGATTGTCGGTCTATTTGGTGGTTTTGCAGTAAAGATTGAAAAGTCTACTGACATGGGCATCGATTCGTTACGACTGGAATTTTCACCAGTTAAATGTTTGATTTGACCACTATGGTCATGATTTCTTTCAGCCGGGAAGGTGTTTCCTTCCAAACCACCCTCAGGCTGTGGCATCACTCTTCTCGACTTCCTTGGAGGCGACAGCACAATAGGACCATCATGTGAATCTGAATTCCTTGAATTCAAAGACTCACGTTTAGGAGCTGGTCTAGGGAGCTTATCTGGAGCTGTAGGCAATGGGGCAGATGAAAAGTACCTACACAAAGATCACCGCAGGAATTAAAACGCGCGTTCTGTTTCATACACCGAAATGTTAAATTCAATATTCAAATCCAAATACCTATGTTCCAACGCCTGCTGAACAGATATTCTAGATTTCGGATCATAAGTAAACATCTTTCCTAACAGATCAAGAGCATCATCACTAGCCATTGGGAACAATGACCGCAGAGGAGGAGCAGGAACATATTGGTATTCCACATAATCAGGAAGGTATGCCATGTCAGACCACTGAGAAGATGTCGGTGTTCCAAAAGCAGCAAAAATCTTCCCTAATTGATCGATGTCACTGGATCCCTGTAACATATTATAAAAATAAATAAAGAGAATACATAAGAGAGATACTAGAATGTGGTCAGTGGTGAGTGGTGAGAGAACCGAGCATAATAAACCTGCAGAAAAGGTCGGCGTAGAAGTAGCTCTGCAAAAATGCAAGCGGCGGCCCAGACATCGACCCCCGAACCGTATTGCTTGGTTCCAAACAATAGCTCGGGTGCTCTATACCATCGAGCAAAGACCTGGTGAGTGAATATTCGGTCAGGGCTCCCAAATATCCGTGCTAAGCCAAAATCTGCAAGTTTTAGTTGTCCAGTGGGTCCAATGAGCAGGTTGTTAGGCTTCATATCCCTGAAAAATGACCGAGTTAAGCATAAGACAAAACAAATTCAATTCAATTCAGTGTAATGACCGCAGGGGATAGTGACCTGTGCAGGACCCATTTGGTGTGGCAAAATGCAAGTCCTTTCAAGGTCATCTGAAGGTACGATTTAGTGTCAGCGGGCGAGAGGAATATGTTCCGGTCACGAATGACAGCTTCGAGGTCGGTCTCCATGAACTCGAAGACAAGATGCAAGTTTCCTTTGTGTGGAAAAGCCTCGGTCAACTCTATGATGTTGGGATGTTTGAGTTCTTTAAGCAATTTAATTTCCCGAAGCGCTGTGATGTTGACTCCTTCCTTTTGCTTCCCAAGCCTAATTTTCTTGATGGCCACAGTTTGTCCTGTCTGTAATGGTGCCATTGAAAGCAATGGTTGAATAGAGTACTACTAACTCAGCAACTTTAAGAGGGTTTTGTTTGGGTTCAGTTTACCTTTGTGTCAATGGCTTTGAAAACAACACCATATGTACCTTCACCGAGAACCTCACGCTTCAAATATCTATCAGCCACTTTTTTTGAATAATCAAGTTCTGTCATCTTTCTAATGAATGTGTCAAGCTATACAAACATCAGTTCTTCAATGTCCCTGCAGAGCATAGGGCGACTCATATTAAATTCTTATAAAGCAAGCGTAGAAACAATATAATGTTGTAACAAACAATATATGAAGCTCCACATTCAGAAATCAATCCTCAAAACACACGACAGATCAACAGACATTCCAGAACCAAAGAGAGAACAAGAACCCGAAAACAAATCCAATACAGACTCGAAAGTGAGAGCAAATTTTAATGAACCAAAAAACAAGGTAAATTCGTTGCTTTCGATAGCGAAATGAAATTTAACCCTGAATCGTTTAACTTTGGTTCACTCGATAGCATAACAATCTGCTTCCGAGCCTGTGCAACACCAAAATCCGATAACAACAATATTAAAACACACATTTGCAATCAGTAGAAACTAAACTTAGGCTAAAATTTCAGAAATTTCGGAAATGGAAGTTCAGAACTCACAATCGATGGTGACGGAGCTACAGGCTGTGTAAGCGAGGCAAAAGCACGACAAGGTTACAGTGTGCCTGAGCGTCGCAATGATTTCGCGACGATGAAGCACCCGCGACGATATAGCGATCGCGCAACGGGTCTGGTGTGAAGATGTGAGGCGGTAACGAGATTCCTCGAGTGTGTGCGATGAGTTCGGCGCCGGCGAGGGAACCAGTCGAGAGAGGTCGGCGGGGACTACAGCGGAGAGGAATCGAGAGACGGCGAGCCAAAGATTGAGGAGGAGACAATCGACCGGAACTCGCCGTCGGGGTTGGAGAGAGTGTGGAGGTAATGGACCGGCGGCGAGGAAGGAAGACGAAGAAGGGGAAAGTAGAAAGAGAGTGATAGAAATGTAATGGCTCTTTCAAAGGGGTGAGATGTGAAAAACTTTTTCAGAATTTCGCAAAATTATTATTATTATTATTATTTTTTAATATTTTCATTGTTACATTAAGAAACTTGAGAAACCAAGGATGTTACTTCACATTCGATATTGAACATTTAAAAAAAAAAAAAAAAAAAAAAAAAAAAAAAAAAAAAAACTTCGAAATCACTAGAAAAATAAAAACAAAACATTTGAAACGATTAAAAAGATCAAGACAAAAAACATCGAAATCATTATTCTGAGGTTTTTTCCTTCATTTTATATCTTCGAAGGTTTTGCCTTAATTTTTCTTGAGATTTCGAAGTTTTTGTCTTCATGTATCTGATTGTTTCGAAATTTTCTAAAAAAATGTATTTTAGACGTTTTACCTACTCAAAAACTTAGTTTTTCAAAAGTATTCAACATAGAACTTGGTTTTCAAATGTGAGGTAATATTAAACTTGACTTCTCAAATTTTCCTTACATTACATTAGCCATTGACTATAAATTACGAGTGATGAAAAAAAAATATATAAATTACATGAGATAATGTTTGAAATTCAACACAAGTTTTTTTTTTTTTTTTACATATTAATAATTTGTATTACCTAATCGTTATCATCTTGTAAGATATCAACTCAATCTTGCCCATTTTTTTTAGGAGAAATAGAAGCAATAATGCTTAATGTTTTATCAAAATATTACTTATATACTCAAAGTTTTTTTTTCTTTGGCAAAAATACTACATGTTACGTTATAGTGAGTCCGTTACTACTCGGACCGTTAAGTTCTAACAGAAATTTTAACGGCAAACAATTTCCGTGTAATTAAATTTGAAACTTTGAGTATTTTTGTCCAAGAAAAAATTATGAGTATATAAATAGTGTTTTGTCTAAACATAGAGTATTTTTTACCATATTTCCCCCCTTTTTTTTTATCAAGCTGTAGAAGATTTCATTAACTCAAAGCATATGATGCAACTGCAGCTCTTACATCAAAGAGAATAGAACCTTGAGAAAACACACACATATACAGGCAAAGATATAGAACGCCTAGCAAGATAATCGGCAGCCTTATTCGATGAAGGTCTAATGAAAAAAAAAAAAAAAAAAAAAAAGCGACACATTAGACATAGCACATACAAGCATTTGCCATAAAAAATAACATTCCAAAAGTAGATCGCAACACAATAGAGCTTCGCACTTCTTGGATCACTAAAAGGTTGTCAGTCTCCACTTCTACCATCTCCCATAACCTTCCCTTAACCCAATTTAGTGCTTCTTTGACGGATATAGCTTCCACGAGTTCTAACCGAACATGTCCAATGGAAACACAAGTAATTGCCTCCACCATTCCCAGAATGATCTCGAGCCACACATCTAATTCCGAATTTGCCTCAATCTGCAATAATAGCACCATCGACCTTAATTTTCAGAGTATTCGCCGGTGGCGGAGACCACTTAGATGCTCATTCAGTAGGCCGCAATGGCATCAGTGAAGTCCCGGCATTCGCGCTTTGAGCTGACAGCCATTGGTTTTGAACTCTCTCTACCATGGCTACCATGTCTTTAGATAAGAGTTTTTTTTTATCATTCCAGACCAGCTTGTTACGGACGCTCCATATTGACCAACAAATCATGGCCATTGTTTCCAGCCCTAGTCCATTCATCCTCTCTATAGCCTGAGCAATACAGTCCAAAAAACTGAGCTCCCTCCAGCACTTCAAACGCAAAATTACAAAAAATCAAACAGTGTGGGACTGTTTCACAGCTAATCTCACAGTAGGGACAAATGCCAGAGATGTTTACGTGTCTCCTCCTCAAATTCTCCTTCGTTGGTAGACAGCCCGAGATCGCCATCCAAAGAAAAAATTTCACTTTTGGCGAAATTTTTAAGTTTCATATATCTTTCTCCAAAAGCCAGAGTTTTCGCATGCCGCCCAAGCCCCCTTATTCTCATGGATCAGTTATAGGTTGATTTTACCATGTACGAACCTGATTCTCTTGCCTCCACTCAAAGCAATCATCATCGACCGAGTCGCACGGTGGGATAGAAAGAATAAGTTCAACATCTTTGTTGCTAAAGAGATCACACACAATCTCAACATCCCAAGTTTTAGATTCCATTGAGATCAAGCTATGCACTCTCTATCCTATTAGCCCCGGGTGTCTTGAATGCACATATGGATCTTGGTTATCCGGAAGCCGTGGTTCCCCAATGATACTAATTGATTTCCCGTTTCCAATACACCATCGTCCACCTTGCTTAATTAAAGATTTATACTTCTCTATATAAAACTGGGGTTCGACCCCAATTCAGCTCTTAGATAAGTGCTCAGTGGAAAATACCTCGCCTTAAAATCAATTTTTGAGCGACTCGGTACAAATACACATACGTGTATTTTAGTTTTTTTTCTTTCTTTTTTGTTATATAAATTTATGAGCGAAGATATATAAGTAATTGTGCTAAAAGTGAAAAAAAAAATGATTTCTCAAAAAGCTACGAATTCAATATTTTCCAAGTTACATTAAATTTTTCAAAAGCGCTTTTACAATTTTTAATAAAAAATATGTTTTAATAAATATTTTAAAACAGTTAAGCTTAAAAAAAAAGAAGTTAAAACCAATTTTAATAAGTCCTGTCCAACACTGCCAATAAATAAATTTAATGGTATAGCTTGAGTAACACTGCATCTTTTACGTTAAAGAAACATACTCTTAACAAATTTGAAAAAAAAAAAATCCAAGTTGAAGCTTAAATGTTATATTTATGATTTGTGTATTTTATACTATATAAGAATTAAATAATAAAAAAACACAATAATATCGGTTCTTTGGCCGTTTGGTCTGCAAAATAGCTGAAAGAATAGATCTGAATTAAGAAGCCAAATAAATATTGCTCCAAATTAGGGAGACTTGAAATATGTATTAATATATTAATTTCTTAATCGCGTGATGGAGGCCAAAATCGAATATATTACTCTAGAGTTGGACATCAGAGATTAGCTTCTATTCTCCAACTAATGGAGGCCAAAATGAAATGCGCACAAAAATACGCACGCATATTCTGTCAGATGTTGGAAGAAGAACATGGTTCTGGATATCATGATAGGTTAATAACAATTAAATGGTTTTAAAAACTAACAGATAAGTACCCTTTAAAATCAAAGACTGAATTACCGTAAAAGAGACGAAACAGAAACGTGTATAAAAATAGAAAAAATAAACAGCGATAACAATGAATGGACCCCTATGACCATTAAATGGCGGTGCCTCCATATAAATGATCCGTCGTCGTCACCACATGAATTATTATCCACACACAACTCTGAAACTCCTTCAATGCATTAATTTTTTAATTCAACTACTGAAACAAACTAATCAAACGGTATATAAAAAAATATAAAAACGATCAGAACAGAATATCCCTCTTTGTTCACCCACTTATAAAAACTGAGCTTTTCCTACACCCAGCGAACGCTACAGAGACGTGAATAATAATAAATTAAAATAGAAAAAATGGGAGCTTCTCAATCTGTATCTGAAAAATCCATCCACGAATTCACAGTCAAGGTAATTCTCTCATTCTCTCTCTCTCTCTCTCTCTCTCTCTCTCTCTCTCTCTCTCTCTCTCTCTCTGGAATCACAGTTTTGTTTGGAATTTGGTGTTGGTGTAGGATAGCAGAGGAAAGGACGTGGACCTGAGCATTTACAAGGGGAAAGTGCTTCTCGTCGTTAACGTTGCTTCCAAATGGTTCATTCGCTCAATCCTTTGTTTTTTTTTATAATATATTTGTAAATTTTTTATGAGATTCGCTTTGATCTGAAATTTAATGCTACGCAGTTCTGACATTTCTGTTTCTCGTGTTGATTAATATACAGTGGGTTTACGGATACGAATTATACGCAATTGACCGAGCTTTACAACCTATACAAAGACAAAGGTTGGTTTGATTGAAGTTTTACTTTCTATCTTTATCTCACACATGGTATCTAATCTAAGCATGAATTTAGGAAAAATGACATCGATGAATTGCATATCTTATTGGTATATATTTGTTGAAACTTTCTAAATACGAACTCAAGGTGATCTCAGTCTCAGTTCTTATTCGTTTAGGTTTGAATTAGATTGGTCTTAATTTCTCCATTATCAAGTGCCGTGATTTCCTATTGTTATCGACTCCGAAAAATGCCTTATGGTTGGTTTGAATAATATAGGTTTGGAAATATTGGCATTTCCATGCAATCAGTTTATGAAGCAAGAACCTGGATCGAGTGAGGATGCTGAAAAATTCGCGTGTACAAGATACAAAGCCGAGTATCCAATATTTCGAAAGGTAATTAGTTATTTTTAAGTCTCGTCACTTTGACCTAAACATGTTTAACTCATTCATGGATTGAGGAAAGTGAAAAAAGACTCGACAAGTCACCGCGTTGCATAAACCTCGTTAGGCTCTGCGTTTTTATGGTCACTGTGTAGATAATTTCTATCAAAGGCTTGTTGGCGTATTTTTTAAGTGGAATTAGAAATAGAAGGAAGGGATTGATTATCTTTACCTTTCATACATGCGCTTGATAACATCATTCTCAGGTTATATAAGAAATTAAATCTTAAAGCTGAAACATACATCTCAAGAATTTCATTGCATATGAGCGTTGCAATTAAATGTCTATGCAGATTGTTTATTCTGATTCAGAGTCTCAGATAATACTCACAAAACGCTGTTTCACATTCCTAATAGTATATATCATTTTTCATGTTCGAGTAAATGACTAAATCTGTAAGAACAACGGCCTCCATTTTCACTTGGAAGAATCGCTAGGTTGCCGGTTGGCTTATCCATCTCTATTGAACTTTGATATAAATAGAGGGAGTTTCACTTACCAGACAAATAATGTTTAAAAGCCTTTGGTTTAATCACAATCCAAATAGGCCAGTTTTGCTAGAACAAATTTTATCGCTCCCTTAAATCGATCCATTATGTCAAGGTATAGCACAAGTTGGGAACTGGAGAAGCTGGATTAAGGTCCAATTGTATAGTGTTTGGACACAGTCGTACAGTGTCAACAATGAGGCTGTTCTTGATTTTCCTTGGGTTGCAATGACAGGTCCTGAACTGATAACAATTCACTTGCCTTTGAAGATGCTATTTCATTTTCTACAAAATTATGGTATTACATTGGTTAGGGTATGCTGTAGGAATGGTTCATTTCTATATGACGTTCAAGGCCTAAAACAGAGGAATAGAAGCCTACCAATATCATCTCAGAAGTTCCGGCTATCTAATTCAATCGAGCCTTGAGTTCTTTCTCCCAGGAAATTCCAGAAAGCTTTTGCCGCTTTGAAATAATGTCTCAAAATATTACTTTTAAAATTCAGCGTTTCGTTTGGTCGTGAGAAGTTCTTTGGTTTGAGAACCTGAGTAAGGAAGACTAGGATATGATATATGGTTTTTTTTTCTAGATTCATTGCTTGGAAATATCATGGGGTTCCATCCCAACCTTATAAATACTTAATGATTCTCATTTACTTCACATGGTATCTGAGTCCAACCAAGCCGAAACGGGAATGCGGTTCAATCTTTGAGATTCGGCTCAAGATGAGTGAACTCAAAGAGCCATCATTTATAAGGGGCATACTAGGAATTCCACATTGCAAGTAATTGAGAATTTTTACAAGTGTTTATAAGGTCATTGGTAGTTGCTGAGTGTGGATGGTTAGCAGATACCAATGCGTGTATGGAAAATTACAAGGTATATAGCGACTGTATAAGCCTTTCGGTTTTGTCGTTCAACAAACCAATTTTGAAGTGCTACCCGAAAGCTTTTAAAATGCGGTAAAAATAAACCCCCGAATTTTCAGATAGATGATTCACCATCTCCTCTATACAGTACTTGGTAAAGTCTGGTATTATTTACCCAGTACTTGGTAAAATCTGGTATTATGTACCCTGTACTTGGTAAAGTCTGGTATTATTCCACTTTTCAATTTCTGGAATTATTTCATGAAATTTAAGAGTCCTTTTTCCACTTTTTTAATTTCTAGGGTGGAATGATCATATAGGACGTTTACACTCTCCGCATATTCCTAAATCTGTTCGGTCTAGTCACAATTATGTGCTCCATAGCTGTACAAACTTACAGATAGCCTGTAGTTTGTGGCTTTATGCTCTTCTTCAGATTAAATGCGATTTCCAATCATGTGTATGATTGCAGGAAAAAAAAAGGCGAAATGGGTCCATTTGGATACTGGAATTTACAGGGAATTCAGGATAATGTTTGAGCTGATTTTTTTTGTTGTTATCTCATTTTGTTAACTTTTGTTGGTTTCTCACATTTGTCTGCATTCCACACTGTAAAGCTGGTATTCTGAGAATGAAGCCAAAGCAATTGATAGCGGAAATTATGCTTGGCTGTCTTTTCTCCATCAGTTTACTCTCACTTTCTCTTCTCATCCAAAACCAGTTGAGATCCTTCTGCAAAATTGTCAAAACCAGTATTCATTAGGAACCTTGGGAAACAGACAAATGTTAAGGATTCAAGCTTTTCTTATCAGTATCCCCACTAATTTATGTGGTGCAGATATTATTTTGGAAATATGAGGACAAGAGCAACAAAATCACACAGATTAAGAACATTAACTTTTGCTTCTAACTTATTAATTAGCCAATGTATCTGTGAAATTCAATTTTTTTTTCTTAACTTTTTACGGTGTAGGTACGAGTAAATGGCCCGGAAGCTGCACCGGTGTACAAATTCCTCAAAGCAAGTAAAACTGGATTTTTGGGTTCAAGGATCAAGTGGAATTTCACCAAGTTCTTGGTTGGCAAGGACGGCCAGGTCATCAGCCGTTATGGCACCAGCACAGCTCCTCTTTCCATCGAGGTTTCACTCTCATCTCGTATAGACTCATTTCATTCACGATATGATTTTTTTTTAATTTCTTTTCGTCTCGTCGTTTTTTTTTTACTCAGGCCGATATCAAGGCAGCATTAGGAGAAGCTTGAAACTTTCACTCTCCTCCGATGGAATTCCACCGTTGCGCTTATGAAGCGATTAGTGCCTCTGTTTGTATACCCTTTATTTAATTTTATTATTTTCTTCTTTTTGTCACGCTTATGATCTGTAGTTAAGCCAATTTTTGTTTACTCGTCTTTACATACTACCCCTTTGTCCAAATCTGTGTCCTGTTCATATGAAGTCCATGAGAGATTTTTCTGTAATATGCTTCTCGGAAACACACACATATACATACATATATATACATACATATATATATATATATATATATATATTCAGTACATTTTTGTATAATATGAAACTAAATAATTACTGTCATTAGTAGTATTACCGGGTCTTTTATATTTTTTTCTTTTTGTTTGTTTCTTAAACCAGATCAATATAATGTCAGATTCACATACTATTCAAAATCAAAACACGTATCGCTCATCACATCATAATCAAAATGTGTATTAATGGAGATAGTAGAATGTAGACCACAGCTTTCATTTGCAGCCCCGACAGCTTGGATTTTTTTAAATTCATAACAGAATATTGAAAGGATTTGGAAACATTCTCGACTTCGAACAATTAATTAATTAATCAATTAGCCGTAATTGGTACCTGAGTTGTTGTGTTTCCATGCACCCACGTGATGCATACTTTCACCACTCTCCCAAAACGTACGACAGGACATTCATTTGTTGTAGTACTCCTGTCTTTTCTTTTCTTTCTTCAACGAAATGTTATCCATATTTAATTATGTATCATCGCACCATATGACATGTCACCTATTTCTAAAAAGCCAGGTTTAAAATATCAATATTGTCTATAGAACAGAAGGGATCGATTTTATGGATATTAAATAATAACTTCTTTTTTTTTTTTTTACAAATTTGAAACATGGCTGCCGACGAAAAGGAGTTTTAAAACTATTTTTTCTTTACCGTAAATATTTTATGAAAAATGGAAAGATTTGTACAAATTATCTACGCGATTTAGTGGAAAATTGATGTATTTAAACTCAAGGGTACAAGCCTGACCAAAGATTTTACCAATCTGGTAAAATCTACAATTATCATGTTATTAGTCGTCTATGAAGAAGGCTCAATTAACAAATATTTTTAACTAAAAGACCTAATATAGTAAAATATATAATTCTAACTTTAACATTAGAATTGTAGCTCTTCTAGATTGGTACTCCCGTGCGTGGAACTACACATCATACTGCTATCCCCTTAATATGCATTTGGAGACGATTTACTACTGTATTTTTTTACATTATTTTCAGTGATTTATCCTTGGTATTTGGAGACGAGAAAAATAATGTAAACTACTACCATAATCAGAGTAAATGAGATAGATTCTGACATTTATATAGTAATTTATGGTAATCCCTCAACTAATAGCAATTTTGATAATTTGGACAAAAATGATAGTAATTAAGTTTTTGAACATTTTTACTAATAACTGTAGACTTATATATCTATAATTGTTATTGATTGTAAATTTGTAAGTCTACAATTTAAAACAACTGTATGCTTTCATGTGTATAATTACTAGTAAAAGTGTCCAAAAATATAATTGCTACTATGTTCGTCCAAATTATCAAAATTGGTACTAGTTGAGGTCATTTCCTTTATTGTATTTCAATTAAAACAAAGATGAGTCTAAGTGAGTTTTATAGTAACAAAGTTCCACATAAAATCATATAGATTTGTATTTCCAAATATTACTGACGCACCAACAAATAAATATTTTTCTTTCGAGCAAAATAATAGATATTTTTCCCTTAAATTTATGGCAGATGCATCCAAATCTAAGCCTATGAAAATGAGTGGGACATAAGTTCCCTCAAAGTCCAAACTCTTCCAACTCACTCTACACTGTCGTGTACATAAACTCAATTGAGCCCTGTAAAGTCCTCTCTTTACCTTATCCCCTTTGATTTGATCTCTTAATTAGGGATAAGCTTTAATGGGCCCTCCAGCGTGGTTTTTCACATGGGCTTGGGCCCACAAAATAGAATCCCAATCTTTTGGTTGCCCAACAGCACTTTGGGGCCCACAGACAACGACTCATGCCGGAACGCACGTGTGACACTTCACCTCCACAAATTTCTAAAAGTGGGCCCAAAGTTAGGCCCAAATTGTCTAATCTCGGGTCGCAACATTAAGCCCAGTAACTGCAAAGGTTGCTATCGAAAGGCGAAGGGTCAAAGACTGTGTTTTCTTTTCCCTTCCCTTTGAAAAAACAGCAGATAATGGGAGGTAAAATAAAGGGAAAGAAAGTTGAATATATTATTGTAATATTGCCAAGAGTATGCAAATAAATGAGATTTCATGAAACATCGTGCGCGCTATAATGAGGAAGAAGATAAAGATGGGTTTGTTATGGTAATTTGACTTTGAAAGTTTGAGAGCGTTGTCGGAGACACAGTGCACGTGATGAGCGCTCTCAGGGTTTGTCCTTATTCCCATACACGTGGGGCTAGTCCGAACCTTATCATGTTTGTTGCTGTTCGCTCGTGTACGTATGTATGACCAAACTCGAGTAGTGTTGTAGTAATCATCACTTGCGTAATATGTATGGATCAATACACACGGAGAACTAGTAGTCATGATTGCAAATGTGTAATATGTATTTTGTACGTGAAGAAAATAGAGATAAGAATAAAACGTGTGCGCGTATTACTTTTATCACTATATAAAAAATATATATATATAAAAATAAAAAACAGTCTATAACTATTTAACAGATTTTGAAATTTAAGTTTACATAATATAATCAATATTTAATTAGCCATCGATTCTATGAACAACAATTCTTCAGATATGTAACTATTAGCGAGCATTCTTCGTACTAAGACTTGCCATGGTCCGGGGGTATTTTGGGAAAGGGCGAGGCTATCCAAAAGGTAACGCATGGCTGAGAGAGAGAGAGAGAGAGAGCTTTACGTCTTTCTTACTTCGCAGTCCAAAGCTTTGAAGTAATTTACATCAAGATCTCAAGCTCCTTAATCTAAGGCGTCCATTTGTTCAAAATATGATATGTCATCGAGTATATAGTTTTTTCGTCAACATTTGGTAGTTGATCAAGAATGTTTATTGAGTTGTCGTACTATTTGAGTTTTCTTTTGAGTAGTGTACAGATACGTTTCCGATCTTTGGGAGCGTTATTGAGATACGATGTGATTGTGATTGATGTAACGTTAGTAGGTCAGTAACACAATTGTTAAGTCACTTTTAGTCACCCATGTTGAGTTTTCTTATATTGAGAGTTCTAGATGCTTATTTGGGTGTCTCTCAAAATATTTGTGATCTTCTACCACTACTACAAAATTGATTTTCTGATGCGCAAGACTATCAGATGCGACTAGTCGCATCTAAAAGTCGCATCTAAATAACTTTTAGATGCGACTAGTCGCATCTGATAGTCAATCAGAAGCCGAAAAAATTCGCTCAAATTGTCTTTTGATTTTGACAATCCGATGCGACTGGTCGCACCTGAAAATATGATGAAACTTTTAGGTGCGACTGTGTCGCATCCGATAGTTTTAAATTTTAGGCGGGCCTCAAATCCCCCTCTTTTATTTCATTAATCTGACGTGGCGAATGAATTTTTTTTATTATTATTATAATCAGGTGCGACTAGTCGCACCTGATAACTCATCAGGTGCGACTAGTCGCACCTGATAATAATAATCAGGTGCGATTCTGTCGCACCTGATTATTAGGGTTTTGTTTAAAAACCCAGGTCGCGGTCCTTCTTCTCCAGCCGCTCAAACTCTCTGAACTTCAAAAAAAAAAGCCCTGCACTTAAAAAAAAAAAAACCCTCTCTCTCTCTCTTACGTCCGCCGCGCTCCGCCCTTTCCACCACCTCCGCCGCGTCTCTCTCTCTGCCTCATCTGCGACACCAGCCACGCTCCGCCGGCAGCAGCTCCTCCGTCAAGCCGAGCTTCGATCGGCGGCCAGCAGCTCCTCCGCCAAGCCGCGCGCGCCACCACTCTCCGGCTCTCTCTCTGCCTCACTCTCTCTCTCCGGCTCTCTCTCTGCCTCACTCTCTCTGCCTCACTCTCTCTCTCCGGCTCTCTCTCTGCCTCACTCTCTCCGGCTCTCTCTTTGCCTCAGTCTCACTCTCTCCGACCTCTCACTCCCCGGCTCTCTCTCTGCCTCACCTCTCACTCTCTCCGACCTCGACAGCCTCGGCGTCTCTGCCCCGACAGCCCCGCTGCCTTGACGCGTGCTCAGCCTCGGTGTCACTGCAATCCCGGTAAGCTATCTCTCACTGCCTCTCTCTCTCTCTCTCTCTCTCTCTCTCTCTCTCTCTCTCTCTCTCTCTCTCTTATTTTCCCTTTGACTGAACTGATGCGTTGTCCCGTGCTCAGCCTCGTCAAGCTGCTGTCCCGAGCTGCCTCGCGCGTCCCTGCTGTTTCGACGAGTCCCTGTCTCTCTCCCCGCTGCACCGAACCGTCGCTGTCTCGATCCCTCCTCCGCCGTTTCACCGAACCGTCCCCTGTTGTCTCGAGCTGTCCAAGTAAGTCTAGCCTTTTAAAAAAAAAAAAATTGTTTGTGTTGTTAGTTTAGTTAATTAGGTTAGTTGATATAAAATGTTAGTTAGTTAGTTAATTAGTACGTAAATGTTAGTTAATTAAATAGATATGTTAGTAAGTAATTATTTAGAATGTTAAGTGTTAGTATGTAAATGTAAATGTTAGTTAATATAATTGTAGTTAATCATTGTAAATTTTAATTACATAGTTAGTAATATGTTTAGGTTCTTTAATTTAATTTTGATTAGTATATTAATTGTAATTGTAAAGAAATTGTAATTAATTACAATGTTTTGTGACATGTTTTGATGTTTTGTGACATGTTTAATATAAAATGAAGTTTAGGTTAAAATTAAGTTAATGAATTTGTGATTAGTTTTAGTTTCTTTAACATGAAATGAAATTGTAAGTTTAAATAAGAAATTAGTATGTAAATGTTAGTTAATTAAATAGATATGTTAGTATGTAATTATTTAGAATGTTAAGTGTTAGTATGTAAATGTAAATGTTAGTTAATATAATTGTAGTTAATCATTGTAAATTTTAATTACATAGTTAGTAATATGTTTAGGTTCTTTAATTTAATTTTGATTAGTATGTTAATTGTAATTGTAAAGAAATTGTAATTAATTACAATGTTTTGTGACATGTTTTGATGTTTTGTGACATGTTTAATATAAAATGAAGTTTAGGTTAAAATTAAGTTAATGAATTTGTGATTAGTTTTAGTTTGTTTAACATGAAATGAAATTGTAAGTTTAAATAAGAAAAATAGTTTGTGACATGTTTTGATAGTTTATGATATTTTGTTTATTTCGATTTTTCATTTATAAATGTTGTGATCGAACCACGGAGGTTCGGTTTAGGGCTGAGCTAATTTATAGGATAGTTCTGGATGGTTTGTGTATGTTTTTAAATAATTTTGCAGGTTTTTGGTTTGTCAGTATAATAGGGGAAACTCTGCCGAAATTTTGGTAGAGTTTCGAATTAATTAGTTTAAAACCTCCCAACTTATTCAATCCGAGCTCAAAATAACATAGAATTCATAATCTCTCTTTCATTTTGATTTCCGTCGTCCTTTATCAATAACTCTTCCAAACTTTCATTTCTCGCTCTCATTCAGCGAAATGTCCAATCCAAGTAGAGATTGGATCACGGAGAATAATCGGGTGACATTGCAGTACAAAACCGGTGTTAACGAGTTTATTCGCGCTGCAAGAAGATTCCCTAACGAAATTGGCAAATATCGGTGTCCTTGCAAACCTTGCAACAACGTGAGATGGCACGACATCGGGGTTGTCAGGAATCATTTGCTGAACAAGGGGTTTACCCCAGGCTACACAAAATGGTATCATCACGGCGAGCTCGAGCGTGTCGTACTTCCTCATGAAGAAGATTCCATCGGAGGAACAGATCAGAGAGGAATATGAGGATTGCACGGTGCTGTGGAGGATATCAGGGATCACGAGGATTTCGACGATGCTACGGAGCCGACCCAGAGCGAGGTGCGTGCAGAGGAGCAAGTGGAAGACCTCTTCGCCGAGTTGGAAGCAGAATTGTACCCTGGATGCAAAGAGTTTTCTTCTTTGTCGTTCTTGGTTTCGTTGATGCACCTCAAAGTCACGAACCATTGGACGAACAAGTCTTTTACAGAACTCTTGCAGCTCTTGAAGAAGTCTCATCCAGCTGGTAATCGAATTCCGGAGAAGCATTACGAGGCAAAGGCGAAGCTGAAGCGTTTTGGCATGGGATACGAGATGATCGATGTGTGTATTAACGACTGTGTCCTATTTCGAAAAGATCTCGCGGAAGTTGACGTGTGCCCAGTATGCAACGAGAGCAGATGGAAGCCAACTGGGAAAATGATACCGCAAAAGATTTTGCGATATTTTCCCCTGAAAGATCGATTGAAGCGGTTGTACGCGTCTCGACACACGTCGCTTTTGATGCAGTGGCACGAAAGAGATCGCGTCAGGGAAGTTGGTGTTCTACGACATCCTGCGGATGGTACGACGTGGAAAAACCTGGACGAGAGATACCCAGGCTTTGCTGCAGAGCCTCGAAACGTGCGACTTGGACTAGCTGCGGATGGATTCAATCCGTTCGGAGAAATGAGTTTATCGTACAGCATGTGGCCTGTGGTACTAACTGCGTACAACTTGCCGCCTTGGTTATGCATGAAGAAAGAGTACTTGATGCTGACGCTTTTGATCCCGGGGCCTCACTCACCAGGAAAGGACATGGACGTGTTTTTGCAGCCAATTGTCGAAGAGCTGAAAGAACTGTGGGAGACCGGATTCCGCGTTCGAGATGGCGCCAACGATGAAGTGTTTCGATTGCGTGCCGCGCTACTTTGGACGATTAACGATTTTCCAGCTCGATCATATTTATCGGGATGGAGTGGCCAAGGGTATCTCGCTTGCCCGACGTGCAACCTTGACACGCCGTCTTTGAAAGTCAGAAACAGGATCGTCTACTACGACCATCGTCGATTCTTGCGTACGCGTCACCGATTGAGAAAAAGCACGGATCACTACAAGGATCGCCACGAGAAACGCAGTAAACCCGAGAAGTTGACTCCGCAAGACATACTCGCTCAGTTGGCTAGTGTGTCTTGCACGACAACTGGCAAACATGCTGGCTCCGTGGGCAAAAAACGAAAGCGAGCCGAGTGCGAACTAAATTGGGCCAAGAAAAGCATCTTTTACGAGTTGCCGTACTGGTCAGATTTGGAGTTGAAGCATAACATGGACTTCATGCACATAGAGAAGAACGTGTGCGAGAATCTTCTCGGAACCTTGCTCAGCTTAGAAAAGAAGAACTACGACACAGATAAGGCGAGGTTTGATTTGATGGACTTGGGCATCAAGACCGCTCTCCACTTGAAAAAACAAGGGGATTCGTGGTACAAACCGCGAGCATCGTACACCTTAACCCTTGTTCAGAGGCAGCGATTTACCGAGTTCCTCCAATCTGTCAAATTTCCAGATGGGGTCGCTGGGAATTTGAAGAAAAACGTGACTGCTGATGGAAAACTCACATGTTTGAAGTCGCATGATTGCCACGTGATCTTGCAGAGGTTGTTGGCTGTTGGTATTCGTCCTTTTGTGCCAAAAGAAATACATCAGACGATCTCCGAGCTTTGCAACTTTTTCAAGCTGATAAGTTCGAGAACCTTGAGAGTAGAAGATCTTGAAAATGCGCAAGAGTCTATCATCGAGATCTTGTGTAAGCTTGAGATGATATTTCCACCAGCTTTTTTCACGATCATGATTCACGTGGCGATTCATCTACCAGATGAAGCGTTGTATGACGGCCCGGTGCATATGCGGTGGATGTACCCATTTGAGAGATACCTTGGGACATTAAAACATTTTGTCAAAAATAGAGCTAGACCAGAAGGCTCTATTGCGGAAGCTTATGTTGTAGAAGAAGCTCTGACGTTCGTTGCAAGGTATCTTGAAGATAAAAAAAGTGTAGATGAAGTTCAAGTGCAAGAGCTCTCTTTTTTTCGATCCGAGATGTGTGTGCCTTATGGGATGATGAAACCGATAGTATTAGACGATGAACAGAAAGAGAACGCGGAGTGGTAAATCTATACCAACTGTCCTGAAGTGGATCCATATTTGACGTAAGTTATCGTTGGGAATGTGTTTCAATTCATTCTTTTTTATATATTGCTATTGAAGTAATGTTTTTAATAACAGCGAGCATTTGGATCTCTTGAGCGAATCTGGAGTTCGCGATATTGAAGCGGAGCATAGAAAGAGGTTCAAAATTTGGTTTAAGAAGAAGGTAATAACACAATATCAATGCAATTTTTTGATAAACGCACAAGTGCTAATCAATGCTTTCTTTCGTAATCAGATTTTTGATATGAAAGCTAGTGGTTCTGACGTGTCTGACGAGCTCTATTCGCTTTCTATCGGTTCCCTTCAAGTCGCCTATCAATATCCGAGTTGCTTTGTAAATGGCGTGAAGTTCATCACTCGTCGTCGCGATAATCAACGAGTCACTCAAAATAGCGGTGTATGTGTACTTGTGGATGATTTCACTTACTATGGTCGAATGGAAGACGTCATCGTCGTGAACTATAGGCATAACTGTAGTGTTGTATTGTTCAAATGCATTTGGTACGGTGACAAGTATCATGCAAACCGACTAGTGCACACCGATAAGACTACTGGAGAAACGAATGCTTATACTGCGAAACAGTGGTTTAAAGAGGAGCCGTACGTACTCGCGACTCAAGTGAAACAAGTTTTTTACATCGAAGATCTTATTAAAGGCGGCGACTGGGAAATCGTCCAGGAATGCAATCATCGAGGGATTTGGGACATTCCTGAAGTTGACCCCTCCAACTCAGCCTCGATCCCATTGACTATAGAGTTGTCAAACATCGAGCGTTTGAATCATCGACACGAAATCGATGAAGCTGAGTTAGTGACTGTCGTTGACGATGATGAAGAAGACGATGATGAAAATGAGAGACATGTCGTTTTTGAGGGAGAAGATGTTGATGTCGATATAGAAGATGATATTAACATTATAGGCATAGATGATGATGAATGATTAATATCTTTTTTGTATGTTTATTTACTATATAATGTAACCACGGTTTTCCTCCGCCATATGTGAGGTTTGTTAATAATAAAATCCGTGGTGCCGTACACGTTTTTTTTAAACAGAAAACTAATATTTATTTACTAATATTGTTCACATCTTACAGGATGTCAGATGCAGGTGGAGCAGGTGGAGATGAGTCTCCGCTACACCGTTCAGGAGCAGGTGGAGATGAGTCTCCGCTAGAGACACCGGGTTCCCAAGGTCCTAAGAAAACAAGGGGACCAACAACCGGGTCTACTTCGGCAAAAGCAGCGCATGGGGTACCCGGTGCGAAAGTTGTTAGGTACGACCCAATCAACCAAACTTTCTACCAGGACGTAAGAAAAACAATAAAAAAGGTAGGAGTATTCAACAACCGCGTCAGCGCTTTGGTGAAATTCCATATCCCGGTCACACTTCGTGATTGGAACGAAGTGACGCCGCAGATGTTGGGCAATATTCTGAGCGCACTTCGTTCCGAGTACACTTTCGTGTACAAGGATGATGAGACCGACGAGCTGCTTCCGGCGGATTGCTATCGTCATCAGATTGACCAGACTATCATTCGCGATGCAAAGCGTATGAGGCGCAACCAAAAGTCTAGATTATCAGGGACTTTCTTAGGAAAATGTTGTGGGCAAATGAATGTCGCCAAGAAAGAAATCCCAAAAGGATATCAAAAAGACGATTGGGAGAAGGTGATAGAGAAGTTCGCAACTGACGATTGGAAGGTAATGTATAATTCTAAAAATTATGTTATCTTCTATGAAATCGAATTATAATGCAATTTAATATGTGCAGAAAAAGTCTACTCGCAACAGAGACAATTCCAAGAACAAGAAAACGAAGTCCACACAAGGGTCGATTTCTTTTTTGGCTCATCGACATTTGAACGTAAGTTTATTCTAATTTTGTAATTTTTTTTTGCAATAAATACATTACTCATATTTTCATAAGAACTGCAGAGTAGGGAAGATGGGACTTTGGCCTCGGCGTTAAACACGTGGGAGAAAAAACATCAAGACGATCAAGGCAATTGGACGACAGCTTGGGCGCAACAAGCATTTGTAAGTTACTTGTGTTAATTACTTAATAATCAAGTTTCGATAATCTTAATAATTTTTTTAACATATGTTTGAAGGCGCGAATTATGACTCAAGTCGAGGATATGCAGCGACAAGCAGCGGAGTCAGGCCAAATGTTTGACATAGACCAGGCGGAGAAGTACGCGATGGATACTATTCTCGGGCAACGTCGAGATTGGTATGTCGGGATAGGTCCCTCAATCCCGAGATCCTCGTATCTCTTGGCTCAGGCTCAGGACGACAGCTCGTCCTCAGGTTCTTCATCGACGCGCGTTCCAGATCCAGTGATTAGCGAGCTACAAGCAGCGTTGGCCGCACAACAAGCTCAGATGGAGGCGTTTCAGCGACAGTTCTTTGCCTACACACAGCAGCATCCGTCTCCCATGCAGACATCCCCCGCGATGATGCACCCTGGCACGACGCCGCCATCAGCTTCAATGCCGAATGTTCAGACGCCGGCATCCGCTTCAATGCCGAATGTTCAGACGCCGCCATCCGCTTCCATGCCAAATGCTGATCAGACGCCAGGTTCGGTAGAATTTCAGCGACATCGTTCGAGCGGCAGCGCATCAGGTCGCCAAGGCGCACGAGCAAGATCTGGCGGAAGAGGAGGCCGTGCATTCCAGAATTGGCAGACTTCGAATGAAAAAGGGAAACAAAAAGAATAAATTGTAATTTTTTTAATTTATTGAATGTAAATTATCAAATTTTATGAATTTAATATTATTATTTATATACTTATTCTAATTAATATTATTCAAATTATTTATTTAATTTAACAAAAAAATTATTTAATTCATTTTTTAAATTATAATTTTTATATATTTAAATAGCTGATTCTATTAGAATCAGCATTTAAAAAAAAATAACTACAGACAATCAGATGCGACTAGTCGCATCTGATACTTTCGCGGGAAGAGTATTAGATGCGACTAGTCGCATCTGATTGTACTAACACCCGCCAAATATTTTGCGGGAAATTACTATCAGATGCGACTAGTCGCATCGGATACTCTTCCTGCGAAAGTATCAGATGCGACTAGTCGCATCTGATACTATAATTCATGCTTTAATTTCTTATTTTGAGGGATATTTAGGTGCGACGTTTGGTGCGACTTGTCGCACCTAAAATGTCGCACCTGATAGTGATGACTTTCAGGTGCGACTAGTCGCACCTAATATCATCAGGTGCGCACTTTCAGATGCGACTTTGTCGCATCTAAAGTCGCACCTGATGATACTTTCAGGTGCGACATTTATGCTTTCAGGTGCGACTTTTGTCGCACCTGATGCTATCAATTGTACTAGTGTACATTGTGATTCATATTGCAGAAGCTCGTAATATCGTGTGTACTATATTTGTAAGAATTGCAAGAGAGGTATGACGGAATCTCCAATCTGATGAGGTTTTAGGCTGTAAGTTCATTGTGGATAAGATTAAAGAAAATAAAAACTCGAGAGGGGTTTGTAAACTTTGAGACCGAAATATAATTTTCTTGATTATTTAGCGAATTACTATTCACTCCCTTAGATATAAGCGTTTAATTGCCATCAAAATAGATTATCAGTTTCGATATTGATTAATTATTAGAAAAATTGACAACAATAGTACCAATTGTTTGTCACCTATCAAAAAAATCAACATAAACTCAAATATTGACACATCTAGTACCAAATCAGTCACGAACTAAGTTGATTTCGTTACACATTGGTCACGAATTGACTGCAGTTCGTGACCGATTTAGTACCAAATGTTTTAATATTTGAATTTTGTTTGATTTTTTATAAGTGACAAATAAATGGTATTCCTGCTGTCAATTTCTCTAATTATTATGCTATTAGGTGGATATCATCGCTTGTGATCTCATTGTTAAAGCTTCTCCAATGCATAACTTTATAATTCTATAAATAGAGTTAAACTCTACAATGGTAAAACTCTATAGCTTTATATTTTGTACAACTTTTACATCAAATGTTTAAGCATTATTTTAAGGGGCAATTAGGTCAGTAACTTAATAGTCAACCTTCATTTCCACCAAGCCGAAGTTAATTAAATTAATTAACTGAACAACTAATTTAATTAACTTCGGCTTGATTAACTATTTTCCTAATAAAATGAAACTTATGCTAGATCTTTAAAAAGCAGCAAATTAGTTAGCTGCAACAAATACTTGTTATTCTAATATAACTAATTCACAATCCATAATTACAAGTACATATTTTAGTTAATCCAATTAATCAATAAATTTTTTTTGGAGTTTTATTCATAATCCAAATTAATTTCTTAAATACCACTCAAATTAAACCGATAATTAAAAAAAAGTTTATCGATATCAAACCAAATTAAGCCGATAATTAATAATAATAATAATTTATAGATACCAAATCAAATTAAGTCAATATTTAAAAGATACTACTACTATAAATACTATTACTACAAAAATTTTAACATTACAAGAAAATACTACTACAAAATAAATACTACAAAAAAACATAGTTAAACTTATAGAACAACAAATAGCAATAAATTAACTTATAGAAATTAATTTAATTAATAATATGTAATTTTCATTTTTCATGTTTATATATTTTTAATGGTGTATTGTTTATTTCTTAAAAATATTGTATTATATATATAATGAAGTTTATTAATTTTTTATTTTTATTAATCATGTTTTTTTCAAATAATTTATTATAGATTTATACTATATGTTACACATAATTAATAAATAAAATACAGTTATATTTTTATATATGTAATTAGACATAACTAAATAACTAATAAAATTAAGACACTTAGGTCTTGTTTGGTGGTCCTTTCAAAAAGTGTTTTTCACTTTTTCAGTTAAAAAAATAGGAAAGAAAAGTTGAAAGTGGTGTTTGGTTAAACTTTTCGGGTAAAATTTTTAAAAAATTTTGGAAATTGTTTTGAAAAAAGGTCAAAGAAATTGAAAACAAGCCCAAGGTGTTTTTCGAAATTATTTCTCGCGTGTACTCTGTCATTCCTCTCTCATTGTCGGGAAAAAAAAAACTGAAGAGTCTTTTCCTTCGTCTGTGCTTGCAGGTAGCCCCGAGGTGAAGAAGAAGAAGAAGACGAGGGTTAGAGATTGATAATGGTGGTTCGATGGTTGATTCTCGATTGTGTGGATGTTCGTTCGTTTTTTTTTTTCTTCTGTGTTGCAGGTGGATGAGCGCGTGGGAGAAGAGAAGCAGAGGAAGAATAAGAAAAGAAAGAAAGAAGAGGAGAAAAGATTGAACAAGCTCTCGGCCACAGAACCAAGCTCGTGAGCAATCTCCGAGCCACAGCTCTTCAGCGCGAGGCCCAGACGAGCTAACCCAGCCGTCTCTCACGTGAACCGCCGCCGTGGAACGAACCCGGGCGCGCGACCGCCGTGAAGGCTGAGCCGCTGCAAGTTGGAGAGGACGCCGGCGAGTGAGAAGGTGAACGCCGGAGGGGTTCAATTCCTCCAGAAACGAGGTGAGGTTTTTTTTTCCCGAATTGAAATTCAAGATGTTAGGGTTTGAGGTTTTGGGTTTGGGGCTTTTCTTAATCCGAGTTGTTTATGAGGTTAATGGTTGGTGGAGCTTGATAATCGATGTTGATGATTTGAAATGAAGAAATTGAACTCGAATTTGGTTGGGTTTTGTTGTTATAGCCGTGTGACTTGTCTTGGTTGTGTGTTTGTTGTGGCCGTGGGCTTGGTTTTGGCTGTGTGTTTCGGTTTGACTATGTTGTCATGATCTCTGAGCCTCGGGTTGGTTATTGTGTGTGAACGTTTTTGGGTGTTAGTATTTAGTTACTCGGATTCGGGTTATGTTTACTTGAATTTGTTCGGGTTTGAGATGTCGGGTTTTGGATTTTGGAATTGATACGAGTTTGAAATTGTGAAATTGACTCGTTATCGGATTCGATGACTTGATTACAGATTTGGACGAATGAGCAGGAACCGGCAGAGTCGAAGGCAACGAAGCCGGAGTTTGAAATTTTCAAGAAAAGAGTTATCGTAGTTAAAGCTCGATAAACTCGTGAGTTTTTTAAATCGCTTAGTGCGTTTAAATGCTCTTAGATTTGATTATGTGATGTATTTCTTGTATTTAAATAAATAATTTATGATTATTTATTTAACAACGTTTAAGAATTAGATTTGATTCGCTTTGGAATTCTCGGTTACTTTTTATTCGGATCAATTTATTTAAGACTCATAAGCGTCAGAAGTTGGTGGACCGTCGTACACAAGCGCAACTACACAAGCTCGACGTGCACATTCCGAGCTTAGAGATTTTATTGCTCAAGCTATGTGGGATGATTATGCAGAATGATTTCATATTTATGATGACAAAAAAAATTTTGTATTCAATCTAAACAATAATGTCATATTTATATTTTGTGTAGTTAAATTTATGTTTAAAATTTTTTTTTTGAGTTAAGAATTGTTTCCATGTACCAAACAGGTTTCACTTTTCATTTTTTCAACAAAAAAAAAAAGTGAAAAATGTACCAAACAGTTTTTCCAGTTTTTTCAATTTGTCAAAAACAAAAATGAAAACTGTACCAAACAACTTTTTGAAAACAACTACAAAACAGTTTTTCAGTACAACTACAAAAATTAGAAAACATAAAACAAAAAACAGTTTGAGTTAACTACCAAACACAACCTTAATCTAAAAATATTTTAGATTAAAAAGCCTAACCAGAAAGCATATTATTATAATTTTTTTTAGTCTAAGATATAGTGTAGTACCATCGGAACAAAAAAAATAGTGTAAAAATTACACCATATATAGTGTTAATATTTGAGATGCTCTTATAATCCTCAAAATTGCATGGACTATTCAATCTATTATTCAAAGTTCAAACAATACTCTGAGCATTTATAACTCCACATAATTACAATTACTTGTATTAATTTTTACAGAATTAGATTATACTTTTCAAATCCATACCATCAATATTCAATATTTATAGACATGATTTTGAGATAACTTCATATTCTAAATATATTTGTGCCAACCGTTATGTGGGAAGCTCCCGTATATTAGCTTTTAAGAGTAAATATTACCAAAGCAGATGTTTCCAAAAGAGCTTAATACTGGCAAAATTAGTGACCAGTTTTGACCCAACAAGTCTCTATAACTTAAATTAATAATAATATTAAATTTTTTATCAACTTTGTTCTAGGGTGTAGTTGGCCTCTATTGTCTCCGCTTTATGCATCATTTTTAAGTTGATAGAACTGAATTCACTAAAATGCAATTTAAATATTAAAAAAAAGTTAACTTTTGCGCGACAGATAAATCTATCGCACATGTGGCAAAAGCACGAGATCTACTTTTACCGGGTGAAAATGTACGATGTGTGACTGATAATCTGAAGCTCAATGTTTTAGCGGTATTGAATTTTCTGCACCTGAATGTGAGCATAAATATATGTCGCGCATAATGATTGCGCGACCGATTAAATGCTGCGCAGTATATATTTATGTTGCGCAAAATTTGACATTTTTGTGTATATAAATATGAAAAATTATACGGATTAAACCACTTTAAACGTGAAAATTATAATTTATCCACTGTTTCAGCTAAGTTTCAAACATAGCCACAATTGATGACGTGACTTTAATTAGTCATTTAACAAATTATATATTTATCCTTTATTTAAAAGTCGATTGAATATCACATGTATCTAAAGTTTGACCGCCGCTAAATATTGAAGCTTTAATACACGTTGTAGCCAACATTTCACAATCAGATCTATATATATCTCTCTCTCTCTCTCTCTCTCTCTCTCTCTCTCTCTCTCTCTCGTCACTCCGACCACGACCACCCTCAATTCTCTTTCTTTTCACTCCGACCACCACCGACGCAGACCACCAGACCATCGCTCGCTACTCTCTCCATCCACCATCGGCGCAGACCACAAGACCACTGTGTTCTTTCCTTCGCGCGAGACCACATATCTGCGCGACCACCCAAATCCGCTACAATTGCCTCATCTCCCTCCGCCGTGAATCGGAGACCACAAGAGACCGCCAAAATCGCCTATTTATTTTGGTTTATTTTGTTGTACACACTTTATTACGCGCTAAAATCGCCTCTTTATTTTGGTTTATTTTCGTTAATTTTGTTGTACACACTTTATTACACGCTATATAAATTTATTCCATCATATATTTTATGTCATGTTCTGTAGGTTAGTTAGTTGCTCTGATTTGATATGGATTTGATTTTCATTGACTTTCTTTTCAATACACACGAATATATCTCCTTAACTAAGAAGTACTTATGTTTTTTTTAACGTATGAAAAATGTTTATAATATGCATAAAAAATTATAATTATTACAGCCCTAAAATTTGAAAATGCATAATTTATAAATAAAAATTAACAAAAATTTACTGATGATTCCCAAGTTAGTTATTTTAATCAATATTTAATTTATTTCCTATATTATATTCATTAATGATTTTCCTTTTAAATATTCAAATTTGAATCCAATCGTGTACTAAGCATGATGACGTTGTTGACTTTCTTATTAGTAGGACTCAAATGTTGGCTACTGTTTTATTTTCACTAATTTAAACCACACAAGGGTATATTCGATATTTCATAGTCGTAAATTTCAGTAAATTCGTAGATTACAAAATTTATCAAACGTGGGCTAGATCTTAAAAACCACGTTTCAAAATGGATACATTGCTAGTTGCCATATAGATATTTATTTATAAAATCAAATGCAATATTTTAAAATTTTATAATTTCATTTTGATCAACCACGAGTTACCAAATATAATAACAAAAATAAAAATGATTTTTATCAGTTGTCAACGATCTGTTTATGTGAGAGAGGGAGCCACATGACAAGTGGGTCCCACATATGTGAGAGCATTAGCGACCTTTGACTAATCCTGGCATTGGAAGCTAACGGAAGTTTCACTTCCAATGACTGAAAATTCCGATTCTTAACGGAAGTAAGGCTTCCCCGTTAAGGACTGGAATTTCGGCTTATTGGAAGTGGAAGCTTCCTTTCGATAACTTTCGGTACTATTGACGGAACAAAAAAATTTAAACCTAAAATATATCATTTTATATAAAAAAAAATTCTAAAAAATTGAGATGAATAGTACTGAAAGATACTGGAAATTTCAATTCCGTTAACCGCAGAATTTTCGATTCCGATGAAAAAATACTGGAAGAAATGAAATTTCCATTTCCTTCTTCCTCTTCTGTTCCAATGCCCAAGAATGCCTTTGACTGCTGTTGTATATCTGTACAAAATATCTCATGACATCATCATAGTCACCCATAGAGATTATGGTAGTTAGTCACTAAAACAACAAGTTGCCAATTAACTAAGAAACTTTATTTGTCAATTTCCTATATTAATCAAGTCAACTAATGGTACCTTTCTTAGGCCCTGTGTGTTCTTCTTTGTCATTCACAGCTCATTGGACATAAATTCGGATTACAACAAGTTAAGCAAACAATAAGCCTTTGGTGATTATCATGATACAAATTGAATATCGAGAAAGCTACATCATTTCCCATGCTAGTGAAGACTATGAGACCGCCAATTAATCTTATATGCTCATATTTAAATGTAAATGCACTCTTTAACGGAACAAAGAATTTATGGCATGAGACATCCACATCAACAACTTATTTATTGCAATCTATACCTATTTGCTCCGCTGCCATATTCTTCTTGCACCCATTTGTGGCTACAAAGAATTGTGGCAAACAATAAATAAAATAAAAATATATTTTTTTCTTCCTCCTCCTCACGACCAAAACTGAAGAATAATATTCAAAATATTCCCCCCTTAACCAACATATTTTCATTTATCTGCATGCATGCACGTAATAATCTCCGCATAGAAAAACCAACAATTATATGGATGTCCTCATTTCCAAAGTAGTTATGCTAATAATTATATTAAAAGAAAAATCAATTTTTACTGAAGAAAATATAATACAATATACATGCATGCATGTGAGAAGGAGAGGAGAGACAAGGATGACCCAAGTTGATGAAATGTCTTTGTCAAAGGGGTGTGGCAAAGAGGGGACAGGCTGATATATAAGCTTAATTGGTTTCTCAAGTAAACCAAAAATGTGGGGTCTCAACTCTCAACTCTCCCAATTGGCTCACCATGCCAACCTTTGTCAAACCACCACAAAATTGCTTCTCACACATCTCTCTCTCTCTCTCTATACTATTTTCCTCTCCTATTTAAGATCCCAATTGTTAAACCATTTTGTTAACCCAAGACAACACAAATACAAACCTATTTTGGTCCAAAGAGTCTCTCTCTCTCTCTCTCTCTCTCTCTCTCTCTCTCTCTCTCTCTCTCTCTCTCTCTCTCTCTCTCTCGAAGAAAAGCAATTAAAAGGATATAAAAATATGGCAAGCGCAAATGCATTCTCGACAAGGAGTTCAAAGACGAGGACGTGGCCAAGATGTTCGAAGCAGATAAGAGAGCAAAGGGCAAGGCTTTACATTATATGGAAATGTACTGTGCTTCTTCTCTTCTGGGATGACTAGACACACCTCTTTCTCTCTCTTCATCGACCCTTTTTGAGCTCTCATCGGAATTTTTTTTTTTTTTTTGGTGTCCTGTTTTTTCTTCTTTAACTTGAGAAGTATATAGTTTAAAGTGGGCAGTGACTGTAGGCAATTTTTTGCTTCCCTGGTTAGAAATTAGACAGAGCATGTACGTAGCAAGAAGAAGATCATGTACATTTTGGCATATAGAAGAGTCTTTTTATAATATAACACACTTGATTTTGTTTAGTGTTTTCTTTCATTGGTCTCTTCTTGAGGTTCTATGTTGACCATGGTTGTATAGAAATTCATATAATCATGATGAAATCATGAAACCGAAACAGGATCCATAAATTAATCAGCAGCATATATTATTTTTCCACAAAAATAGGTTAGTTAATAATCTATTTTTTGGGCCCTATAAATATAAAGTGGTTGGATTGAGCATCTAAAGATCCTCCAGCTATGGCGATTTGCAAGGCATCTTATCAATTGGACTGTCACTCAGGTTCTCTTTTCCACAATAAATATATCTGAATCAAGTCTCCAAATATCAATTTTGTGGAATAGAAACGGCCAGGTGTCACAGTGGTCACGGAAAACTCGGAGTGGTTTTGAGAAATCATTAACTAAATGAAATGAAAGTCAGTTTTGATTTTAACTAATTGGATGTGTTTAAAAATTAAAACTGGGTCACTGACTCATGATTTTTAGATTTTAGTTTCCCCTTAAATTTGAGAAGGAAACCCAATTTTTATAACCTGACTAGAATGACTTTCTAATTAATAACAAATCAGACTGTTTAATCACTTGAATAATGATTAAATGAAACGGGGATATTGAATTTATTTTAAAACTATAATTGATTGTTCAGTTAAATTTAACTGATAACCAAAGATTAATCAGAGTATTAATGGGAAAAAAAAATTATAGCAAGCAACGTACAAGTACAAGGAAAGAAGAGCAAAACAAGTGGGAGCCAATGCTCGTATGTTCACAGATGATTTATGAAACTCGTTATCAAACACCTTGATGGCACTTCATCGATCAACTCGATTGCACGCTTTGCAAGTATAGGCTTTATTTTTCCATGGATACCCCATCACTTCACTACAATATCGCATTGCTCGAAAAGGAGAGAGAGCCCTGTGACCAATTAAATGACATTACTTTAGGACAGGGTGTATCATCTACCCTGGTCCTAAAGGAATTTAATCAACCCTTGGGAATTTAAGTACGCCTAAGACATTGACATTTGCAAAGGCCTGGGTATTTAACATTCTTTATACATGCAAAAACATTAGTGATTTCACCCGAGCCATACATAATGCCTCTTATAACACCACATCGATATCTTACATAGAAAACCATCTCAACAAGCAAATCTAGGGGTAATTCTTCACCAAAACTATGCAGCGCACTTTATACACTTTTTTGGTTCAAAGTACAAACCATAATTTACATTTTAAGGCCGTACATTTCCTCTATCCGAGCCACCGTAGCTTAGACGAACAGCTTGAACCAGCAATGCAATGTCGAACCACACATCATACACCAACATGCCGGTTTTGATGGAACTTCACGTCGGAGAGATTGCTTAAGTGCTCTTTGCTCTTAGACTTCTTTATCATGCGAAGATCAGGCATCAAATGATGAGGATTGAGCTGAGCCAGTGTGGATTGTGAGCTTTTGAAAGCATGGTTTGAGATTCTGCGATTTCAGCGCAGAATTCCGTGAACCGCAAGCGGTTTAAACAAAATTGCTATCTTTCAGAAAAAAAAACTGCAACAACGCAAAAACTATAGAAAACACGCAAAAGTTTAATTTTTTTTTTTTTTAATTTTGAGTTCCTCTGCGGCACGTGGTTCACCAACAAAATCAAAGTTGCGGTACGCTAGCAGTAAGCAATTACTCAATTCTTGTATAAGTCTTCTTCGATTTAAAAAACTATCTACCTACTACAGTCTCGACTTTCCATATTGTTATGCATTTTATTATATTTCCGTGGATTTCAAACATACAACCTAGTCGGTCTGCAATGATTAGCTTTCTCAGAGATGTATCGTTATTCCCTGTACTGCAAAAAGCTTAATGATGTTGTGCATGATATTCTAGTAAAAAAAAAAAAAAACACAAAAAAGACTTCATTCTGGACTTTTTGCTATGCGGAGTACAAAATTAATGTAGTTTCTAAGCTTGTTCTGCAGTTTTGACGACATAGACATATCTAATTGCCTAAGCACTTAAACTCGTATAAATCAAACGTTCAAAAAATGACGGCAAGGCCTATATTTCCTTTTTTTTTTTTTTTAATATGAAAACTGCTTCGTTACTCCACAGTCTCACAGCAAGTAACTTGTCGCACAAGGGACGGGTTTCACCAACAATAAAGAACGCAGAGATCGAGAATTGCAAAGCCCATCGACAGATTTCATGTGCATCATAATTAATGATCCTATGACTCCACACAAAGGTTTACAAAATTAAAATCACCAACTCTAGATCTATTCCATAACCAGGCACGCTCTGATCATAATAAACGAGTCTTTCTCACCTTCGGTCTGGCTCCAATTTCTGTTGAGCCCGTAGCAACTCTTCCACTGCTTCTTTACCGCCCAAGCTTTCCCAGTTCCGACCGAAAGCCGCCACGAACAAGAATCGTCGTAAAAGAGAACAACCGGAGAACAGACTCAGATTATTTTCCAACAATCTTCTTCTTTGGCAAGCGCGTCGCCAAATCCCAACCTATCGTATAACAGTTTCGTTACAGAAAAACAATGGAAAGAAAGTAAGCTCATCGAATTCTTTCTTTTCTTTGATTCACCTCCCTAAATCGCTCCAAGGTAAAAAAAAAAACGCGTTATATTGGAATCAATGATTCGGAGGCAGGGCGTGGCGGTATCGGGTCCGGGCGAGGCGGAGACAGTCGAGCCAGTGGAGAGTCTGGGCGTTGGGGTCGGTCTCGGCGACGACGTCGGAGACGGTGATCTGAGTGTGGCCTCTGTAGGTGGCGAGGCGGCCGCGGACTCTGGCGACGGAGCCAAGGGCGGCGGCGTCGGCGGATCGGAGGGCGGCGTCGGCGGCGAGGCGGAGATCTTGGGGGCTGAGGCGGGAGAAGTAAGGGGACGTCAGGTGGTTGAGCCACAGCACGCAGACGACCAGGGCGGTGCCGTCGTCGACGGCGAACTTGAGGAACTTGTCGGGCTTGAGGTCGCGGGAGACGACGGTGCCGACGGCCTCGGCGCGTGAGACGGACGCGCCGCCGGGGGAGAGGCGGAGTGAGGAGCTGCCGTGGGATTGGGAGAGGGACAGGAGTGAGGAGGCGAGGAGCTTCACGTGGGTGTTGCGGAGAGGCTGCTGCCCATCCATTTTAGCTTACCTTTTTTTTTTTTTTTTTCTAACAACAATACAAATATAAGGGTAAATACTTTTGGGAAATTGATAGCAGTAATATCATTTGTTTGTTATTTATCAAAAATCAACCAAAAGTTAAATATTGACACATTTAAATCAAATCGGTCACGAATTGCAACCAGTTCTTGATCAATGTGTCACGAAATCAACTTAGTTCGTGACTGATTTGATACTGAATGTGTCAATATTTGAGTTTTAGTTGATTTTTGGTAAGTGACAAGCAATTGGTATTATTGTTGTCAATTTCTCAATACTTTTTAGTACCCAAAATAAATATATATATATATATATATATATATATAAAGAGAGAGAGAGAGAGAGAGAGAGAGAGAAACTCAGCAAAATGTAAACTATATTTTTTAATTGCAAAAAACATCAATTTACAAACAGGGATTAAACTCTCGCGCGAGATGAAGAAATCTCGTGCGAGATCTCGCGTTTTTAAGAAGCGCAAGACGGGTACGTGAATATCTCGCGAAGTGTATTAAATCTCGCAAAATCTCGTCATGTTTCTCGCGTCTCCCTTGATCTCGCGCGAGATATTCATTTGCCGTCCGCCGGATGTTCATTTCTGTTCAAATCTCACCGTTTTTCACAATTTCCACGAGGTAAGTGTTCAGTCTTATTTTTAATTTTTTTAGTTGATTTTTGAATGGATTTTTCGCCCAGTTTAGACTTTAGATGTTGATTTTTGAATGATTGTTAATGAAATTATGATGTACGAAGAAGAAGAAGATATAAATTTTGATTTTTAAGTATTTGTTCACTTGATTTTATATGGATTTTTATTTGAATAATTAGATGTTGTTAATGTTGATGTTGTTGTTTTGAAATGAGTTTTTTTTAATACGAATTTAAATATTTATTTTGTTGATTTAGATGTAATTTGTAATTAATTTGATCAAATTATGTATTGATTTGTACTCTATTTAGAATTCTATGTGTGAAATGTTGAAAACTTTATTTTAAAATTTAATATTTTGTGTATTCTAAATTTAAACAAAATCCTAATTTTAAAGTTGTTTAAATATCCTGTGGAATATTTTTTTTTAGCGGTATATCCCACAGAATGCGATTTATCAGACGGTACGAGATATCTCGAACGTTCATCAAATATTACGAGATACCAAGATACGAGACGAGATACCCCCAAAATTAAAAGTGCGATATGACCGCGAGATGCGAGATTTTAATCCTTGTTTACGATGAGAGGTGTCTAATTTTGGTCTCTTATCCCCTTATATGAGTTCCTTATATTATAGAGAAATGATATTTAGTTATGTGTTTTTTTTTTTGCTCCATATATTTATAGTGGATGATACACATTACATTACCGCTGATGCGCTGTTAACAGATGTTGAATTTTGTTTTAGTGATAATCAGTTTAATATCATTTTCCTTTTGAGGGAATCTATCTATGCGAATGGCTATTGAATGAAATTGTATGATTCTCTCTTTTAAAAGAAAAATGATCGTAAAGCAACATGAATCTAGGTCAGAGTAAATTTAATTAACTATTAATGTTTTTTTTTTTGTATCTTGTGCATACATCTGATTGAAAGAATGACATAAAATGCATTATAATTTGATCACTCGTTTAGTTCTTTCGGAAAGTCTACAATAATTGATAGTAATATTCAAACAATTACAACCCGATAACCATAAAAAAAATATGATTGTTGAAGTAGTATATACATCAATCAAACATGAAATTCTAATTGAGATAATAAAAGTTTAATAATTTATCTCCAATTCAATGCAAAACAAATACAACATGACAATAGCATAAATTACCAATAAACAATAAACAAAAGAGATTTATAACTAATTAGACCACTTTAAACATGTGATTTTGGATCTAATCTACGTTTGACAATTTGTAATGATATAGCTAAATGGTTTATGTGGCAATAATTAAGATCTGATTTGCCCTTATTTATTAACGAATTCGTCACTTAACCTCTCCTATTTTTTTATGATAATTTTTTTTGCATTAAAACTTCAAAAATTCGTATTTTTCTCATACTAACTCGAAATTGATTGATTTTAGATCCTACAAATTCGTGGCGTCGAGATCTTAAAAAATAGACCCATTGTGTTGACAACCGTCACCGCCAACTACCATCATCCCACTCTTGTCGCCACACGAGGCATTTTGTGACAGATCAATGACATATTAGTCACAAAAATCTAAAAGGTTTATGATTGATCAGTTCGAAATATAACAATTTTATTATCGATTTGTCACAAAATTCTAATTTATAATGAAAATTGGAGAATTTATGATCGATTTATCACCGAATCTAATAATTTGGTGACATATTTCATTATAGAGAAATTGTCTCATTTATCACCAATTTCATAATATTTTCTCACTTTCCACCAAAAGACTAATTTGACCAAAAATGCCATCATCTATGTCAACAATGTTGACATCTATTTTTGTCATTCACTATTAGATGTCAATATTGTTGACATAGATGGTGGCATTTTTGGCCAAATTAGTCTTTTGGTGGAAAGTGAGAAAATGTTATGAAATTGGTGGCAAATTAGGTAATTTCTCTTCATTATAAGTATACCAGTTTTTTGAGAAATTGACCCATTTTCCACCAATTTCATAATATTTTATCACTTTCCACCAAAAGACTAATTTTTTCCAAAATGCCACCATCTATGTCAACAATGTTGACATCTATTTTTGCATTTCACTATGAGATGTCAACATTGTTGACATAGATGTCAATAATGTTGACATCTCGGTGGCATTATAGACCAAATTAATCTTTTGGTGGAAAGTGAGAAAATGTTATAAAATTGATGACAAATGGGGTAATTTCTCAAATTTTTTTCACAATTCATTCATAAAATTTTTTTTTATGGTTGATTTTAGTAAAATGGCGTTGAAATGTCTACATCCATGTGAATATCACTTTCAAATTTCAATTTAAAGTTCTTATATATATTATAGTTGAGAAACGTGGTAAAAAAATTATTTCCCATTTTCAAAATTTTGTTTTCTTTGGGTGGGCAGCTTAGTTAGGCAACACGAAAGTAGAAAAACAAACACGTTCCTCTTTACTCTTGTCCGCGTCATATCAAAATTCAAAACTCAAACACGCAACGCTTGTGTCAAGACTCTCTCTGCCATGGCCGTCGCTTCATCGTTAATGACCGACTTCCTCAGGGAATCCGGTGGCGCCGCCGTAATTGACGGCGGACTCGCCACGGAGCTCGAACGCCACGGTGCTGACCTCAACGATCCTCTCTGGAGCGCCAAGTGCCTCCTCACTTCTCCACACCTCATTCGCTCCGTACTCTCTCTCTCTCTCTCTCTCTCTCTCTCTCTCTCTTCATAAAATTATGTCTTCTTATCGATTCATTTCATCTTCATAGCGTTCAGAGCATTTAATTTTATTAAAAAATCATATTTCTTTTTTTGATTGATGTCGTGTTTTGAGTTCCAAAGTTGATTTACTGTGTGATTTCTTTCACTGAATTGCTGATGGGGCATCTCTGGTAGTGATGATATTGGCAGCGGCGGTGAATTTACTCCGAGCGTTTACTTGTTAAATATTTGGGTAGACTGTGCATGTGATTTGTTTGTCGTGAACCTAATGGGATAAAACATGTATATATGTATGTATTAATGTATTCATGGACCACAAAGTGTGGAAAATTCAGAGCCTTGTTTTGAAGTAGCACTGCCTGTTTGTTGGTAGTATTGGAGTATTGATAAGCAAAGTCTGGACCACCTTTCTGACACTTGAGCTTACCTATACGTATAGTTTAATTTTGAGCCCAATTAGATCATGTTTATTCGAATTGATGTTTATTGGTTCCCTTATGAGCAGGTTCACCTTGATTATCTTGAAGCTGGTGCAGATATTATAATCACAGCATCTTATCAAGTAAGCTATATCAAATTGTGTACTTATTTCCTCTTGGCTCTTGGAACGGACTTAAACAAGTTAGTATGGTTTTTAGGCCACGATTCAGGGTTTCGAGGCCAAAGGATTTTCGAGACCAGAGAGTGAGGCGTTGCTAAGGAAGAGTGTCGAAGTTGCCCGCGAGGCTCGAGGTGTATATCTCGAGAAATGCTTGAAGAGTTCATCATCGAGTGACATTGTGGATAATAAGATTCTCAAGTCTCGGAGGATCTTAGTTGCGGCGTCTGTGGGGAGCTACGGGGCTTACTTGGCCGATGGGTCTGAGTACAGGTGAGTTTACATAGCCATATATATATAATTGTTATTCTGTGAAATATGTGATGTTTTCATTTTCTTCCATGTTGAGCGATTTCTTAAAATAGTAATGAATGGTAAAAGTTTGGTCATTTCGTTGTTGTACGTGCATTTTCCAGCGGAATTTATGATGATGCAATGACAGTAGAGCGTCTGAAACACTTTCATCGGAGAAGGGTGAAGGTCTTGGTAGAAGCGGGCCCGGATATCATTGCGTTTGAAACAGTTCCAAACAAGATAGAAGCTCAGGTACTTATGGATATCATTAAACCACAGTACAATATTTCATATGTCTTTGAATAACGGAAGCAACTTTTTGGTCTTTGAAAGGGTAATGTGTTTTCGTATCGCCGGTATAAATTGTTATTTATGAATAAACACAGGAAATCACTAGTTGAGTGTGAACAAAAAAAGGTCAATTCTTGCAAAAATGCTTTCTTGCTCAAGTTTTATTGTCTTTTTTGTTTTGTTTGGCTGTTTCGATGTAGTGGTAAGAGGTTGCGGGTTCGAATCATGAAATTGTCTCCATTAAAAATTGAAATAAAAAAGTTTGTCAGGGTTCAAAAAAATTCTGTGTTTGGTCTTATCATCTTTATCTCATATAGGCTTTTGCTGAGATTTTGGAGGAAGAGCATATCAATACTCCCGCGTGGTTCTCTTTCAACTCCAAAGATGGCATTAATGTGGTTAGTGGTGATTCTGTTCAAGAATGTGCCTTGGTTGCTGAATCATGCAAGCAAGTTGTCGCTGTTGGCATTAACTGTACTCCTCCGAGATTTATTCATGGGCTCATATCATCCATTTCCGCGGTACATAGTCTTTCTGCCATAGTTTTCCTTTCTGAATTTCTTGTATTATGCCAAGCTTAAGTTATGGATAGCTTACCAACGATACATTACTTGAACCAATTATGAATCTTTTTGAATGTCTCTGTGTACTTGGATGAATTTACTAGTGCTAATCATTCCTCAGTATCGTGTACTGCTGTAAGCCATTTGTCTTTTTAACAGAAAATTTACAGTGATAAGAAAGAATCGATCCCTACGAATCTTTGGTTGTGATGTGAAAAATCGTCTCTTCCGTTATTATGTTAACTGCAAAATTAGATCTTCTGGTCAAATTGCGATGGTCTTGCTTGTGCTGTATGATCACTATCAAATAGTTGACATAGATAGATAAACCTCAAAGTGAAGATACTGAGGACAAGAATAACTTTTAAAAGATTCAACTTTACATGGTTACATTGTTTCTGATCCGTATTTTTGCAGGTCAGAATTCTTTCGTAAACCTTTTTCCACTTTATTAATCATTGAAGTTTTGAGTCTCTTTTCATGAAAGTTATATTCACAATAACTGATATTCTGAAATCACGCTTACATCTCTTGCATATCACCTTCTATATTGACTATCACAGTTTTGTCTATAATTTTCTCCAGGTGACTACAAAACCTATACTGATATATCCAAACAGCGGTGAAAGTTATGATCCAGAGATAAAGGCATGGGTGGTAAGTTCATTTTCTCTGAATGCTTAATGTATGTGCTCCTGAATCTTACCTGCTACACCGAGATCTTTACATATTCCGTCCACGTACTATGATTGATATCATATCATCATCGAAGTCGTCTTAAACTCCATGGTTGTGTTGCAGCAAAATACAGGGGTTTCAGATGATGATTTTGTGTCGTACGTGAACAAATGGATCGAAGCAGGTGCTTCCCTTGTGGGAGGTTGCTGCAGAACGACGCCAGAAACTATCCGAGCAATATATCAATCCCTCTCGAAGAACCAACAGCCTCAACGATGCATTAATCACACTACTTCGACAAAGGGGCAAAAACTTGAGTCCCAGTAGTTGAGAAGCCCCGAAAGTCTGTCTGGGAGCAAGATATGAGGAACACAGCCTGCATCAAAATTTTGGAGCCATAACCAGAGCAATGCCCTTTGCATGATTTTTTTTTTGTTTGTTACAATTTTGGTAGTTGCACTCAAGAAATTATTTGCTTTGTGTTATTTTCTTTATGCATAAACTTAGAAGAAGCAATGTGATAATTTTACCCTATGTCACACAAATCATTTAAAATTTCATAATTTTTCTCCACCTTCAAACTTCAGCCTCCAAATGGCCGAGTATCTCAACAATGGATCTAAAATTAAAAACGTTGATTTCAAATTTTCCCCTGAATTTTTTAATTTTCGGCAGACGATTTCATTATTTTCTATCAATGATCACTAGAAAAACCGGCATTTTAAGAGCGTTACGTTTTAATCAAGAATTTTGAGCTGCTTGCATTTTTAACAAAAATATATAGCTTCAATAGATCAATCTGGTCAGGACCGTGCAGATTCACTCATGTGCATCAAGCACAGAAAGGATATTTCACTCATGTGCATCAAGCACAGAAAGGATATCAAATTCGACAATGACGCTTTCAACCGGGCATTTAAAGTCGATAAAGTAAAGAATTTTGTGCTCCTTGCATTTTTCAACAAGAATTTACTGCTTCCATGGATCAATCTGGTCATGCAAATTCGACAAGTGGTCTTTCAAACGGAGGCACGCGATAGAAACGAGAAAGTTTTCTCTCAAGTATCGAAACCGGAATAAACGCCGCTGTCCCTCAAGAGCCTCTTCTCTTCCTCGACGTAGTTTTTACCGCGGCTGGCCTGGCCGAGCTCTCTCTTCCGCTTCTCCTTGTCGCGCCATTCCCTGCGAGTCTGCTTTCCGGCGAGCTCCTCTCCGTCGGCCAGCGCAGCCCTCGTCCTCTGCCTCTCCTCGTACGACTCCTCTCTCTCTCTCTCTCCCTCTCCGCTTCGCTTCTCCTTCCCCGTCGACCAAGTCCAGTCTCGCTCCCCCTCGGCCTCTTTCGGGGTTGGAACTTTCAGCACCGACGGTCCTCCTCTATAGCCCCGCTGCATCAGCGCCTCGAAATCCACCGCCCCACTTTTCCGCTTAACTGTTTTAGCTGCACATGTTGCCATCCATGCATTTGCTCTTCTCTTTTTTTTAATATATATATATTTTTTAGACCCAAACAGTCCTTAAATTACTAGGCAAGAGAGTTTTTAGATATAGAATCTGCTATCCTAAACAACAGACTTTATCGAGGGAGGAATATTATCCAACAATGTAAGTTCATTGTAAGTGACCTATCCATGAGCGTTCATATTGACCTCTATATCTATAGATTTGTGATAACTTAGTTCCCAGGAAAGACAGACAATAAGCTAGATACATAAGAAAGAAAGGAAAAAAAAAATTATTTGTTTATAAAACGAGTCCACAGGTGAGCTTTCAGATCATTGATTTTTCTTCCCTCAAAAAAAAAAAAAAAACAAAAAAGGCCATTGATTTTTCTAGCATTTTCGTCATTTTCATAAATAAAAAGAATTAATGAAATCTACGACTTAACTTAAATAGCTTGTCAAGTTTATAAAACCAAAGACTAAAGTCGTTATAATTTAACAATAAAAACACTAAATATATGTTTGAATTCCAAGACTATTTGCCCTAGAAAAAGCCGAGATTACAAGTTTCTTTATGATCTTTTTTCGCTGCAGATATTGGTGTAATGATATCAATACCTTTGGAATCTGACGCTTTGGGTTGAGCTTTTCCCTTTGCCTTGGCGGTAGATTCCTCATTAGATTCACTATTTGACGATTCATCTGACGAAGAACCATATCATGATCTTCCTCACTCCACGGCCTCTTCATTTCTACTGAAACAGAGGACTTAGTTTCTACTGCACAATTTCGTTAGACAAAGTTAGAGTTGATGAGAACTAGACAAACCCTACCGGACTTCACTGAACTTCGTACGAATCATAAACTTGGCTGAAATAACTTAAGCGTAACCGGAATTACAGTTACTAATACACGAATAAAAAATAAAAAAAAGGGGGAAGAGGAAAACCTGAATGGCTTCCAATTTGGTTTTAATTAGATCGTCAGAATTGTTTCGTGCCGGAGGCAAGCTTTGCTAATCGGAGAGGGAAGGAGACTGAGGTGGTCACAGCACGGTACTTTTCATTTCTTTATCATATTTCATCCCTTTGAATTTTCTTGACGCAATTGATCAATAATAAAGAGGAATAATTTATTTTTATTGCAATAATATTAGTAGTTTATCATTCTCGTTTTTGTACAATATTTATATAAATAACTGTAATTTACGGAAGAAAAAAAATTACCCTTTTCAATTTATATAAACTGGAGTTGATAGATTTTGGCAGAGCCGTGAAAAATCAATATCTCATAAGAATTTCATCTTGTTTTCCATCTTCCTTATCAAACAACACATTGTATTGGTGAATTAGCTAAATTCATCGATCTTCTTTCCGTCTATCTATCGAAGGCTTTACGATTCTATATGATATTAACTTCACATTTAAAACCAAACTATATGTTAGATATATTAGAAAAATCAAATTTTTAAGTATGTAAAAAGTTCAAAATACTTTTTAGTTTTTCTTGCAATTTAAACTTTTATTAATAAATAAATTAAATTTGCAATTTCGAAATTATATCTTCAAAATAGTAATTATAATTTCAAACTTTATAAAAAAATCTACAATGATTTCAAACTTTTAATATCATTTCAACTTTTTTTAACAAAATCTAAAAATAGAGTTAAATGTTTCGAAAACTGATCAACACCAACTTTTTCGCAAAAAATTAAAAATATTTTAGAATTTTACATACTAAAAAAATTTGATTTTCCTAATATATTCAATGTAGAGCTTGTATATTACTATAGATTTGAAATTTGGTTTTCCTAATACATTCAACATAGAGCTTGTATATTGTTAAAGCGATTTCTCGGATAACATTAACAGGACACTTGTTGGGATGCGAGCTTGCAACGTGTCTCGATCTCGTGTTGTCGGGGTCACGTTTCCTCGGATCTCGATAGACTGATGAAGGCTTGTTTCCTCTTGAGAGTCTTTCGGATTGGTGATTATGTTCTTCTCATCGAATTCTTCGCCTTCTCGTTGGATTTTTCACCTTCTCGGCGGATTCTTCATCTTCTCTTCGTCATTGTTTTTTTTTTCTTGGTCTTTTTCGATCTTTTAAGTGCTTTGAGAACTTTTGTGAGCTTTTGTTCTGTTGAAAATTGGATCTCCCTTTGGTGAAAAATGATGGGATCTTTATAGGATTTTGAGTGTGCAAAATCTTGGACACTTGATCGGAGGGATTCTCCGGTTTTGAAAATTTTGGCGGAGGGATCCTCCGATTTTGTGGGTTCTACCTGAGGGATCCTCTGGTGTTGGGGATTTTGGTGGAGGTGTCCTCCGGTTTTATGGGTTCAAGCGGAGGATTACTGGAGGAATCCTCCGATTTTGTGGATTTTACCAAAAGTATCCTCCGGTTTTGAGGATTTTGGCGGAAGTGTTGTATGTTTAAGCGGAAGAATCTTCTGATTTTGAGGGTCCTGGCAGAAAGGTCCTCGGTTATGTGAGTTCTTACAGAGGAATCCTCTAGTTCCTCAATCTATGACTGGAGGATCTTTTGGTTTTAGGTCTCTTGGTGAAAATAATTTTCTGATTTTAGTCATTTTTGCATTTGGATTATCGTTTTTCCCATACGAAAAAAGAAGCCATAGCATATATTACTTTAGAAAAGCTTGCATATTACTTTAGATTTGGTTTCTCAAGTTTCCCTTGAACTATTGGTTTTCTAGAAGGGATAATTTCAAATTCAAAGATATAATAAGATCTTTTCACTCGTACAAGGTCATTGGTACATAGTTTCATCAAAGTCGAGACCTCCTAAATTGTGTTTATTCACTCTGGAACATAAGTAGCGAAATTATAGATTCACTTCCTACTCTATTCATATCAAAGAAACCCACCACTAAATCTATTGATCGGTAAAGATGATCGAACGAGTCGAAATTGAGTACTATCGCTCAGTTCCTAAAATGACTTTAAAGTTTAAACCAGCAAAACCATCATTTGAATCAACGCTCGAAGCATTATTTGGGAGCTGCTTGTCGCAAACGACATGTAAAAAATAGATTCATATTTCACGTTACACGATGTATAATTATTTACTAATCTGTTATTTGTCCCAGTTCTGCAAATAAATATACAAATTATTCCAATTTCTCAAAGTAGCCGTATCAGAATTTCATCTCATAGACTAAACAGTAATATCTCATTATTCTCAATCCTTCGAGAATATATTCTCTAAATAAAAAAAATACAACATGCCTGGTCTAGACTAGAGAAAGAAAACGTCCCTCTGTTCCAGTCCATCGTCTCCAACATTTCAGATTATGAGTTTGTTGACTTTTGGTATTATGTTGATATTTGGGTGAAATCTGCTCCCATATCCGAGCTTAGCAGTTGGAGCTCAATGTAAGTCAAAGTCAAATCATAGTTAGCAAAACTCCTTATGCTCAACATCATAATTTAAGTAGACACCATAAGTAATCTGCTTGTTTTTTTTATCACATAAACAAAAAACAGAATTAGACAAAGATTGGCCCAGAAACTAGTGATCCAATGTATGATCAATGATAGTTGAAAACGGAGGTTCAATTCATAACTATAATAATAATGAGCCAAATGAAAGAATGCAAGCAAACATTACTTAAAAATGCTAAAATTTTTGCAAAAAAAAAATATAAAAAAAACATAAATAGACAGAGTAGAGAACCATCAGAAACCAAAATTTTATCCCCAGAAGCAATAACGCTATACGGTCCGCATCATGGTAAAGCCATAGACCCCATCACTTGGTTCACATTTTACAGCATAACATATCCAAAAAAACGAAATAAAGAAAAGACGCTAGATTTGGAAATAGGCATCAGATATATATGGGTAAGAGAGTTTATCAGCACGTTAATCAGAGTGGTGCATGACAATTATTTTCATCACTGCCTTCAAAAACAAATCAAGAAGAAACGGCACACTAGATTACCATACATAATTACAACATGATTAAGACAGAGTAGAACCATCAGTAACCAAATATTCATCCCCAGTAGCCAAAAGCTATACGGTCCGCATCATGGTTAGGCCATTAGACCCAATCACTTGGTTCATATCTGACACAAAAACACTTCCTAACAAAATCATAAAATAAAAAAGACACAAGAAAGCTCTGAAAAGGGCATCAGATATATATGGGTAAGAGAGTTTATCAGCACGTTAATCAGAGTGGTGCATGACAATTATTTTCATCACTGCCCTTCAAAAACAAATTAAGATAAGCCAGCACACTAAATTAAACAAGTAACTTTCGAACATACCAGCAACATCAATACTAGATTAAGCATCTAGGGTTTGTAGGAATCTATCAACGTGCAAATTTTACAGAACAATGTAAGACAAAACCTAAACAGCCCTAAATCCTATCAAGAATCCGAAAATGTTCAAATTGTTCGGCAACAGAATCAGTAATGCAGAAGATTGAAATAGAGCACTAATAAGAAACAGAGACGATTTTTTTATTTCTAAGAGCGAGAGAGGGTCTAAGTGGATTCAGCTAGGTCTTCAAGGTTTTATACTACTCCAGTCTTCTTCACCTATTGCTTTGTTGCGTTAGGTCTTGTGCTAAGCCATGTTGTTGAATGGGCTTGGTCCACGTACATGAGTTTGGACCTTGTCTGAAAGTTTAAAGGGAAACATCCATAAATAACTCGTTTGAAGATGGTAATTCTTTGAGTACCTCGAATTTTATAAAGTTTCATAAGTACCTCTTTGTTTTTATTTTTAAAATATTTTACCGATTTTTTAATAAAACTGTAAGTAACTAATAATTTTTTTTAATGAAACTGTATATAATATAAAATAAATAAAAAGTTATAATATCAAGATAAATTATAAAAAGAAAATGAGCTGTGCTCATTATAAAACGAAGCGCTCACATAATAAAAATGAAAAACGAAGTATTCTCGAAAAATATTTTAAAATAAGGTGATTTTCACAATTAATTTAGTGGTATTTAGATTTTAGGGCTTATATCAATTTTACAAGAATTAACTTTTCGAATAGGTTTCTATCATTTGAACCTAAAGTTACTTTCAAATATCAAACCAATGCTTGAAGGAATACATACATGCATGCTTGTCTAAATGCAACCTCTAAATATAATACTAATTGTTTAACATAAAATAATAAATAAAATGGGTAATTTTTAATCGTGTAAACAATATGGATTGTAAATATTCACGCGTAAAATGAAAGCGGGTAGTGAGTTCAATTTCTTTCTTGTTTTTTCCCTCTTAGTTTAATTATGTACAACAGTTAGATACAACCTCTTGAATTTATAACAGATACGGACACCAAAAGCTACGCCACAGTTTCTTTCTTCAACAACATCATCTTGGTTTTATTTAGCCAGTTTTGAACAGTTAATCAGGTTAAAAATTTCCTTTCATTTCAACTGTTTTTGTTGCTTACTCGCCGGGATTACATTCAATACATATGTGATGCGTATCACCGAATACAACATCAAGAAGATAAACAGAAGCAGTAAGACTCGATTCTTATTTATGTACTCTTTCTTCCTTTTGACTACAAATTACGATGTTACGTTTTCCGGATTGGTTCCGGTCCACCTTTCCCAAACCATCCAATCGTGCGAAGTTTTCTATTCCTCCTGCTAAATCATATCAAAGCCGTTAATTGCAGTTTCGAAAACATTCGAGAGTAACTTTATAACACTATTCCAAGCTATCATTAGTTTCCATTCAGAGCACTTGAATCTTAGTAAATTATCAACACTCCATAAGTTTCGTTAAACATGTAACTCGGTTAAACAAGTTTCAAAAGAATAAAAGAGCACTCCCTTATAACTACTCTCAGGCTAGATTAAATTAAGGTCACTATAGAGTCTTGGCAAATAACCAAAACTCCCAAGTTTCTTTTAGACATGTAACTCGGTTAAACAAACTTAAAAAGAATAAATGACTAACCTTGACGGTGAAAAGAGCACTACCATCAGAAACCTGCTGGCCAGCTTTTACTTGTAGCCCGTGGACATACCCGGCTGAAGTTGACTTAACAACATGCTTTTTACATGGAAAAAGAACAAAAGTGTAAGACCATGTTGTGTACAGCAGGAAAAAAAAAAAAAAAAAAAAAAAAAAAAAAAAAAAAAAAAAAAAACAAGAATATAGGGCAAAGTATAATGGTTCAGAAAATGCAAACCTCCATCTTCATGGCCTCTAAAACTAATATGGGTTGACCTTCCTCCACTTTTGTCCCATCATCTACAAGAACTTTGACCACTAAACCAGCCATAGGTGCCACAACAGTTCCTTTTGGATGTGATGATGATTCAAAATTGGGCCTGTGTTGATAGTCATCTTCATCACATATGTTGGGACCGAGTCTTTGTTTGAAATGGTGGTGATGTGAGCCATGCCATATATGTGTATGCTTTGTTTGGTCCTGGCACCAAATAAGCATTGTAAATCGCTTTAACAATATAAAACAATGTATTTTATTTCTCATCTAAATGGGCTTTTACAGGAACATGCATTGATTATCAACACACCTTTGTGTAAACTGCTAATCTGACATTCGTGATTACACCATCAACTTCAACTCTGAATTCATGGTCAGCCAATTTTGTAGCTTTGACTTCCAAACCAGAATGGGCGTTTTCATTAGTCTGAAAGAGAAACAACAGGGAACTGAATCAATTGAGGACGAAACAAGTAGTAAAAATTAACATTTCACTCGAGACAATACAACCCTAATACTTGTTAGTTATACTATTTGCAAACTATTAAAGATATAATAATTTGGACTTTTGGAGAGATATAATTGTTATTAAAAAGCTCTAAAGACTTGCAAATATAGCTCTAAAGACTTGTACGTGGTGATTAAAAAGCACATAGGAAAATTAAGATCCTTATTATACACCATTAAGAGCAGAGCCAGATGTACCTCAATCAGATAACTTCTATCTGGGTTATGAGTAATAGAAAGTGACAATGTCTTTGAGCCATTGACATCACCGTCATTTTCCAACTCAAGTTCCATTGTACTACTTGCACAATGATGGACTCTGAAAGGAGGAGACGTGTACCACAAAGAGACTAATCCATGGCCTCCTGAAAAGTGACAGGCTATTTATTTAAGTACTAGTTTCTCATAGGTTATCAAATAATCCAAACCCAAATCTTAAGATCTCAACTTACCATGAAGATTATCTCTCTGCTCAGAATGCTCCTTTTCAATGAGACATGCAGCAGCAAGGGCTGCGCTAAAATTTGCAGCTTCGTGTGATTCCTTTGCTAATACTAAATTGTGGGGGTCAACAAACAGGTCATCTTTGAATCGTTCAATAAAATGGGTTTCAACTTCTCCATCTTCAAATGCTTTATGACTAACAACCTTTTGAATGAAATTAATGTTGGTTGGTAACCCTGCAACCTGTGAAAATAAATAGCTTAGGGAGGGAAGTCATGAATCTTTATTCCTACTCAAACATTAGTTGTTAAACTTTCGATCTTTGCATATTTCAAAGTAGTATACCTTAAAGTTTGACAAGCAATCTTTCAGCTTCACCAAAGCAGAAGCTCGATTTTCTCCCCACACAACAAGCTTAGCAATCATCGGATCATAGTGCATACTTACAGAGTCACCTTGTTCAACCCCAGTCTCAACTCGTACTGCTTGTTAAAAAATTCAACGTAAGAAACAAAGATAAATATAGCTGTTAGGAAGTAATGAATAAACTCAGCACTGCAAAGTAGTGAAAATGGTAATAGAAAGATGCACCACGATCTTTATAGAGAAACGTGGAAAATAATATACCATGCACTAGCTTTAGAGGGAATTTAATGTTACTTGTGGTTGACTGACCTGTTGATGTGACTGGAACATGATGGTAATGATGAAGAATCCCAGTTGCAGGAAGAAATCCTTTTGATACATTTTCAGCGTATATTCGAGCCTCAAAAGCATGCCCTGTTACCACAAAGCATATGGCATCAGAAGATCATTAAGAACTTCCATTAACAATTGGAAAAGTTATACATAGGGCACAATACAGATTCGAAACGACCAAGGACAAACAACGAAATCCAAATCCCATGTATATTCAAACAAAGAGCTAAGAAGTGTCAGAAGCCACAGTACAAAAGATGAGTTCCCGTTTATTTTTTCAATGGTGCCTTGAAAGATAAGAAAGTCACCTGACAGAGGCACCTGAGATTGACTAATTGGAAGCGGTTCTCCATTTGCTACACGAATTTGCCATTCTACAAGATCTTGACCAACTATCATCTCTGTCACAGGATGCTCAACCTACAAAGTACAAACAAATTTCAGCCTATTATGATTCCTTTTTTTCTCGACATAATATATTCGATCAAACATATTGATTAAAGCACCTGAAGACGTGTGTTCATCTCCATAAAATAAAAATTTCCTGAGATAGTATCAACTATGAACTCCACGGTGCCGGCACTGTGATAACCAACTGCCTTTTACAGATAAAGAAGATAGAAAGTAATCAAGACATCTAAACAATAATGATCTCAACGAATATAAGCGAAAGACCTTACCTTGGCAGCTGATACAGCAGCTTGACCCAAGTGGGACCGGAAGTCTTCAGATATATTAGGCTGCAATATATCAAGAGGTTTTCCATTAAATTTAATTTATTTTCACTTTAGAAGATTAAACCATGAGAAATCCCAACCGATTATCCAGGAAGTGATCCTTACTGCTGGAGCTTCTTCAATTATCTTCTGGTGTCTTCTCTGCACACTGCAATCCCTCTCATTTAAATGCAGGATGTTCCCATGTTTATCTCCAAATATCTATGCAAAAATGCAAAAAATATATGTATATATATACTGTAATAGGATGAAATCAGAAAGATTAATGCACAATACTGTAATTTACAACTTTTCTCTCTGGCTTTAGTTAACTAATAAATAAAACATAAAAAAAAATTAAAATAAAAAATGTTTTCAACCACACACGCAAAATAAAAATAAAAAATTAATAAAAAGATAAATTTTTAAACCTGGACTTCTATGTGCCTAGGCTGCGTGATGTACTTCTCAAGCAATATTGTGTTCACACCAAATGAAGCAGCAGCCTCACGTTGCGCTCCCAAGAAGGATTCAACAAAGTCATCTGGATTATTCACAATCCTCATACCCTAAAAAAAATGTCAACAATTTGAAATTCGTAGGAAAGATAGCCCCATTATGAAGATAAAGTAGATTCAATTATGCTACATCAATTTGCATAAAACATACGAGTCTCTCTAATGCCACACGTATGCTTTTAAGAAACTCTCTGGAGAGGCCCAATTAAGGAATTTTCCTATAAGGATCTGACGGGGACTATAGAATAAGTGTTGTGGATCATGGCTTCTTTAAACTGTTAATCATATCGTGGAGGAAAGCAAAAGAGAGGCACACACCTTTCCTCCACCTCCATGGGTAGGTTTTATTAAGACCGGATACCCTATCTTGTCTGCTTCTAATTTCATTAGATCAATATCTTGTTCGCTACCATGGTATCCCGGCACAAGTGGTACCCCCGCAGCACCCATTATTCTCTTTGAAGCACTGACACACAAATTAAACGCCATTAAATTCAGCTGAAATTCCAATCTACTATATACATTTTAGATCTCTCGTGTGTATAAAAGAATCTGGCAGTAAAACCCACTTAACCGAGGGCCTATAATCTTTTTTTTTTAAAGGCCACATTGCCCGTAATCAAAACTTCGACAATATACCCTTTGAATCTCCACCTCTAGTTTGGTCGTTGTGTATATCTTCTTTTTTAAATGGTCGTTATATATATATATTCTTGCATAAATTTTGAGAAGAGTTTCTCTTTGGAGACCGCAGTCCGCTGAGTTTTATTCGTATGCAGAGCTACTCTAGAGGGAATGTTTTTTATGAGAGCCACTTTCTGGGTCCAACGAAATTCATACGTACTTTTCTTCATTGTTATCGTTTATGCGCCTAGTTTAGTACCTTACGACGAAATCATATTGTTGTCACCGTAGAATCCTCTTTACTAGTCTAATGCAAGATTCACAGACCATGACTCGCATGAGAAAATGTAGTAGTTGAAAAAAATGAAACGCTCTCTACAACTTCATACTGCAAAAAAACTAAACCAAAAGCCCTTACCTCTTATCCCCCATATCTCTAATCGCAGATGCAGGAGGTCCAATGAAAATCAGGCCTTCCTCTTCACAGAGCCGAGCGAACTCGGAACTCTCCGACAAAAAACCATAACCTGGATGAATAGCCTAATTCCAACAAAAGCAGCGAGAGAGAAAGAGTCAATTACGAATCATATAAACCTATCAAACAACGAGAGAGAGAGAGAGAGAGAAATACGGCGCTGACCTGTGCGCCGGTGCGCTTGGCGGCGGCGAGAATGGCCGGCGCGGAGAGGTAGCTGAGGCGAGCCTGCGCGGGACCGATTCGGAGAGCCTCGTCGGCGGATTTGACGTGGAGAGAGTGGCGATCGGCGTCGCTGTAAACCGCGACGGTGCGGATCCCGAGGCGCGTCGCGGTCCTCATGATCCTGCAAGCGATTTCGCCTCTGTTCGCCACCAGAATCTTCTCGATCCTCTTCTCCGAGCCAGGTGAAGAGTTCGAGAAGCGCCTCGAAAGGCGGTGCGTGAGGAGGACTCGCTCAGCGGCGAGCTTTCGGTGGAGAACGGCGACGAAGAACGGCATCGTTTTTTTTTCGCGGTGGTGGAAGTGAAAAAAATCAGTTCGTTTGAAGTTTGGAGTTAAACGACGTGGAAGGAAAGTGACAGGTCGTTTTGGTAAGAGAGGGAAGTTGGGTATAGGAGGGACTGGCGTGGCGGGTATAGTTGCGTCAAAGTATGAAAGAGTGTCTTGTGTGACGTGTAATGGTTTTTGGATTGGATTGGTGAGATAGATGGGTTTATCTTTTTTTTTTTTTTTTAATCGCCGGGATATGGACATGACGTAGTATTGAGTTGGCATTTTCTTATTTTATTTTAGAAATATGATTACTATTTGTATATGAATATGATAACGAGGATAGTCTAGTTCCGTATATTATTATTAATTAGTATGGATTTTTGGAAAATCATTAAAATAAAGAGTCTTCCCTTATTTTGGTAAATATTTAAGTGAGTTAAAGCAGATTCTTGATGACCTTGTAGCGACTAGTGAAGACTATCAAATCGATTATTTATCTTACTAAATCGGAACTGTTGATGATTGTAGTTTGTTGAAAAATACCAAGATATGTTGTGTGAATGTGAGGGCATAGCAAAAACCTCATACTGCATAGTGATTATATCAATGAGCACGTTGATAAATTGAGTAAATTTAATTATAATAACGACAAGAGTTTAGTTTTAGATTTTTAGTGAAATCACCACAAGATTTTATAAAATGAAAGATAGAGTAACCATGATTCTCTCTAATTCGTGTTTATCTCAATTTAGTTAGAGAAATTGATAATCTATTTTTTGTTCAGGGTCTAATTTGTTATTGATAATATTATTGAGAGGTCAAAAATGTCATTAATTCTATAAAAAAAATGTCATTGATAATATTTCCTCTATCGTTGTTAGTGAGTAAAAAAAATAGTAATTTTTTTAGTCCAATACGAGAGTTTAGAGTAAGCGCATAATAGGAATGCACAAATGGAACGAAGCATTCTCAAAGAGAAATTTCATTAATTGGGCTTAATAAGTCATTAAATATCAAGATTAGACCCTAATGTTTAAAAATATATAAATATGGACTTTTGACCCAAAATCGGAGAAAAATACCCCTGATTCAAAAAACCCATATTTTTCTCTCATTTTCAAATAATTTGCATCACAATTCTTTTCATTTGGGTATGTGTTCAGTTTCGATTTTGAGGGTTTCACATTGTATTTCATCGTACAGCATCGTATCGCATCGTACAGCATCGTACAGCATCGTACGACATCGTACGATATCGTATGTGTTCAGTTTCGATTTTGAGGGTTTCACATTGTATTTCATCGTACGGTATCGTATCGCATCGTACATCATCGTATGATATCGTACAACATCGTATATGTTCAGTTTCGATGTTTGTATCTCATCGTACGGCATCGTATCGCATCGACCACCGAAAATTCTAATCCTAGCGCAATCAATTCGAAATCAAATGAAAAGAATTGTGATGCAAATTATTTGAAAATGAGAGAAAAATATGAGTTTTTTGAATCAGGGGTATTTTTGTCCGATTTTGGGCCAAAAGTCCATATTCAGATATTTTTAAACATTATGGTCTAATCTTGATAATTTAATGGCTTATTAAGCCCAATTAATGAAATTTCTCTTCTCAAAATAATAAAGAAGCGAGATATTATAATAATTGTTTTTGCAAATAACGTAACCCAAATAATTTTCAGAATACGAGGGTGAGGTGCAGGCTTGAGTATTGCAGATTTGCTAGAGAGTTGGGCCGGGCTGGTCATGAATTGAGCCAGTCAAGGCCCTTGGTAATCTTTCAAAAGCCCAACTAGTTGCTAAAGTTTAGGTGTTTGTTAGATCCCAAACAACAAAATATTAAAATAAAAGTCAGTAAAAAAGTCAATAAGCAAAAATGTCTATCTTCTTCTTCCAATAAATACCCATAAATTCGGATAAGAAAACAAATACTCATAAAAAGTGCTAAAGCCAGTAAAAGGATAGTGAGCTCAAGTAAATAAAGGGGAAGTAACGCCAACATGAAGAAGATTGAACCCAAAACAAACACAAATTTGAAGCTTCTTATCTCAAAACATTTGGAATTGAGTAAGAGTACAATTAGTACATGAATTTTTTTAAACGGCAACATGATGGCGATTATAGGAATCTATACCTTTCCATTATCTTTAGTGTTAGTATCCATCATCGTGTCTTGATGCCCATCCTGTTCCTAGTTTCTCAATATGCCAACATCAATTATTGTATCATTCATTCTCTTATGCCCCACTTAATTACGTTCTCATTATCATCAACACGCACTTCCTTTCTATAATTTATTTTTTTCTATTCATGGAGAATTCTGTTATGATAACTACGGTCCACTTTAGTACTTCTTTGCGATGTGAAATATATAAATGTATGTATACATATATATGGCTATATATATATATATATGTGTGTGTGTGTTTATATATACACACACACGCACTACATAGATTTTCCAAATTTGGGGAAATGAATATGGGAAGGGAGTTTAATTTCCCCAATTCTGACCGTTATGTGAAAAAATCATGACATAGATCACTAAGGTACCAAGTTACTAGTGTCTTTTAAGTCATGGATATCGAATTGCAAGAATCGTAAATAACGACGGATGCGGTGTTTGATGCAACGTGTTCGTCGATGGCGACAATGCAGCTTTGTTCGCCAGCTATTGCGGTGCGGTTGTGCGGCGGTGATCATCGACAGAGGTGGAAGGGCGTGGGTCTTCTCCGTTTGAGGAACAAACTTCGTTGAGTTCGACAGTGTGGCAGTATCGGAATCCGTGGTCCGGTGATTTTCAATGTCTCTTTCGCCAGTGGCGATCTCATATATGTGGGTTTGGGGTCTGCCCACGTGTAACATGCGTGGAACTTCGAAGACACTGATTTTCCGTGGTTTTCCGTAGTCTATCATACTACTTTAATAAGATTTTATGTTGATTTTGTTTCTTTCATTGGTTTGGTGTCTGTGAACATTTCGTTTTGTTGTTTCGTGTTGATTTGTCTAGTTTGGATTGGATACGGATTAGCTGTCGTCCACTATCCTAATGTGAATTTTTTGTTAGGTGTTTATCTATACAGACTGGAGAATCATCTTCGTCATGGTCATCAAACTACGGTTGAGTGTATCTATCTACCAAATATTTTGGATTTTTTTTTTAAAGAGTCTTATGTGCTCGATTTTAATGCGTTATTTGTTTTTCGTTTTGTCGAAAGCATGTACAAAATAAACGTTTATTTGTATTTAGTATTACATTCAATTCGATTCAAGTTTGTAGTGTGCTTTTTATTAAGGTATTATTCTAATGTATCGATGGATATCTTACTCTATTTCTAATGAAAGCTTCGTTCAGTTTTCAAAAGAAAAAGTCCCAACCATTTACGGAAAAAGACCATCTAACTATGTAGCCAATTGATGCTTGTAATTAGTTAAATAGTATTGCCCATTATAGAACATAATATGACAGGGTAAAGTTGGCATGCTCGATATAATTTCTTCAACAAATGAAAAGGCAAGGCCTAGAAAATCCTTGTCAAACTTAAGATTTCACCTCTTTAGTCTTTTATGGGCTAAGCTTTCTCATTGGAACTTGTTTATACTATGGCATAAAAACGTGGAGCTTAATACCTTACTTTTGTTGACTATTCTTCACGTCCAAACAATTTCATTAATATTTTCCAACGATATAGCCTCCAACCTTGAGTTCTTTTCCCATGGCTGCTGATTGAATACCTAACCTTTCAACGAATTTAATAATAATTACTCTTATAGTCTAAATTTCTCTATAGCATTCTTTTTCAATTATTTGAATTTTAGTCGTCTTATCAACCCGAGAGAGGGACCAGACAGTATTATTATTTCTTAGGCACAGAAACTTGATAATAAGACGAACCATACAGGTGTCATCATTTTTCCATGAATTTGCATAATATAATTCATAAGCTAAATTTGATGTAATTTTTACATCAAATTTACTTTTTGGCTCTAATGGTATTAAACTAAATCTCATTCTAAAGTGACTATTCTTAAAATATGCTTTTTTATTAAGTTTTTTAATCTAATATGCTTTAGATTTAATGTTTTAATTTTGTCTAATTATATATATAAAAATGTAGTTGTATTTTATTTATCAATTATGAATAATAAAACTAGATATATAAAAATGTAATTGTATCTAATTAGATATTGGTTTGATATTTATAATTTTTTAATTATTGGCTTAATTTAAGTGGTATTGATAAATTAATTTTGATTATAAACAAAACTCCAAGCACTTAAAAACAAATTGATTAAGATTGAATTAATTAAAATATGTACTTTTAATTAAGAATTATGAATTAATTAGATTATAATAATGCTTAAACATTTGGTGTAATCTTGAAACTAAATGAATAGCGTTACACCAAATTTGGTGTAACACTGTTCATTTTGTGTAAAAGATGCACCAAATATAGAGTTTTGGTGTTTTAACAATTGGAGGAGAAAAATTCTAAATTTGAAGTTTTATAGTTAAGCATTGGAGATGGTTTAAGAATCCCATTGAAATGTTGATTATAATCTCCAAAAAAAAAAAAGTACTCGAATGTAATACTATAGGAGAGATTTGAGGGGAAAAAAGCTATAAACAAAATAAGGCACTATAGCCAAGTAGCCCAAATAAAACTATCTAATTTAGATATAGCCAACATTTGCAAATGTTTGGATAAATAGCCACACGTTATAAAATGTTTAAATTGTTGCCTAATTTACCTCTAAACTAAAATGCTTAAAAGACTTTATCAAAATAAGAAATAATATTAAAAATAGAACAATTATTGACGCGTCTGGTTCCGATATTCAATCACAACTTCCCTATACACACGTGACCTTAAGTTTTAAAATAAAAATTACAAAAATTTCCTTTTACACTTTTCTATGTAAACTAAAATCCTAGAAATCCTATTCAGAAAATCGAAGGAATAAGAAGACGAAGTTTAAAAGAAGAAGACGAATAATTTCAAATATTTCATGTTATTTCCAAATATTTCTAGCTATTTTCAAATATTTCACGAGTATCCCAGATACGATAATCACACAAAATATGTTTTCAGAGATCCAAAATCATATATCAAAAGTGGTTGCTAAAAGAAATAAATCATCACTCTCAAATAATAATTAATCTTGCCCATATTCAAACCACTTAAAGTAAGTTGTTATCAAACGGGCAGACCCGCCATCCCAACCTCGCCTCCGACTACGCAAACCCAGCAACTCTAAATTGGTCCTCGCGCCCCGCCACACCGAGCAACTCCACCTAGGCCTCTCTCGTACCGCCACGCCGCCAAGAGTTGTGCATAACTGCGTGCGCCCCTAGGTCGCCGCTCATCAAAATCATCTTCTAATTCTTCCTTGAAGCCCTGAAAATCAGCCTCGAAGTCTTCGTCGAAGTTGACGGTCTCAATCGGAAAGTTTTTCCTCTTGTTTCCTTGAAGTCGCCATCGGGGTCGACGATCTCAATTGGAAAGTTTTTCCTCTTGTTTTTTTAAGTACACTAATTCAAATTTTGATATGATATTTGTACTATTAGATCTTGGGAAAATAACACATTTATACCATGTGTTTTAGTGAAATGTCGAGTTTAACCCTCAGTTTTCAAAAATGTCGAGTTCATACCCCCTGTTTAACTAAAATGACGAAATTATACCCTCTGTTTAACTAAAATGAATTATACCCTGAAATAGACAACAATGTCACGAATTTTTTTTTATTGACTTTTCATTGACGTTGACTATAATTATTTATATATAAACACCAATTATCTTTATTCATTCGCGCCATATATGTAATTTATTTAAAAACTAAAAAAATAAACAACAGTCTCTTAATCGTGAAGAACACAGAAAGAGGCAAAGCGGTAAACATCGATATTTGATAGTCATCAAAATCGTATATTCGAGCAGAGTATCCAGGATTTAGAGTTACAATTCGAACACGGAATGAAGTCATTTCTTAGGAGGTATGAGTTTTATTATTTAATTTCAATTTAAGGCTATTTTTATTTCAAAATTGAGAATTTGGAAGTTAGGGCACTGATTTAAATTTGATTTGGTTTTTCTTATATAAGAGTTAATATCAATGAAAGGGAGATTTGTGACGCTGTTATTCATTTCAGGGTATAATTTCGTCATTTTAGTTAAACACAGGGTATAATTTCGTCATTTTAGTAAAACAGATGGTATGAACTCGGCATTTTTGAAAACCGAGGGTTAAACTCGACATTTCACTAAAACACATGGTATAAATGTGTTATTTTCCCTTAGATCTTTGATTAGTGCGATTTTTAATTTTATTCATTGGACCTTAGATATGATATATAATTTCTTTTTGTTTGATCTCAGTCGGACAAGGTTCGTAATAACGCAATCTGCGACATGTAATTATGTCGGTCAATTTCGATTGTAATATTGTTTTTGTGATCAACTTATCATATTTTATAAAGAATTTTGAATTTTCTTTTGAACTTAGTTTTTTGTGATTCAAGCTTTTTTTAGTTTTTATTATATTATATTTCACACGAGGAGCCCTTTTATAGTTTTATATAAAAAAAGGTTAAGGAACATTAATTACATTGAATTGGCCACACAAAAATATAATGATTCAAATATAACAGATATCAAATAAAGATTAATACGTGATAGTAAAATGAGTTTTCTAGCTAAAATTATATAATACAGTTAATGTTATCTAAAATTAATAAAATAGTTATTAAATAAAAATGTACAAGCATTAGGTGTCGATTTTTTCTATCCTGTCATTAATTATATAGATGTTCAAAAACTTTATAGACAATGTTAACAATTGTATAAACCGTATCAAAATTTGACTATTCAATTACACGATTAAAAATGTTGACTATTTTGTAAAAATTTATAAAGACCGAGCTCTTTCCTTAGGTGAACTTGGAGAGGATTTAACGAGGAGTCTATGTTGTGAAAGTTTTTCTAATAGAATAAATAGACTGTACCACCTCATCTCAGAAGAAAAAAAATCGCAGGTTTCTCTCTCTAGCAAAAACGCTCTGAGAAAACCCTAGTTTTCTTGCCGCCGCCCCTCTGGGCTTCGGTTGCCGGCGCTGAGCAATCCATCGGCTCGGCTCGGCTCCGACCCGGAGGGGAGGACGATACGCTCTTTGCGTGCCTTCGTTCCTTGCGTGCCTCCGCTCTTTCGGTGTCTCCCCTTGTCTTCGGTCGGCGTCGTCATCGTCTCCGCCGTGGATCTGTCTCCCAGCGACCCTCTCCTTCTCTCCTTTCCTTCCCGCTGGTTTCTTCCTCTCACGCCGGCCTCCGATGTGGTCTCGCAGCTCTCCCGTCAGATCTGCAACCAGATCTGCATCCAGTTCCGCCGTCGCCTTGTTTCCTTGGCCGCGTCCACTCGTCCGTCAAGATCCTCTGCTCCAGCCCCTCATCTTCCCGGCTCTCCGCGTTTCCATCGTCGTCGCTCTCTGGAGGTGCTCCGCGCCGTGGGTTCGAGTCGTTGATGCTTGCCGCCGAGTGACAGGTTGTTTGGGTCTTGGTTACGTTTGGTTCTGTGGGTGGTGTGTCTTGTGTTTGACTTTGGTTTGTATTTTTCCTGTTTTTTTTGCTTTTTGCAATTTCTGTATGGTTTCTGAAGTTGGATTAGCCATCGTTCAGCCTTCCGTAATGGAATTCCTGTTAGACATGCGTTTATGCAGGTTTGAGACTCTCTTCCGAGGTCTTGTGCTCTTGGTTGTTCGGGTTTGCCTATCAACCATAGAGGTTTTTGTCAAAGAGCTGATGTTGTGCTCGATTAGTTGTGTGCTTTGTTGGTTTTCCACTGTTGGATTCCAAGCCACGTTTAAACTCCATGATCGCTTTCATTTGTTCATATCGATGGGTTCGATTCAATCCGAGATCATAAGCATCTCTGTATTGGGACTTTCAAAGTCTGCATTAGTGTTTGTAATCACTTATGTCTAATGGAATTCTCGGTTTTCCCTCAAAAAAAAAAAAAAAAAAAAAAGACTGTACCACCTTTGTATATAAACTGCACTTTACATGTTCTTTACCTATTTGTTTCTTTTATTTGTTATTTTTCGGAGAACGTAAATCACAACAGTCTTACCCAAATTGAATCATATATCACTTAACACCCACATGGGCGTGTAATGTGTGAGAGAATAAATTAAAACTTAAACAAAAATTGCAGGACCAAAGTTGGGTATATATATATATATGTGTGTGTGTGTTGCATAATATTTTTCATTTATTTGAGTTAATGATTTTGATTTATCTATATGGGTTGCATGTGAGTTTAGAGAAGACAGAGTGTACTTTAAATACACAAGTCTTTTATAATTTTTTGGTCCATAAGGCACAATCATGGCTCTTTAATCCATCCAGGACCTTTTTCAGACCCCGAATTATGAGTTCAGTGTACAGTCTTTTTCACTATCCGTTTATCTTGATTTTATTTTATCCCCGGACACTCTCCATAGATTTCCTCAACTCGTCTCTCATTCGCCTTCGGTAAATTAGAATTTAGAAAACTAAGAAGCTTATTACAGAAGTAAACTACTATGCCATAAACTATTTAAGAAGCTTATAAACAAAGTTGGTGAGCGGTTCATCAAATTTTGACTCAATTAATTACCCCAGATCCTTGAACCACGGATTAAAATATCGATTAAATAGAGAGAAAATCAACAAATATACTGATTTTTGACACTTTCTGTTAAGTGTATGAACAAAATCGCTTGATATTGAGAAAACCGCAAGTTATCAATAGAAAATTGAATCAGTTTCCGAAATCTCAAAAACCAGATTAACTTTTAAAAACAATTGGGCCAATTTTTTTTAATTTTATGGATGTGGAGTACTCGTACCCATTTATGAAACATCTTTTGCTTACAACGAGTACTCTCTACCACAATCTCTCATGGTCATTCGAAAACACCATTTTCATAGTTCAACATTTAACACTAACAAATATTGATGAATGAAAAATGTAATTAAATGTTAATATTTTTTTAGTTTATCTTAATATCATTAATAGTATATATATATATATATATATATATATATATATATATATATAAATACATTTTGTTCACAAGATACCCTCGATCATAAATAAGCTAGAGGTAGCAAATCACACGTGGTCGTATTTGTTTAGTAAGTCGCGGGTCTGATCACTAATCATATAACGACCGTCCACCAAGCAACACCGCCCACCCGCCTGCCCACCACTTTTTTATATTTTTGATGGCTACATTCATATTTCATAGTGGCAGTTTCTGTGCGCATTCAAGATTCTCTCGCATTTACTTAATTGCCCTTATTTTCTCCTCATTATTACCACTCTAAAGTAGGGTATTTATTTTGCTTGAGAAAAATGTTTTGAGTAACTACTAAGCAAAGATAAAGGCCATTTATAATCATCATAAACAAAAGAAAGAAAGAAAAAAAAAAGTTCCCATTGTGTCGATTCCTGATTTGCCTTGTAAGAGGTAATTCGATGATCACATTCACACGTTTTTGGAGGTGATTTGAACGTGATTTTCGATGTATTTCATTTTCAAACGGTTGTCTTAAACCATTATGTCTTTAAATTTATAGTGAGGTATTCAACGAATAAATGTAGAATATATATTTGTAAATAAATGTATAATATTTGACGGCAAGAAATTGAGTATTATTTAGCGTCCAGTCATTGGGCATGAAATTCCAAAATCCAAGTGTTGACTATAATTTCGTTATGTTAACGTTACGTAACTTTGATAAAGTTAAGAATAAAAAACGGTTGTGTAACTGTAAGGTAAAAGTAATTAAATTCTTTAGCTAGCAAAAAACACATCAATGTTTGAACTTTGAAACACCACCTGTTGAAAACTGGATGGGGGGAAATAGGAATAATCGACAAAATTTCTGTTGGAAATCTAACTTCAGGCGACATTATAGACTTATTTTTAATATGTTAGATTTCTTATATTTTCAAATATTTATTTCGGTAAAGAATTGATTCGTCGATAACATTATTTCAAGTTTTCACGAAAATTATGCTCATATTTTCAATATTCAATGAATCATTAGTATTTGTTGAAATCATATCAGTATTTCAAACATTAATTTGAAATAAATAATTTCAAGACGGCAAAAAGCAAATAAATAAGAGAAAAAGAAAAATAGTAATAAAATGAGCTGAAATTTATTTATAATAAAAAAAAGAAGGTGACGAAAGCCGTCAACGTTAGAAATTAGAATTGCCCACTGAACAGCTTGGAAATAGTATTTTTAATCATATTTTAATGGTATAAATTGCCACATGTAATGTCACATCTAAATATCATATTTGTCTTGAACCAATCTCTTTCTTTTTGTCAAACATGAATCATAGTCAGCGTCTAATCCTCCCAATAATTCTTAATTACGAAATCACAACTACAATAGAATATTTTCTCCAAACTCAAAATTTCCATAAAAATAACTTTAGCCGAACAAATAGTTCATCGAATTACACTTTCAATCAAATAATAAGTTATCCTAAATCAAATATATTGAAATAATCTATATCTCATTTATGTCTATTATTTAATGCTTCTTAAATTATATTAAAATTATTTTTATTGATCTTCAATATACAGATTTCACGGAACACCACAGTATATCTTTCTTTCTTTCTAAAAAAAAAAAAAAAAAAAAAAAATTCCTAAATGCTCTCTCTCAAAAATCAAATGTCTGAGCTTTCAATATTTTACCAATCTTCCCCTAGAATAGAGAGACTCCGATTGTCTCGATCAATGAAAAATTCTCGACCTAATTTATTTTTTATTTTTTTTTATATATTTTTTTTTTCATGTTTTGCTTTATGTTTTAATAATTCAGACTTAAAAATTTGACTTATGTATCGCCTAATATTTAATCGGATAGGTTTGAATTTTTTTTTTCTTCAGATTTGAATCTTATATCTAAGATTTGATTATCTTCTTGACCGTGGATCTCAATCGAGCACGAACCCTAAAATCGCAATTTGTAACAAGCAAAGATCGACGTTTTCGCTCGCGATTCGTATATTAATATGATAATGACTGTTTACTTGCATAAATTGATAACTCATAAGTTATTTTATTGTATTTATGATTATTTGTGGCTCGTTTTTCATTTTTTTTTCTTGTAGATGTATTTTTATTTGTGTTACTTTTGTAATCCAATCCTTTGTCTTTTATCATATATTTATTTGAAGAACACTTTATATATATAAAAAAAAAAAATACAGATTCCACGGCTGTTGTCACGACACACTCCTGGAATGAAAAAGAAAAGATAACTATCTAACAAGTTATTTTTTATTTTTATTTTTTAAAACTATCTAACATTTGTTCCTAAAAATCAGTTAAACATCATTTAATTCCAATGACAAAACAGTAATATTGGGTTAATATGGTCATTTTCAGATTCCCCAGAATCGTCTATGATCCTACTCTAGTTTCCGTTGTCAAACTTAAAAAAGGTAATAATAAATAGCAAGCGTGAAGAACTGAAAATAGAAAATAAAAAATAATAAAATACAGATTCCACGGCTGTTGTCAAACTTAGAGATTATTTTTTTTTGTTAATTAATTAAGTTTTACTTGATTTCTTTCCGACAATACTTATTCTCTTCTTTCCTCTTTGACAGTTTGCAAAAGCTGAGTTGGCACCAAACCAAACCACTGCTATGCATAAAGAAGCGAAAGCATAAAATAAACAGAGAAAGTGAGAGAGAGAGATCTCACAACAAATGGGGTGAGAAAAAGAAAAAAGAAAAGAAAAAGAAAATAAAGCAGCTGAAGCTTGCTGCTGAACAAAACCAACCTGAAAAAATAAAAAAAGCGAAAAAGAAAAGATTGATCAAATAAGAGAAGACATCCGATTTTCGTTTCATTTGTCCTCGGTCTCAGTAAGTTTTTCTCCTTTTCATATTTTCTGTGATCCTTTATTTTCAGCTTTAGTTTCACGCTAGCCTTCGTGTTAATCTTCACGTAATCGTGTATTTCTGTGTGCTTTCTAAAGGTTTATAGTTTTAGAGACTTTATTCTTTAGTCTTAGTTTGTTCACATGGAGCTTTGTGGAAGATTTTCGTTTTTTTTTTTTTTTTTTTTTTTGCTGAGGTGATTACGATGTTCAAGCCGTGTCGGCAGATTCTCCGCTGTTTTATTTATTTATTTATTTATATATATTATTATTTTATTTAGAACACGAACTTACTTTTGTGATCTTGGAAGCTTGTTAGAGAACTCCACAATTCTGGATTTTCAAAACTTTTTGAGAAAAAAGTCAATAGAATTTGACACTCTTGTCTTAATTCATGATCGATCAGGACGTTTCTACAAGATTTCACGAGATCAGTGATTTTTGTTTATCGTTCTCGGCGGCTCCGTTCGGTTGATCAGGTAAATATAATTAATCTTTTCATTATCCACGCACTGTGATGTACTGTGATCAGATCATTTTGCCATGAATTTTCCATATGTAATCTGATGAGACTGATCTTAAAGTTGAAGTTTTCACTCTGTTGAGTAGGGGTTGACAACCAGAGATATATTACAGCCTAGAGGAATTCTCATTTTTGCTTGTTTCTTAGCCGCTCTTGATTGAATCGACTGTTCAGTTTGCGTTTTGGATCGGACCGTTAGCAAAGAACGGATAGGAAAGCATATTTTGAAAGCAAAAATGGCAGCCGTGTCACAGGGCGGGTCTAGACGCATGTATTCTTGGTGGTGGGACAGCCACATAAGCCCGAAGAATTCGAAATGGCTTCAGGAGAATCTTACAGGTTTGCCTTTGATGTTGAATTTTCGGACTGATTTCGATTTATAACAGCACAAATTTTACTATTACTGTTGACTGATTTCCATTTCTAAGAGCATAAAGTTTGCTGTTGTACAAACTTTCCTGGCGAGTATATCGCTCTTTAAAAAATAACCTCCGCTCTTATGATAATATCATCACAAAGAGGGACTGACTAGATTCTACATTGGAACTCTTTTTAGCTTTGTACTGTTGGTTGCTTTCGATTTTTTGGTCTCTAATCACGTGAAATGATACGGTGCAACAGATATGGATTCGAAGGTCAAGCAAATGATAAAGGTCATTGAGGAAGACGCTGATTCATTTGCGAGGAGAGCGGAGATGTATTACAAGAAGCGCCCGGAGCTCATGAAATTAGTCGAGGAGTTCTACCGAGCGTATCGCGCGTTGGCGGAGAGATACGATCACGCGACCGGTGTCATACGCCAGGCTCATCACACCATGGCTGAAGCTTTTCCCAACCAAGTTCCACCAATGTTCTCAGACGAGTCACCCGGCTCCGGTGCCGATGGCGACCCACGTACGCCAGATATCCCACATCCTGGGCGTGCGTTCGATCCCGACGAACATCAAAAGGAAACTTTGAAAGCCTTTTCGTCTCACTTCCAAGCTACGAAGAGGAACGGAGGTTTCAACGACACGTTTGGGTCTGGAGAGAAGTTTGCAGATGGGAGAGCAAGAAAAGGCCTCAACTTTCACGCGGTCGAGGATAGAGATCAGAGCAACCAACGCAATGGGAGCCGAGATCTGCAAGCTCAAGCCTTGTCGGACTCCGATCGCATGGGTAAAGCTGAGGAAGAAATCTCGAAGTTAAAGAAGGCCCTGGAGAATTTAGAATCTGAGAAGGAAGCTGGTTTGCGGCAGTACGAGCAGAGCTTGGAGAGACTGTCCAACCTCGAGTCTGAAGTCTCTCGTGCACAAAACGATTCCAAAGACCTCAACGAACGAGCTAGTATGGCTGAAGCGGAAGTCCAGAATTTGAAGGAGGCTCTCGCCAAATTGCAGTCTGAAAGGGAAGCTAGTCTCGTTCAGTACCAGCAGCTTATGGATAAAATATCTAGCCTGGAAACTAGTGTCAGTTCTGCACAAAAAAATGCGGAGAAATCTGAATCTGAAGCTGAAGCTCTACAAGACGAGTTGGACAGGATGAAAGTTGAAAAAGATATTCTTCTTGTACAGTACAAGCAATCACTGGAGATGATGTCGAATCTGCAGGGTAAGCTGGTTCAAGCTGAGGAGGACGCCCGACAGGTTAACGAGCGCGCGGATAAAGCTGAACGCGAACTCGAAGCCTTGAAGCAAGCCTTTTCCAAGTTAAGCGAGGAGAAAGACGACGCTGTTTTCCAATACATGCGGTGCTTAGAGACCATTTCCAATCTCGAGTCGAAACTCGCTCGTGCTCAAGAGGAGGCTGAAAGGCTCAACTCTGAGATAAACGACGGAGTTGCTAAGTTGAAGGGCGCTGAAGAGAGGTGTCTTGCTCTGGCGGATTCGAATCAGACTCTGCAGTTGGAGTTGCAGTCTTTAGTGCACAAAATGGGTTCTCAAGGCGATGAGCTTACAGAGAAGCAGAAGGAGTTGGGAAGATTGTGGACTAGCGTACAGGAAGAGCGGCTGCGATTCGTGGAAGCCGAAACTGCTTTTCAGACATTGCAGCATCTCCATTCTCAGTCTCAAGAAGAACTAAGATCCCTGGTTGCAGAGCTCCAGAATAGGGCCGAAATGCTGAATGGCATGAAAACTCGCAGCCAGGGATTGGAGGAAGAGATCAGGAAGATCAAGGAGGAGAACAAGGGTTTGAATGAGCTTAATTTGTCTTCTTCCATGTCGATAAAAAGTCTGCAAGAGGATATCTTGAGCTTGAAGGGGACTATCAAGAGACTGGAAGAGGAGGTTGAACTTCGTGTAGACCAGAGAAATGCTCTTCAGCAAGAGATATACTGTCTCAACGAGGAACTGAAGGAACTGAGTAAGAAAAACCAGGCTATGCTAGAGCAGGTGGAGTCAGTCGGCTATGATCCGGAGTGCTTTTCTTCATCTGTGAAGGAATTGCAGGACAAAAAAACAAAGTTGAAGCAACTGTGCGAGACCAATCAGCTCGAGAAAGTGGCTCTTTTGGAACAGTTGAAAATCATGGAGAAACTTATGGAGAAAAATATCCTTTTGGAAAATTCTCTTGCTGATCTGAATGATGAGTTAGAAGGAGTTAGAGAAAAGGTAAAGGTATTGGAAGAATCCTGTCAATTTCTTCTGGAAGAAAAGTCCAGTCTTGTTGCGGAGAAGAGCAGTTTGATTTCTCAGCTACAAGTTACAAACGAGAATCTTGACGAACTGTCGATGAAAAACATCATGTTGGAAAATTCTCTGTCCGACTCAAACGCAATGGTAGAAGGATTGAGAGTAAAGTCAAAGAGCTTGGAAGATTCGTGCCTGTCGCTTGACGGGGAGAAATCGGGCCTTGTCACTGAAAGAGAGAGTTTAATTTCTCAGTTGAACAGTACTCGGCAGAGACTGGAAGATCTTGGAAATCGATACACGGCACTAGATGAGAAACTTTCGGCTGTGGAAAAGGATAAAGAGAACTTACTAGGTGCGGTGGAAGACTTGAGCATTCAGTTGGATTCCGAGAAGAAACAACATGCCGAGTTCTGTGAGTTGAGCAAGGCGCAATTGACAAGCAGGGAGTCACAGATTTCTCAACTACAAGCAGAAGGTCTTTATAGGAAGAAAGTGTACGAAGAGGAACAAGACAAAGCTCTCAGTGCTCAGATCGAAATCTTAATATTACTAAAGTGCATCCAAGGCCTGGAAGAGAAAAATTTCGCCCTCCACACAGAGAAGCAAAAGCTCTTGGACGAATCAGTGAAGTCGGAGAAACTGGTTTCAGAAATGCAGCATGAAAATGTTGGACGGAGAGAGGATAATAAATTCTTGTCTGAGCACAATAATATATTGAGAATGGGGCTTTTTCAGTTATTGAGGATTCTAAGTGTCAATGAGAGCAATGGGTTTTCCGATAAAGCCGAGCAGGATCAAAGCCTCTTGGAACTTGTCACCATTAGACTTAAAGAGATGCGAGACTCCCTATGTTCTAGTTTTGACGAAATGCAGAGATTGGTGATCGAGAAATCGGTTCTTTTGGCAAGTTTAGAGCAAGCTGAGTCAGACGGGTTTAATCTTATGACGGAGAGAAATAGTATCGATCGAGAGTTCAGGATCAAGTCTCAGAAGCTATTGGCGTTGCACGCGATGGGGCAGGAGTTTTGCCAGAGTATTAAAGATTTAAAACTGAAGCTAGCAGAGGCAGACCAAAGGGAAAATGAGTTGGCATCTAAAACAGAAGATCTTCGCAGAAAGCTGGTGGACTCAGAAAGCGCTAACGAGGATCTACAGAAAGAAAATATCAAGTTGCTTGAAGAGAAAAGATCCTTGACTCTGACAGTCTCAGATTTGGAACAACAAAGAAGTTGCCTTGAAGAGGAAAATTATGCCGTGCTCGGGGAGACAATGTTTCACAGTAACATGTCCCTGGTTTTCAATCATGTTGTCTCCAAGAATTTGGTGGATCTTGCGGAACTTACTGCAATGCTGAATGATGTTCGTATAAATAACGTTGATCTCGATGAGAAGGCCAGAGTACTGGAGGAGAAGCTGGAAGGTATGCGGACGGAAAATGCCCATCTTAAGGAGGTCTTGGATAAATCTGATAGCGAGCTGTGTTTGGTTAAATCAGTCAACGACAAGTTCCAAAGTGAAATTATTGATTCGAAGAATCTATTGCTTCGGAGGGAAAATGATGTTGAGATGTGGGAGGGCCAGGCTGAAGTGTTCTTTTCTGAACTGCAAATGTCCAATGTCTTTGAAGTATTGCTTGAAGGAAAGATGAAGGAGGTTTTCGAGAAGTGTGCGAGCCTTGAAAATGAAAGTGATTCCAAAGGTTTGGAGATCGGACTTCTGAAACAAGAACTTGGCACTTTGAAAGATGCAAATGGTGGACTTAAAGCTCAGTTGGCCAATTACACATCAGCTGTTATCTCATTGGAGACTTGTATAGCATCTCTTGAGAAGCATACAATGGGCGCAGAAGCTTTTGAAGCTGAGTGTGAAGATCCAGAGGTATGATCTAATTGTTCAACTGAATTATTATCTTAGAAATTTTAGATTTTTCTCATATGTAAATTATAAAACTAAGAGTCCCTCAAATATTTGTTGCTTATTTGGAATATAAGTTATGTTACATATTTATTCTTTAAATGATGGATGTTCTATTTGCGATTCAGGATGCTGATTTGACTACTCAGAATGGAGAAATCTCTGAAACTGGCGAAGTTCAAACTACCACACTACAAGATGGTATTCTGGAATTGCTGAGTTTGAAGAGAAGGATCGAAGCTATTGAAATAGCAATAACCGAAAAGGAAAAAGTTGCAATGACGGAAATTTTGGCTTCAGGTGCCAAACTAGATGCTGCAGTGAGGGAGATTGAAGACTTAAAGGCCAGTGGCAGCTCAAACCGAGAGATCGGACAAGAAGAAATGGGAAATGGGCTGAACAAAAGTCTCAGGGTTCGTACAAGAAGGACAAAGACCCAGGAAATTTCGGAGTTGTCGAACGAAGTTCTGACAAAAGACATCGTTCTCGATCAGATATCCTCGGATCGTCCGTCCTTCAGGAGAAGCAAGAGAGAGGCCGTGGACGGCGAGAATCATATAGTTGAGTTGTGGGAGACAGTTGACCACGGTGGAAGCATCGACATGACGGTCGGCAAGGCTCAGAAATCTGCCTCCAAACCACACCACAGAAGCAAAAACCCCTCCGTGGAATCGCTAATCGAGAAAGAGTTGGGCGTGGACAAGCAAGAGATCTCGAGGAGATTCTCAGAGCCCCGGCAGGAAGGGAACAACAGCAGTAAGAGAAGAGTTCTCGAAAGGCTCGACTCGGACGCTCAGAAGCTTTCGAACCTCCAGATAACCGTGCAGGACTTGAAGCGAAAGGTCGAGATCACCGAGAAGAGCAGGAAGGGAAAAGGGCCAGAATACGAAAGCGTGAAGGGACAGCTCGGCGAATCCGAGGAAGCGATCTCGAAGCTCTTCGAATCGAACCGTAAAATGATGAGGAGTTACGAGGACGATTCTCAGCCGTCTGATTCAACGTCTGTGGCGGTGTTGGACGGAAGTGGGAGTGTGAGGAGGAGAAAGATCTCGGAGCAGGCGAGAAGAGGGTCGGAAAAGATCGGGCGATTGCAGTTGGAAGTTCAGAGGCTGCAATTCCTCTTGCTGAAACTTGACGGCGAAGAGAAGGAAAGCAAAGGGAGATTCAGAGTTCCCGAGCAAAAGTCGAGAGTTCTTCTGCGCGACTATCTCTATGGAGGCGCCGTTAGAACTACTCGGAAGTACAAGAAATCTTCTTTCTGTTCGTGCGTTGAACCTCCGACCCGGGGAGATTGATTTAACTTTTCATCGGCACATAAACTAGTTATTGATGAGATAGTAGACGCAATATTTTGTCTATAAATTTACTTCATCCCTGTAGAACTGTTTTATAGACCGTACATTTTTTATTCTGTGTTTTTGTTGCATTTTCTCTTGTTCTGTAGAGGATCTGGTTTTCATTATTAGTGTTGAGATCCTGCCGTGTAATTGCCAGGCCGGTCTGCGAATCAAATGAAGCCACACTCATGAGTTTACTTTTCTTCAACGATTTGCTTGTTTGCTTTATTATAAAGGGTCGGTTTTTAAGATCTAATCTAGCGTAGTAAATCTATCACAAGTAGTGCCTCATCGAGGCGCGTAATTGTACTTGAAATATTTTAGTATTGCTTCGGTTAACTTTTTCTCCAGTCTGTAACTCTTTGTATTTGCTCTATTCCACGCCTCAGAGAACGGATTTTCAAGAGAAAGATTCCGAGAAGCTTTATTTTTTTGCCATTTGGCCGTTTGATAGTTCGGTCAAGTAAACCAACATAGTGTAATTGCTAAATATGCTCAATTTAAAAAGAAGAGATTTGTGTTAGAAGACTATATATGTACACATTTTCGGTACACTATATATATATATATATATATATATATACATATATATTCCAGCGTTTGATTCCGAGTCTTTTATCGAGTCTTTTATTGTTGGAAGATTTCAACCGTCAACAACAGTTCTGTATATTAGCAATCCCCCAAAGTCCCAACTAGTAATTTCAAATCCAAAGCTCAAATTACAGCATTTCAGGATTTTCAAGCAATGCCAAGTTGCCAAGATATTCTTCGAAATCCTACCACTTATCAATAACACTGTGTTCAACAAACACTACAACACTCTCACGAGTTACACAGCTCAGAATCTCCCCGAGTCCTCAGCCCGACATTTCACCTTGTCTGCCACGCTCTCTCTCTCTCTCTCTTTCATCATTTTAACCAAATCCTCCCTCAAAACTCTCCCGAGAGGATCAACCTGCTTACAGCGCATCTCGACATAACCCGAATCATGGTGGCCCGACAAAGCCACGCCGGGCTGCAATTCATCCCCGTAGTCGATCGCTATATTATGAAGCAAACAACACACCAAGATAATGCTCGGCAGTTTCCTCTTATCGGGCCTCCACATAACCTTGTTCAAGATCCTCCAACTCCCTTTAAGCCGCGAGAACGCCTTCACCGCGATCTGCCTCACGGCCTCGTGCTTGGCATCGAAACGCTCCTCAACCTTGTCCCCTTCTTCCCCGAAAGGCGTCACGAGCCAAGGAAGGAGCGGATACGAAACCCCTCCGACAACATAATCTCCACCGCCCATCCTCTCTCCGGCGCTGCAGAGCTTGTAAAGCCCCGAGCACTTCAACAGCCTCGAGACGCTCATCCCTCCGGGCCATCCCGTGACGACGTCCACGAACCTCATCTCGTGGTCCACCACACCCTGCAAAGTAAAAGTCGGCAAAATGGTTAACCAGTTAAAACCTTTAACCATTTTGAACAGTTAACCATGTTTTTTTAGAACGGTTAACCAAATAACCGTTAGTTTCAATAACCGCAGTTAACCAGGACATAACCGGTTAAAATTTACAAATAATTCGAAAATTAAGCCACCAAAACTAGAGTAATTTCTAAATAGCCAATATTTTGTAAATTTTTGGTAAATAACTAATTCATACATATTAATCATATGCAATAAAAAAAAGGATTCATTAGGTATATAGTCATATTTACAGTTTCACATTGCCATATAATCAACGTTTCATAAATCTTGGGTAAATAGCCACGTCTATGTATTTACACCTGTAAATTGACGTAAATATCCCACCATTTTATTTCAATGAAATGGCTGTTATGCCGTCGTTTTTCACAAGATAAAAATGACACCCCGAGATAAAAAACGACAAGATTTAGTAAAACTTGCACCAAAACTATAAGCAACATAAAACAATTCAGTAAAAAAGTACCTAACTATTGGCGAAGTTCAAGACCGAACTAGAAGTAGAAGGCACTCTGGTGGGATCCTACTTTATGTTTCAGAAATCTTACCAATTATTTATTTTTCGGCGTGCTTAAACCATCGGCAAATTTCAAGACCAAAGTATCGGTGTCACAAAGTCTTTGGCAAAGCAAGACTATCGACAAAGAGATGAATCCTTGAACTATCGGCGAAGTTAAAGACCAAACTATCGGCGTCCCAAAGTCTTTGGCAAAACAAGACTATCGGCGTAGACAAGAATCCTTGAACTATCGACGCAAAAGACTATCGGCGATCAAAACTATAGGCGTCCAAGATTATCGGCGCTAAAGACTATCAATGATCAAGACTATAGGCGCTCAAGACTATCGGCACAAAAGACTATCAATGTGAAACTATCGGCAAGAATACTATCGGCTAACTTCCACAATCTTGATCAAAAACGATCTCCAATGCCCAAAATACCCTCAATGCTCACTCAAACCTCAAAATGAAAAGCTATAAATACCCCTCTACATTCACTCTAAAGGTAAGTTTTTTAAAACTGAAGAAATCTCTGCTTCACTCCCGACTCACTATATTTTCCTCTCTCGACACTTGAGACGAGATATTAGCTCCTCACCTTGACTAATGTTGAGCGTCGGAGTGTCCGCCAGGGGAAACCCCACCGCGTCCTTCTAGTTCACGTTTCTTGTCTTTTCAGGTGAAGAACACGAAAAGTCCGAAGATCGCGAAGAACCCGAAGAACACGACGAACTCGAAGGACTCGACGAACACAAAGAACGCGAAGAGCCCGACGGACTCAAAGGACACAACGAACGCGAAGAACACAAAAGTGAACTAATCACGAAGTCACGAGAAACCGAGAACCTCTTTCCGAAGAGGCAAAGATGACGAGCAGATGATATTTCCCCACACACAACCTACGTGCGGTCACAGGGTCCGGCCCTAGACCAAACCACGGACGGTTCTAAGTGTTGACCCAAAAACAGCGATAGCAATGGCAAATCAGGAATGTCACGTCATATTTATGGCTATTTACCTAAGATTTACGAAACTTTGGTTATATAGTAATTCCAAACGTTTTTGTTGGCTAATTACTTAATTTTATTTATTTAAAATTGTAAATAAGGATATATATATATATATATATATATATATATATATATATATATATATATATATATATAATAAATAATGGAGCCTAAAATTGACCTGCAAGAGCATGCTGTAATTCCTCTTGGGGTCGCACCAATCGTCGGAGGTCTGGACGGCCGGGAGGGTCATGACGACGTGGGTGGCCTCGACGGCCCCGAGGCAGCCCGGGAGCCCGAACCCCGTCTCGAGGGCGGACTTCAGGGCTCGGGCCCGGGCCTCGTCGGGCCAGCGGAGGTGGTGGCGGGCCCGGGCCTCGAGGGCCTCGATGAAGCGCCACGTCACCTGGGAGACCGTGGATTGGCCGACCCCGAAGGACGCCCCCACGGACACCTGGGACTCCCCCGAGGCCAGCCTCCGGAGTGCGATCGCCGCCTGCTTCTCCACGCTCAGAAGCCGTCCCTCGATGTTGATCAGCCCCGAGGGAGGTCGGGACACCAGATCCTCTCTCACCAGAGAGCATATGTACTCGAATGTCGTCTTCGAGACTCGGAAAAAGTGCTTAAACCCCTCTGCCTCGTCACCGGGGACCCGACACCCTGCGTTTCTCGAGATTCGCGAGTTAGCTTAGCTCAAAGCATCTGAATTTGATAAGACACTGCTTCAGGGGTTATCGGTATTCCCTCTAAAGAAAAAGCATAAAAAAAATGTAGAATAAGAGAGCCTTTATATACTAATTTTGGGAATACTCTAGACTATTAGCTAACGATATAATTTCTACTAGCCGGGTGTATCAGAATTTGCCGATGATCTTTCGTTCGTTCATGAGTGTTTTTTGGGTTGTGAAAAATGGGAAAATGGGACGGTTTGTTTCGATTCGTGTAGAGAGAATGGACATTTGTAAACGAGAGAGAGAGAGAGAGAGAGAGAGAGAGAGAGAGAGAGAGAGAGAGAGAGACCTGGAGCGGAAGAATTCTTGCGCCAGAAGCAATCCCACCACTCGGAATCGTTGGCTTGGGGTTCTGTGGGAACTGGGCTCGACCTTCTCAGCTTCTTCTTTTTCTTCGATTCCTTTTTAATCTTCTTCGATTTCTTCGGAGGAGCCATTAGAGAGAGATACAGATTAGTGTGCCTACACTTCCTAAATCCAGTGGAATCTAACTCGACGAGAGTTAGTGAGAGATCGAAAGGCGCGATGGACTGGGGAAGAGTCCATTAATTGCAAATTGAATCAAAACATTTGGCACTGAACGAGAAAACCTCAATATTTGGGGACTGAAAACATATTGATTTAAGAATGAGGTTTTATTAGTTCCATGAAGAAAATTGTAAATTTAATTTACTAATTAATAAATAAAAAAAATTATCATACTAATTTTTTTTATACTAGCAAATACCACCATTGTATGGTGTAAATTTTTATTTATTTCATTCCGTACTTGTATTCGCCCTTATATAAATACAATGGACCTCCCAAGTGGTTAATGTTTGTTTTATGAAGTAAGCTCAAGCGATTTTGCTTTTATATTCCTATCAACAGAAAAAAAAAATAGATGTGTACACACATATATATATTTATTTATATATAAAACTTATTATATGGACGATCACAATAAAAGAAAAAAATATGAAAAAGAGAAATGAATTTTTTTTTATTCATATGTATATAGTTGATGGATTGTTTCTTTTTCATATTTCAGTCATAGATCCAATGGTCCAGAATTAATTAAAAAAAAAAAACCGTATGACATACAAAAATTACTTGACTTCTTTCCAGTTCCGTCACTCTATCGGAAGGTCTTCAAAGTTCCGATCGCCATATGTTTAGCCGTACACACAATGTCTCTTGCCAATTTTGCATATAACTAATTTTCTTGCAAAACTAGTATTACTACTAAAATTCATTATGTGAACTACTGTGACAAAAAATCACCTACAACCAAGCAGCCACATACCATGAGAATGTCACAACTCACAAGTTTGATGTTTGCAATTGTCAATACAAGTTGCAGAGTAAGAACTACGTCCTTATTAAATTTTCCTTTGGAATTTCATTTCAATTAATATACATTATGCCATGATTGATACATAATTCTTCTAACGAAAAAAAAAAAAAAAAAAAAAAAATTCCTCCAGCAAAGGACTTCACGTATAGAGACTCATTCTTCTCATATCGCGTAAAGCCAACATAGCTACAACATAATTAGAAACCTCGTATCGCAGTAAGACAAGAAACTGATGGTGCCAAATTTAGCTGCAAATTCTACAAACATTCCACTTTGAGCGATCAGACAGCATTTTCGTCTTTGATATCGCCTGATTTGAAGGAGTGAAGCCTATAATTGCAAGCCGCAACGGCCTCGCCAACGGTAAGGTAAATCCATTCTTGACCTATCTTCTCTATGATCTCTGACTTGTTTAGCTTCTTCATTACTTCACTTCCAGGGTTGGCCAACACAAGCTGAATTAATAAGAAAACACATCCAAAGAATACATCAGAAGAAAAAAAAATGCTGAATTACGCAATGTTAAGTCTCAAAATCAAATCGCAATGAGTGAAGTAATTGACGACGTTTAAAATCTTTTTTAAGTTCGTTTATCTTTCAAAACGTGAGATCTTTAACACGCCCTCTCAAGATGTTGACTCTTTTAGGCTCACTCATTCTATCTCAAAACTGACAGGCTTTAATCTTATTGATAAAATCTGTGACATAACTTTTGTTTTAATAGAAACAATACAATGTGCTTATTACCTTAAGCTCTCTCCTTTCAACAGTCTTCTTGAGCTCATCAAGCATGCTTAATCCACTTGTGTCTATGTTAGCAACAGCTGTAATTAATAATAATAATAATTAGAATTAGAAGAAGAAGGAACAAATTTCATATAAAGATCTCAGATGAAGAGAAGAAGAATAAGAGTTCATTGATTTTGAAACCTTATAAAGTTAAACAAGTCAACATATCAATTACCAGCCATGTTTAGAATGATATATTGTAAGCTTGTATCTCCACTGGCTTTTATTCTGTCATCCTCTTCATTAATCCACCTCGCAATCCTGTGCCCAAAAAAAAAAAATACATTGGTTAGTTAACTAAGAACTTGTATGCATATTATAATTAATAAAATATTATCACCTTTCTCTCAAGTAGTTGGAATTGGCAAAGTAAATAGGAGCATCAATCTCAAGTACTAGGATTCCAGGAATACTATTGGCGTTTGTGTATTGCTCGACATTTCTATAAATCATGGAGTCTGGAATGTTCCCAAGAACAAAAGTCTTAGGCCTCGCCACAAATAACAGCACTCTCATCACAGATATTGCAACCTGATCATGATTGAAAAAACAGTGTAACTTGATCATATGATTAAAAAAACAGTGGAGGCCAGCTAGAATTTGACCACGTATATGATAAAAATATATAATAAAGAAACAAAAAATTAGGAAAATAGTCAACTTATACGTTTTGACATTGTAAAATACCGACGTTTAGTAAATCTTAGGTAAGTAATCACTTTCAGACATAAATCTCAGGTAAGTAATCACTTTCAGACATAAATCTTAGGTATATAACCAACGTTTGTTACATGAAAGTGGTTATTTACTTAAAATTTACGTATGAAAATAGCTATTTACTTAATATTTAACAAACATTGGCTATTTAGCAATGTCAAAAGTTTAAGTTGATTATTTTTCTAATGGACCCAATAATAAAAAAAAAAAAAATCAAGGGCGTGTACACTTTTTTTTTCCAGGGGCAAATATGAAAAATATCATATAATTGTGGCTAAAATGTAAAAAAAAAAGTAAAAACAAGGGTAAGAAAATAATTTTTAAAATTTCAAGCGAAGCATGTAACCAAAGTGATCTAAAAGAGAATATAATGAATATAGAAGTAAAATAATTATACCGCGATGACCAATCCGACTTCAACGCTACCAAAGACGACGCCGATGTAAGCGCTCATGCAGACGATGAAGTCAAACTTGTCGACCTTGAAAAGGTGGATAGCGGCATCGTAGTCAATGAGGCCGAGCATGGCAGAGATAATGATGGCCGAGAGAACGACGATGGGCGTGTAATGGAACAAAGGTGTGAGGAACAACAATGTGAACATCACCGCGATTGCCATCACTATGTTTGACACCGCCGTTTGACATCCCGCGTTGTAGTTCACCGCAGATCGCGAAAACGGCCCTGTATATATATAACCATGTAATTTTCTTGTTTTATAATCTTAAGAGGAATTTGGACACGGTTGGCAATTTTTTTTTTTTTTTAAGGGTAGACTTCTATGCCTAATTTCATATTCGCTGTTAAATCAATGCTTTTTTTTTTTGTGTAAAATTATATGTAAATGTTGAGCATTACAATGAAAATATAATATGATAGAGACATAAAATCTATCACTCTAAAACTAGTGATGGTTAATGCTATCTTTTCAAACTTTTTTTTTTTTTTTTTTTTTCAAGAGGCTAATGTGGCTCTTAATTTTTTTTGGTTTAAGTGGTTCTTTGACATTGATGATCAACTTAAGTTAATATTTTTGGTGTCGTTGACACGTCTATTATCTTGATTCCATATTTTCAACAAAGAAGATATTTCACATTTTGAATCACAACTAATTTTAATATGTATCTTAATGGTATTACTAACTATTTCATAAAAGATGAAATTGAAAATGTATAGCTAAGAATTTGTAAAAAAAATAAAGTTTTTATTACTAGGGAAATGGTGGCAAAAAAACTCGATGTTTAGATAAAACACTACTTATATACTCATTTTTTTTTCTTGGGCAAAAATACTCAAAGTTTAAAATTTAGTTACACGCAAATACTTTGCCGTTAAAATTTCTGTTAGAACTTAGCGGTCCGAGTAGCAACGGACCCACTATAACGTAACATGTTGTATTTTTTCCAAAGAAAAAAAACTTTGAGTATATAAGTAGTATTTTGATCAAACATTAAGTATTAAGTAGTTAAAGTTTGATACATGAATATTTTCAATAAATGAATATAAAATATTAATATATTTGATGGGTCTCAGATGTATAATGAATAGAAAAAGATCAAAATGTTTTTAATTATTTAAGGCAGGACTTGTGGCCATACCCATACTCAAATTAGTTGTTAGTAAATTAGTATGAATTTTTTTTTTTTTTTTTCATTTGCATCAAAAGTAAAATGTGAGAACTTTATGCATGTTAATTGTGATTACCTGTTGTGAGGTAGCAAGAAGTGCAAGAACCAACAATGTTCATAGTTCCAATTGCAATCATCTCTTTGTTACCATCAATATGGTAATTCTTGAACATTGAAAAGCTTCTCCCAACTGCTATCCCTTCCTGCACATTAAACCATGTATTACCATAAATTGGACAATAATTGTCTTCCTAGATGCAAAAAAAAAAAAAAAGCATTTCAATTTGATATTATTATTTATTTTTGTATGATAGCATTCAAATAAATTACATTCAATGGTTTTTAATTTTAAAATATATATATATAAATTAATAAATATAATTTTGAATGGTTGTTGCCAAATAATTTAATTAACCGTGAAGCAGTCTAATTGTAATTTAATTATTTTTATTTTCTAGGCTTTCACATGTGTTGGTACAAATGGCTTCAACCAACTCTCTTGTATCAACTATCTTTTGACAAACCTTCATTACCGAAAACTAGACACATCATCATCATATCATGCTTAAAAGAAGTGTGGAGAAATGAAATTCTATTAGCCAATAATGTTTAGACTTTAGACCAAAGTCATCGGCTCCAATTAGAGTAGTGATGACCTAAAAAAAGTGAAAGCTCAAGTCAAACATCAAAAAGTGCTTTTGTTGTGTTAGTTTGGACTTCATGGAAAATTAAAGTATTAATTGCATACTATTATGATAATAAACAAATAATAATAATAATAATAATAATAACAATAATAATAATAATAAGTGCTTACAGCGAGAGCTATGACTCCAGTGACGATACCAGTCTTGATGGCTAACGTCATGTGAGGAGGGACCAGCACAAGATGTGTGATCGATATTGGATTAAGCCCTTTCTTTAGATCCCCTATCTGAGTTAACATACACCCGGATTCACCAGATCATTCCACTTATGCATAATAATATATTAAAGATGCAAGAGACGATAGGAATATGACAACGTGCAAATTGCAAAGATGCAAATGTGGGAACCACAGCCACAGGTCCATAAATCATAGCGAAAAGAAACAGTGGAATTATTGGTGAAGACCTACAAAAACATACGTTCCTGTTTAATTATTTATTTATTTTAGGAAAACAAAATAATTTTGGATTGGGTCTTCATGACAAAGACTTGAGAGGCATAGTGTTTGTGGCTCTGGTCAGATTGTGAGGTCAAAGATAGAAAGTATTATTTGATTGTTTTTGTCCCGTGGATCACAAGTTGGCCTATTTGGTCTCTGTCCAATCTCCCCCAAAGTATAATTCGGTATCATTTTTATTAAATAAAAAAAAAGAATAAAATCTCCCCCCCCCCCCCCCCCCCCCCCCCCCCCCCCCCCCCAAGTAAGAAGTAGATCATAGAGTTATCCTATGTGGCTTTGAATTTTATGATAAGAACCGTTTCTAGTTTTAGTGGCTATTTTTATTTGACGGATAGTTACAATTTTCTTCTTTAGATAAATTATGGTATTTAATGACGTCCCTGAAAAATAAAATAATGTATATGCCAAATTATATTTATTAAAATATTTTATCACAAATAATATATACATGAAAATCCATAAAAAAATCCAATTTTATTTTTTAATAATATGGAATAATAAGTGATATTATGAATATACTGTCTAACATTTTAAGTCAAAATGTAACTATCACACAAAATCAGGGTTACAAATGTAAGAAAAAAAACTATTTTCAAAATACAACTGCCAATAATGTCTCTAACAATGCAACATATAGTTTTTGTAACTTTAATAGCTAGTATATTGCTGTAACTAATTCCTTAATCTTTACAGGGCTGTTAATATTTAGTCTCTTTGTTATTATTATCATAGTGAAATTAATTTGTCTGTGTTGTGAATAAATGAGCTGTAAAAGGTTATATTTAAATTGAATACATACCACTTGAACGCCGTGTTTTTCAGCATGTGTGAGATAAACAAGAAGACTGCCTAATATAACAGACGTCAAAGGTGCCATGGCTGATAACCAAAAGAATTTAGGCCTTCTCTTACTCTGTAAAAAAAAAAAAAAAAAAAAAAACAATATTGAAACACTTAATAAAATAGGTATAAAATAACATATACCAAATAGCCTCATTTGTTTGGTGCTGATTAATTATTAATTTCCGTTCAAACAGCAGAGCGTAAAATCATATTTTGAAAGTTTGATTTGATTTTGAAACTATAAGTAGTTATTAATTAAAAAAGGCTAGCTGTCAAGACTTTTTAACAAACAAATAATAAGGTTAGGAGAGAAATTCCATCCTTGGGAAATGAAAAATAAATATATTTGCTTTTGGGTATACTTTAAGTCTTTAACTGCGTACAATAATTCCATACGTATGTTTAGTATTCTATATATATATATATATATATATATATATATATATATATATATATATATATATATGTATATATATACCAGGAATATATTATTGATGTGGGTCAATACCTGCTAATAATGCTCGAATTCTACTTCCTTTTTTAATTTCATACCCAATATCTGTATTATTTTAGTAAATATGTCGGTGCTACACTGTAAACTAATACATGCATAACATTTAGCAGGTACTTGAAAGAATTTATAAGAAGAATCCTAAGTTTAAAAACCAAGGCAAATATCTTGAACAATATAAGTATCACATGGTAGATTAATAGGTATAGTTTGCAAAAAAATATGGATATTTTTATTCTTCTCATTATTATATTTTTTATCCTTGGAAAAATGCTTGATCCACTTACTAAGTATCTGGTTATCAGAAGGAAGGAAAGGAAACAGCATCCCAAGAGCCCACTTTCCCATTTCCACTGCAAAAAAAAAATCATGAATTTTGATTTCGTTAATTACTAAAGAATAACTTTATTAAATAAAAGAAAACACTAAAGAATAACTGGAAAATCCCCAAACAGCATAATATATATATAAATATATATATCATCATCATCCAAATATTCACCATGCAATATTCTTAATGATCCATCATATGAAAACTTTTCTCCCTTTATCTAGTGTTCAAAATATATTCTACATATCACCCACACTACTTTCCAAAGATCAGGCTAAAAAGTTTATTCTATGAAACGTCCAAAAGTTATTATTAGCTCATCTCAATTCTTCAACAACTTTACTGATTTTTTTTTCCCATCGCTTTATTCAAATATTTTTAATAATTATATATGTAGACGTTGAAACTTGAAAGAACCACTTCATATAAATGTTTATTTAAACACTTTAAAGCAAAGCTTATCGATAAAGATCGATCCAATTGTGAGAACTCCCAAATTCAAGCCTATCACTTTTAACCAAAAAAAACGTAACATTTCAAGACCACACTCTCGTGCTTATGACCCACGAAATTAGAGACCATTACTTTTGAAGAGGCATGGGACACTCAGCGCCAAAAAAAAAAAACAAATAAAATCAAATCAAGTCGAATATATTAAAGTTGGTACAACTTTGTGTCTCTTTACTAGGAAAAATGGATCGTTCTTTTGATATGCGTGGTGGTAAAAGTATCCACATTTTGCATTCCATTATTTTTCTTTATCCTAAACGTACTTGACCATTTCAATGATTTTCACAACCCGTATACTAAATTAATATATATGTACCAAAACTATATATGTAAATCAATATAAAAAACGATTTTATATTAGATGAATAATTAAGATCAATAACCTGGTGTGTTTGGGTAAAGACAGAGCGCATAACTGAGACAATATCAGTGGCGTGAGTGAAGTGTTCAAGGCCAAGAATGCCTTTAAGCTGTTGAAGAATCACCACTGTTGCTGCTCCGGCCATGAACCCTACTATCGTTGCATGTGATAAGAAATCCACTATAAACCCTAGCCTGCAAATTTCATTCCAATCACACAAACAAGCATAGATATTAATTATTTATACTAATAGCGAAGGCGAATTCTATGGTATTAATAAACATATGAACCGTTGATTTAAAATGCTTTTACCAAATAATATCACATAAACATGGAAATATATTCTAGTGAAGTCACTAGCTGACCTAGGTAAGGACAAGGGAGCATATGCCCTCTGTGAACTTTGAATAATATAATTTTCATATATTATATATACATATATATATGTATAATGTATCCTTTATATATATATATATATATATATATATATATATATATTTATCTTACCGTCCCCTACAAAATTTGGAATTTTTTTTATTGTCAAATTTGCGCCAGCCTCCGCCTAAGCCTTTATATTATTAAAATATAAAATCAATCAAGATCGTCTATTTTGGGATCAACACTTCAGATTGCATAAATTGTACAATACATATATCCTACAAGGAGCCTACACAATATCATTACGAATTTAATAATAATATAAGCTGTCATTTAAATAATATATATAGATACCTATATATATTAGGGTTATTTTTTCAGTACATATAATTGGTTGGCATTTTCCTCTAGAGGGAAAAAATAATTTAGGTACTGAAAATAATATATTTGAATAAAAACGCTTATTTTGTATTTAACCATACTATCGTAAATCCGACAGCTTATCCCTAACAGCAGCGAACGATCCAATTCAAAACTTGGCTCAGATCCGTTCAATAGTAAACAAAATTTGTAAAAGACAAAAGTTTTTTGAACAGAGAACAGGGAAAATAATGTACGATTGCATTGCTTCTCGACAGATATTTTAAATAATAACTTTCGCTTGCTTGTTTTGTCGTTAATAATGGCAAAGTACTTAGACAGTGCATGTATGAGATATATAAATATATATATATATATATATATATATATATATATATATGTAAGACCCCTTGCTCAAGTACTTACCTCAGTAGGCCCAAGGAAGCTTGGAAAACTCCGGCGAAGAGCGTGGCGGTGAAAGCAAGGTGAAGAAAGAGAGTAGGGTTTTGCTTGAAGTCGACCTCTTGCCCTAACATAGACGCTGTCAGCATCGACGCTACCGCCACTGTCCCCACCGCCAAATCTCTTGAACTTCCCATCATCGCGTAAACCAATGGCGGAATAAAACTTGAATCTACATACACCATAAGAAAAAAAAAATGGTTTCACCACATGCAGAGGCGGAGTCAGAAAACAAACTTAGAGCATCTTCAATAATGGAGACCGTCGAACCCTCATTTTGAGGATTTTTGGACCTCCAGTGGGGAACTCTAAACTCTCAAATTGAAAATAATTTTTTTTATTTTTTGGTACATAAAAATAAAAATATTTTAATCAGATCATTTTTAATATAATCAAGAATAATTTTATTTGATGCACAACAATAATTATGGCAACTAACATGTTATAATAAAATACAGTAAAATAAAACAGAATAAATAAAGGGGACATATTTATATGTTTCTTACATAAACACGGGTTACTTATATATGTATATATATATGATGAAAAAAAAAACATAACATCACGTACAAATCCTCCCCCATCCATACATGAATTTCATATACATATATAATTCGGTCACGCCGTTATTATTATGCTCATTTCATTATATACAATTTCGATACATAGATTGCAGTAGTTACACTTAGTTAAATAAAACAATCTAGCTAGCAGAGAAGAAGTATATACATATATATATATATATATATATATATATATATATATATAGAAGAAGAAGACAATATATAATTAAGGAAGTGAAATATATATATAGAGAGAGAGAGAGAGAGAGCTCACAGAGGCCGAGAATGGGAGGCAAGTTGGCGAGCTTGGCGTAGCTGATTCCCTGAGGGATTGCGAGGCTGGCGATGGTGATTCCGGAGACGAGGTCGGCGCGGAAGAAAGACAGCGTGTAGCGTGGGGCCCACTCGAGGATGGGAAAGAAGTACTGAAACCCCAAAAGGAGCCTCTTCAGAGCCGTCTGGTTCTTGAACTGCCTGAAGGGGTCGTCCGGGAAGAAAGTCTCCTTCAGACACTTCTGCAACGTCTTCGCGAACGCCTGCGCCGGCGGAATCGCCACCCTGTGCGCCGCCCTCTCCGATGGGTACGACACGTAGTCCGCGTTTCCCATTTTATGTGTATATATATATTACTATGGTCAAGGTGAAAAACCGTCGAGAGGCGTTATTAGATGAGATAAATGTGAATAGTTTGTTTGGAAAGTGGTGGGTGGGAAGTGGAGCGAGTCGATGGAAAGCTGGGCTTGTCTTGTGAATGAATGTATATATTCAACGTACGTTAGGCTTTATATAAAAAACAGAGAGAGAGAGACAGAGGTTTTTTTTTTCTTTTCTTGTAGTATTAGCCTGAGTGGGTTGGTGGTCCCACGGTGTGCAGTGTTGTGAATGAGTGAGGAATTGGGGTTTGGATATTTTTTTTTTCTTTCTAAATTTATGATTTGGAATCCCTTAGTAGTGGTTTCTATTAGTAGTGTAATTTTATTTTATGACTTTTAGCTAAGTGTTACATTGAAATTAATACATTTGTAAAATAGTCAAATTCTATAATTAGTAAAGTAATTTTTTTTCTATAAAAAAAATATTAGTAAAGTAATTAAAATGCACAATTAACATGCTTAATTATTTTTTATTTTATTATTAATTTTTTTGAAATTGATATATAAATCGTTAAAAAAATTTAATGTGTCAAAATTGTTTTTGACAATGCAACTTTCATTATTTTACTCAAAACTTGAAGCTTTAGCTACTTTATTGATTAGTTTACTCTTGAAAATTTAGCTATTTTAATAATTAATTTGTTTTAAAATAGCTGTTTTATAAGCTTTTTCCACTTTTAGAGATTTGCAAATAGGGAAAAGCGGCAAAGTCATTGGAAGCTTACGTTCTTTGTACTTATTATAAGTATCACATAGCTTTCCTGATTTTCTTATTTGTCGTCTCGTCATGACCGCCTTTAATCTCTTTTATTTTTTTTTTTTTTTTTTTTTTAGGAAACGTGGTCGTTGTCACGAAATATCATAAAAGCCTTCACGTATGGCGGAGGAAAACCGTGGTTACAAAGATAAGAATGAAACAGAAACCAACGGTAAAGAAAACATAAATAAACTCAAACAAACAGGGCCCTAGGTGGCCGTGCGGGACCTCAGCTTGCGATCATCGGCCCTAATAGCCTCTTCCGAACAAGGCGGGACTAAACCCAGCCAGGTCGAGGACGAGTGATGGTTAACCGCGTAGCGCGCTAGATTATGCGCAGCAATATTACAAAGACGAGAAATATGCATAATGCGAAACACCTCTAGCTCCCTCACCTCTCTGAAGATGCGGTGCAAGATCGTCTCAAGCTCTATCGCAGGCGTCACGCCCTCATCGATCATCCTCACCACCCCCAAGCAGTCAGACTGGATCTCCGCTCTCCTGCCACCGACGCTGCGAACTAGCTCTATGCCCTGGAGGACAGCATACGCTTCCGCAAGCTGGGGGGAGAACCCCCTAGCCAGGAAAAGCGTCTGCGAGGCGATCACCTCTCCGGTGTGGTCTCGAACTATACAACTGACACCGAAGCCTCCACGGTCGCGAGCGAGTGCTGCGTCGACGTTAATCGAGAGGGTCCCGTCCCTAGGGGGGTCCATCTGGGGGTCGTAGTCACCCTCGTGCTCGTCGGAGTCTCCCCAACCGTAGCCGCTCTGTACTCCTCGAGGAAGCTCACCGTCCACTGGACTAGCTCTGGCTGGCTCCAAGCTGATCTCCCGGCCAAGACATTGTTCATGTGGTTCCAAAGTTCCCAAATAATGGTAATGAAAAGCTCATGGAAACGAACCTCAAGGGTCTCCGTCGCTCTGAGGATAGCATCGAAAACATCGCCGTCTCTGAAAGGCGGAAGAATGTGGTTGAAACCCACTTCTTTCCAGACTCTCCTACTCCACCTGCAACCCCAAAACACGTGGAAAACAGTCTCTCTCGCCTCCTAACAGACAGGGCAGCTGTCGTCAGAGGTGATCCTCTTCTTGGCTAAGACTGCTCTGGCCGGGATCTGGCCTAAACAGACTCGCCAACAGAAGAGTTTCACCTTTAGAGGAACTCTCAGCTGCCAGAACTTCGTCCACCACTTCTCCATCACCGTCGGATCGGAAGAGCTGGCGACCGGAGAACTGGCTCTCTCCATCGCGACACGGTAGCCGCTCTTGACGGAGTACTCTCCGTTCTCAGTGAAATGCCAGCGACGCACATCAGGAGTACCCTCACCACCACACGGAATGCTCAGGATCGCTGCAGCGTCCTCCTCCCCGAACATCGCTGTAATAAGATCGACGTCCCAGCTACCGTCTAATCTCATAAGCTCAGCTACCCGCATATCGGGGGGAATCCAGGGGGGATCAATCCAGGTGGCCGGTCTGTCCCTCGGAACCGAACTGTCGCCCATGACCAACACAGACTCCCCGTCCCCGATCCGCCATCTCAAACCGGACTGAATGATCTCACGTCCCCAAAGAAGACTGCGCCATATGGAGGAGCTACACGAGCCAGGGAGAGCCGTCATAATATCATCGTCGGGGAAGTAGCTCTGTCTATAGACTCGTCCTACCAGACTATCCGGTCTCCTGAGAAGCCTCCAGACACTCTTAGCCAAAAGGGCCTGGTTGGACTTCTCCAGATCTCTGAAGCCCATCCCGCCCTCTGACTTGTGTCGCGTGAGGTCCTCCCACTTGCACCAGTGGATCTTCTTTGTCGCCGTTCCACCCCCCACCAGAATCTGGCGATCGTCGAGTGGATGTCTCTAATCAAACGCAGCGGGATCTTGTGACACGAGGCCACGTAACTAGGGATCGACTGAAGGACGGATTTAATGATGATCTCTCTTCCAGCCTGCGATAGGGAGAGACCATTCCAACTCTTAATCTTAGCCCAGAAACGGTCTCTCGTAAACCCAAAAAGCTCTGCCTTCCTCCGACCACTGAACGCGGGAAGACCCAGGTATCGCTTATGGCAGTCCGTCTTCCTTACACCTAGGATCTGAGCCAAAACCTCACCCTCCTCATCGCTAACCTCCGTACCGAAACAAACATCGGACTTTTGAAAGTTCACCATCTGGCCCGAGGCCTCAGAATAAGTCCGTAAAATGTCTGTAACCTTCTCGCACTCGTCAGGTATCGCACGACAGAATATCATGCTATCATCCGCGAAAAGAAGGTGAGACACATGAAGATCCCGGAATCGGACTCCTGAAATCGCCCCAGCATCCTCGCTCGCTCGAAGGAGGCTCGAGAGACCCTCAGAGCAGAAGAGGAATAAAAATGGAGAGAGAGGGTCCCCCTGGCGGAGGCCTCTAAAAGGAGTCACACTGCCTCGGGTGGAGCCGTTGATGTTGAAAGCAAATCTGACTGAGGTAACGCATCTCATGATAAGGTGCACCCACTGCGTGCTGTATCCCAGTCTCAACATCATCGACTCCAGGTAGACCCACTCGACCCTGTCGAAAGCCTTAGCCATGTCAAGCTTGAGAGACGCACACTTTCCATTTCCGAAGCGTTTCCGCTTCATCGTATGGAGAGCCTCGAATCCAACCATGACATTATCGAAGATCAGTCTACCTCCTACAAAAGCGCTTTGGGACTCAGAAATAGCATCGTGCATAGTGATCTTAAAACGGTTGACCAAACACTTGGCCACTATCTTATAGATCACATTACACAGGCTAATAGGTCTGAAGTCGCTGACTCGTCTCGGGTCCTCTATTTTTTGGATGAGGGTGACCACAGTATCATTAATGGTGGCCACCTCATCCCCGTCGTTAAGAATCCCAAGGCAGGTCTTCAAGACCGACTCGCCAACTATGTCCCAATATCTCTGGTAGAAAATCGCGGGAAAGCCGTCAATTCCCGGGGCCTTGATCGCATCCATCGAGAAAAGCGCCTTTCTCACCTCCCCTGTCTCAAAAGGGCGCTCTAACTCGGCGTTCATCGCTTCCGAGATCCTAGGCTGTACGCCCGCAGAAACTAGCTCAATACTCTGCGAAGAAGGCCTCGCTGAAGAGAAAATGTCACCAAAGTAACCAGAGACGATCCTCTCTATCTCAGTTTCTCCACTGTGCCAATCCCCGTGTTCATCCTCCAAACCTCTGATGGCGTTCTTTTTTCTCCTAGCAGAAGCCTTGCGGTGAAAAAGCTTCGTATTCTTATCCCCGCACCGCATCCAGGACACTCTGCTCCTCTGTCTCCAGTACTGCTCATCCCTCTCTACTAAGGCGTCAAACTGTCTCTCCTCCCGTCTGAAGGTTTCCATACAGAAATCCGGGCCCGATCGTCTTGCAATCTCCACGATCTTCTTCTGCTTCTCGATCCTATCTCTGATCTCTCTGTTCCTCCCCCCGCCCCAGCGAGAGAGGCTCTGTCTGCACTGACTGATCGCATCGGCTAAGCTCGGACTCTGATCACCACTCTGACCCATCCCCCAAGCTCTACGGATACACTCGTCACACTCTGGCTCTCCTATCCAAGACTCCTCAAAGAAGAATCTCATCGGCCTCCTGCTCCGCCGGCGGTCTCTGAAACCCGCTGTAAGCAGAAGAAGATGTCTATGATCCGATCTCCAGAACCTCAAGTGTCAAACTTTGGCCGAAGGGAAGAGATCGCTCCACTCGTGACTCGCGAGACATCTATCCAGACGCTCCTCAATACCTCCTCTGCGCCAGGTGAAAGGGTCATCCTCGAAACCTAAGTCATGGATGTCGCAATCTAAAATCATGTCTCTGAAAGCTGATAGCTGGCCGGGGCCTCTGTCTCTACCTCCTCTAATCTCTGAGTTAGAGGCAACTTCGTTCATGTCGCCTCCAACTAACTAAGGACCCGTGGAAGAGCTCCGGAGGCGACGAAGAAGCTCCCAAGTATGCCTCCTCTGGGCGCTCACTGGATCCCCGTAGATCCCCACAAAACTCCATCTCTCTCCTAGCTCGCTAACCAGATCTCCCTCAATGTGATATCTCGAAAATGTCCCGAGTAGGAATCTCACAGGCCTTTTCCAAAGTAACATCAAGCCTCCACTCCTACCAAGACAGTCCACCGTCATACAACCATCGAAACCCAACAACACTCTCACCCTTTCAGCCCCCTCTCGCCGCAGTCTAGTCTCCGAAAGAAAAATAAAATCGGGACTATGATCACGAACATGAGATAGGAGGGCTGACCTCGTCCCGGGGTTACCCAACCCCTGGACGTTCCATATAACGCCTATCATCGCGTTCGGCGGTCCTCGCTCTCGAGGGGCGCCGCTCTCTCATCAGTAACTACTAAGGTCGAATCCAGTGAACTAGAAACTTCCAAAGTACGAGTAACAGAAAATAAGTCTCTCCTCCCTAGGTCATGTGTGACAGAAAGGGCGTCTCTATCCCCTAGTTCATGGGTATCAGACAGGGGATCTCTAACCCCAAGGGCTGGTGTAGCTGAAGTAAGTCTCTGTGTCCTATATCAAACTGTAATAAAAGAGTATGAGCGGAGGTATGTGGACTTACCAGAGAGTCCGTCGAGGCATGAAGGTGGGAGCTTGAGGTCCTAGGCGGGAAACTCCCTGAGAGGCGCGCCAATTTCTTCACGTTTCCCGTTCTGCCCTTGTCGCTCTCTAGCACGTGATCATCTCCGCCTGGACCTGCTAAAATCAAACTCATCTCTGGCCCCTTATCGAGAGAGGGGAGTTTCCTCTTGCCCAATTGCATATCTGGCCCGAGAGAGGGGATGTCATCAAGAGAGCATCCTTCCCGAGTTTTGTGAGGCTCAGCAGGAATGAGCTGAGTGCAGAGTCCATGGCCCACTGAATCCAGGTTCAGCTGGCAATTTCCTTGAGGCCCAGCCGAATGAGGTAAATGAACCAATTGGTTAGCCTGGCCCAGATCACTTGAATGTTGGGTTGTAGAGATTGGGCTTGGGCCGGCATTAGGGTTGTAAGTATAAGGAACCCTCACACCCTTATCAGGAGAAGCGACTGAAGACACAAGGACAACCTTTCCCGAAATAGGGGAGGCAGATCCAGGAGCAGGCGAAAGGTAGGTTGGATCGAAGCTAGCTCGGCTCACAGGTCTGTCGCGACGAACCATCTGGTTCTTGCTTTTCGGTTTTCGGGCAGGGCGTCGGGCTGTCGTTGTGTCAGGAGCCGTTGGGGTTTCCTCGGGCCTCACAACCTCCCGATCTTTCGTCTCAGGCGAGGTGAGGACAACCGGCACCGGGGTGGCTGGGGACAGAGAAGCGGAGCGACGCGGGGACGAAGCACCAGGAACGCCGATGTTGACTGTGGGGAAGGGAGCTGTCGGGATCGCCGGTGCAGAATCCGCCGACAGATCTGGAGACCTCGCAGGCAGATCAGGCTTCGCCGAGGAAATGGATGCCACCCCCAAATCTGAGGTAACGTCTGTCTTATGGGTCTTGACTATCACAGGGATTTCCACCACCATGGGAGTCGACTCCGCTGCCGAATCCGGTGTCGAAGGGCTCGACGCGGTCGGGTTTCTCGTGGCTGTCGGGGTATTCAGCACAGGTTGATCGTGAGGCTGAGCTTGGGCAGCCATCGGGGTTCTCGTCTTCTGCTTGGCGTGGGGGCCTGGTTGCGCTGGGGGCCTGGTCGGAGACCTAGACGTAGACGGGGAGGTCGCTTTGCCATGAACCTTATATTCCTGAAAGTCTGTCCCTCTCCAACCTTTTGGCAATGAGGCCTCGTAGCCTTTGAACGTCCATACAAAGTCTACAAGTCTGTTAGGAGGCACACCCCTAAGCCAAGCCCCGAACCTTGGCTTATCTCCATCCTTAGGTCGTTCTCCCGAGCATTCAGACTCTCCATGACCGATCTTGCCACAAACGTAGCAGAAGTCCTGAAGCTTTTCGTACTTAAAACCCACCCAAGTTTTAGAAACGCCTGAACCGAGCTGGACAAAGATACCAGTCTTCAACGGTTTGCTGAGATCGATAATGACACGAACTCTGATAAAATCACCGTTGATGAACCTGTCCTTATCTTTCTCGACGGAGATCACTCTTCCAATTTTAATTCCCAGGACCTCGCCCATTTTGACTGACCTATTTCTTTCAGGGAGACCATGAAGTTGGACCAAAAAATGGACGAAACGGAAGAAGTCGGCAGGGTCGGTCTCAGTCACCGGGTCACGCAGAGCCAGCAGGGATCGGTCGAAGTTCCAGGGACTTGAATCGAGCACTCTTTTCTTATCAGAAGCCTTGCCAAATCTGAAGGTAAAAATTCCATTGCTATCCTCCGATATCGAGAGAGCACCATTCGGTTTCCAAACCTTGGTCAAGACAACCCGAAAGGCTTTTCTGTTGAAAGATTTTGATCGCAGCAGCTTACCATAAAGACAAGTAGAAAGGTCAGGATTCGCAGCCGAGAGGTCGTCATCTTCGAAGACCACCACGTTCTCGTCATCTTCGTCGTCCACTCCCAATTCTGACCAACGTTCGCACAAGTCATCCATAGTTCGCCGGAGCACGGGGATGAGGCGAAGACTCTAACTACCCTATAAAAGGGGACGCAGAGGGGAGTTTCTAGCAAGGGGAGGTAACCAATTCTAGGAACTGATTTTTCGGTGATCGGAAATGGGAGTTGATTTCAGAGCAGAGACTTGTACGGAGAGAAGAGAAAAATTGCCTAATTAAGTCTTTAGAAGGAACTCTTCTATGTTAGTTTTTCACAAAAGTAAATAAATGACACTTTAATCTCTTTTATTTTCAATACGACAAAAGTGTATATGCGGGACATAAATTTCTAGCTAATAGTTTCCTTAAGAATGAACATAATTCGATTAAATTGAACGTCGAGACTATTTTCTGATGTTTGCTATATATAAATTAAATTGTCAAATGATAAATTTTGGTTAAAATCCAGTGCACATATATGTTGATGTTATGTTAGTGAATTTTAACCAATATTAAAAAAAGGATTAGAATAATTTACCAGCAAGTGGATCCCTCGATGGAATCCATAGTGGGCATGTCATACCTGATCAGGAATCAGGGAAATTTGCGTCAATGTCACAAATTCGTCGGGTTTTTGCATTTGTATCACAAAGTTGTCAAAATTGCATTTGTGTCACGTATTTACATTCGTGTCACATGTGCAAATTTCAAATTACTCACTCTCATCATTTAATCTTTTTATTAGTTACTCAATGTCTTCTGAATTTTTACAATACCTCATTAAAAATCACTTCATCTTCTTCTAAAACTTTCTAAAATTTTTGCATGTGACTTATTTGCAATTGGATTGCCAATTTGTGACATAAGATGCAAATACCACCAGGAATCACTTAATCTACCGACCCAAAACACGTTTTAGACTTACGTACGTACCTAAATTTGAGACCAGTTTAATTCAGTGCATGGAGCTCAAAATCAATGAAGATGTAACTCATATTGAGCAAACTTTAGTAAACTAAAGTGTGTTTTTTTCGATATTATTGTTACATTTTTCTGTTTTTACAAATCTAGATGTTAATTTTATCCTAATTTACAAACTGATGCTGAAGCTCATTAGAGAACTTCATGACTTGAAAATCCAAGAGAATCAAACATAAAATTCTAGTAAGTTTAGAATTAGTTAAAATGATGATATAAACTTGCATTTAACAGCTCGCTTTGTGATCACAATTTGAGTGGGACCCGCACGTCTAAACATATTGTGTCATTCCTCTTGCGATAGGTATGCAATCAGTTATTAATTTTTCAAAATTAGATTCAATGTGGACATGTGACGTACAAATTCCAAATTAAATAACCATCCTACTACGAGTCACTATATGCATTTTTCCTCAAATGTTTTCCTATAACTTTGCATTAATTTGAGGAGAAATGTTTAACACTATCGAAGTTAAAGTCTTAGTTGAACATTTGAATTTATAAATAGTCCTTTATCCTAATGATCGAGCATTAACATGTACTAATGGTACCCTCGAACATCACAAGCACTATACAATTGTTGAACATCACAAACTTTTTGTCACGTCTAAAAATGATCTATTTTGTCTTAATTAATGCGACGAGAGAGCAATATAGTTTAAAGTTAATTACCATCAAACGGAAGCTCTAGGCATTTCCTCTAATTTTCTTATTTTAAATTCAATTATTAGCACAAATATTATATGTAATTTCAAACAGCCCCCTTGGTTGGTGGTTATAGACTTATATCGATCTTTTCTTGTTACTCTTTATGCTTGTTTTGATTAAGAAAATATAATAAAAATAATGAACAGATTTTACACGTAAACTCGGACATCTTTTCTTTAATAAGTAATGAAATTCTTTTGGCATTTTTTTTTTTGAACGGAGAAAATTCTTTCGACAACGTCATCAACTCTACTCTGCATATAAATACAAAAATAAATTTTAAATAGTTTATTCTGATGTAGTCCAATAATTAAATTAGTACATGTTACTATCGATACAACACAAACTAGATTAGTCGGTTGAATAATACGCGCTTATTTCATCGTCAAGCAATTTGATGCTCTCACTGGATGTGGCGGTTTCACTACCAATGATTATTGGCTGACACGTGTGCATGCCTTTTGGTTTGATTGTTGGTACGTTGTAATAATTATTTGATTCAAATAATGAACGAAACGAAATTCTAATTGGCCTGAGAATCACATTCAAACATATCGATCGTTGCCTAACTTGAGAATGTCTTACGGAAGCTTCAACCCACAGTCAAGACGATAAAAGTAGGTCTACAGATTTTCATATACAATAGTAGAGTGCTATTAATTTAAATCGAAAACGAAAACATCTACGCTGTATATGAAGTTCTGTCAATTTTATATTATGAGGTGCTTTCCATTTTGCTTTTTCTTCCGTTTTGATATAATAAAAAAACTCATTCCCTACACCCAAAGCAGGCTTTTTTTTTCTTTTTTTTTTAAAGTCACGGAATTTCCATTAAAATTGGGTAAAAAAACCCATCAATACAGGAGAAAAACACCTTAGTACATGGAACACTCAAACCTAAGTCGAAGTGAAACTAACACTAAGTTCCGGTAATCGCACGTTTTGTGCATGCTTCAGACAAGTGGAAGAACGACGAGCACAGATATTGAGCACACAAAGGGCTCTTTCAACAAAACCAAAATAGGTTGATGGAAAGATCCACTCAACCTCGGTTTGCTGACCACGAAGAAGATGCATCTCCAACCTGTATAGATCAAAACCTAACAGGAAATCCACAACGGGATAGTGGACAACGGCTAATCCGTGTCCAAGATAAACCAAGTCAAACAAAACGCAACGTGTGCTAACTAGCATAAAAACATAAAGCATAACTAAATAAAACACAAAACAAGAAGCACAACACAACCAAAGCCGAGCTGAACCGAGGCCGAGCCGAGCTGAACCGAGGCCGAGCCGAACTGAACCGAGGCCGAGCTGAACCGAGGCCGAGCCGAGCTGACCCGAGGCCGAGCTGAACCGAGGCCGAGCTGAACCGAGGCCGAGCCGAACTGAACCGAGGCCGAGCTGAACCGAGGCCGAGCCGAGTTGACCCGGGGCCGAGCTGAACCGAGGCCGAGCCGAGCTGACCCGAGGCTGAGCTGAACCGAGGCCGAGCTGAACCGACCAGGTCGCGCGGAGGGGATGGAGGAAGGTCGAGGAGACACGCGCGCCGTGAGAAGATGGTCGACGGATCTGGGCAGCGGTGGCGTGCGGGACGGATCTGGACGGCGGCGACGGATCTGGACAGCGCGGTGACGGATCTGGATGGCGGCGACGGATCTGGACAGCGCGGTGACGGATCTGGACGGCGGCGACGGATCTGGACAGCGCGGTGGCCCGGCGGCTAAGGAGCGGAGAAAACGGCCTCCACCGGAGGATCGCCCTCCCCTCCGGACCGGAGCCGCGACAGTGACGGCGTCCGAACCCAGAGGGGTGGCGGCGGCGATACAGCTTTAGGGCTTTCCTCTGTTCTGAGGTTTCTCCAGGAGAGGGGATGTGAGGAGAGAGAAAACCAGTTAGGTACCGTAGAAGCTATTTTCCAAAGCAGGCTTTTAAGTAGTTCTAAAGTTGTAGCTTTAAATTTTAAGACTCCTGAAATTCATTTGACTTTATAACCCAACGTTGTTTATGTGACCTATATATGAACGTGTGGATTATTTTAAAGTACCTGAACTGAAATTTTGAAAATAATGTACTCGTTGGAGAAGTGAGAGAGCAAATTAAAAGAGAATGAGTAGGTTATTATGCACGTGTCAAAGGGTACGGTAAAATTTTAATTGAAGAATTGCCCAAAGTACTGCCATATACTAATTCATTTACCATTTTTCATCAAAAGTATAATTTGGACAAAAATACTAATATGTCAAGTGTGTAAATTGTCCTCTCTTTTTTTCTCTTTTTTTTTTCTCTCACGCCTGTTCTCTGTCTGAAATCCAAAATCGTCATCTTCTTATTCTTCACGTACCCTAAACCCACAATTCTTTTGCAACATGAAGCTCTTGTCAAGCTCGCTCACACGGAGCGTAGATCCCGGAGATAGGTCCATCGGCGAGCTCTTCCTCAGCAGCAATGACGACGGGAATTGGTCATCGGACGTGAGCCACGTAAGGAATCCGAGGAGAGAAAGGCGCGACAAAGAAAATAAGGATAGGTTCACCGGAGCCACTCCGATCGGAACTGAACCCTCGGTCTCTCCTCCTCTCCCCTCCGCCATGAGATGGTTCCTTTTTTTCATTTCTTTTTTCTTCCGTTGCTCGGTAGAGTTAGGAAGAGAGTAATATTAAATAGAGAAGAAAATTCAACAAGATCACACTACTACAAATATAGGCATCGGGTGCGACGAAAGTCGCACCCGATGCCCAAAATGTTGCACCCAAAAGTTCTTCGTCCCTTGCTGGGCCTCAGCCCTCGTCGCCCTTCATCCCCCTCCTCCCTCGCCGGCCTCCCCCACCCGCCCCTCTTCCATCACCGACCTCCCCCTCCTGCCCCTCCTCCCTCGCCGGCCTCCCCCACCTGCCCCTCTTCCATCACCGACCTCCCCCTCCTCCCTCTCCGGGCCTCAGCCTTGGCCGCCCCTCCTCCCCCTCCTCCCTCGCCGGCCTCGCCCTCTACGAGTGAGGGAGGAGGCGTTGTGATCTGTTGGACGGTAGAGAGTAAAAGAGGCAGGCCCTCACGGTCTTGGACGGCGGAGGTGCTCGGCGGAGGTGGCTGAGGTCGTCGGTCGAGTGAGAGTGCTTACCTAGGCTCGGTGGCGAAGAGGAGAGGCGGCGACGAAGAGGATGGGCGGCGAGGAGGATGGGCGGCGGCAGAGGGACGAGAGATAGGGATAGAGAGAGAGAGAGAGAGAGTGAGTGAGAGAGATAGAGAGAGAATGAGAGAGGCATGAAGAAGAAGAAGAATGAGCGGTGTTTATAAGTTTAACCTAATACTTTCAGGTGCGACATGTCGCACCTGTTGCTCATATTGGGTGCGACATGTCGCACCTAAATGAACATTAGCACCGGATACTAAAAAAAATTTCAATTCAAGACAATGAAAATAAGAGGATGGATTTTAAGCCCGCCTAAAACTTTTAAAACTTTTAGGTGCGACATGTCGCACCGAATAGTATTGGGTGTGACATGTCGCACCCAGTACCACTTAAAATGAGCAAAATATTTGGTTTTCTGGAAAGGTATTGGGTGGACATGCCGCACCCAATGCTCATTTATGTGTGACATGTCGCACCGGATACCCTTCCGCATCATAAAATGAAATTTGTAGTAGTGTCATAGTAGTTAGTCTGTATTCAAGTATTCAAGCTGATATGTGATCATGATAATGTTTTTTAGTCAACCTTTGATTAAAATGAACTAATGCTTAGGCGTTGTGACAAATTAGGATAAAACTGATCTCCTAGCAACAAGATCATCGTAGCTGGTCTGTGTTTGTGTTATTTTCTGTAGGTATTTGAAGGTTTATGGCATTAAGAACAATCGATATGCTAGTCTGATCTTTTTTATGGCATTAAGAGCAATCGATATGCTATTCATGATTTTTTTTTACCTCAGTCAACCTTTAATTAATTTTTTATTTATTTATCAAAATTCAATATTTAATTAATAAAAGGTCATAAGGTTTAGCATCTGAAATAACATAGCGAATTGTTCTAGACTTGTATAATCTAAACTCATGCGAGCTTCGGTGCATTTAATTTAAGCGATTTGCGATCCTGGTCATTGGTTTTCAGCCTTTAATTGATAATAAACTAATTTAACATAATGAATGTATTCTAAACTTGTAAATGAACAAAAAAAAGTGATGACTGTGACTAAAAATGTGTGAATCTCAGACTAGCTTCGATGACTTTGAATGTGTGACAACCGGATGTGGTTCGCGAGAGGCACAAAGAGATTGTGAATAGGGCGTTGTGCCGGTCGAGCCTTAGGTCCGAGCCTTGGAGATGGAGCTCGACCGAACGATCTCATACTTTGTACCTTTCCTAAGATAGTTGTCCTTTGAATTTCATTTTTAATTAGTACTCTGTATTACGTTTATCAACTTGGACAACTGTATGAATAAGTTTCTACCATCACAGCTCATCATTATAGCCATATATGGTGTGCCAATTTTTTTTTTATATGGTAATATTTAAGTATTGAAACTTTTTTGTCAATTGTTGACATATATGTGTCAATTGTTGACATCTATATCAACAAATCATATCAATTGTTGATATTTATGTGTCAATTGTTGACATATATGTCAACAAATTATGTCAATTGCTGACATTTATGTTAACAAATCAACCAACTTTCGAGTTATGTCAACTGTTGACATATATATGTCAACAAATTGTCAAACAAACTCAATTTTTTTTTACACAAATGAGACTCAAAGAAAAAAAAATTAGAAAAAAGTAAAGGAAAAAAAAAGAAGAGGGTAAAAATGGATAAAAAAAAATATTCTCTCTCTTTTTTTTATTAGTATTTTTGTCCAAATTATACTTTTGGTGGAAAATGAGAAAAAAAAAAAAGTTATGAGATGATAATAGTAAGGCACGAAGCCAGTAGCAGTCCCGGGTGGGCTATAGCCCCCCCCCCCCCCCCCCCCCCCCCCAATTTTTTTTTTTTTTGTATTTTTTGCCAATTTTTCTTTTTATTTTTACATTTTTTTACCCTCAAAGTTTACAAACCAGTCCTCTTGAATTTTTTGTTGCAAATTAGTCCCCATAATTTAGATTCCTGGCTTCGTCCCTGGTAGTAGTTTATGCAATTTCTCATTTTAATTTTTACCAAGTTTGTTAAGCTGATCACTCCATCGGATGTTATCTCGTTTCTCTTTCCGTCGATTTGGATTTTACAAGTTACAGGTCAACTTGAAACGCTTATGAATAATCGATACATGCCCAATTCAAGCAAAAGGAGTCCCAGAAATTTGTTATTTATGTAATGCATGTATACATAAGATAAGACAACACTTGTTTACTTTAACGTCCAAATATGACGTTTGCTAAATAACTCTTTGCTTTGCTCAGTCCAAGCTGAAAAACTACTAATACTACCAGCTAGTCCAAAATAATTAAAAAAAAATTAAAAAACTTATAGATAAGAATAAAAACCTTCATTAAGAAAAAAGTTGTTTATTTTGTAGAACTAATTAACATTGAAATTTATCTCAAGTCTTGAACTAACTTCGAAAATCTTCACCTAGGATCAGGCCGGCCCAAACTCACCGGAGACTCTAGGCAATTCAATATTTTGGGACCCTATAATACTAATAAAAATTTAAATTTTCAAGGTAAAAAATATAAATTTTTTAGCAAAATGGATCAAAAATGTAAATTTTTAGTGTAAAAAAAATATAAATTTTCTTAAAAATAAACAAAAAATGTAAAATATTTTTTTTTGGGGCCCGCCTTAGATGAGGGCCGGCCCTGCGTAGGATTTGTGAAGCCCGCAACATGTTAAGTCATATAACTTGTTTATAGTTTGTTTTTTTCTTCTAGAAAAGGAATTAAATAAAGACCAATTCCCATTTATTCTTCAATTTCCTTGTCCCGTTCTTATTCCTGGGAGTCTCTCTCGTCTTTAAATGAAGTAGACCAATTACACATCGCCACGTTGACAAAAATTAAAGCGCTATGTGTGGGCATTCTATTAAAAAGCAACTTGAAAAGAAGCAGTCCAACCTCTACCACGTGGAGGTGGCGGATACATATGACACTCGTTTTTTGAGCACCGTATATCTTTCTTAGACCAATCACAACCCCCCACGTGGTTGTGAAAGGGAATAATCGCCGCCTGAGAAACGAGCGTCAAGTATACTTTTAGACGGCGCTTATCCTGTGCACCGTTTATATCATTTACCAACTACAATTCGGAACCGGTCCAACACTTAATGGTATAAGTGGCAGTGGTTTAAGGCTTCAAATTTATTGTGAAAAAAAAGCCCAAAAAAAATCTCAAATTTTAGAGAAAAATACCTCAAATTTTTGGAAAATAAGTTATTATACCTTTCTTTTAATAATTTTTAAAAAATCTTAATTTTGTATCTTTTTTTAAAGTCACATCATAATTTGGCCAATCCTGCCACAACCCGTCATGTATGCAGTTGTGACATAAATAAGTGATGCTAAAAAAACGAGCTCTTTTTTGTTCTTCTTCATTCTTCATCGCTCTAGAGAGCTCGCGAATTTCGTTGTCTTTGTCTCTATCAAGTTTTACATTCGATGTTGTTTTCTTCTTTTTGGAGATTTTTGAGTTATCCCTTCGATTTTGAAATACTTATGCTTCCCGAATTTCTTTTTGTTAGGGTGATTTTCAAGTTCATCGCCATTCTTTCTCGGTTAGATTTTTTTTCAAATGTTCAAAATTTGTTTATTATTTAGTAAATATTATCATTTTGTGATGTTATGGGTGTGTGGTTGATTATTCTGAGCTCTATCATTTTGCAACTTTTTTTGCGCTCGGATTTGAAAATCAAATGTTAAACTCGGCATTTCATTAAAACACATGGTATATATGTGTTATTTTCCTTTTCCTAATACTGATAAATGAGCGATAATGTTAATGACTAAAGAGTAATGATATTTTGATTCTCTACGGTCAGCTAAACTAAAACGAAGCTGAATTGACCAGTGAACATCAAGCTTCATAACCCTATTATTTTTTAGAATTTATATATTGATTTCATTAGTAAACTAACATATATTAGTTAACTTAATTCCTGCTCCATGTTCTTATATTCTGAATGAAATGTCAAAATAAATGATCAGAATCTGAGCGTTTGTTTTGCATGTATGTCAAACCCATGTGGAAACATAACTTTATACCACCACGATAAACCCAAGACAGTATGTAGTACTAAAAATAAGGCTATCACAACTTTAGGCTATAGGAATAAATAGATGCATATCATATGAGACATAGACCTTAATATATATGGAATTTTATAGGACTTGTGCTGACCTAATATGCTGAAAATGAGCGGTTGTGTTTGTTACTTTGTTTCACAAATTAGAGATGGTTGTAAAAAATAAAAAATAAAAAAAATAAAAAAAAAGTGGTCTTAGAAGTCAACAAATTTGGTGGCACTTTGTCACTGTTTGTAATGCTGTGACTTCTATTAATATCTTTATAAATTTTATTGACTCGCTCATCACCTTATACACACAAAATATCTCACATACACATATATATATACACATATTAAGACAACCGCGTAATTGGCTTTGGCAACAACTTCTTATTACAGTCCACATTAATTATTGAGCTAATAAAGATACAAAAGTACACCTCCAAGGCATGGAAATAAGCAGAGTGGGTAGAGTTAGATAAATTATATGATTAATGTCACATAATTTAATATATTGAAGGAATTTTGACATTGCTAAATAGTTAATATTTGATAAATCTTAGATAAATATCTATTTTCATATATTTACAGACGTAAATTTATATAAATAGCCACCTTCATAGATTATGCTATATCATTATTTACGGTCATTTACCAAAGATTTACCAAACGTTTGTATTTAGCAATGTCAAACGTTTAAATTAGTTATTTTCCTAATTTTTTTATTTTTTTAATGGTAGATATTTATGCTCTATTTTAAATTTAATTCAAATATATATATATATATATATATATCTCTTTAAATATAATTTAAATGTAACTGTTGGACATTATTAATGTTACTCGTATAAATTGTATGAATCCAAGCACCTTCTCGGAGGCACTGAGAACAGAAGTAATCCAACATTGAGTTCGAGTTAAATAGATCCGAGAGCTCATTAAAGTAAGGAACGACCTGTTCATGAGGCAAGAACGAACCATACCGAACAAAATTTCGAAGAGAAAAGAAGTTGATATGTCAAAGACTACTAAAAAAACAAGTGTAAACAAATCAAAATCAAATCAAAATGCACACCACAACGGTTACAGCCAAAGGAAGAGAAGAATAACCGCACATTACGCACGTCATGAGAACGGTTACTCGGAAAACCGTCAAGAACATGAGATTGAGCATCCCATGTACTCGGCCCAAAAGCTCTGTAAATAGAGAAGGAACTCGCTGAACAAGGGTTGACACTTTTTTACACACAAAAGCACTAGCCTCAAACTTCACCTATCGTTCAGCACATTCATCATTTTCTTTCTCTTCCTAGATTCGTCTTTATTTTGAGATAATCTTATCTAGATATCCAGAGTTCTCGGGAATCCGTTCTCGGAACTAATTGACATTCGTGAGACAATTGATGAATTTTGTTGGTCAACAATTAATAAGAAAAAAAACATAAAAAGACATAAAAATCTATCTTTCTACAAGTAGAAGTAATGAATATAACTATTATATTATTTTATATGGTGTTGGAGAATGTCATATTTGTTTAATTTATCGTCTACACATTAATTTATAACTAACTAGGTCATCTTAACATTAACGTTTGAGATTTAGCCAACGTTTAGAAAGTTATCAAAAAATAGCCCAATGTATGAGGTGACAGTTGGAGTAATGGGTTAAAAATTCCAAAAGTATCATTAAATCAATTTATCATTTTTTTTCTAGATTCGTCACTTTCTCTCTCGTACTTTTTTTCAAACATTTTTTTTTTCATACAAACTTCAAAAACTCATATCTATCTCATATGAACTCGAAATTGAGTGATTCCAAATCCTACAGATTTGTGGTACCGAGAACTTCAAAAATAGATCCATTGTATTGGATGAAAAATAATTTTTAATGCCATACATGTAAAAAAATCACGTTAATGCCTTAGATATGGAAATAACTAAAAATTTTCGGAAATCATCTGAAAATAAATGGAATTTATTGAATATTTTTCGAAAAGTCATTACAAACACACGTAAACATGATGCATTAAATATGATTTTTCATCAAACACAATGGATCTATTTTTGAAGATCTCGGCGATACGAATCCGTAGGATTTGAAATTCCTCAATTTCGAGTTCATATGAGATAAATATGTATTTTTGAAGTTTTTATGAAAAAAAAAGTGTAGGAAAGAAAATATGAGAGAGAAAGTGACGAATTCAAAACCAGGAGAGAGAAATTGACGAATTTAAAAGGTTAAAGACTTAAAATCAATTTTTATTAGCTATCACTTATACTACATAGATTGTTTGGCTATTTTTCCAAAAATTTACAAACGTTGGCTATTTCCAAAATATTAATATTTTTGTTGGCTATTAAACTATAGTGTCCTGATTTATAACCTATAATAACAACCCCATAAAGTTTTCTAAGTATGAAAAAAAAATACTATTTTTTCGTTCTAAAAAAAATACTATTTGCACTGGTACAAATAAATAATGTGTATCTAAAAATTCATTTGGCCTCTTCTTCATCTATTATCATAAAGGAAACGGACACGTCTATTAGTTATAATATTGATTAGTTTCCGTAAAGTTGCACACTACTACAAATACAGTTTTTCGGTGCGGATAACTTTTGGGTGCGACTTTTCGCACCTAAAAGTCGCACCAAAATTACTTTCGGGTGCGACTTTTCGCACCCAAAAGTCACCGAAGTAACCAAAAAATTTCGCTGATTTTTTTTACATTTGGGTGCGAAAAGTCGCACCCAAAAGTTCATCATACCTTTGGGTGCGACAAAGTCGCACCCAAAAGTCCAAAACATTTCGTCTAAAAACTTAGCGGGATTTTGTTCCCTCTCTTATTTCACTTCTAAAATTTCACTTCTAAATCTTGCGAAAAGAAAAGAAATAAAGAAAAGAAAGAAGAGAGAAAGGGAGAGAGAGAGCCGAGAGAAGGAGAGAGAGCGACGGGGGTGAGCTCACGGAGGAGGAGGAAGCTCGACCAACAGCAAGCCACCGAGACCCGAAACCATCTCGAGGAGGTACGATATAGAAACCCTAATTTCATGGCCTCGTTCAGTTTAGAGTTTCTTTCTGATGATATTTTTTCGAGTTGGTTCGTTCAAAATTAGGCTTGTTCTGGCGCGGTTCACTGCCAGTTGATGGACGCGGCTCATCCGGGGATGGTGCCAATGCATAAGGTCAACTTCGACGCCAAGAGCGAGTACGAGATGATCCAGAATTACAAGGTCCTTCAAGATGTTTTTAACAAACTCAAAATCACTAAGGTCTGAATTCTAATTTCTCAACCCCTCTCTGCGATTCAAAATATTTTTTTAATTTCAAGATTTATGTCAATCTTTTTGTTGTTGTGTTTTCTCTATTGTTATTCGAGATTCGGATGTCACGATTTAATTAAATATGCTTTAATTTATTTCTGCATTTCTAATTGTTGTGGTTTCTCATTTTTTTTTGTGAAATTTTCTTCACTATGATTTCTTTCAGCACATTGAGGTGAACCGATTGACGAAAGGAAGGCCTCTTGATAATCTAGAGTTCATGCAATGGTTGAAGCGTTACTGTGATTCTGTCAACGGAGGACTTAATCAGGGGTGTGTATTATAATTTGCTAGTTTCATTATTTAATGCTCTAATTCGTAAGCTTGATTCTAGTTTGGATAAAATCCTGGTTCGCTAGTAGTGCCGATGAATTGTAAAGCACTTGAAACAATACATATCAGTTTTGATAGAACCTAGCCTTCTGTGTTGGTATTGTTTTACCTTTCTGTTACAGTAGCCTGAAAATGACCAGGTCTTATGATGAAAACATAAAGCAGAAGCTTATATAGAAAGCATGCCTAATTACTATTTTGTACTGGATTCGCGGCCAGAGACCGAGCCTCCTTGTGCGTGCTCTCCGACCGAGACGAGCCACGACGGCCGCGAGTCACCGGAGCACGCCGACCATGAGTCACCCCCGGGAAAAGGACGAGAGAGCACCGAGAACAAGAAATTTCACGAAATCAAGGTAAGAAAAGTTCTTACCCGAAATGGATTTTTGAAAAAATTAGGGTTCTTAGTTTGGATTTGGGGATTTTGATTTCTGAGCTTGGGTTGTGGAATTTAAGTGAGTTTGAGCTCGTTTTGGTGCTCGGATTGTATTGCTTGTGCTCGGATACGTGAGTTTGAATCGATTTTAAGTTCGCTGTGAACAGCCTCTGTAAATTGACGTGGTCAGATCAGTACCGATTTAATTTGGATTTATTGATATTTTTCCTGGAAAGTAGACGTTATGGGCTTTCTAAAATGACCAAGAAAATGTAAATCCGTTGAGATTTGAGTGAGTTAGGAATTTTTGAAAACAGGGTTTTAAAGCTGGGAATTCTGAGCGTGTGTTTGAATTTTTGGCCGAAAATTGGAAAAAAATTAGGGTTGAGGAATTATGATTTGGGGCTTTTAATTTCTGAGATTAGTTTGATGATTCTGGAGTGTTTTGTGGCTCGTAGTTGTAAATTTGAAAGCAAAACTTGACACTATTGTTTCGATTGCCTTCTTTCATTCGGCTGGTTTTTGTCAAGTTGTTTATTAGTACTATTCTTCCAGGTGATGGATTCTGATGCCGAGGGAGTTCCAAGCGAGTTCTTTGATTATTTTAAGGTAATATGCAGCAGCCTTTTCACCCGGACAAAAAATTATGATAAATGCACAGAGAATCCTCAAATCTTCTTTTTGGTGGTTAGGTTTTATGCATTCAAGGATTCCTTACATGTCGAAAGCATGCCGAGCGAGTTATTCTTCTTGTTGAAATGTTGCAGGTAATAATACCAACCTGAACTCCCCGTTATTCCTCTACTTTATGCATAGTCTAGTTATACATAGTGGCCGTTTCTTCCAAGTTAAATGATTGAACAAATAATTTTACCGTAACCAATTCGGGGAAAAGGGTGTATGCCGAGAGGATATTGAGATTTCTATCATTTAGATAATAACAAGAAAACAGTTTGATATGTATTTTCACTATCATTTCCACATATACCCTTTTAGTATGCTTGGTCTCGAAACGACTTTGTTATTGTGTCAGGACTCTGGTTTCCCATGCTTTAAAGGCGGTCCACGTACAATACAAAATCTGCGAAAACGGTTCCACCTTGGTTTGACAGAAGAGGTTAGTGAACTATCGTCATTCTTCTCTGTTGTGGTTGTTATACTTGTATTAGTAATAACACGTGTATCGTTTTTTTTATTTATTTTGGGGGGTATTATCAGCAATGCGTCTCCTTGGTCCTTTCCCTAATTAGCAGCAGCTTAGATGCTTGGCGGACACGGCACTACGATTATTACCAGAAGGTCTTGAATGGAATATTATGATGTTAGGCAAGATCTACATATATATGGAAATGATGCCAAGTATTTAATCCGAAAATCTTCTCATTGAAACAGGTGGCAAGTGTTCTAAACATTTTGGATGACGAGCTAGTTCAGAATGTTGGAAATTACATTGTAAGGTTGGTCTTCACTCATTTTCCTGTCGATATCCGCCGACTCTAAAGCAAGCTGGCAGCATCATTATTATTGTTTCGGATTTTCTAAGATCGTTTTGATTTTTCATGGCCAATATATATTATGTTCAAGCAATTGCCTTGTGAATGATTCTTATCAACGAGACCAATCGCTTAGATTTGAACATTTTGTTTCAGGTACACATTCTGTGGCTTGGCTGCAATGATTCTTATTAACGAGACTAATCGCTTGAACTTGTGAATTGCTATAACAATTTTTTTATTCTGTGTATTATGTGTATTATGGACCATTTAGGTATAATTTTTATTTTTCAATTAAGCAATTCAATATAACAAGTTTCATTCAGCCTTTTATTTTTAATTGCTTAATTGCTTATAACAGGTTTCATTAAATTAAATCAAGTAATGTCATTTAATTGCTTTTTATTTTATAAATAAATTAAGAATCAAAGTCACTTTCAAATCAGATGACAACTAAATCACAGTTAACAATTACATTTTTCAAAGATTTAAAGTCACTTTATAATAGAGCGACGTCTAAAGTACTATTTTTTTTCCCCAAAACTGACTATCGGGTGCGACTTTTGACTATCGGGTGCGACAAAGTCGCACCCAATGCTCTTTTACCCGCCTTTTCAATGGATTTTTATGACATTTTAGGTGCGACTTTGGGTGCGAAAAGTCGCACCTAAATGTCGCACCCGAAAGTCACGACTTTTGGGTGCGACTTTTCGCACCCAAGACCTTTAGGTGCGAACTTTCGGGTGCGAAAAAGTCGCACCTAAAGTCGCACCCAAAGGTATCATTGGGTGCGAAAATTGACTTTCAGGTGCGAAAAAAGTCACACCCAAAGGTCTTTTTTGTACTAGTGGCATTAGAAAGAGTAAGCACCTCTAGACTTGTAAGATGGATTGAGCTTTGTGCATATGCATGTTTGTGATGGGAAGTGAACGAAATATAGAGTAGACTTCGATGCTAAATTATTGAAGATGTATTTTGGCATTTTCCGTCATTATATTGATATATACGACACATTTTTAGGGTTTTTCTGGGTCGGTTTTTATTCGGGCAGGGCATATGCTTGCTTAGTTAGACTATAGTTCTCTTATAAATAATAATAATAATAATAATAATAGTGATCATGATTTTTTTGTTCGGGTTATAATGAAAGATCGTTACTTTTCTAAAATTAATTAACATTCACCTAAGATTGGTTCAGTACTTTTTTTGTTTTTATTTTGGGATCGTGAGGATTTGTTTTCAGACTCTTTTAGTTTTAGTTTTTTTTTTTTTTTGTTCTGTTTTGTTCGTTAACAGTGGTCTTTTTGTAAATAGAGTTATTATGCCGTGGTTTATAAAAGGCAGGCTCTATAACACTGTATAACGGTAATAACAAACATTTTGGGTTTGGGAAACACGATAGAACTAGGTTTGAGAAACACGAGTGAATTGGAGAGGAATTGATCGAGATTCAAGTCGATCAATTGGTGTGATTCAAGAACAACACAAACACTTTGTATTTCTGTAATCGATCCTGGTATAGTGGAGAAGGCAGGAGTAGATCATTTGATCGAACCTGGGTAAATCGCTTGTGTTCGTCTGTGTTTTGATTCTTCGCTTTATCTCGTAGTGATTCTCGTCTTTGCAAGATTCTTTTTTCCGCGATCGAACAAGGATTATTGTTCACAATTGGTATCAGAGCCATCAAGTTGCAGAGATGGGTTTCGCGAAGGTTGAAATCGAGCGGTTCGACGGAAAAGGGGATTTCGCACTGTGGAGGCAAAGAATGAGGGCGATTCTTGTACAGATGAAGGTTGTGAAGGCTTTGTCTAAAGAATCCGATCTGCCGAGCAACATGACCGCCGAAGAAAAAGCCGATCTCCAAGAACTCGCCTACAGCACGATCGTTCTGCATTTAGGAGACAAGGTCCTGAGAGAAGTAGCCAAAGAGAAGACCGCTGCTGGGATTTGGCTAAAGCTGGAGAGTCTCTACATGACGAAGACTCTTACAAACAGGATCTTCTTGAAAGGACGTTTGTTTGGCTTCACGATGGGCGAGGATAAAGCAGTCGATGACTATCTTGATGACTTTGCCAAGATAATCATTGACCTAGAGAATATCGACGTGAAGGTGGAGGATGAGGACCAAGCCGTCATGATCCTCAATTCTCTTCCAAAAAGTTATCAGAACTTTGTTGAGATGATGAAGTATGCAAGGGAATCTCTGAGTCTTGAAGAGGTTCTTGTCGCGCTGAAGTCAAAGGCTATAGAGAATAAGGCCTCGGTAGCAGAACAAAGGACATGCCTCGGTAGCAGAACAGGGATATGAAAGCTCAGACACAGGCTATGAGAGTGCAGAGGTACTAGCTGCTACAGAAAGAAACTCAAGCACAGAGTGGATAATGGACAACGGCTGTACTTTCCACATGACACCAGACAAGTCTTGTTTCGAGGACCTCGATGAGAAGACCAGAGGGGTTGTTCTTCTGGGAAACAACAAGGCTTGCAAGGTAGAAGGCAAAGGCAGTGTGAGGATCAAAATGTTTGATGGACAAGAGAGGCTGATGACTGAAGTAAGGTATGTGCCAGAACTTAAGAGGAATCTAATTTCTCTCGGTTACCTTGAAAAACTTGGTTATTCCTTTAAGTCTGAGAATGGAGTTCTTAGGGTGTCTAAAGGATCTCTCGTTGTCCTGAAAGGATCTCTTACAAATGGCTTGTACACTCTTATTGGAAAAACTGTAAAAATTTCTGCTTGTATCTCTGAGTCTGCTCTAGATAAGACAACCCTGTGGCATCAAAGACTAGGGCATGTGAGTGAAGTTGGCTTGACAGAATTGAAGAAACAGGGCTGTTTTGGAAAAGATTTGGTTGGCAAAATAGGCTTCTGTGAAAACTGTGTTTTGGGAAAAGCCAGTAGGGTCAAGTTTGGCAGGTCAGTACACAGAACTCAGGGGATTCTTGACTACATACATTCTGATCTATGGGGTCCAACCAAGACTAAATCACACGGCGGGAAGAGATACTTCATGACCCTAATAGATGATTTCTCAAGGCGTGTGTGGGTGTATTTCTTGACACACAAGAATGAGGCTTTAAGGGCCTTTACAGACTGGAAAATCCTGGTTGAGAATCAGACTGGCAGAAAAGTCAAGAGGCTCAGGACTGACAATGGCCTGGAATACCTTGACAAAGAATTCCTGAAATTGTGCAAGGACTCAGGGATTTCAAAGCATCACACTGTTCCTGGAACTGCACAGCAAAATGGTTTGGCTGAGAGGTATAATAGAACCATTTTGGAACGTGTGAGGTGTATGCTCATTCAAGCAGGGTTACCAAAGACCTTCTGGGCAGAGGCAGTGCAAACTGCATGCTATTTGATCAACAGGTGCCCTTCAACAGCCATTGAGTGCAAAACTCCAATGCAGATCTGGTCAGACAGTCCAGTTGATTATAGCCTGCTAAGAGTCTTTGGTTGTTCAGCCTAAGCACATGTGAAATAGGAGAAGCTTGAAGCAAGAGCTCTGAAATGCGTGTTCATAGGCTACCCTGAAGGGGTTAAAGGCTTCAAGCTGTGGTGCTTGGAAGATGGACACAAAAAGTTCCTGATTTCCAGAGATGTGACTTTCAATGAAAGTGATTTTCCGTTCAAGAAAGCTGATGGTCAACAGAACAAATCTCAGAAAACTCTGAGGGATCAAGAGACATGAGAGTTGAGGTGGAGCTTGGAGAGTCCAGTAAAAGTCAAGCAGAATTACTAGAAGATCATGTTGAACCTGTTTTTGAGGCTGAGCAGGACTACACTCTTGTGAGAGACAGACAAAGAAGAGTGGCCAAAGCTCCAGTCAGGTATGGTTTTGAAGATCTTGTTGCTTTTGCCTTCAATGTTACAGAAGAAATCACTGAAGAGACAGAGCCAAGGTCTTACCAAGAGGTAATGAGGTCAAAGGAGAGTGATCTTTGGCTCAGTGCTATGGAAGAAGAGATCACATCCCTGGACAAAAACAACACATGGAGGCTGGTTGACAGACCAAAGAATCAACGGTTAGTTGGTTCTAAATGGGTGTTTAAGAAGAAAGAGGGGATTTGAAATGTGGAAAAACCTAGGTACAATGCCAGGTTAGTGGCAAAAGGTTTTACACAACAAGAGGGAATAGATTTTAATGAGATATACTCGCCAGTTGTGAAACACAGATCCATCAGAATAATCTTGTCTCTAATAGCTCAGAAAAATTTGGAGTTAGAGCAACTAGATGTCAAGACGGCTTTTCTACACGGAGACTTGGACGAGGTCATATACAAGAGACAGCCTGAGGGATTTGTAGTTGAAGACAAGGAACAGAAGGTTTGTCTGTTGCAGAGATCTCTCTATGGTCTTAAGCAGTCACCACGTCAGTGGTACATGAAATTTGATGATTTCATGTTGAAAAATGGCTTCACAAGATCAAACTATGACTGGTGTGTGTACACTAAGGAGCTGAAGTCCGAGTGCTTGATATACTTGCTCTTGTACGTGGATGATATGTTGATTGCGTGTCAAGACAGGACTGAGATAGAGATCTTGAAGAAGCAGTTGGATGAAGTTTTTGAAATGAAAGACTTGGGGCTAGCTCAGAAAATTCTTGGCATGGAGATTCAGCGAGACAGGAAAAAGTGAAGTCTTTTTCTGTGCCAAACACAGTACTTGACCAAGGTGATTGACAGGTTTGGCATGAGTGACTGCAAGACAGTCTTGACTCCTCTTGCAAGTCACTTAAGGCTTAGCTCAGAACAGCAGCCAGAAACAGCAGAAGAGAAAGAGGAAATGAGCTATATCCCTTACTCATCTGCAGTGGGGTGTTTGATGTACGCCATGGTTTGTACAAGGCCAGATTTGGCTCATGCCGTGAGTGTGATCAGCAGGTTCATGGCAAATCCGGGCAAAGAACATTGGAAAGTTGTGAAGTGGGTACTAAGGTATGTGAAGGGTTCGCTGAACAGGGGTCTAAGCTATGGTGGAGCTGAGTCAAAAAATGAGGTGGCTACTGGTTTTGTGGACTCTGACTATGCAAGTAGTGTGGACACGAGAAAGTCCCAAACAGGGTATACTTTCACAGTGTTTGGAACTGCAGTTAGTTGGAAGGCTTGTCTGCAAAAGGTGGTTACATTGTCCACAACTGAGGCCGAGTTCGTGGCTATAACAGAAGCTGTTAAAGAGGCATTGTGGATGAGAGGTGTTCTGGCAGAATTGGGTTTGAAACATGAGAAAATAACTGTGTTTTGTGACAGCCAAGGAGCCATTCATGTGTCAAAACATTAGGTATTTCATGAGCGCTCGAAGCACATCGACGTGAGGCTGCATTTTGTTCGTGATGTGGTGAGTGAGGGTATGGTAAGCATTCAGAAGATTGGGACTGGAGACAATCCAGCTGATATGCTGACCAAGGCAGTTCCATGGGAAAAGTTTGATCATTGCTTGGAGCTGATCAAACTGGTGAAGAACAACTGAAGATTGAAGACCTCCACTAGCTAAGTTTGAGTCATGAAATCAAGGTGGAGATTGTGAGGATTTGTTTTCAGACTCTTTTAGTTTTAGTTTCTTTTTTTTTTGTTCTGTTTAGTTCGTTAACAGTGGTCTTTTTGTAAATAGAGTTATTATGCCTTGGTTTATAAAAGGCATGCTCTATAACACTGTATAACGGTAATAACAAACATTTTGGGTTTGGGAAACACGATAGAACTAGGTTTGGGAAACACGAGTGAATTGGAGAGGAATTGATCGAGATTCAAGTCGATCAATTGGTGTGATTCAAGAACAACACAAACACTTTGTATTTCTATAATCGATCCTGGTATAGTGGAGAAGGCAGGAGTAGATCATTTGATCGAACCTGGGTAAATCGCTTGTGTTCGTCTGTGTTTTGATTCTTCGCTTTATCTCGTAGTGATTCTCGTCTTTGCAAGATTCTTTTTTCCGCGATCGAACAAGGATTATTGTTCACAGGGTTGAGTGCGTAATAATTGATAACATAAAATATTAGAACTCAGATTACAAAACATGTTCTAAAAATTAAATTATAAAGACGAATCGCTATATCAAAGAAATAACTTTATGTCCTCGTGATATAGTAGACGTCACAAATATGAAGTAGTGTTACTCAAATTAAATGTTTAAAATTTTATGGTGATGGAAGTTGAAAATTGCAACGTACAACGGTAAAAGATTATGAAAATATTGCATAATATAATTAAAAGAACATAAAATTTTTATATATATTCTAAAATTAAATTCAAACTAGAAAATGAATTTTTTTCTGTTATATATATTTAGATATCTTTTAATATACCTTACAATTACATTTATAGCATCATTATTTTTTTATTTTTTTTTTATAAATATCATTACGAGCGAGCGCTTCCAACACCTTGGGTTTGCGTGTAGAACTTGTATATGTTATCTTTTATTATACACAGTACAAAACAAGATATCTTCAAAATAAAAACAAATAGTGCTTTGTTTTGTTTAGAACTATTCTTCTTGTTGGAATAAATGTATTAAAGATCATTTAATATTCAAATAATTAGCAAAATAGCTAATTTAAACATTTAAAATAGCTAAATAATCAACGTTTCATAAATTTTAAGTAAACAGTCACTATATTTTATTTACGAGCGTAATTTTATAAAAATACACATATATAACATTCCCGCCTAAAACCGATTTTGTTTTCATTTTAAATTAAAAAATAACCGATTTAAATCAATAAAAATAGCACAAATCATGGACATTAAATGATCAAATCAATTACCATACGTTTTCTATGTATAAATTTACAGTTAAACTAAGGAATTTATTGATCATTACATCTAATTCAATTGAGATATTATATGATAGTATGATTTATTCTATTTACTTTTGATTTTTGAATCAAAGTGGAAGAATTTTTTTTTGGACAAGTTAAAATCAAAGAAGAGTTTTTCGAATATCCACTTTTTTTCTTTAACCTTCTATAAACGTTAAACTTCTATAATGTTATTTAATTAACGATATAAGCTATTTATAACTCAATAGAAGTCTAATTTGTTTTCTTTTACCAATATCTTTTTGGAAAGTATAATGTTATTTAATTAACCATGATTAATTAAATATATATCACGTATAAGAAGTAGGACATCCGTGTCAAAGTAGTCGTCTCGAAAGCCATAACAAAAACATGGTACTATATTTGGTATCGACAAATTTTCATACGTTAAATCATAATAACTTTATTATACCAAGCTTATAAAAAATAACAAATCAACATAATTGTGATTTTCCATATAAGCTTTTCTTTATATAATGCTTTATGTAACATAAACATTTTATTAAACTTCGAATATTAAAAAAAAATGAAAATTCAGGGGTGTTGTCTTTATTTCCTTTTTACTTTGGTTTTATAAGTATCGATTTGTTTAGTTTTTAGGCTTTTCATCGTAAAAATACTTAAAAACACATGTAATTGATTATTTATCCTCTGTAATATTTTGGCAAAAATACCGCTTAGTCCAATAACCATATCATTAATTACCTTCCAAAGTTACACTCCCCCAATTTTTTTTCTGCTACGACCATTTACACTTAAAATCCGTTTTCCCCTCCATAAGTATGGTAAGGATACAAATTAAGTAGTTTGTGTGTGCGAGTGTGTGTGTGTGTATATATATATATATACGTTAAATAAATTTGGTTAAAACTGATGCAAGTAAACAAAAATAAAATAAAGAAAATACCCAAATGCAAATAAAAATAAATCACAACCGGTCTGAAACCCAAGTCGCTGTTTAGCTTTCTTTCTTTATATATTTTGTTAGCTATAATTTATTTTACAAGACATTTACTTAAGAACATTGTGCATTTTCCCGGAAAAAAAGATGATGGAGTATTTATATCATCAATTAAGAACCAACTTATAATTTAGATCCAGATCTACTTACAATTGATCATACATGTACGAAATTCATAAATGATATAATTCGAATATATTTTTTGTGTGACCCATTAAATAACAGAATTTGTGGTTCCGCTATATACCAAACTATCTTAAATATATATTGTGAGATCTATGGTCAGCTACATCACATGTGGACGGCTCAAGATTAGCCATGTCAGCAAGGCAGTTAGGAATAACTGTCTCAGATCTAGTGCTGAGCTATAAGTACTAGAAGGCTAAGTCTTGAACGATCATCAGATTCATTCGCGAGAAACAAACAGAAAAGAATAAGAGAGTATCATTTGAGAGAGTTTTCTAGAGAGAGAAGAACGAGATTGGGATCTCTGTTCTTAGGGAAACACTTGAGTGATTGGTGTATTGAGGAACGATCGGACTGTGATCGGACTCAGGGTTATTCTTTGGGATTCAGTTTGTGTGTGGATTCTCGCGTGTAATTGTTTCTGAACATAGTGGAGTTTGAGTTCTCGTGCCCTAGCTGGAGTAGGATCGTATTGATCCGAACCAGGATAAATCCTCTGCGTCGTTTTCTTTCTTCATCTGTTCTTGGCGCTCAATCTCTCTCGATTGCTTGCGCATGAAGTTATTTCGTTGTTTGTGTTTTGATCTGTTTTGCTGTGTGATTTCTGGTTTTCCGTGTTGTTTACTCTAACAAATTGGTATCAGAGCCTTCACTTTCTTATCTTAGTTTCAGAAATCTATAGCTGTCTCTTCGCACCGACGGTCCTGGAATTTCAACTTGAAGAATCCCTGATCAAGATTCAACAATGTCGAACCCCAAGTCCGATATCGAGAAGTTTGATGACAAGAACAATTTCATCTTGTGGAAGATAAAGATGGAAGCGCATCTCGGAAATCTAGGGCTTGACGAAGCCCTGAAAGGCGAATCCAAGATGTCAAAATCCCTGACATCAGATCGAAAGCAAGAAATTCTGAAGAAAGCCAAGAATGCGATCATCTTGAGTCTCAGTGATCAAATCCTGAGAAAGGTGATCAAGGAGCCCTCAGCGGCGGGAATGTGGCTTAAGCTCGAGTCACTGTACATGACGAAGACTCTACCCACGAGGATCTATCTGAAGCAGAAGTTCTACAGCTTCAAGATGAATGATCAGAAGTCAATCGATGAAAACGTGGACGAGTTCACCAAGCTCGTCTCCGATCTTGAGAATCTTGATGTCAAGATTGATGACGAAGATCAAGCCATCTTCTTACTCAATTCTCTTCCTAAAGCTTATGAACAATTATGTGATACACTCAAGTATGGCAGAGAAACACTAACACTCGATGAGGTTGTTTCTGCAGCTTACTCTAAGGAGCTTGATCTCAATGCCAACCCCAAGAACGCTCGAGCTGAAGGACTCAACGTGAGAGGAAGGAGTGAGAAAAGAGAAAATGGAAAGAAGTCTAAATCAAGATCGAAGTCCAAGTCAAAGACTGTCTGCTGGAACTGCAACAAGGAAGGTCATTGGAGGCGACAATGTCCAGAGAAGAAGAAGAATCCAGAGAAACCAGCATCAGAAGAGTCAGCAAACGTACCAAGTGGACTCAATTTTGCAGAAATGCTGACAGTTTCTGATAATGATCCTAAGGATCAATGGATTCTGGACTCAGGCTGCAGTTTGCACATGACTCCAAGAAGGGAATGGCTCTTTGACTATCTACCTAGCAATGGAAAAGTGCTCATGGGAAACAATCACATCTGTGATGTTCATGGAGCTGGTTCTGTGAAGATCAAGAGACCAGATGGGTCAATCAAGATCCTGAAAGAAGTGAGGTACATTCCTGAACTCAAGAGGAATTTAATCTCACTTGGTGTTCTTGATAAAGCAGGGTATTCGTACAAAGCTCAAGGTGGAGTTATCAAGATCTTCAAGGGCATCTTACAAGCCTTGAAGGGAAACTTGGAAAACGGTCTGTATGTACTTGAGGGAGAGACCATAACAGGAGAAGTGGAGTCAATTACAAGGCACACATCAGATGCTGCTCTTTGGCACAAGAGATTGGGACACATGAGCATCAGAGGTCTGCAAGAATTGACAAAGCAAGGGTTAATCAAGAGTACAAATCTCACAACACTGGAATTCTGTGAAAGCTGCATATTAGGCAAGACTCACAGACAGAGCTTTCAGAAAGGAATTCACATGTCTAAGGGGACTCTTGATTACATTCACTCTGATCTATGGGGTTCTCCACAGGTACCAACTTCCTTATCAAAATGCCAATACTTCATATCCTTTGTTGATGATTGTTCTAGGAAAGTCTGGATATATTTTCTTAGGACAAAGGATGAATCTTTTGAGAAGTTTGTGACCTGGAAAACCCTTATTGAGAACCAAACAAATAGGAGAGTGAAACGTCTTAGGACTGATAATGGGTTAGAGTTTTGCAACTCTGAGTTTGACAACTTCTGTGCTAAATGGGGTATATCCAGGAAACACACCTGTCCCTATACCCCACAGCAGAATGGAGTTGCTGAGAGATTCAATAGAACCATTATGGATAAAGTGAGATGCATGTTGTCTGAGTCTGGTTTACCTAAGTCCTTCTGGGCTGAAGCTGCTACCACTGCTTGTTATCTCATCAATAGGTCTCCAAACTCATCCCTAGACTTTAAGGTACCTGAAGAAGTGTGGTCTGGTAAAAAACCTGAGTATAGTCACCTTAGACCTTTTGGCTGCAATGTCTATGTGCATATCAGCCAAGGCAAGCTTAACCCTAGAGCTAAGAAAGGTGTCTTCCTAGGTTACCCTGAGGGAGTTAAAGGTTTTAGGGTGTGGCTTACTGATGACGAGAGAGTTGTCATCAGCAGAGATGTTGTCTTTAATGAAACTGTTTTTTATAAAACTAACCCTGAAACTCAGACAAGCCCACAGCTTGATCAGAGACATGAAAGCTCTCCACAGGTACAAGAAGTCATTCCAGATTTAACAGGTATTCAACATCAAGGTGGAGCTCAAGATCAAGAAAACCTGGAAACTGATGAACAAGTTCAAGCTCAAGACCAAAGATGCCAAAATGACTCTGAAGAGCTCAGTGACTATCTGCTAACCAGAGATAGAACCAGAAGAAGAATCACACCTCCCACAAGATTTGCAGAAGCTGACCTTATTGCCTTTGCTCTCAACATAGCAGAGACAATTGAAGAAGAACCTCAAAGTTTCACTGAAGCTCAACACAACAATCAAAAGGAGATGTGGTTCAAGGCCATGAATGAAGAGATGGAGTCTCTTAAGAAGAATCAGACCTGGATTTTGGTGGAGAGACCCACAAACAAAAGAATCATAGGCTGCAAGTGGGACTACAAACTGAAACCTGGTATTCCTGGAATTGAGGAACTAAGATATAAGGCTAGATTGGTGGCAAAAGGGTATTCCCAAGTAGAGGGTGTTGATTATCATGAGGTCTTCTCACCTGTGGTAAAACACACTTCTATAAGACTCATGCTCTCAGCCACAGCCATCCAAGACCTTGAATTGGAGCAACTGGATGTTAAAACAGCTTTTCTACATGGGACACTAGATGAAGAGGTGTTTATGCAACAACCAGAGGGTTTCTCAAAGGGATCTAAGGTCTGCCTGCTGAAGAGGTCCCTATATGGACTCAAACAATCACCAAGGCAATGGTATCTCAGATTTGACGATTTTATGATGAATCAAGGATTCACAAGGAGCAAATATGATGCCTGTGTCTATATTACCAAGCTGAGGAGTGGCAACTACATGTACCTGCTAATTTATGTAGACGACATGTTAATTGCCTGCAAAGATAAAGATGAGCTACTGAAGATGAAGGCTCAACTGAAATCTGAGTTTGAGATAAAGGACTTAGGACCTGCATCAAGAATTCTGGGGATGGATATAAAGAGAAACAGAAGTCAGAGAAAGCTCACTCTATCACATGAAGGGTATCTCATAAAAGTTGTTGACTTGTTTGGTCTGAGTGATTCAAAGAGTGTTACAACTCCTGTTGGTGCTCATTTCAAACTGAAATAAGTTCAAGAAGGTGAAGAATCTGCAGAGCGCAGCTACATGAAGAACATTCCTTACTCAAACTGTGTGGGGAGTTGTATGTATGCAATGATCAGCACAAGGCCTGACATTGCTCATGGTGTAAGTATAATCAACAGATTCATGAGCAAACCAAGTAGAGAACATTGGCAAGCTGCTAAATGGCTAGTGAGGTACATCAAGGGAAGTCTCAACATGAAAATGGTGTTCAGTGGTGAAGAGAATCAAGTGAGCAAGGTTGTTGGCTGCTGTGATTCAGATTATGCAGCTGATCTGGACAAGAGAATATCACTTTCTGGGTATGTCTTCACAGTTGGAGGCAATACCGTGAGCTGGAAGGCATCTCTACAACATGTAGTGGCTTTGTCAACAACAGAAGCTGAGTACATTGCCTTGACTGAAGCCATCAAGGAGGCAATGTGGCTAAAAGGTTTTGTGAAAGAACTAGGTCTGGGTGATTGTGAAACTGTTGTGCATTGTGACTCTCAGAGTGCCATACACTTATCCAAGAACAGTGTATTTCACGAGAGGACAAAGCATATTGATGTGAGGTTACACTTCATCAAGGATGTGATAAACAGTGGTCAAGTCATAATCGAGAAGATCTCAACTGAGATAAACCCTGCAGACATCTTCACCAAGGCAGTACCAGTCAGCAAGTTCAAGGAAGCTCTTGGATTGCTGAAGTTGATCAAGGAGTAGATCAGCAAGTGAGGGGCACGGGAACAAGATAACAATACAACAGTGATGTTAGTGACCAAGGTGGAGATTTGTGAGATCTATGGTCAGCTACATCACATGTGGACGGCTCAAGATTAGCCATGTCAGCAAGGCAGTTAGGAATAACTGTCTCAAATCTAGTGCTGAGCTATAAGTACTAGAAGGCTAAGTCTTGAACGATCATCAGATTCATTCGCGAGAAACAAACAGAAAAGAATAAGAGAGTATCATTTGAGAGAGTTTTCTAGAGAGAGAAGAACGAGATTGGGATCTCTGTTCTTAGGGAAACACTTGAGTGATTGGTGTATTGAGGAACGATCGGACTGTGATCGGACTCAGGGTTATTCTTTGGGATTCAGTTTGTGTGTGGATTCTCGCGTGTAATTGTTTCTGAACATAGTGGAGTTTGAGTTCTCGTGCCCTAGCTGGAGTAGGATCGTATTGATCCGAACCAGGATAAATCCTCTGCGTCGTTTTCTTTCTTCATCTGCTCTTGGCGCTCAATCTCTCTCGATTGCTTGCGCATGAAGTTATTTCGTTGTTTGTGTTTTGATCTGTTTTGCTGTGTGATTTCTGGTTTTCCGTGTTGTTTACTCTAACATATATATATATATATAAATATATATATATATATATATATATATATATAAACACCTAATCCTTTACATCGTCATCACAATTTTGAACCTCTTTTTGGATGTAACGCTCTTATGCTCCCATAAAACATGTGGTTATCGGCGCCACTAACGAATATCCTCACTTTTGTATGTATTAATTATTTACAATTCTTTCGAATTATGAATTATGAATCCCAAGGAGAGAGGATAAGACATGTTTGGTATGGTTCTTTGGATCGGTAAAAAAGGGAAGTCCTAATAAAGTAGGGTATATATGATCTATACGTATACTTTCCGAGCAAAAGAATATGGTTTATACATATACCATCAAAAGTTCTAAATGTATACACATTTTAATTAGTAATGTAAATGACAAAAATATGATAGAAAGAAAGAACCACTTCCACTACTAAAGGTGTAAAATAAAAGTATACACATTATAGTAATGTAAATGACAAAAATATAATCGAAAGAAAGAACCACTTCTACTACTAACGACTACTTCACATGCACTTACCAGCCTCCACCTTTAGGCCGATGTGTCATATATGAACTATTGTCGTCACTTATCCCTCTATTTATTCTCTTTCCTAGACAGACATGAAAATATTAAATAAAAAAAAATTAAAATAAGTCGAATAAGTAACCGCAAAAATGCATGTCCTCTTAGAATTTATCTTAAATTATATAATCTTGGTCGATGATGTCATCTGTATTTTGCATTGCTAATATATTATGTAATTTTGATCAATAGTGTCACTTCTAAAAAAAAACTTTAATTAAAATTATACCTTAATAATCACTTAAATCTTAAATATATAATCTAATTTGTGCCTATTTCTAACATCATAAATAATATATCGTCCATCTTAAAGCAAATATTTAAAGTATAAGAATATTCCAAGTGATCAATACCGATGGACCTGATAAATCAAGCTCCAATAATCACGAGTAAAATGCAAAAGCTCCTTTTTACTTTTAAACGTTTTATAAACATGTTGTTATTTCAATAAATATTTGTGATTGCACTCTTGATATTATTAGAATAATTCACTCGATATAAGAGCGTCCATTGATATAATTAGTACATGAGATTTGATCTTTAAAGTTCCCCTCATGACGAGACATGTGTATAGTACTATTATCTCCTTAAAGTCACATGGAATCCCTAAGTACCGTACCCTAGCTAAATATTATTTAGTAATCATATTACAAATGTGCGATTTATCATTTCTAAAATAAAATCATAGTTGAGCCAACATATTAACTTTATTTCAGAACAGTTGGATTTCGTATATGTAAATCTCATTCCATAGTGATCGTATATGTTGTTTCATCGATTATTGGGTATATGAACGAATGAATGAACTAGCCCGAGAATATGACCTAAACGTCTAGGACTTCACAAAGATTAAGATCAATCCTGATACGACTATTATAATGACTTCGATATGTGTGTTGTAACAATTCCTTAAACTATTATCTTATTAAGTTTGTCAAAGTCGTGTATAGTGTATATGTATAGAACACTCAGACTCACTCAAATTATACTTCGTGTTCTAAATATGTAATTTTCAATATATCAAAGCATTCCACCATAATTAGAATTTTTATACTCAGATATAAACATCTAGATATATTAGTTACCACATAAGGCTATTGATGTATGTATTTTTTTTTTTATAAATCATAAATTAAATAAAACTTATAAACAAATGAAAAAAAAATGTACTTCTTGTATTAATTCAGCACATGTAGTGATTACAATAATTTTTTTTGTTGGTACGAATTCCTAAAATAAAAGGAGCCAGACAACGGACCCACAACGTACCATGTTCTTATATAGGGCCATGAGAGCATCTTTAATGGTTTAGCTAAATATATTGCTTAGCTAAATAGTATTTTTACCACATAGATTTTTCTAGAGCTAAATAGTTAAGCAACTAACTTAAATTAACTAATTTGCTTAGATTTGCTTAGCTAAATCAATAGCCAATATGCAAAACAATGGTTAAGCAACTAGCTAAATATTTTTGATATTTACAAGCAAATCTCTACAATTGTTAAGCAAGAAACCATTAAAGATGCTCTGAGCCATATATATCTCTCCGAGTGTGTACTTGAGTGTTAGTCTGAATTTCACGACCATCACCGGTCGAAATCAAGCATCAAAATTATGGTGTTATGAGAACAGGGCATATAATTAAACAATATATAATATAGTACAACAATCATTCATGCATTGATATACACAAAATCCGAAAATGATGCAACCTCATTTAAACGGCTTAGAGAAGCGCAAACAACGCTCTTAAGTGGATGGAAAATCGTGTTCTATTACCCAGTTGGTGTGAATCACATATTCAAGTCCACGAGGCTCTAGTTATTCAAAACGGCTCAAATAAAGAATAATCGCTGGAAAAATCTCGTCAAGTGATAGATGTGGGTAATTGCTTGTGAGATGACGTGGCCTCTTTGCTTGTAATCTCTTCATGCGATCCATTGACTTGTGAGTGTCATCGTGATAGAAAATTCTCGGTCACCCAAATATGTCACGTCACGTGAAGTCGTTTAGCATGTAAAGGTGAGAGATATGGTTCAGGGAAAGCCATTGTGATACTGGTGGTCCAAAAATGAAAATATGCCTATGGATCTTCTCATGAGGGCATTGATTCCCATCACTATCATCACCGACTTTTAGAAGCATTACTCACAATTTATTGGGAAAGGATAGATAAAATTTACGTCGGACCTACCCTATATGACCTATCGATATCAGTCGTATTATACAAACTATGAGAAGCCACGGATTGGAAGTCCTTTGTGCGTTCGTCACCAAGCTATGGGTCACTAGAGCATTGACGGATCATTAAATTGTATATATTTATATTTTGTTTTAACAGGATGTGCTATTGAGTCAATTATAAGTTTTGGGCTTCGCTGTCAAGCGGACAACAAGATGACAGATTCAATAGACAGAAAAATTTGTTGTGCATAGTTTCCTTTACTTAAAAGCAATGAATAGAATAAAAAGAGCTAGAGAGAGGGGTGAAAAGTTAATACCGTAGTCTTTTTTTATTTTTATTTTTTGTTACTTTCCGTGTAAATAAAGCAAAAAAGTTAAGGGCAAGGATTGAGATCAGAACATCAGATTGGTTTTTATAATTTTATTTTATTTTTAGCATAACATCAGAAGAATGCATGTGAATAAGACTGCATCATCACATATTTATGAGTATCCGTGCATGCCCAGCAATAAAAGATGGGATAATTTACAAGAATACACCCTGAACTCGTGGTCGATTAACAATGTGCACCATCAACTTCGATTTTCAACAAAAAATACTCTGAACTATCATTTTTCTTGACTTTTGCCCCTTCCGTCAAAATTTAGCAGTTACCATCCATGATATACGCACGTTTTAGTCACATGTTACCTCAATTGAGGGTAGAATAGTATTTTTTAGTATATTGAATTTTTTTTTTAATATAAATTAACTCTCTCTCTCTCTCTCTCGCTCTCTCTCTCTCTCTCTCTCTCTCTCTCTCTCTACACATACACTAACAAATCAATACACACATAAACCTGGTCCGTGCTTGCATCCATTGAAGAAGCATTTCTTCTAACAGATCGATCTGCAGAGTTGAATATTTGACATGTTCAGAGAAAAGCAACTTCATACTCAATCCAAGTAACTTGATGAGTTCATTTTTAAATACATAATTATTACAGAATTTAGATTTGGATATTTGGGAGCTCCAAGTAATTCGATAGACCCATGGCTCTCCTAACACAATCTCAACCTGATTGTTCAAAGCCTTTTCTGATCATTCTATTCTATTAAAGACAACTATCCACTGATAATTACAATCACCCCACACCCAAAATCTTATCAATTGCTAAGGTCAAACGTTTACCACAATAATATCCTTTTAGACAAGGCTCAAACCAACCAAAAGAATGCCAGAGATATCAGATGAAAGAAAATTGAGAATATTGTTGACAAAACCCAGTAAAAAAAAATTACTATTCATAAAATGGTGCCTATAATCCAAATATGGTTTACCTGAGGCCGGAGTTCTCACATGACCCGATGCCACCTCGGACTTCTGCGAAGAAGCTCGTCTTCGAAATTTATCCAAAGGACTTCCTTCCTCAGATGCATAGGCAGAGTCGAGCTTGGTTTCTCTCTCTCTCTCTCTCTCTCTCTCTCTCTCTCTCTCTCTCTCTCTCCTGACACATACACTAACAAATCAATACACACATAAACCCATTTTGTTCCCACCAGCTTCGGTCCCAAACCAGAGACCCATTTCCACGGTGGAGACTCAAGCTCTCTCTCTCCGGAAGCGACAGCTCAGCCTCTCCTCTCTCGCCATACTGATTCTGGACGGGTTTATCTCCAACTCTCCCATGGCCATTTCCATGGCCGTCTCTGCTTTAGAGCTCGAGCTCGAGAGGTACACCGATTCCGAGCAGGGCTTTACTCTTCTAAAGCCCTCTTCTTGGGTTAAGGTCTCTCTCTCTCTCTCTCTCTCTGTTATACTCTGCTTGTTATTTTTCTCAGTTACCGAATTAGACAAAAGATGACACAAAAAACTGGGTTTATATTTGATTGTTGATGTCTATCATTGTACTGTAAATAATAAGAAATTCTACCGGGACTCTCGATGAACAAACCAAATGGAGGTTATGAATGTGTGTGTTGTGAACCGCTTGATTTTTTTTTTTAAAGTTGTATATATAAATGGGTTTATGTGTGTATTGATTTGTTAGTGTATGTGTCAGGAGAGAGAGAGAGAGAGAGAGAGAGAGAGAGAGAGAGAGAGAGAGAGTTAATTTATATTAAAAAAAAATTTAATTCAATATACTAAAAAATATTATTCTACCCTCAATTGAGGTAACATGTGACTAAAACGTGCGTATCTCATGGATGGTAACTGCTAAATTTTGACGGAAGGGGCAAAAGTCAAGAAAAATGATAGTTCAGAATATTTTTTGTTGAAAATCGAAGTTGATGGTGCACATTGTTAATCGACCACGAGTTCAGTGTGTATTCTTGTAAATTATCCTAAAAGATAATAAAAATATGCTTTACAAATTAGTTTGGCTTTTTGCATGGGCAAAAATCAAGGGACGTGTCAACTTATCTTCAGCAATGAGCAACTCTTGGGCTTCAATCCCAGTGATGGGGCTTCAATGGATATGGGCCCAATTAACTTATAATTGACGTTGGACCAGTCCTACACTTAACGATGGCCCAACAATTGAACGACTCTGAGCGGGAAGATAGTCCATTAGTATTATTATTAAGGATTATTTCTAAATTATGACCTCACAACAACAGTGGTTTTGGACCAAAATATAATGTCTAATTTAATGTAAAACTATGACTTTTGTGTTTACGTTTTTAATCTCTCTCTCTCGTTTGGCTTTCGTTGGCATGAAACAACAAAATCTCAGGTTATAGCATTTTACTGATGAGATTTCTATTCATTGATTAAATCCCTCCCATTAAACTTCAATCACCAACAAAACATAATCATCTCCCATTGCTACAGAATTACACGCACATCACCCACACACGATTTTACCCCCAAAACAAAAACAAAACAAAACCTTTTTGTGCATGTGAGAGATTGAGGAAAGACTTCGATCATCGAGAGAAAGGAAATCGAAAGAGAAAAAATGAAAACTGTATTTCTTAATTTGAATTTGGGGAAAGTACACGCTATATAACAACACCATTAGAGGAGCTGTTAAAAGACTAAAACAGCCTCACTAACAATATGTTAAGTGAGGGTAAAAAGGTAAAAACCTAAACTAATCAAAACACATAAACACGCTGAAGAATAGCGTGGAATGTAAAAAACCCAGAAACCGTCTAAATACAAACTGAAACCTCCAATACTCCCCCTCAAGGTGGACGAAAAATGTCCTTGAGAGCCAGCTTGGACATGATGGTACGCAAAGCAGGAGATGGTAGAGGTTTTGTGAATGCATCAGCAAGTTGGTGATGGGTCCGGATAGGCAACAACTTCACTTCTCCACGTTGCACATGTCCGCGTACAAAATGGAGATCAATCTCAATGTGTTTTGTACGTTCATGGAACGCTGGATTGGTGGCAATGTATACAGCAGCCTGATTGTCGCAGAACAAAACTGTTGGGGTGTCCAGATTGACTTGGAAATCACGTAACAGTTGTCTCAACCATATCAGCTCGCTGGTGGTAGATGCTAAAGCGCGGTACTCCGATTCTGCAGACGATCTTGATACAGTGCTTTGCTTCTTCGACCTCCAAGCGACCAAGCTATCTCCAATAAGAACGCAAAATCCCGTGACAGACCGTCTGGAGTCAGAACAAGTGCCCCAATCTGCATCTGAGAAGGCCTTTAACTGTGTTGATGAATTGGATGAGAAGAACAAGCCCTGACCAGGTGATCCTTTGATATAACGTAGCAGGTGATGAGCTGCCTACAAATGAGGACCACGAGGTGATTGTAAAAACTGACTTAAGGCATGAACAGAAAAAGTTATATCAGGACGTGTTATGGTAAGATATAGAAGCCTGTCAATCAAGCTTCTATAATGTGTGACATCATCAAGTAAATTTCCATCGTCAGAGTTTAAAGAAACTCTGGGATTCATTGGTGTAGTCACTGGCTTAGAGTCAAGAAAACCATAATCATCTAAGATTTGTAAAGCATATTGACGTTGGCTGATCACAATGCCAGACTTAGATCTTGCTATTTCAATGCCAATAAAAAATTTCAAAGGACCTAAATCCTTTAATTTAAACTGAGAATGAAGGAAGCGTTTGACATCGTCAATAATCACACTGCTGGGACCTGCAATAATAATGTCATCGACATACAATAAAATGGCAACAAACTTATTTCCAGTTCCACGAGTGAACAGGGAATAATCAGATTGCGATTGAGTAAAACCAGCTGAGATAATAGCCTGTGTAAAAGTAATGTTCCATTGCCGAGAAGCTTGCTTTAAACCATATATCGATTTGTGTAATTTACAAACACGCTTAGGTAAGCCTTTTGAGAACTCCCACTGTTTTGCATAACCTGGAGGTATATCCATATAAACCTCTTCAAAAAGTTCACCATTCAAAAAAGCGTTATTGATATCTAACTGAGCTAATAGCCAATTATGAGAAGCAGCAAGGGCTAAAAGAACTTTAACAGTAGTGAGTTTAGCTACCGGAGAGAAAGTGTCAATGAAATCGACACCTTCCATCTGGTTGTAACCTTTGGCCACCAACCGGGCTTTATGGCGTGCTAGTGTGCCATCGGAATTGAGCTTGTTGGTGTAGATCCATCTACAGCCAATGCTCTTTTTATTTGGTGGTAACTCCACAATAGACCAGGTACAATTATCTTCCATGGCATTAAGTTCTTCTTGCATTGCCTTCCTCCAATGCTCAAACTTGCAGGCTTGGTGGTAAAACTGGGGCTCAGAATGTTGTGAGACTGAAAGGGCATAACACTTAAAAGAGCTTGATAAGTTTTGGTAAGAGCAAAAGTTGGAAATATGGTGAGGCAAGGAAGTGTGTACACCTGATAATGTCTTAATAACATTGCAATGATAATCAGTGAGTTTAGTGGGAGGAACTCGTTGTCTTTCATAGCGTCGGATAGCTAATGACTGCAGAGGTTGGTCTTCATGACTGGAAGTAGGGTGATCTTCTTGGTCATGATCTCTTGGTTGATCAGCAACAGGTAAGTTAACTAACGCATTATCCTCCTGAAAGTGAGTTGGTGAAGTTGGACAATGACCTGTGCTTGGTATGTCATGGATATCTGGAAAGCCAGCAGGCAGTACAACACTAGGAAAGGGGTCAATGGTCATAGATTGAACAGTCATACTATGAAAAGGAAAAACTTGTTCATGGAAGACAACATCACGTGAAATAAAAACTTCACGAGTATGAAGATCTAAGACCCTGTAGCCCTTGACTCCTGGTGGATATCCAAGAAAAATACATTTCCTTGCACGGGGTTGGAATTTTGTCCCGTGAGATTGCAATGTAGAAGCAAACACCAAGCAACCAAAAACTCGCATAAAATTGTAATCAACATCTTTGTCATAAAGAATGTTGTAAGGACATTTGTTATCTAAAAGTGGACTCGGTGTCCTGTTAATCAGATAAACAGAGGTTAGTATACACTCAGACCAAAAAATGATGGGAATTTGAGATTGAAAGAACAAAGCTCTCGCCACATTCAGGATGTGTTGGTGTTTTCGTTCAACCACTGAATTATGTTGTGGAGTCTCAACACAAGAGTATTGATGAATCACTCCAAGCTTAGAAAAAAAATCTGCAAAAACTAATTCCTTTGCATTATCAGAACGAAACTGTTTAATTGTGCAAGAAAACTGAGTAGAAACCATGGCACAAAATTTAGGAATAATATTTTGAACTTCAGTTTTATTGCGCATGAGATAAATCCAACAAAAGCGGCTACAATCATCAACTAGAGTCAAGAAATATCTATATCCTGAATGTGAGGTCACAGTATAAGGACCCCAAACATCACAGTGAATGAGATCAAAGATTTTTCCTGACAGATGATTATGAGATACAAAAGGTAATCTGCGTTGTTTAGCTAGAGGACAAACATGACAAGGAGTATGTTTATTAGAGGAAGGATAAGACAACTTAGCCCGTAAAGACTCTAGCCTTTTAAAGGATAGGTGTCCAAGCCTATTATGCCAAATATGAGCCGTAACTAGATTAATCTTGAAAGGTGGTTGATGTTTGAGTACATATAGACCTCCTTCCTTGTCACCCTTGCCAATTATCCTCTTGTTCCTGATATCCTGTATGTCAAAGCATGTGTGTGAAAAAGAAACTCTAATGAAGGGATCAAGGGTTAGATAGTTCACAGATAACAAGTTAAACTTGAAACCAGGCACAAAAAGGACATCAGTTAGAACAAGGTTTGTGTTAACCACAATATCACCATAAAAATAAACAGGGATCTCAGTGTGGTTAGGCAAGGTAACAGATGAATTCTGTAAGGGTTTTAGGCTGTGAAACAAGGATTTATGAGCACAGATATGACGAGAGGCACCAGAATCCATTATCCAATTATGATCAAAATTAGAGGTACAACCTGGACCATTACTGAAACAACAAGAACCTGCATGAAACGAGGTCATGTTGATGTCATTTTGACCTTCTGGTGCAGATGGTGCTGTGAGTTGATTGGACAACATGTTGATGATCTGGTGAATCTGGTCATTTGTGAGATTTGGTGTAGTGCTGATTTCTTGTTTTCCTTCCACTGTTCCCTCAGCTACGTTGGCTTGATTTTTGGCTCTTGGCTTGTAACCAGTGGGATAGCCGTGGAGCTTGTAGCATTTGTCTGCAGTGTGTCCACTCATCTTGCAGTGAGTACAGATTGTTGTCAATGGTGCCCACAAGAAGAGTAGTAGTGTCTATTTATGTACATTTGATGTCATATAGTCTTACGAAGACTCTTGCTTGTAATTGCTTATTCATTAATGAAAAGTTGAAACGTTCATTCAATCTTCCTTGTCTGAAGCTTTATGATAAAACCATAGTCTTTTAGTCCATAAACAAACTAAACAACTTACGAAGAGACAAATGTAGATTTGCATGAACAAACTCTTCGTAGTTTGCTTAAAACGATATATTCGCAATCTTAGGGTCAAAGGACTATTGACCTCAGTATGATTGTTAGAAGAATCTATGATGTCTGGTTATGAGGCATTGAGAGTTGGAGACTCTATAGTTCTTCTAGGTATCTTCCGAAGGTACTGAATTGACCAGTGCACTTCTAGAGACAATATAAGAACAAACCATTTAACCTCTTATGTCTCGAAGTCACTATGTATGAATTGCATCATGCTTACCTTAATCCTGAAATGAGACATGCCATTTCACACCTTAGTATTCTCATTTGAGAAAGTCAAATTTCGGACTCACTATGTGATTCCGAACAAGGCCTATTGGTGAGGTACTAAGTTGTGAGTCTGTCATGAGTAACTTTGTGAAGTTCTCATAGATATGGAATTCATGTACAAGATTGCTGAAATGCAATGTATGTCACCTCATGCTTTGTTCCTTGGAGTGTGAATAAATGAACTGGCCAGTGTCCATATTGAGTCCTGACTCTTTTGGATGAAACAATGTGACTTGTTAGCTCCTCGTCAATACATTGTTTCTAACTTATTCACAAGCGACAAAGGAGTTGAGGAAATAACAGCTAGAAGGGTAAAATGGTAATTTAGTAAATCCCGACTAGCTGATGACATTCATGAAGGGTAGCATAGATAATATTCAGTGGATCCGCTCATCATAATTAGGTCGAATTCTTGAGTAGAAAATAAATTCATTTGAACCGAGAGATTTTCAGTGTCAGCTCTTTAGTGGAGTCAGTTGGCATTAAGCTAAACTTGGAAAAGGTTTGTGAACTTTTGAGTCCAAGTGTTTAGCTCAAGCTTTGTTCATTTGGGTCCATGAGGTCACTGTCACGAATCACATCGATAGGAATAGTTAAACTGGAAGCTAAGTCAAAACAAGAACGAAAATTGTCGAAAGGGTATTTTTGTCTTTTGAGACATATGGATGAAATGGATGTCAATAAATTTTGACAAGTTCATTTGATGACTTAATGTCACTCGGCCATAATATGATTAATTGGGCCTTGTGAATTAATTTCATTTCATAAGAATTTTATTGAAAATTCTAAATGGGCTTTTTCTTATGTTGTCATGAACAAGTGAAGAAAATTCTAGAAGCCTTTTCTAGAAGCCATAGGCGCCCAACACTACCCAAAGAGAAAGGGAAATTATTTTGTGCATAAATGTATTTAGATACTTGCCAAAAGAAAAAGAGGAAACAAATTTGCATATTAGATGCACAAGGGAATCGGCCAAGAGAGTAATAGGCAAGCCAAGGAACAAAAAAGGAAACAAATCCTAGCCTTCTAGAAGGCTGCCTTGGGCGCCCAAAAGGAATGAGAAATAAGGGTTATTTTGCTCATGAATATGTGATATTCTATAGAAGAGGAAACTACCTTATTGAAGGTGAGACCTCTCCTATAAATAGGAGCCTCATTCCACACTTTTCATTCATGCAAAGTTTTAGAGATTGAGAGCTTCTCTCTCTAGACTTGGCCGCCCCTTCCTCTCTCTCTCTCTAGTTTATATTTTCGATTTTTCTTGTCTTGGCACCTAGGTCCTCACTCGACCTAGTGTTTAGCTCTGCGACTTCGAGACTCGTTCTTAAGTCGTAGTGTTTAAAAGTGCCCACTCACTGATTCCTTCTTTTCGAGTGATTTAGTGATAGAAACTTTCGTGGTTGCTCGAGGTGCCGAGGAAAGAAAGAGAGACGTGCTGCGAGGGGAGACGAGCGTTGCAACTTTCCAAAAGCTTCTACAAGGTTCAAGCTTCAAGAAAGGTTAGTAACTTTAATAGCTCATATTGGTTTTTATTTACATGTACATGCTCTTGTCTAGGTTAGTAAAAACTAGTTTTACTTAAAAAGAAAATTTTTAAAATTCCGCCGCTTAACGAAGCGTTAAACTTTTTCTTAAACCCTAGATCGATTCCAACAAATGGTATCAGAGCTATGGTCAAAGGAATGCATGTGCATGTTTTTAAATTATGAGCTTGAAAATCGTTTTCGAAAGTTTACTAATTTTGTGACAAGTTAGAATTGTAATCTTAGATTTTTTTTTAATTTATTGCTCATGCCTTTAAATTAAAAACCATGTTGATTTTCTATGAGTTTGGGATGATGTTAAAACACATTAGAATCAGTTCTAAAAGTTTTTAATTTTTTATATTGAAAAACGTGTTTTAAAGGTTTGAGAATTTTCGAGTAAATTTTGTGACTAGTTTTGTTTTCTTGCTAGTTTCGTTTATTTACTTGAATCGTTTTATGCATGTTGTTATTTCTTTTATTTTTATGTTATTACCCTGCTAATAAAACACAAATAAAAGCTTTAAACAACTTCATGAAACGTTCCGTTACACTCGATTCTTTTTCGCACCTAAAAGGACGAAGCTTTAATTTATTTCTTTTTCTTCGAGCTGGAATGTAAACCCGCATTAAAAGCGGCATAACTCTCTGCTCAGAAATCGAAATTTAATGATTCTTAAATCAAATTAAAGCTCTGTCTGTCCTCTGTCCAATGCCACCGGTTTCGGCTCAAAAGGACATCGGAGCCGCCAGATATGGCGATTTTACTCCGAGGTGCGCGGCTGTCTGAAACTCCAGTTTTTTAGAAATCCGGATTTTCAAACCCCACTACCATGAGTTATAGAACTCTAATGAGAAAACTTTCTTGAGCAAAAATGTTTTTCATATGATTATAAACATGATGTGTAAGATTAAAATGTTTTGTTTTTTGAAAGTTTAATTGAAATTGAATTTTTACAAAACTAGTTTGAATTTTGAAAAACCGTTTTCACTTTCAAACTTGAAAATATTTTGTCATCCAAATCAAATAAGTTTTCAAAATGTTTTCAAAACTATATCTATATCACATATGTTCAAAATCTATATGCTCTTGAAAATTTGAGTGGGAGGTCTCTTTGTAGACAAAGCCGAAAAATAAAAAGATGTGTAATCTCAAACTTTCAAGTGTTCGAGTGAGTTGAAGTTCACACTTCCCTCACGCACTTTCCCGAAATAGAAAATAGGAAAAGATCGAGTATGTCCCTTGTGCCTTTATGCACTAATACTGCTCTGAACATGTCGATCTAGGATTCTCTTCTAGTTGTCCGCTCTGTCGCTCTCTAACTAGGAAATTTGTTTCCGAACTTAAAAGAGTCGATGAACCATCTCCAAAAACTAAGTGGGAGGGTTATACTTGTTGTTTATAACCCACGATCCCCAACACTAATGAAAAGTGCAAGTGTCGCCGGACTAAGAGTCACCCTCGTGGCCCTCTCTTAAATGAGAGTACTCAAGGGCGCTTTGCTCTGATCATTGCTCAATGAGCTACGTTCGAGAGTGAGACGATGATGACAAGACCTCCCCTCGGCGGATTGTTTTTCAAAGTCAATCTTTTGGACTAAGTGGTTGGTTACACACTTAGACTCAATCCCTAGTAATCCTCCCTCGAGGCCCTGCGAAAGGATGTGAGTGATCAAACCAATTTACAAGGTGGCTAGTCAAAATTGATGTATTGACATCTTGGCTATGCATTAATGATGAGTCATTTACTTATGAAAGGAGACTCGTTGCGGCCTTCCCTCGAAGGAGTAAAGTGTCATTTCGTTCATAACACCTTTGGATTTTACAAAAGTCTTAATGAAACTTAAATCCTAAACCAAAGACTAATCATAAACTTGTTTCAACTTATATAGGCAATATGTCTCTCAACCCTCTCTCTATCTTTCTTTCCTCGAACCAACTCGAAAACGAAAACTACATAGATTCGAAACATAACCTCGACATAATACCTACCGTTAACAAGCACAAATGGGTACTCACCACCCCGTGTCCTCCTCTGACGAATGATGATTCAACTCAAGAGGACAATGACGCCTTAGCGGCCTGGCTTCGATCCGATGAGATTGTGAGGTGCTATATCTTAGCATCTATGAACAATATGTTGAACAAGCAACATCGTGACATCGAGACTGCCGCTGACATGCTCTACAATCTCCTTGAGAGTTTTGGAGGGCAAAGGCGTCAAGCAAGGCAAAAAGCAGTCCGACAGTTTATGAATTGTCATATGAAGGCTAGGACTCCTGTTAGAGACTTTATGATACTGATCATTAGTTTTCTAAATAAAATGGAAATCCTAGGATCTGAGACTGATGGGAAGAATCTCATAGATATGATCTTAGAAACTCTCCCCGCGTCTCTTGATACCTCCAAGATGAACTACTCCATAAACAAGCTAGAGTACACTGCTACCAAGCTTATGGAGGAACTTCACACTGCTGTAGGTTTCACTAAGAGAAAGAGGAATCAAGGAGAGGCACATGCTACTGAGCGAAAAGCCTCCGCCTCTGAAACTGTGAAGAGACCTTACAAGGCCGACAAAAAGAACTGTCCCGCCTATCTCAAAGCAAAGGAACATGGTACTGTACTAGTTACCGAAGCATGCTTAGTAGCTGATAATGTATCAACGTGGATTCTTGACTCCGCTGCTACTAACCATATTTGCTGTTCCTTGAATGGTTTCAAGAAAACCAAAAGCTTAGAGGAACGCGAGTTCTGTTTCAAATGGGGTGATGGGAGCCTGGTGTCTGCAAAGGCTGTGGGATCTGTGACGCTGTCTTTTGAAGACCGCACTTTAAACTTGAATAATGTATATTTTGTTCCTACCTTTGGGAAGAACTTAATATCCGTTGCTCGTCTTCGTGAGCAAGATTATTGTTTAAAGTTCATTAAGAATGGAATTCGTATTTCGTTTCCTGATAATTCTTTTGTCACTGATGCATGTATGAAGAATGCTCTTTTCTACATCTATCCCACTCAACCTTCTCTTTTAGACACCGAAATAGATAATGATCTTATTAGGGAGCCAAAGAGGATCAAACTTTCTGAATCCTCCGATCTAACAAAATCAACACACCTATGGCACTTAAGACTTGGTCATATCAGTCTAGATAGGATTAAGAGACTTGTGAGGGATGGTCCACTCCAAGCCTCTGCAATAGGCTCACTACCTACTTGTGAATCCTGTATAGAAGGAAAAATGACTAAGCGACCTTTCTCCGATAAGGGTCGAAGAGCCACTGAGTTGCTGGAACTAATACATTCTGATGTATGTGGTCCGCTCAACCAACAGGCACGTGGAGGATACGAATACTTCGTTACCTTCACTGATGATTACTCAAGATATGGGTTTGTCTATTTGCTTAAACACAAATCCGAGACCTTTAACGTATTTAAGGTCTTTAGGGCTTTAGTGGAAAAGCAAACTGGCAAAGTGATCAAAACCCTTCGATCTGATCGAGGTGGTGAGTATATGTCTGGAGAGTTCGATGACTTTCTTAAAGAAGAAGGTATCGCTTCTCAGCTTACCGCACCTGGCACACCTCAACAAAACGGAGTGTCAGAGAGAAGAAACCGAACTCTTATGGAGATGGTTAGATCGATGATGAGTTACTCATCACTCCCGCTTTCCTTTTGGGGATATGCCCTCGAAACAGCCGCTTATATTCTGAACCAAGTTCCGTCCAAAACGGTTCCTGGTACTCCTTATGAACGATGGACTGGCCGTAAAGTGAATCTTGGCCGCATCCGAATTTGGGGTTGCCCTGCACACGTGCTAAGGCAAAAGACTAGCAAGTTGGCTAGTAGGTCAGAATTGTGCCTGTTTGTAGGATATCCGAAGGAAACCAAAGGTCTTACTTTCTATAGTCCCGAGGACGATAAGACTTTCGTTAGCACGAATGCTCGTTTCCTTGAGGAGGACTTTATAAAGGATGCGAAACCTAGAAGCAAAATTGTGCTTGAAGAAAAGTTGGGTGAGGAAGCTTCTACCTCATCTGTAAGAACTGTTCTTACCCCAACTGAAACACAACCTAACTCATCAGAACCTCGTCAAGTAGTACTTCGACGTAGTGGGAGGGCTACTCAAAAGCCTGACAGGTACATGTCTTATGGAGACTCTCTCGTAGCCGTCTCTGACATGGATGATCCTGTTTCCTATAGCCAAGCAATGGCTTGTTCTGAATCAAACCTTTGGCTTGACGCCATGAAAGTTGAGATGCACTCGATGTATGTCAACAAAGTCTGGAAACTTGTAGACCTTCCTGAAGGGATTAAACCCGTAGGGTGTAAGTGGATATACAAGAAGAAAAGGGGTCCTGATGGGAACGTTGAGACGTTCAAAGCACGACTTGTGGCGAAGGGTTATACCCAACAAGAAGGGATTGACTATGAAGAAACCTTCTCGCCAGTCGCGATGCTTAAATCCATCCGCATACTCCTATCCATAGCTGCAGCTCTCGACTATGAGATCTGGCAAATGGATGTCAAGACAGCTTTTCTGAATGGCAATCTTGACGAGCGCATTTACATGGCTCAACCAGACGGTTTCGTGGATAAGGGTCAAGAGACCAAGGTTTGTGAGTTGCTTAAATCCATTTATGGACTAAAGCAAGCATCTAGGTCATGGAATATTAGATTCGATGAAACTGTAAAGAGCTTCGGCTTTGAACAGTCAATAGATGAGCCTTGTGTTTACAAGTTAATACACGAAGGCAAAGTTGTGTTTCTGGTACTATATGTCGATGATATACTACTCATTGGTAATGACGTGGGTAAGTTATCTGAGGTTAAGGTCTGGCTAGCAAAGCAATTCGATATGAAGGATCTAGGAGAAGCCGCGTACATTCTGGGAATCCAAATCTTTCGAGATAGGAAAAACCGTACCCTGTCGCTCTCTCAAGCATCTTATATTGATAAGGTGATGGATCGCTTCTCGATGCAAGACTGCAAGAGGAGTCAAACACCCTTTAGGCATGGAGTTTCACTCTCTAAGGACCAGTCTCCCGAGACTGCACAAGAGATTGAAGACATGAGGAAAATTCCTTACGCCTCTGCCGTAGGAAGCCTCATGTATGCTATGCTTTGCACCCGACCTGATATATGTTTCGCCGTTGGCGTAGTTAGTCGTTTCCAATCCAACCCTGGACCCGAGCACTGGATTGCTGTTAAGCATGTTCTTAAGTATCTTCGAAGAACTAGGAACTTGATGCTTACATACTCAGGTACTGACCTGACTATGACGGGATATACCGACTCCGATTTTCAAGCGGATAAGGATTCCAGGAAATCCACTTCGGGATCTGTGTTCATCCTTAATGGTGGAGCTGTCGTGTGGAGGAGTATTAAGCAATCTTGCATTGCTGACTCCACAATGGAGGCAGAATATGTGGCTGCTTGTGAAGCATCCAAAGAGGCTGTATGGCTTAAGAAATTCCTTAAGTATTTGGAAGTTGTTCCAAACGTCGACGAGCCCATGACCCTTTATTGTGATAATAGTGGGGCTGTCGCTAACTCAAAGGAACCTAGAAGCCATAAGCACTCTAAACATATTGAGAGGAAATACCATTTGATTCGAGAGATCGCGCAACGCGGAGACGTGGAGTGAAGTAGATCTCTGGAAGATCCATTCACCAAGGCCCTAGCGAACATGGTCTTCGACCAACTTCGAGAGGGATTAGGCATGTAGGACTACTCACATCTTCTTTGAGTCAAGTGGGAGTTTGTTGTCAATGGTGCCCACAAGAAGAGTAGTAGTGTCTATTTATGTACATTTGATGTCATATAGTCTTACGAAGACTCTTGCTTGTAATTGCTTATTCATTAATGAAAAGTTGAAACGTTCATTCAATCTTCCTTGTCTGAAGCTTTATGATAAAACCATAGTCTTTTAGTCCATAAACAAACTAAACAACTTACGAAGAGACAAATGTAGATTTGCATGAACAAACTCTTCGTAGTTTGCTTAAAACGATATATTCGCAATCTTAGGGTCAAAGGACTATTGACCTCAGTATGATTGTTAGAAGAATCTATGATGTCTGGTTATGAGGCATTGAGAGTTGGAGACTCTATAGTTCTTCTAGGTATCTTCCGAAGGTACTGAATTGACCAGTGCACTTCTAGAGACAATATAAGAACAAACCATTTAACCTCTTATGTCTCGAAGTCACTATGTATGAATTGCATCATGCTTACCTTAATCCTGAAATGAGACATGCCATTTCACACCTTAGTATTCTCATTTGAGAAAGTCAAATTTCGGACTCACTATGTGATTCCGAACAAGGCCTATTGGTGAGGTACTAAGTTGTGAGTCTGTCATGAGTAACTTTGTGAAGTTCTCATAGATATGGAATTCATGTACAAGATTGCTGAAATGCAATGTATGTCACCTCATGCTTTGTTCCTTGGAGTGTGAATAAATGAACTGGCCAGTGTCCATATTGAGTCCTGACTCTTTTGGATGAAACAATGTGACTTGTTAGCTCCTCGTCAATACATTGTTTCTAACTTATTCACAAGCGACAAAGGAGTTGAGGAAATAACAGCTAGAAGGGTAAAATGGTAATTTAGTAAATCCCGACTAGCTGATGACATTCATGAAGGGTAGCATAGATAATATTCAGTGGATCCGCTCATCATAATTAGGTCGAATTCTTGAGTAGAAAATAAATTCATTTGAACCGAGAGATTTTCAGTGTCAGCTCTTTAGTGGAGTCAGTTGGCATTAAGCTAAACTTGGAAAAGGTTTGTGAACTTTTGAGTCCAAGTGTTTAGCTCAAGCTTTGTTCATTTGGGTCCATGAGGTCACTGTCACGAATCACATCGATAGGAATAGTTAAACTGGAAGCTAAGTCAAAACAAGAACGAAAATTGTCGAAAGGGTATTTTTGTCTTTTGAGACATATGGATGAAATGGATGTCAATAAATTTTGACAAGTTCATTTGATGACTTAATGTCACTCGGCCATAATATGATTAATTGGGCCTTGTGAATTAATTTCATTTCATAAGAATTTTATTGAAAATTCTAAATGGGCTTTTTCTTATGTTGTCATGAACAAGTGAAGAAAATTCTAGAAGCCTTTTCTAGAAGCCATAGGCGCCCAACACTACCCAAAGAGAAAGGGAAATTATTTTGTGCATAAATGTATTTAGATACTTGCCAAAAGAAAAAGAGGAAACAAATTTGCATATTAGATGCACAAGGGAATCGGCCAAGAGAGTAATAGGCAAGCCAAGGAACAAAAAAGGAAACAAATCCTAGCCTTCTAGAAGGCTGCCTTGGGCGCCCAAAAGGAATGAGAAATAAGGGTTATTTTGCTCATGAATATGTGATATTCTATAGAAGAGGAAACTACCTTATTGAAGGTGAGACCTCTCCTATAAATAGGAGCCTCATTCCACACTTTTCATTCATGCAAAGTTTTAGAGATTGAGAGCTTCTCTCTCTAGACTTGGCCGCCCCTTCCTCTCTCTCTCTCTAGTTTATATTTTCGATTTTTCTTGTCTTGGCACCTAGGTCCTCACTCGACCTAGTGTTTAGCTCTGCGACTTCGAGACTCGTTCTTAAGTCGTAGTGTTTAAAAGTGCCCACTCACTGATTCCTTCTTTTCGAGTGATTTAGTGATAGAAACTTTCGTGGTTGCTCGAGGTGCCGAGGAAAGAAAGAGAGACGTGCTGCGAGGGGAGACGAGCGTTGCAACTTTCCAAAAGCTTCTACAAGGTTCAAGCTTCAAGAAAGGTTAGTAACTTTAATAGCTCATATTGGTTTTTATTTACATGTACATGCTCTTGTCTAGGTTAGTAAAAACTAGTTTTACTTAAAAAGAAAATTTTTAAAATTCCGCCGCTTAACGAAGCGTTAAACTTTTTCTTAAACCCTAGATCGATTCCAACACAGATAGCCCGATCTTTCTTGTTGTTCGGTTTCTTCTGATCATTTATTGCCATTGCAACATAGCTCATCTGATCTTGAGTTGTGAGATTGTTGGAGCTGACAGATCTTTGCCTTTCATCTTGACAGACCATAGAAAACACTTTGTTGATGGGAGGCAAAGGATCTAGGAGAAGAATTTGACCTCTGACCGTGTTGAATGAGTCATTGAGTCCCATCAAGAACTTCATGACGTACTCATTCTGAATGAAGTTGAGTAATTCTTTAGATCCTCCACAAGAACACGTGCATGGTGGCTTGTAAACATTCAATTCCTCCCAAAGAATCTTCTATTTCGTGTAATACACGCCAACAGGTTTCTGGTCTTGAACAAGATTCATGATCTCCAGTCGCAGTTCAAAGATCCTTGGTCCATTGCTCTGCTCGTATCTCTCCTGTAGATCTTCCCAAATTTCTTTCGCCGAGTCGCCATAGACCACGCTAGATGCGATCTCTTTGGTGCAGCAATTCAGGATCCAGGTGATAACGATGTTATTGTTTCTTCTCCAGGAATTGAGAAGAATTGGATTGGATTCATCTGGTTTCACAATGGAACCATCGATGAATCCGAGCTTGTTCTTGATCGAGAGCGCCATTCTCATTGATCTACGCCATGAGTGATAGTTCTCCCCATTCATCGGTTGATTCACCAGGACCATTCCCGGCGAATCTGTATGATGCAGAAAATACGGATTAATTGCTTCATCCACTGAAGTTTTTCTTGAGTTGATTTCCATCGCAGATCTCTCTCCAATTCCGGTTTCTTCAGTAGCCATCAGAGAAGAAAGAAAGAGATATCGGAGAAGAGATTCAGATCTTCGATGATGAACATATCAATCTTTGAGTAGCGGAGAGTCGCTCTGATACCATGTGAGAGATTGAGGAAAGACTTCGATCATCGAGAGAAAGGAAATCGAAAGAGAAAAAATGAAAACTGTATTTCTTAATTTGAATTTGGGGAAAGTACACGCTATATAACAACACCATTAGAGGAGCTGTTAAAAGACTAAAACAGCCTCACTAACAATATGTTAAGTGAGGGTAAAAAGGTAAAAACCTAAACTAATCAAAACACATAAACAACGCTGAAGAATAGCGTGGAATGTAAAAAACCCAGAAACCGTCTAAATACAAACTGAAACCTCCAATAGTGCACGACATAATAATCGAAAGCAAAGTATATTATAAACTTTGAATTCCAAAGCGTTAGCTCACAATTAATTAAATTCGAGGAACTAAGCTCAAATTTTAGCTTAGGAAATTCGTTGAGCAGTTGGAGTGCACCTTCCACTTTAATCACTCGCACAGAGCTCGTTCAAACTGGGACTTCGTTGTCTAGGTCGCCGGAGAAAGTGAGCACCACAGACTTGGAAGAGTCAACTTCGCGAAGGCCTTCGATAAAAGAGACGATCATTGGCGAGCTCGCGAAGCTTCTCAGGGCTCCGACGATGAAGACGAGAGAGGGGCCTCGAAATCGGACTCGACGAACATGTTCGTATCAAATTCCCTAGTGAACAAATTTAGGGTTGGAATTGAATTTAAAATTCAAATCGATTTTTTGGCCTTTGAGAACTCCCATGGAAATTCTGGTTTGAATCAACAAAAAAAAAATATTAATGAAGAATGCAAAAAAAACCTCACGAATCTCGCCGCCGAAAAAAACACTCACGCACTCCATGTTCTTCTATCTCGAGGAATACAAGGCAGTCATTAAATTATTGAATTTTGGTCCAAAATTATTGAATAATCCCTTATTATTATCCCCTTCTAAAATAATATGGTACTATTATTATCATTAAAAGAAATTAAATCCAAATATTTACCCAATTTAATTTAGAGAAATATAAACAATTAAGCCACTTCAAACATACCAATTTTATTTTAGTCAATTTTTCTATTTTTTTTAACAAATAGCCTTTTTGGCTGACATGACAAGTGAGATAATATATTTTGTACCTAATATATCCTTTGAGTAATCTGATTTAATTTCAAATTTAAAACAAAAACTCAATTAATTTCTTATATCTTGGGATCTCTCTAACTGATTAAAAAAATCAATCACTTTATTTTCTCTCCTCTCTCTCTCTCTCTCAAAGCTTGACACGAATCTCTTCTCCACACATTTCAGTGAAATACAACCGAGTTCTGAATCGACGGCCACCGTTCATGGCCGAATATTACATCAGAGGAAATGACCTCCACCGTCACGAAGTTCCACGGCATTCAGCGGCGGCCATGGGGCAGTGGGCGGCAGAGATCCGAGACCCAACCCAACGAGTGAGGGTATGACTCAGTACTTACGACACAGCCGAAGAGGCGGTGATTCGCCTCAAAGGATCCAAGGTCGTGACCAATTCCAGGTCCGGTTGTCATTGCAAGATCTGAGCCTGGTTTGAATGTAATCTATTCGTTTTTCATTTTTTTGTTTATTTTTTCGCTAGTCCAGATTTGTTAATTAACAATAATTAACATATATGTAATTAAATGATTTTCAAGTTAATTTTATGTTATTGTTCATTTTGGGGTTCATCAATGTTAATAGCTATTAGTAATTTACTATTTTTTTCTGAATGATATGTTCTCGCGCAATTAATATTTGTTAATTATTGTTAATTGACAATTGTTCATCTTCTTTGGTATATTTTTCTGGTCTATGGACGGTTAATTATCTTAAATTATTGGTAATACGTGCATGTTCATCTTCTTCAAGAATTCTTTTCATATGCATTTTTCCTGTCATTGGTTGATTTGTTATCTTATATAAGTGGGTAATCATTATTAACATTTATTATTATTATTACTATTATTATTTCAAGTAATATTTTTTTGTGTGTAAATGGGCGGGAATATTGTTAAGAATAATTTTGTTTTTTTTTTGTCAAGTAATAAACGGTTGGTGACTAATTAACAAAAATGATCTAACAATGGCTATTTTACAATTCTAGGTTTCAAAATGGCTAGTTATCTATCGTGCCTTTAATTTAAGACTAGTATTTATTTAAAAATAAAAAAAATTAACACTATTATCTCATGTGGTAATAATTGATTCTTCCACACTTAATTTTTAATATTAAGCTTAGTTTTCAATTGTGAGGTGTAACATTAAACTTGGTTTCTCAAGTTTTGCAACGCGGATAAAAAAAAACTAAAAGCAAATTGACAATTAAATCATAGTGATATATCCATTTCCCAATAATTATAATCTTATTCCCAAAGAAATTTCAGAAAATTATGGGATATTCTACATAATACGTTTTATTTTCGCGAAATAGTCTCTTTCTTCCATCGCATTGGAACAATGATGTAAAAGAATAAGGTATTTTCGAAACATGAATGAGGCTAATTCAAATCATTAAAGTAAGATTCGATAAAAAAAAAAAATGATTAAAGTAAGGGCGTAGTAGAAAATGCAAAAAGAACATAAGATACACTCGGAATAGAATTGAGAAATAAGATGTTGTAATAACTATTTTGAAGATGAGATAGCATAATTTCGACAACCCAAATGTAAAAGCCGTTTTGGGCCCACATTCGATTCTGTTTGCACTTAGCCCAATGCATTCAATAAACAAAGAAAAGCATATTTCTTTTACAATTTAGGTCCTGGTTAAAGGGATCATTATTTTAAGTAAAAGAGTACACTATAGTGGAATTTAGAGTTGGAATATTTACTCAACAGGGAATGTTCCCTATAATACAATTATAAAACGGTTGGAATTGAGAAATAGTATGTTTACATGCAGGTATATATAATGTGATAGCTTTAAATAAAGATCCTTACTTTACTATATAGACATGAATCATATGATTGATCTACCGACAAAATTTAATAAAATCACAAAAATCGTGAAACTAAAGCTGATAAATTTGGAGAGAAAATTATAAAGGATAAGAAATGTTAAATAATATTCATAATTTGATTAGTAAATAAGGAAAAGGTAAGGCGTCTAAATCACCCAACAGATCCTGGATTTCCATTGCCCACCAAATCCGCTCTAAGGATTATGCTGATGCAGTTGTACCACACGAATATGATGTTTGATTTCGCAATTTAGGTCACATATATGGGTTGGCTCTCATTAACAAGAAACAGTGTGAATTTGGACTTTTCTAGACCCACACGAACGAATTAGTCTTCCCAAATTAAAATAGAGTATAAACGAGAGTACAAATAATTCAAAATAATTAAATAAAGAAAAAATGGCATCAATTAGCCCATTCAAACTATAGATTTTGCAAAATAGCCATAGTTTTATTAGGTTAGGCAAAATAGCCACCTCTAATAGGAAGAAAAAAAAAGATAATCCACAGAACGAGGAAGAACGCCGGCACCGCCGCCAGATTTTTCCAAGAGCTCTTCTCTGCAACTTCGGACTCATCACTCCGAATAAGAACGCCGGCACCGCCGCCGGAGGCAAAGTCCGACGAACCTTTCCAGGGAGGAAGCCCTCCTCGTCGTCGTAGCTTGACGGAGAGTCCCGAATCTCCGTCGATCTCCTCGCCTTCGCCGCTGTGACGGAGAGTCCGACGGGAGGTAAGATCGACGGAGCGATCGGGAACATCGCGAGCGTCGAGGACGCAAGAATCGCGTCGCCGAAGAATGAGATGTTTCGGTTCTGCTTCAGATCTTCGATTCCAGATTGTCATTAAATTTAATCCTGCCTCGATTAATTTTAATATAGCCCTCATAAACTTACATTATGTCTTTATAGTTCGTTGAGATTAAATTTAATCCAACCTAGATTAATCTTACTTTGACTAGTTTGCTTATAGTTGACAAACTATGATTATTTTGCAAAAGCTTAAGTTTTATTTGACTATATAACCGCTTGACGCCTTGAATAAAATACCCAAACCAAACTTTACCCCCCACCCCACAAAAAAAAACAAAGATAAAAGAACAAAGAGAGGAAAACTCGGACGGTGTAAGAAAACGACAATGTGCACGATCGAGAGCGTAGTTTCGGAACTGTACGGGTTGTCGTAGAGAAGCTGCGCCTTAAATTTTCTTTTCCCCGTGCACTTCACTCTCTTTCACTCGCTTTCAGGAATCTTTTTGAATAAATCTCTCTCTCTCTCTCTCTCTCTCTCTCTCTCTCATCAGCAAATTTGAACTTGAAATCTTTCTCCCTCTCAGCTTGCTTTCATTTTAATTCTCCGTCTCTAATAAATAAAGAGAATTAAAAAACTATTAAAGCAAAAGAAGAATAGGTGAAAAGGTATATCTCGATTTCTCTAATGGAAAAATGGTAGCGGAGACGGAGTGATTTTTTGGCATCTCGACTATTACGGTACTCTTTTCAATATATATTTTTCTTTTGTCTGAGAATTCCTTCTCGGTGGTTTTTGTTTCATTTGGACTATAGCTTTACGACTTTCTATTTTTGGTTTCATTCATCTCTGTTCGTTTTTTTTTTAATACATAAATTTATTGAGTACTTATGAAATCAACTTTCTTTTCGTTGTTTGGAAGAAAATTCAGTAAGTTTAGGTCCTACAATAGAACACGGTGGGTTCATTTTCTCGAGGTTTGGTACGAACCAAATCAATTTGTATTGATTCTGACATTTAATGAACCGCTTTTGTGAATAGCCCTAGTGGACGTCGTGGGGTCAAGAAGAATCAAGAAAAAGAAAATGTCTTCTTGTGGCTAAAAAAAAAAAAAATTGTAGACGTGCGGAGTTAGAAATTGCGATTCTTCTCTTTGCCATATGTGGTTCTGATGCTTTGTTCAAAAGAAGCGTGAGTCTTTCGCTTTTAGCGGATTTGAAGTTTGAACTAAGACTCAAGGCATGTAGATTCGAATATAGCCCTGAATAGTTTATAGCTTTCTCTTACTGGGAAAGAGTTGACAGTGTACTTGAAAATGTTCTTACTTCCATTTGCACTTTGTAACGTTTTTTTTTTCCTTATAAAAAATATTTGCAGGTAAATACGATATAACAAACAACGATACTGAGAGTTAAAGCGATGGAGCAGTATGAGATTTTGGAGCAGATTGGGAAAGGTTCATTTGGTTCTGCTCTGCTTGTGAGGCATAGGCATGAAAATAAGAAGTGAGCGAACTTTACTGAACAAGGAGATGATGCGTTGTGTTTGAATTCCACGTGTTTCAATAAATTGATCATCCCTTTATCTTGTGTAGGTATGTTCTGAAGAAGATTCGTCTAGCTCGACAAACAGACAGAACCCGTCGATCTGCTCACCAGGAGGTAATTATATTTTATTTTGCTTTCTTATATTCATATCTTGTTTTAAGACCTCGACGAAAAAGAAAGAGTATGTGGTACCTTAGTTTATGACAAGATGTATATTATCATCTTGCTTGTTTGAAAAACCCTGGGTATTTTGCATGTTCATAGTCATACTGTAGTTATTTAGGTTTATTTAGCATCTTTAAGAATTGGCCCTTTAAGTAGGTGTGTGCTAATCAATAGCTGGTGAGCTTCTTAATATATATATATTCAATGGTTGGTAAAACTTAATGTTCCTCATTTATTAACCCCATTCTAAATTGATTTCTTTCATTATGGTTGCAGATGGAGCTGATTTCCAAAGTGCGAAATCCATTTATTGTTGAATACAAAGATTCCTGGGTAGAAAGGGTAATAATCATGGTCTATTTTCTCTTGTTTGTAATACTCACCCTAGCCACTAGCACAAACACTTGCAATAAATATGATAAAAGAAAATAGTTAAAATTTTTGTATATTTTTTTTTCTTTCCAAAATTTTATGTTTATCTGTTAATTCGCTTTTTTGCTGAATAAATTTAGTTGGGACAATGGCTATAGCATTAGAGAATTATATATGTATATTTGAATGGTCTTTTTGATTGAGTCAATTATTGCACCTTCATTTTGCAGAATTGCTTCGTATGCATTATTATAGGATATTGTGAAGGGGGAGATATGTAAGTTATTTTCCTTTTTAAATCAGTTGTACTTGATCGTATAAATAAATTGAAGTTATGCTTCCTGTAATTTGTTCTTGTTCAGGGCTGAGACAATAAAAAGAGCCAATGGTGTCCAATTTCCCGAAGAGGTAGTCGTTTTGTTTCCATTTTGAGCTTTACGTATAAATATCTTTCCACTGTGTAACTCTAACCGTGTTCCACATGGATTTCAACTTGCGCAGAAACTTTGTATGTGGCTTGTTCAGCTCCTGATGGCTCTGGATTATTTGCATGCAAACCACATCCTTCACCGTGATGTCAAGGTCAGTGAGTAAATCATCAGATAGATTTTAGTTTGACTGTATTTGTCAAATTTCATTTTTTTAAAAATTTGTTTTTTTGTTTTTATAATTATTATTTATAATTATTTTAATTCTTTTCTTTGTGTTTCAGTGTTCAAATATATTTTTGACCAAAGATCGAGATATACGCTTGGGTAAGTATTTATTCGGTTGCCTTTCCAGTCAAATTCCAGTTACACCCACGTAATTCTAGGCATGGTTAACACGTGCCTAAATCTAATTATATACCCTTTTCTAAACTGTGATAACGTGCTCAATTCAGGCGATTTTGGTCTTGCCAAAAAGTTGATTTCTGATGATCTCGCGTCCTCTGTGAGTATTCATGCTCTCCTAAGTGTAACTTTATGTTTTTTTTTTCCTTCCCATATGGTTTGTCATTCTCATATTGCTTCAAATATAGGTTGTGGGGACTCCAAGTTACATGTGCCCTGAACTTCTTGCAGACATACCTTATGGTTCTAAATCAGATATTTGGTCCTTAGGTGAGTTATTTTCCTTTATTCTTTACTGTTTCTTATAACATTATTATAGGCGTATTATCACAGCGTTTATTCAATTTTTAAATACATTATTTCTTTTAGCTTACAGTATCGTCAATCTAACTTGCTCATCAGGGTGTTGTATATATGAAATGGCAGCTCACAAGTCTGCTTTTAAAGCATTTGTAAGTTGTTGATTTTCTTTGCTGTATCTCCTAAATCAAATCAGTCTCTCATTTGTTTCACTAATTTAATTCAATTATATGCAGTCAATTCAAAGGTGACTTTAAATTGAAATTTTCTTTATAACTTGAATTGAGAATTCAGATGTAATACTGAGTTCATCTCAATTTAATTCTGTCTATATGTGAAAAAAAGATCAATTTTTTTCCAAACACTTATTCGATTCAAATTTTCAAACCTAAAATATGATTATGTAAATAATGCTATTAGATCAATAAAACAATTTAAACCCCATATTGAAGTTTATAATTTGAATTCTCAGCTCGAAAACCAAATAGGGTGTTTCTTTACTTTACATTCGAAGTAATGATAATTTTCCAAGGAAGAAGGCTAAACCATGTCAAGCTTTTAATATGAAGTGCGTACATTTAATTTTACAGTGGTCACGTGAATAAATATGATCGAATTCAATGAAATCAAACATTAAACGGATTCTTTCATCTAACCTTATTTACGTTATACAGCAGTTACTCTAATTCCGGGAGATGCTTCCATTTGCAGGCGATAGTGTTGTCCATGATTCATGCTGCTGTTTATAATTTTGGCTTCACTTCTGTCTTGTTTGTAATTTTGACTGACATCTCTCTATATCGTTCTTGCAGGATATGCAGTCTCTGATTAACAAAATAAATAAATCCATAGTGGCTCCACTACCAACTATGTACTCTGTTGCATTGTGAGTAAAATACTTCATACAATCTTTCAACCTCTTAACTTTTAGATAAACCAGTGGGAAAAAATGACGATCAAAATAACTGCGTTTGACATGTAATTCATTATGCCTGATTATTGACCCTCTTGGGATATTTTATGGTTATTGTTTACAGTCGAAGTCTAGTCAAAAGCATGCTGCGGAAGAATCCAGAAGTACGACCAAGTGTAAGCCCTTTTTTCGCTCACTGCCTCTATTTACCTGTTCTTCATTTCCCGAAGTAAATGAAGTCAGGAAAAGTGATGCTTCTCAGATCTAAATCGGAAGTTAATGTAAATGGTTGGTCTAAATGAAAAAAACTTATCCCGATTTTCAGGCGGCCGAGTTGCTTGGTCATCAACATCTTCAACCCTACATCCTAAAGATTCACACGAAGTTAAATTCCCCTAGAAGAAATACATATCCTGTTGCATGGTCGGAATCGGATTATATTAAGAAGACAAGATTTATGGAGCCAGAAGTTTTTTCGGTACACAACTTTAAGGAGAAACGGCGATCTCTTTGCAACGACAGGACCTTGAATCCCAGTATATCAGAAACTGAACAGGATTCCCCGTGTTCGTCGACCAAAGCAGCGCAGAGATTCCAAAGTGATTTTGATCATGATTTTGCCGAATTATCCGTCGGGAGTGGTCATGATAAATATGATGTCAAGAAGTCGGTGACAACAATTCTCCCAAACTTAACCAAGACTCCAAGATTGACGACCACAAAAAACTCGAATACGCCTAGGAGGCAGATAACAACGACTAAGATTCCTCACGATTGCTCAAAACGTGATTCGGTACGTTCATACGTTACAAGTAAAGAATAAATTGTCTATCTACCTCTTGATTTGTGGTTGTGGTCACTTTGCCCCTATACTATAAAATCGTCCAAAATGGCCACTAAGATATGAAGTGTACAAAGTTAGTCCTTTTGTTATCTTTAACTTAAAAAAAATGACCAGACTTATTTCACAATTCAATGAATTTAAGACATTTTACTCTACAGCATTTCAAACCCAATTCCTAAATTCAAAACCTGGCTATTAAATTTTTTAGCCTTGGCTAAAGTTATATGATGCTTAGCGAAAATCTTAACAAAAAGACTAAACTGGTACGATTTACACCTTACAGGAACCATTTTGTATGGTTTTTATAAAATCAAACAAATTCAAGATTTACTAACATAATATCTATGCATTCAAGAATAATTGTCTTTTTTTGGCAGCTTCCAATGTGTCACGCCCCAGCGAGAAACTGTGCCCTGCAAAGTCGGAGAACATCCCTTCCTTTATACAGTGGTGTCCTTCGAACTGACGAGTCTCCAGATGTGTCTGTGAATGCCCCGAGAATGGACAAGATCGCCGAATTCCCTCTGACCTCGTCTGAGGACCCTTTTTACTCCATCCGCAAGCCTTCGGACATCACCGATCGCTCCATCACCAAGGACCGCTGCACTGTTCAGGTCGTCGAGAGGGTGTTTTCGAGTCGGAGCGTCTCTGACCGAAGCCTGGGAAGCGAGTCCTCCGACCACAACAACAACAAAGCCAAGTCTCTGTCATCTTCGGAGTCGCAGCACCGGCGGTTCGACACGTCGTCGTACCAGCAGAGAGCGGAGGCTCTGGAAGGGCTGTTGGAGTTCAGTGCTCGGCTGTTGCAGCAACAACGGTTCGACGAGCTCGGAGTTCTTTTGAAGCCCTTTGGGCCCGAGAAGGTCTCTCCCAGGGAAACTGCGATTTGGTTGGCCAAGAGTTTTAAGGAGACCACCACTTGAAAATACGGGACGAGTTCGAACTGAGTTGTCTTGTGGTTCAGCCCTGTTGTACATTTGTGTTAGTTACCATTCTGCCCAATGGGTAGTGCGAGTCTTCAACCTCTGAAGCCTCCATTTAGGATTTTAGCTGAGACAGTCTGTTGTACTGATCCTAGATTTTTCTCAAGCTTTGCGGTTTAGTGTTTTCAGATCCGAGATTTTCATTGATATAGTTATGGTGGAAGAGAGTGTTTGTTAGAAACAGTGCCCACTTCTGAGTACTTGACCAGTTCCAAGTACATTTCTATCTAATTCATGTCTTTTCACCTCTGTCCTCTATCTAATCCGCGTTTGTTAAAACAAAGAGAGGACGATCTTTGTTTTAATTTCTGAATGAACAGATCATTGTAAACTGTGACAGTCAAAGTTCTATTCACTTGGCTAAACATCGTGTTTTATGAATGATATACTCAACATAGGTGACATGAAGATTCAAGAGGTGTCTACAGAAGACAATCCTGCAGACATGATGACTAAAATGTTCCAACTGTTAAGTTTAACCACTGCTTGGAATTAGTCCAGATTTCAAAGGTGTGAGGCCTTTTTGAGCCTAAAGACACAGTTAAAAACACTGTTGTTGAGGTTGATCTCATTTAAGAAGACTTTGTGAGGCATAGACAACGCAGCAAAACAAAGCAATCCAGCGATTTTGGAAATTATTGTTTTCGACCTGTGGATTGTATCCAATGGTTGCTTGTGAACGAAGCAATTTGCTAACAGTGTGCTTTGAGTTATAAATATCCGTTGTTGGGAGGTTTAAATGAGTGACACAACACTCAAAGAGAAAAACAAACAAAAGAACAAGGGAAATACTTGAGCGAATCGTTATTTGATCATTCGGGAAGTGAGGCTTTGTGAGCGTCTGTACTCGAAGATCTACTCTATTGTTAGAGGAAACGACCAGAACTCGGTGAGATAAGACTTGACATAGGCCTTGATTTGCTGAACCAGGATTAAAACTTCCTGTTCTTTTCTTTTCTTCCTATCTTACTCTTTTGTTTGTCTGTTACTTGCAACTCAAGAAACTAAGTTCTTGATTGCGGATCTGCTGATATGGTTCAACACCACTAATAAACATTTGATCCATAAAAAAAATTGCCTCCCATTGCAAACAAGAACAGAGTCAAGAACACATATCAACAATAGACATTCTGTTCTCTCCATTCAGTATTTAGCTGGGACATTCTGTTCTGATCTTAGATTTTTTTTCAAAACTTGCGGTTTAGTGTTTTCGGATCCTAGAGTTTTCGTTGATAAAGTTTACGGTGGACGAGCGTGTTCGTTAGAAACATTGGTCGAATGCTCACTTGTGAGTACTTGACCAGTTCCAAGTACATTTTCCATCTAATTGATTTCGTTTCACTTCTGTCCGGTGATAATTCTGAAATGTGAGGAAAAAAGAGAATCATCTTTGTTTTCAATTTCTGAATGGACAAGATGCAACTTACATGATTGGGAATGTATACACCTACATGGCGGAATTGAGATAAATCAAATCTTAGAATAAATGTTGAAGAGGTAAATGAAAATTAGAAAATCTAAAAGATAACTTTTGAGAAACCTTGAAAAATAGTTGAAAATCCAAAGAGGGAAAATGCAAGGTTATAGGTCACTCAATTTCTTCGTTTCATAATTATTGGTACGATTTCAAAACTGTAACAAAATTACAAGTTTCATGCCCCAAACAAATAATCGAAAAATAAACATTAAGGACAGAAATAGGATGAATTGAGACATTAATTATTTTGTAAATATGTAATTATCTTGAATATATGAACTATTTCTTTATTTTCCGATCACCTGGAAAGTACAAAAGAAACGTCTTGTTCTTCGGGAGGCTCATGTAGTTTGTTACGTCAACTCCAAAAGGAAAAGTTGTATTAGCTAACTAAGAGAAAAAGCCCGTCTATAATGAATATTATACTCACTTGCAGCTCACAAAATTTCATACGCGATTCCTATATTGGCAATGAAAGAAATTAAAATATATCACAAAGAGATTGATTCCGATTACATCTTAGAAAATATATTGAAGTAATTTGCTAGAAGCTTCCGGCGCCGCCATGGCTCTGCATGCAGTTGTTGCTTTCCTCAGCCGTCTCAGACCCGTCCGATTCTCCGCCTGCAAGTACTCTCTCTCTCTCTCTCTCTCTCTCTCTCACACACACACACACACACACACACCCACAGCTTATCTCTTTCTTCAAGAGTTTCCACTTCGCTTAGCCGCTCTTGAGGTGATTCAATTTTAAAATCTATAAACTGAGGATATTATTGATTTAATTATCCAATATAAAGGTTAAAGATATCAAATCAGTTGAACGATAGGTTCTAACCCTAACCCTAACAATGAGATGTAATAGCATAAATCATGTCTTACCCATCAAGTAAGAGTCTTTCGGAAAAATGACGAAAATTAACGAACATTGTTTAGTATATATTCAACATAACCAAGCCGTATTAAGAATTTAAGATAACAAAAGCTTACAATTTTGTAAGTACTATTCTAAAAGTACCCCTTAGTAAAACTATTTCGACTGAATGTACACAGCGTATTATCTTAATTAGCAAACTTCTTACATTATTTTAGTGAAAAATGGAAGGAATATAAATGCAAAGTACAAACATGAATTATGAAACACTCATCTACTTTTTTTTAGCAATATGTAAATACTATTTTGATAAAGAAACTTCTGACTGAGAACTTACCTCTCACACACATTAAAGAAACAAGGATTTTTATCTGGTGGCAGCGACAATATTGGACTACTGTGTCCGATGATACTCCTCAGCGGTGGAGAGAGGGAAGCTTGAGAGGCTCTATTGCTCGATAGTCGCTGCGATACGGAGTGTATGGTTGGCCGTGACTCCGGAGCAGTTCTGGTGCAAGATATCGCTAATTAAGCTCGCAGTTAAAACTGCACTCGCTGATAAGCTTCCCGTTGGAGGTTCCAACCTTGGGTCCAACACGTTCTTTAATAGCAGTTCTGTACTGTCTGAAGAAACTGGAGGTATATATTAACAATGGATAATAAAAGGTCCCAGAGTTAAATAAAGAAATTTTGAGTTCGAACGAATAAATTATCGACTATGAATTTTGATTAATTTTCGAGATTATCTCGTACGAGAAAAATAAATCCTGAATGACCTTAAAAGTATTTCTGGAATGAATACATTCTTGATGCTATCCCGTTTTTATTTATTTAAATAAATGTTAACCCGTTTTTAATCTCTTGAGTTTAATGGAAAGTTTAGGGGATAAGAGTAAAACTTAGAAGCAAAGGATCAGTTTGCAAAAAAGAAAAAAGAAATAAAAGGATTATCTGATGTAGAAATTAAGAGAGGCCAAATATGGATATTCAATGTATTTAGGGCTAGGTTTAGGGTTTACCGTTATATACAAAAAAAAAAAAAAACGCCGTGCTTCAGCAGAGAGAGAGAGAGAGAGAGAGAGAAAGAAAGAAGGTGAATCCCATGCTCAGACAATTCAAGGTAGCTTTTCTAGTTCTTTTCTTTCTTGCACAAACCCAATTTTGAGGGTTTATTGCTTGATTTTCGATCTAGGAACGTGGGCTTTGTTCGATCGAATCCAATTTCGAAAATCAGGGTTAGGTTTTGGAATTCTTAATGATTTGGAAATCTGGAATTTGCTCTAGGTATTTCGGGTTTCGTTTTTGATTCATAGAATGGATTTGATGGTTGAGTTGCTTATTTAGTTATGTCGATGATGATGCATATACTCCGTTTGATTCGGATTTCTGTTCTGAAAGGTTATATAGCAGTGGTATGAGGTTTGATGACTACTTTCATGACTTTTTTCACTGTGAAATTTGCTGCGTTAATTTATCATTTCTGTGCCAGTCTTAGGTCCGTAACGATGGTACAATACAACTTCAAGAAGATCACCATTGTCCCAAATGGCAAGGACTTCATCGACATCACACTCTCTCGGACCCAACGCCAGACTCCGACAGTGATCCACAAGGGAGACTCGATAACCCGAATCCGAACATTTCACATGCGCAAAGTCAAGTTCACGCAGACCAACTATCAGGACAAGCTCTCGACCATCATCGACGAGTTTCTGAGGCTCGACGATATCCATCCTTTCTACGGTGATCTCCTCCACGTCCTCTACAACAAGGACCACTACAAGCTCGCCCTCGGCCAAATCAACACCGCCCGAAACCTCATCAGCAAGATCGCCAACGACTACGTTAGGCTCTTGAAGTACGGAGACTCGCCGTACCGGTGCAAGTGCCTGAAAGTCGCTGCCTTGGGTCGTATGTGTACCGTGATCAAGAGGATCGGCCGGAGCTTGGCTTACTTGGAGCAGATTCGGCAGCACATGGCTAGGCTTCCTTCCATCGATCCGAATACTCGGACGGTCCTGATCTGTGGGTACCCGAATGTCGGGAAAAGCTCGTTCATGAATAAGATTACCAGGGCTGATGTTGATGTTCAGCCTTATGCCTTCACGACCAAGTCTCTGTTTGTGGGTCACACGGACTACAAGTGTCTGAGGTACCAGGTGATCGATACTCCGGGGATTCTGGACCGTCCGTTCGAGGATCGCAATGTCATCGAGATGTGCAGTATCACCGCCTTGGCGCATCTGAGAGCTGCGGTGTTGTTCTTCTTGGACATCTCGGGGTCCTGTGGCTACACCATCGCTCAGCAGGCCGCGCTTTTCCACAGCGTCAAGTCGCTGTTCATGAACAAGCCGTTGGTGATAGTTTGCAACAAGACCGATCTTCAGCCGTTGGAGACTCTGTCGGAGGAAGACGAGAAGCTGGTGATGGAGATGAAATCGGAGGCCGCGAAGACCGTTCTCGGGGGATCGGAGGAGGAGCAAGCGCTTGTGACGATGAGTACTCTGACGAACGAAGGCGTGATTTCGGTGAAGAACACGGCTTGCGAGAGGCTTCTGAACCAGAGGGTCGAGGTCAAGATGAAGTCGAAGAAGCTCAACGACTGTCTGAACAGGTTTCACGTCGCGATGCCCAAGCCCCGCGACCAGAAGGAGCGGCCTGTTTGCATTCCACAGGCGGTTCTCAACGCCAGAGCTGCCACAGAGAAGAAGAAGACTGAGAGGGATTTGGAGGAAGAGAACGGCGGTGCCGGCGTGTACTCTGCGAGCTTGAAGAAGCATTACTTATTGGCCAACGACGAATGGAAAGAGGACGCGATGCCAGAGATTCTCGACGGCCACAACGTGTACGATTTCATCGACCCCGATATCCTTCAGAGGCTCGAAGAGCTCGAGAGAGAAGAGAGCGCCGACCCCGAACCCGAAGACTTCGAGACCGACGGAGAAGAATTGAACCCGGAAGAGAAGAAGTTGGTGGCCACGATCCGGGAGGTGAAAAAAATGCTCGTCTTAGAGCACAGGATCAAGAAGAGCACGGCCGAGAGCAGGCCGACCGTGCCCAGGAAATTCGACAAGGACAAGAAGTTCACGTTGGAGAGGATGGGAAGGAAGTTGTCGGATATTGGGCTCAACCCGAGCCTGGCCATCGACCGGGCCCGGAGCAAGTCCAGAGGCAGGAAGAGGGAGAGATCGCCGGAGAAGAAGAGAGGCGATTCCATGGATGTGGACATGGACAGCACACCGAGCAAGAAGCTCCGTACGAGGTCGAGATCGTTGGCTATGGCGAGGTCGAGATCGAGGTCGAGGCCGCCCACTGAGGCCGTCCCCGGAGACGGATTCAAGGACTCAGCTATGAAAGTCAAGGCTCGGAATCCCGCGAAGAAGTCAATCAAGAAGAGGAATAAAGAGGCTCGGCGTGGAGAGGCTGATCGTGTTATTCCCACTCTCAGGCCGAAGCACTTGTATTCCGGGAAACGGTCCGCTGGAAAAACTGACAGGCGTTAAGAGATGTGTCTCTCTAGTGGTATAATACCTATAATTATCTTATCTCTACTGTTTTACCTGAAATAGGATGAAAGGTTTTTTTTTTTTTTTTTCGTGCAGGGTGTTTTGGATGTTCTTTTGGAGGGTGGAGACCAGTGCTGTTAATGTTTTTTGATGAAAGATTTTTATTTTTTATTTTGACTGTGTTGCAACGCAGGTTTGAGAGTAATATCTGTTTAAATTTTGTTTTGAAGCTTTTACTAATCTATGCTTGCAATACTTTTCACACATGCATAATCCAATATCAAGAAAGCTTTTGGAATGTTTCTAAACGAATTGTATCTGTGTCCTAGGTTCTAACCCTACCAATGAAATGTAATAGTGCTAAATCATGTTCTGCCGGAACGAATAAAATTAACGAATATTGTTATAGTATATATCCAAACCCTTTTGGAAGTACTTTTCTAGAAGTACCCTAATGTACACAGCGTATTATCTTTAGTAAAAAATGGAAGGAGTATAAATGCGAAGTACAATCCAGAATTATGAAATATAGTGTTGTATTTGCAATGTGGTTGGAGAAGATTTTGCTCTATATTTGAAATGATGTTCCGTGTAATAGCTCCTCCAACCTTGGGTCCAACACATTCTTTAGTCTATAGAAACTAGAGATGATAAATACTCGAGAAGCTCCCCTGGGTGTTTTCCCATCATGATCTCCACCGCCACAACTCTGAAACTGTACACGTCACACTTCTCAGTGACTCGCATCGTGAAAGCAAGCTCTAGCACAAGAAATAGCGGTCCAGTTGGAGGAAACCGGGTTCATTGTCCTGGCAGTTCCAAAGTCGGACAGTCACGGTGGACAATCGGCAGAGAACAGTTGTGGTGTAAATAGTCGATGTGCAATAATGGTAGTTATTACATAATTATCGTATATCGTCTCGATTGATGGAATTAATATTAGTGTTAGTTACTTGAATTAATTTAAGCAATTAATCCGAGGAACGTGAGCAGAAAAAACAGCCGGGATAAATAAGTTATTTTGGCTTTGTAAATAAAATTTCGTTGCTATTTTCTTAAAATTTACTAAAAGTGACTATGAAAAAAATTGTGTTTTTACTTTTTTTATTGTGACGGGTAATATATAGGTGAAAAAACTACATGGCACGAGTACGACTATATGGCTTATTGTGTTTTTACTTTTTATATTGTGACGGAAAATGACTAAAATTAACTAATAATATTGTCAAGTATATATCCAAAATGAACCAAACCGTAATAAAATAGCAAAAACTTACAATTTCACTAGTACTATTCTGAAAGTACCCCTGAATTTCGAAACCAAATTGCAAATAGACAGAAGAGTAAAACTCAAGTTGTTTGTGTTCGACTGAATATACTCAACGTATTATCTTAAAACTACTTTTACATTATTGTAGTGAAAAATGGAAGGAATGTAAGTGTAAAGTACAAACCAGAGTTATGAAACACATCTACTTTTTCTTAGCACTCTGTAAATATTATTTTGATAAAGAAAAGCTTCTGACTGAGAACATATCTCGCACACACTAAAGAAACAAATATTTTTATTTGGTGGCAGCAACAAGATTGGAGTTCTGTATCCGATCATTCAAGCGAGGCTCATGAGCTGCTTGATTGTAATACTCGTCAGCGGTGGAGAAATGGAAGCTTGAGCGGCCCTATTGATCGATAGCCGCTGCGACACGGAGTGCATGGTTGGTCGTGACTCTGGAGAAGTTCTGGTGCAAGATATTGCTAAGCTCGCAGTCAACACCACACTCGCTGATAGGCTTCCCGTTGGAGGCTCCAACCTCGGGTCCAACAAATTCTTTAATTGCAATTCTGTATTGGATGATAAATGCTCAATAAATTCCCCTGGGTGTTTTCCCATCAAGATCTCCAATGCCACCACTCCGAAACTGTACACGTCACATTTCTCAGTGACTCGCATCGTGAAAGCAAGCTCTAGCACAATAAATACATAGCAATAATGGTGAGCTTTCAGAGGCCAAATATACAAGAAAGCGAGATTGAAGTGAGGTGATATCAGAGATTGTTTTTTTGTTACATACCTGGTGCAATGTAGCCGTACGAACCAGCAATGGCAGTACAGTTGGATGAACTTGGGTTCAATAGCCTGGCAGTTCCAAAGTCAGACAGTCTCGGAACCAAATCAGATCCTAACAAGATGTTGTTGAGAGACACGTCGCGGTGGACGATCGGTGGAGAACAGTCGTGGTGTAAATAGGCGATCGCGTGAGCCAGGCCTTGCACGATACCCACTCTCGCGTCCCTTTCGATGTCCTTGGCTCTGTCTGAACCGACGTGCAATAAGTTTCCGAGGCTGCCTCGGTTTGCATACTCGTAGACCAAGTACATTGAGCCCTTTCTCGAGCAGAAGCCGTACAGCTTGATGATGTTCCGGTGCCGGACTTGGGTCAGAGCTTTTATCTCGTTGTGAAAGCTTCTGAGGCTCGTATCTGCAATGTCTTCACCGGAGTCCGATACATGAAGCCGCTTAACTGCGAGAGCTAGACCTGAAGGTAAGACCGCCTGTAGACGGTCCCGAACCCTCCTTTCCCAATAAAATACTTTTCGTCGAAGTCTTCGGTGGCCTCAATGATCTCTCCAAACTTGAATTTTCCTTTTTGGGCTCTCGGTTCTTGTCCAGAACATTGAATTTGTGATACAGCATGACTGCTACGGCAATGCAAGTTGCTGCTGCTACAAAGCTACTGACAAGTGAAAGAGAAATCACGACGAACTTCTTATCCTTCTTGGAAGTTCGTTTGCATTTGATAAGTCCTGTAATGTTTCCGCACAATCCTGCGTTTTCAACAAAGGCACTCATTGACGCATTACTGAAAACACCTCCAATCGGGAGCACACCAGCCAACTTGTTGTGAGAAAAGTCAAAGGAACTCAGACTAATCATGCTTGAGAATGATGGCGGAATTCTCCCAGAGAGAGAATTACGCGAGACATTGAGGGTTTCCAATCTTATAAGCCTGAATAAACTCGAGGGGATTTCGCCAGATAGGAAATTGCTGCTGAGATCCAACATGTATTGCAACGACAGCAAGTTTCCAAGCTCGAAAGGTATTTCTCCCCGCAATGTATTGTGGCTGAGGTTCAAGCTAAATAATCTTTCACATTTACCAAGCCACTTGGGAATTTTTCCTCTCAAAGTGTTAGCCGAGAGATCAAGATATTCTAGCCCGGTCAAATGGGACAGGCTGTGAGGTATTTTCCCTGACAGACTATTGCCGCTAAGCCCAAGCTTGAACAACTGTTTTAGATTCCCAAGCTCAGATGGAATTTCGCCGCTCAAGTTGTTGGAGTCGAGGCTCAAAAGGTGCAATTTAGTCAACTTCCCGAGCTCAGGTGGGATCTGACCTGAAATCCTGTTCCCCTCCAATTGCAGATTGGTAAGATTTCTACAGTCTCCCCAAGCTGTTGGCAATTTTCCAACCAAATCATTGTGACTGAGACCCACAAATTCCAGAAATGGGAAAACGCACAACGCAGTTTTTAGAGTATTGTTGTCAAAATGGGTCCCTTCCAGTCTCACTCTTCCGAACTCTGAACAATTTCGCATACTGTCCTGCGGTGGCTTTCCACTGATGTCACTTCCATTAAAAGGGAGTGCACTGCAAATTTCACTTGGCAATTCTCCGTGGAAGTTGTTGGAAAGGATAAAGCGGTTAACCTTGTACTATTCCTTCCGAAATCCCTCGGGACCATCCCCGATAAATTATTAGAAAACACAAAGAAACCCGTTAATTGGCCGAGGCTAGAAATGGTGTCTGGTAACTCACCAGACAATTGATTTGTGTTAACATCAAAGATAGCCAGGGATTTCATGTTCCCAATATCGGGAGGGATTGTTCCAATGAGTTTATTTTGAAACAGTTGCAAACTGGTGATATTTCGGAGACTCCATAGCGTTTTAGGTATTGGACCAGACAAGTGGTTTTCTGAGAGGTCCAACAACAAAAGACTAGCCAGGTTCCCTATTTCTTGAGGTATTGAGCCCGATATATTATTTTGGAATAAAGACAGGTACATGAGACTCCTCAGATTTCCTATTTGAGGAGGGATTGTACCAGAGAATTTGTTCCTAAATATAGTGAGAGTGGTGAGATACACTAGATTTCCGCGGGCGGGATTGCTCCATCTAGGCGGTTGTTGAACAATTGCAGATCGATGAGATTTGTGAGACTCCATAGTGTTTTCGGAATCGGGCCCGAGAGTGAGTTCTCGGAGAGGTCCAACTGCGCTAACTCCTTTAAGTTTCCGATCCCAATGGGAATTTGGCCAGTCAGGCTGTTTTGGTACAGAAAAAGGAGGGTGAGATTCGTCAAAACCCCAATTTCATTTGGAATTTGCCCGTTGAAGCTATTGTTTTGAAGCTGCAACGCGATGAGTCCAGTCCAATTGGAGACTAGAATTGGATGAATGGGACCAGAGAGGGAATTACTCGATAGACCCAAATAAGCAATATTCTTCAGATTCGAAAGTGACAAAGGAAGTTCACCACCGAGCTGTTTATCCCCGAGGCCCAAGAGGGTGAGTTTCGAGCACAGCCCAAGCTCGGGAGGGATCGAAGAGGTTAAGAAATTTCCGTGCAGATCAAGTGTAGAAAGGCTCCTGAGTTTTCCTATAGAAGCTGGAATTTTACCATTGAATGAGTTTTGATAAAGCTCAACTACCTCAAGACCTGATACTGAGCCGATTTCAGGTGGAATTCGACCGCTAAAGGGTTGATTGGCATACGACGGTGTTTGAGTTTGGAAAGCTTTGAAATGTTTGATGACAATGGACCCTCGAATTTGTTATTGGTGAGGTTAAGAAACTCAAGATTGATCAGATTCGTGAACATGGATTCCGGTATCGGACCAATGAATGAGTTCTGGGACAGGTCGAGGTACCTCAAGTTCAGGCACTTTGGTATGAAATCTGGGAACGATGAATTAAAGTTATTCAAATAGAGATCAAGGTAAGTCAAGGATTTCATGCCTGAAAAGCGAGACCACTCGGAATCTTCAAAGTAGTTTGATCCAAGATCAAGCGATTTGAGGTTGGAGAGATTCCCGATCGCCGCTGGAATTTTCCCGCTAATTTCGTTGTCATTGACGCTGAATGAAGTGATGTTGACGAAGTGCGAGAACTCAAAATTGTCGAGTGTTCCTTCCAGATTCAGTCCAGAGAGGTTGATTTGGGTCACTTCTCCGGTGGAATTGTTGCAGATAATGGAAGTCCAATTGCAGAGACTGTTTGTACGGTTGAGAGACCATGAGCTCAAAGAAGAGGTTGGATGGGACAGGCTGTTCTTCCATTTCACCAGAGCCTCTGCTTGAGTTCTTTGTGAGGCAAGTGGTGTGGTTTTATCTGGAAGCAAAGTAAGCACAAGTACAAAAAAGCCAACAAGAACACAATTTTTTTTTAAGTGTTTTCATGGCTTTTCATGCAAGCTTTGCTCATGAAATGCAAGCGTTAAACCCCACGGAAGCGGCTCGATTTATTATTATTATTTATGTTTATTTGTGCAACCCCATTTTACCATTAAACCCTTTAATATTTCCATGTTCTTGCTTTTGACTTCTAATGGTTCAGTCAATATTAGTCTTCTGCTCTTTTCCTCCAACATGACACAATCCAACCGTTGAGGTTTAGTTATGAATTTAGTACCACGAAATTAAAGGTTCACAAATCACCGCTACTCAGCTAAGTCAAAGTCAACAAGTTTTTTATTTTATTTTTATTTTTTTGTAAATATCAACAAATCAACGGCATCCTTACCAGTGAACCACAAATATTAATAAGGTTGAAACTATATTCAACAAAAGAACAATTATGTACACAGTTTGTTTGACAGAGTCTTTTATGCTAGTTTAAAATTGTATTCACATCCATTTGGTCAGAGCATTTGCTTGTGTCCTTTCTGAGGCTAGTGTGGTCTTCACTGGAAGCCAAGTAAGTAGAACAATGCAAAGGCCAAGAGAAGCATAATTTTTTTATTATTGGTTTTCATGGCAATCATGCAAGCTTTGCTCATGCACTGCTAATACCTCGGAAGTGGCTCACTTTATAATTTTTCCCATCAAACCATCCGTTATATAATACAAGTTATATTGCATAGCTTCTATTGTATTAGTCTTCTGAACTTATGTTGGCATTGGAAGGGAAAGTATTTATTGAGACAGCCAGCTGAAAATACAATTTTTCCTCCAACATGACACAATCCAACCGTTAAGCTTTAGCAATGAATTCAACGTACTGTACTACAACATAGACATTATGGGCACGTTTAGGGTTTAGGGTAATAGATATGAATGTAAAGAAAACGTAATTCAATTGTTGGTTTATTCTAAGGATTTATATACCATTATTGATTAGATATTAATAATTTGATTTATTGAGGTATTGATTATAGACGAAGATACCGACCTAAATTTTATAGATATTTGAAATACCGCTACCAATAAACCGATCATAATTTTTTTGGAATAGCAATTACGGACAAATATGTATAATTAAAATTGATATATAAACTAAAATAAAAATTTCAAAATTAATATTAATAAAAAGATGATATAAAAACATAATTTTTTTTTTTTTGTATAAATATGTAAATATATATATATTTTTACAGTTAAATGATTTTTTTTTTTTTTTTTTTTTTTAACTTTTTCGTATCTTTTTATGTAGTGTGAGACCCCTCTCTTTTTCAATCACGGTCTAGTATTAATATAAACGTTATCTTTTATTTATTTGAAGATGTGTCTACGATATAGTACATTGTTTATCTTTTATTTATTTGAAGATGTGTCTAGGATATATAGTACATTGTTTTATAAACGATAAATTATTGAGTGATATTCACTCCACCATATACGTACCTAATTAGTTTCCTAATAATCTGCTATCAGTTTGTATATCACGCTAATTTGTTAGTAGCGTTTATTATGTTTCCTATTATTTTGTGTAATCTGTTGTACATATATGCCTATATATATTCAAGGCTGAATCAATAATAAATATAGCAATCAATTCCATATTCGTGTGTTACTTATTTTACATGGTATCAGAGCGATATATCAGTCTCTTCTTTCCCTTTTTCTGCTGCATATCTCTGCGCATATGCTTTATTATCAGAGTTGATTCTTCACGGTCATTCATATAAATGCATATCTCATTACTTTTATTATCAGTAATTGCATTCATTATTACTCATATTCTCATATCAGTATCACACGTTCATATCATATCAGCGAAATTTGTCTTTAATATAGTCAAATATTTTATGCATTTATAGTCAATTAAGTGCTATTCATGATATCATCTTCATATCAGTGCTATTCCTCGTATATTTTTTTTGTTACTCAAAATTTGTCTAAAAAATATATATTCTTATCAGTTCATCACACGTTTTTTTTTCTCTCACTCAGTCTAATATCTACGTCCTTTTTTTCCCCTCTCTTTCTCAGTCATCCAATATGTCTAGTGAAATCAACACTACTGACATAAACATGTCCAGTGAAACCACCGCTGCTGAGCCATCTGTGAATCAATCCAGTATGTATGCGATTCACCACTCCGACAGTCCGTCCACTGTCCTCGTCACGCCCATCCTCACTGGCGACAATTACGGTTCATGGAGCCGAGCTGTCACCATGGCACTGCGGGCCAAAAGCAAATTCAGCTTCGTCGAAGGCTCTTCGTCCAAGCCGACCGATGCGACAGCCGCTGTCAATTGGGGACGCTGCAACGACCTCGTGAGCAGCTGGATCCTCAACTCCGTCTCTCCCGAGATACGACCTAGCATCCTCTACGCTGAGACGGCTAGTCAGATTTGGGTCGATCTTAAGGAAAGATTCTCGCAGTCAAATGCTCCAAAGATCTATGAACTCAAACACTCCATTTCTGCGCTCAAGCAAGACGGTATGACCGTTTCTCTTTACTTTACTCAACTCAAATCCCTATGGGATGAACTGTCCAGTATTGTCTCGATGCCTCCGTGCATTTGTGGTAACGCGAAACGGCTAGTAGATCAACAAAATCAAGATAGGGCCATGGAGTTTCTACAAGGCCTCACTGATAACTACTCGGTGGTTCGGAGCCAAATCCTACTGATGGAGCCTTTTTCGTCTGTCCAGCGCATCTACAGTCTTGTGCGCCAAGAAGAGAAACAGCAGGAAATCAACCTTCGCTCCACCGTCTCCGCTGACTCTGCTGCCCTCCATGCCGCCAAGCAACCCGCTCCATACAACCGCCCACATGGAAAGCGCCAAAGGCCGTTTTGTGATCACTGCAACCGACATGGCCACACTCAAGCGACATGCTACCAGCTCCATGGCTTCCCTGACAAAAATCAGCAGCGAAGCAACTCGGGACCACCTGCAACGCACTCGAGACCACCGCCCGGAAGCTCCGTACAACCTGCAACCTCTTTCACAGCCGACCAATACAACTGTTTGCTGTCACTTTTGGCCAAAGAATCTTCCAACAGCGACTCGGCACATTTAGCAGGTACATCGCTTTCGTGTACATCTCCTTGCTGGATTATTGACACTGGTGCATCTAATCATATATGTACATCTTTATCACTATTTTCCTCTTATGCTTCTATAAGTAAAAATATTTATGTACAATTACCTGATGGTTCGTACTCATCGGTGACTCACATCGGTACCGTCAAGTGTACATCATCACTTATTCTCAAGGATGTGTTCTTTATTCCATCCTTCAAATTCAACTTATTGTCAATCTCACAAATAACACGTCAACTCAATTGTGATGTAACATTTTCTTCCACATCGTGTTTATTTCAGGACCGTGCGAAGAGCACGACGATTGGTCGGGGTAACGTGCAACAAGGGCTCTACTACTTGGATGTCTCTCATTTCATAAATTCCGTTTTTTCATTTAAGCACTCCAATAAATTTGATCTTTGGCACTTACGCCTTGGACACCCTTGTCATTCTCGATTTCATTTCCTCGTTAAGCATTTTCCCAATATTGTTGCTAATAAGAATTTTATTTGCGATGTTTGCCCTCAAGCAAAACAATCGCGCAATTCATTTCCATTAAGTGTTACTCGTTCTTTGAAATGTTTTGAATTATTACATGTCGACATTTGGGGACCTTTTTCGGTTTGTTCTAAAAATGGGTCACGTTTCTTTCTCACCATCGTAGATGACTATTCACGTTGTACTTGGGTGTACCTGTTAAAACAAAAATCGCAAACTTTTGATATGTTCATCCATTTTACAAATCAAATACAACGTCAATTTCAATCCTCCGTTTCCCAAATCAATACAGGCAATGGAGGAATTTTCATTCCACAAATTCAAACCATTCGATCTGATAATGGTACTGAATTTCTCTCCAATAAATTTCAACATTGGTTTCACACTCAAGGGATCGTTCACCAACGAAGTTGCATCTACACTCCTCAACAAAACGGGGTTGTGGAGCGCAAACATCGTCACCTTCTTGAAGTCGCTTGCGCATTACGCTTCCAAGCACACCTTCCCTTATCCTTTTGGGGCGAGTGTGTTCTCACCGCTGCCTATCTCATCAATAAAATGCCGACTCCGCTGCTCAATTATAAAACTCCACATGAACTTCTCGTTGGGAAAGTCCCATCTTACTCTTCGCTCCGTGTTTTTGGTTGCTTATGTTTCGCCAAAAACATGCATATTCAACATAAGTTTGATGCTCGTGCCAAACCATATATCTTTATTGGCTATCCATACGGCCAGAAAGGCTATCGTATTTATGACCCATCTACTCATCAAATCTATGTTTCACGAGATGTTACTTTTCATGAATCTACATTTCCATACCGTGATATCTCGGCAAACTACCCTTCCACCGATCTCAACATCACTCACATCGATGATAACGATGATTCATTACCAATTTCTCAATCGGACCCGAGCTCATTTGAATTACCTTCCGTTGCGACCAGCGATGAACTTATTGATTCCTCAATCATTAATTCATCGACTCAAGCTTTGTGCCCGTCAAATCGGTATGATCACCCTCATCGTGTTCGTCAACCCCCACCACACCTACGTGATTATGTTTGTAATGTCACTTCTGCATCATCTACTCAATTTCCTCTTCAAGATTACATGTCATTTGGTCACTTGAGTTCCTCCCATCGTGCCTTCGTTACGAATATTCTTCTTCACTTCGAACCTCAAACTTACTCTCAAGCGGTTAAATCTCCTGCATGGCGTGACGCCATGACCGCTGAACTTCGCGCTCTCCACACCAACAACACGTGGACACTATGTTCTTTACCATCCGGACAGACCGCAATTGGATGTAAATGGGTATTTAAACTCAAATTTAATCCCGATGGTTCTATTGAACGTCACAAAGCTCGTTTATGTGCCAAGGGATATACTCAAGTCGAAGGTATTGATTATCATGATACTTTTGCTCCAGTTGCCAAATTAGTCACTGTTCGCGTTCTTCTCTCTATTGCCTCAATCCAAAATTGGCATCTCCATCAACTTGATGTTAATAATGCCTTCCTACAAGGCGATTTGGATGAAGAAGTCTTCATGAAACTACCACCTGGTCTTTCTCATACAGGTGACACTCGAGTGTGTAAGCTGCATAAATCTCTTTATGGTCTAAAACAAGCATCTCGTCAGTGGTTCTCCAAACTTTCATCTACCCTCATTTCTCGAGGTTTTCGTCAATCAACTTCTGATTATAGTCTTTTTACCTATATTCGTGGCACAATATCTGTATTCGTTCTTGTGTATGTTGACGACATAATTGTCACAGGAAACAACGATGTTTTTGTAAACAAAACGAAAAACCTCTTAGCTTCTTCCTTTTCAATTAAGGACCTTGGTCGTCTCCGGTATTTCCTTGGCATCGAAGTTTCTCGTTCCAAAAAGGGTATATTTCTATGTCAACGAAAATATAAACTTGATATTCTCACTGACTCCGGGCTGATTGGTTCACGTCCCTCTTTATTCCCGATGGAACAAAACCTCAAACTTCGCCCCACTGACGGAACTCCCCTTCCGGACCCATCCATCTTCCGTCGCCTCATTGGTCGTCTCTTATACCTGACCGTCACTCGTCCGGACATTCAATTTGCTGTCAATACACTCAGTCAATTTATGCAACAACCCCACTCTGTTCATCTTGATGCGACACACCGCGTGCTTCGCTACTTAAAAGGTACTATAGGCCATGTAATTATCCTCCCTGCCTCTAGTAACCTCTCTCTTGTCGGGTATTCTGATTCTGATTGGGCGGGATGTCCTAATACTCGCCGTTCCACAACAGGATACCTCACAATGCTCGGCTCAAGCCCTGTTTCTTGGAAGACCAAGAAACAACCAACGGTTTCACGTTCTTGTTAGGAATATTGCCCACTTGAAGATAATGAATAAATGATTACTAAATTCGATAATAAGATTACTTTATTAGCATTATATGATTAGTGGGTTGAGTTCTAAACAATTAGAATCAATAACAACTATCTTCCATAGCCTCCGTATTAAACTGAGTCACGTGCTGGGCACCTGAGTTCGGGCGGTGTGCTAAAACATGGTCGATGACTGATATACGCCTGGAAAGCTATATCTAAAGTCATATATGTGGAACACATAGGTGAAGGCTGATCACTATGTGGGAGCATTCTACACTTGTGGTAAGTGTACGACCTGGACAGGTCTTGGTGTAGATGTGTCGTTTAAGGACCGTTACGACACACTAACCGAGGCCACTATGATGGTCACAGTGAGACTTGATCTAAATCCTGAAGTGATCATGGACACTGGGTTATGTTACTGGGCTCTTTGACTCATTCGCTAAAAGGCTATTCATGCTAATCACAGCTTATGTCTTGGGAGTTTTCTCAGAGCATGATTCGAGTGAGAAGTGATTTACAGATACGGAATCCAGCCTTCCTGAAAGAAGGTTAATGTTCACTCACCTAAGGGTTGATTCCAGAACCGATAGATTGCTAGCACTTTCGAAGTAAGTAACGTTCGAAAGAATCTTTCGCTGGGGAAGCAACAATGCTTAGGGCTGATATGTATCAAGAGAAGTATAACGGATAAATTGACTTCTCTCGATACGGGTTGAACCTGGAGGATCTTGATCACGAACTGACTATATCAGTGGACACTCGTCACGATGAGTAAATATAATTATAGTATAAAGGAGAGTTCAGTCTTGGCTTACAAGGTGGAGTATTTGACCAAGATTACATGAATCGATGGACAAAAGAGAAAGGACTATTTCGTCTTTTTCATCGGATTTGTTAAGCTCCTATTACTAGGTCCATAGTCCCCGATTCGGCTCTGATAAAGGCGGATAAGAACTTTCTTACAATAATGTTTATCATTATTAATCTCACTTGCTGTAATTGTGATTGACAACATTAATTCTGGAAAACGGGTATTCGCAGAATTAAATAAATATTTATGGTAGAGTTGTTTATTTATTGTTTGATCAAGTAAATAAACAATTATTAATTATTTGTTTATTGTTGGACCAAGTAAATAAATAATTAATTGGGTTTTAAGCAATTGGGCCTTGCACAAATAGGAAAGTCGGATTTAGGGTTTTGGCACTAGGGTTTGCGCAAATCCCCTTGGCCGTGTGCCTAAAAACCGATTTTTATAATATTGGTATTTACCAATATTTTCTCTTTAGTTGTTTAAATAAAGGAGAGAGAATAATATAAGATATTTTCCTATATTTTCTCCTTATTTAATAGAGAATATTTAGGAGAATATTTAGGAGAAAATTTAGGAGAATAATATATTCTCCTTTATTATCTCACTAAATAAATTATTCTCTATTTAAATATCCCATAGATATTGATCTGATGGATGAGAGAAAAAGTAGGATTCACTTGTTGAGATCCAAGGGCCTAGATTAAATCCTCTAGTGTGAACACAATAAAAGGAAATAAAATATTCTGGAAGATTCCATAAATATCTCCTTTTACTACTATAAATAGGGGTTCATGAGAAGGCAAAAATAAGTAATTTTTTTGAAGGATTTTGACCTAGAAATTTCGTGGCCCTCCCTCTTGGCCGTGCGAAATTTGCTGCTTCTCCCCCTCGGAAATTTGTTTCCATTCTTAGTAAAATAAGAGAGAGATCTCGGAACACCTAGTTTCGTGATCTAGTGAGATAAAGACTGTGCCCACTCATCTTTCTTATTCGCCTCGGAGATTACGTTTCGGAAGACTAAGGTGTCATCCTCGAGTCCTTCATCAAGACGTTCAAGACGAAGACGGATTGTGAAAGCTTTCAGTACGTGAGCCAAAAACTGTAAGTATTCGTTTTCACTCTATATCGGTTGCTTGACTTATATGCTCTCGTGAATTAAATTAATTAAACATAACTAGATCTTATTAATTATAACCATAATTTAATTAGCTTATGATTAGCGTAATTAATTATTTTTCCGCATTAATATGGTTATATGGTGGAATCATCTCAAAAGAGGCGCGTCGGAGCGATCGTTCGTGTCCGATGCGCGCTCGATCCACCGACAAGTGGTATCAGAGCGATTGTTCGTGTCTGATACCCACTTGATTCCCCAACAGTTCTTCTGCTGAGGCCGAGTATCGTGCTCTTGCTGCCCTTACATCTGAACTTCAGTGGCTTCACTCTCTCATGTCGGAACTTGACTTTCCCCAAACTCAACACATCACTGTTCATTGCGACAACAAAGTTGCAATTCACATTTATGAGAATCCCGTGTTTCATGAACGTACGAAACACATTGAAATTGATTGCCATTTTGTTCGTGAGAAGATATTATCTGGACTTATTTCGCCATCTTATTTACGTTCTTTCGATCAACTTGCTGACATCTTCACCAAGCCACTTGGTGCCCAGACACTACACCGTCTACTACACAAGTTGGGCGTCTTCGATATCTCTCCACCAGCTCCACCTTGAGGGGGGGTATTGAGCGATATTCACTCCACCATATGCGTACCTAATTAGTTTCCTAATAATATGCTATCAGTTTGTATATCACGCTAATTTGTTAATAGCGTTTATTATGTTTCCTATTATTTTGTGTAATCTGTTGTACATATATGCCTATATATATTCAAGGCTGAATCAATAATAAATATAGCAATCAATTCCATATTCGTGTGTTACTTATTTTACATAAATGCCTAAAAAATAGCGTTATAAAAATCGTGAGATTTTATAAACTTTTATGATACATATTATAGGTATGGACCGATACATAAAAAATCTAGATTTTGGCTAGATATTGCGAATTTTTATAAAACCTATACGATATATTGTATATATAATAGCGAGACACTAAAAAGAATTAAATATAGTGAGATATCATCTATATTTTATTCTTTTAATTATTTTAAGAATGTAATGGAATGGATAGAGCACTTACCAAAAAACCGTAAATCATTTCATCTTCCTCCTTCCCAATCTGAATTACAACGGAATTGAAAGATAAATAAGTCACTACTATGTCATTGTAATCATGAAAGCAACAAAGTTTGACTACATACCAACATTTCATGATAATTCATATAAAACCCAAAGACCCATATTTAAGAAAGAAAATCCAAAAATCTAGATTAACCATTGTTTAAAGACCAAAAAATTTAGATTTCATATTTACGGCTTTAAATTGCGAAGTGAAGGAGTTGAGGGCGATGACGATAACGTCGTAGACGAAGGCGTGTCGACAAACCCGGGGTTAATATTATGATGGATGTGATTTGCGACGATGACATCGGTTAGTTGTGACGATTTGGCGTTTGAAGGTTGCTGTCGACAGCAAGATGACCAGAGACCGTTGATGTCCTAGGCTACAACCATAGTTGAAATTATTCATATCTATAAAAAAAAAAATACATAAATTCTTTGCAAATGTTAATTTTGAAAAAAAAAATGGTCATTACGAGATAGAATAACCAATTACAAATAAGACCGACCATGATATAAGACAAAGTCAAATTTAACAACAAGACCTCATAATTACTGAGTAATCAAATAAGTGGAATAATCATTCGATATAATCATGAGGTAAACAAAATGAACCAAACAAAAAAATGACGAGTTTTAAGAATACATTCTATTCTCTTAAATTATCGCCAACCAAACAGCCCTAAGGGTTCACAAATTACCACTACTAATAAGCTAAATCATAGTCAAAGTAAACCACGAGGTTCTCAATTTTTTATTCATAAATCAATAGCATCCTTATCAGTCAGCCACACATATTGTAAATCATCCCTATGCCTTTAATATTATATATCAGTTTACTATTGGATCATGCCCACATTTTTTTATATAAATATTATAATCAGTCCTTCGCAAAATCATATGTTACTGGAATTACTGAGCACATGCTTCTCTACACCGATCGGTATGGAATTCTGCGATGATTTGTGCTTATGAGCAAAGTTGAATATTGCATAACCATTGGAACAGATTGTCGTGGCTGAAAATTGGACAACGTCCAAGATTTCGGGTGGAATCAAGTGGTCGCACCCGAACCAGATTTGTAGAAATTCGAAAGTCACGAGTTCCCTCTTCTAGCTCAAGAACGTTCTTCGTTCGTCGCGGAGATCTGATAGTAAAAAGATCAAGAACTAGAAAATAAGTTTAGAGGGACGCATATGCGGTGCCTCTGGCGCGCGCTTTGACACTCAACATTAATTTGATTGCTATGAGTGAGGTGGAGGCGTCATTATTCATAGAGAATATTTGAGAAAATCGAGATCGATTAGAATGAAAGCAAGCGTAGAGGGTTCTCGACAGCGTTTCACGACTCTGGAATCGAATGATTGTCTTGAAAGAGAACTGTGTACATTTTCCCTCTGGGGAGAGGGGCATTAATAGTGGTTAGAAGATTAAAAAGACCCCTAAAACTCGAATTGGGCGAAGGCAGGACGAGCGCGGAAGGCCATGCATACGTATGAAAATACAAGCATGTGTGCTTGGTTTTCACATTGGCGCGGCGATGAGTGCCAAGCGTGACGCGCCAAGAGCGATTTCACTTTTTTCTCTGTTTTTTTCTCGTTTTTCTTTAAGAGCTCGTTTTGGATAGATTTTTTAGCCAATCTGTGTCCGGATTGGATTTCTTTATGGGCTTCGTTTGAGCTTTGACATTAAATTCTTTGTAAGTCACAAAAAAATTAATCTTTCTAAAAACGATCGACAATCATTCGGATTCGGACTTCATAAAGGTTATTATTACAGTACCTTGATGAAATCTTAGTATATGATTCTAGAGGGAAAAAAATTGATCGAGTGAAAGAATTTTCTCATTACTAAAATTGATCGACTATACAAGGTACAACTACAAGTAATTGTTGTAATTAATTAGGTCATAACAACTTTAACTGAAAGTAACAAATTTGCCAAGGGGCAGTATGCCATTGGTCTCATTATTACAAGTTTACAACATAAAAATTACACATAGGCATACGCGCGTGATTTGCACGTGACATCTAATGTCCTTAATGCTTTGTCTTACTTTTTCTTAAGCGTCAAATTACAGTTGCTAAAAATAATAGTAAATTTTGAAAAAACATTGTTGTTTTAGAAGAAGGGTCACTCGCAACGGAAAATTTTCACAAACACCCATCTTTTAGCTCATTCTGAACGAGGTAAAAAAAAAAAAAAATTGCTGTTTGTAGACATTTCCCTTGATACCCTTTAAAAATATTTATTTAAAATTTACTATTATTTTTAGCAGCTGTTATTTGACGCTTAAGAATCTGATAGAAATGTATCAAACTTGTTACTGGTTTACCACCCCAAAGCGGCGTTGATATACTTTTAATGTACATGAATATCATTACCGTATTTGGCTGAATGAAGTTACTTTGCCCACTGAACGAAAAGTATCAAGTTTTTAGACATGAAAAGAATATCGCCCAGCAAGCAATTTATTGGATTCCCGAGTCTTCTTTACCTTTGCAGATTTATAACCAAAGCTAACAGCCTACTACACATTGTCAGTCGAGAGAGACTATAGTCTATACAACAACCTTTAATCGCTCCTCTACTCTATATATGCTGCTAAATGATATCTGGTCCATATCCTAATCTTGTCACCAATTTCTCTTCAAAATCGTAGTACGTACGTGGCAGATACACAAATCCATTTTCTTACTGTGGGATGGAATTCATCAAATCTATTGCATTAATGATTAATCATGTTGTTGATTATTAGATTTAGTGAGGAATAATTCTCTGACTGAAGTCAACTGACGAACTCCCGGGTCTCAAGTAAACGGACACTAAACGAGTCACATTACCAACCCAACAACATTTTCCTCAATTATTTCTCTCCATTTTTGTTTTGGGTTTCAGAAACTGAGATCAGAAAGAAGGTCGTCAAAATAAATCACTTTCTTGTTTTAATAATACAGATTTTTAACTTTCCTAAACAATAAACATATAGCTAAGTTGAGTTGGGGAATCTTTGCTGGGATGGCTTGATGTTGATATATGATAACATCTTTCTCTTTGAAATTTTCGGAATGATCAAAAAGCAAATTGGAATTATTTGCTTATTTCCTTGGAGGGAGAGAAAGAAGGAAAGCAAACGTATGGTCCTACTATTCCATTCCATTCCATGCATATATTATGGATTACTTGCCCCACAAACAAAGCATGAAGCTGAGTCTGACTTTTTACCCTTTTCTCTATGTAATAAAATTGTTCTTTTGTGCATGTTTTAGAGATCACAATTATATGTATCTACAAATTTAGCACTGCCGTAATCATGTTTTTCTTATATATAAAAAAGGACACTTTTGTAAAACAATTAAAAGTTTTTTCATCTACACTTCTTCATACCCTAAATCGATTAACCGAATAGCAACAAGACGACCAACACAGAACACGAAAGTACGAAGTCTGTATATGGAAAACGAAAGGTGGTTACGATCATTTGGAAAATGTGACAAAAGGAATAAAAAGTAGTGTCTTTGGTCAACAATCAGGGTGGCTAGAATACAAAAATCTCTCTTGAAAACCCCAATAAAAGCAAAGAAAAGAAAACCTGTTATCTCTTTCACGTTGTTTTTAATCAGCTTTGGTACCCTCGGGTGGTCAGACAAATTTTTTTGAGAAGGAAAAAAAAAAGGTTTTGTTGTGCTCATTGTGATGTCGAAAGATTAGATGATGACGTGGGCATGGCAGGCGTATTTTAGCATAGATCTCTCTCAGGTGCGCAGGTCTGAAGAGCTGAAATCTGTTTGGGGGACCTCCAAAGTTGTCGGCTGTTGATAGTGGCAAGACCTAAAGGCTGGTTAGGGCTTCGGAGCACACACTCAGTCACTTAAGTTTAGCTTTAGCTTTAGCCCACTGTCCTCACTCATCTCTCACCATAACTAACTTACTTCTAGCCTAGCGCGTCTAGTTTGTGGGACCCACACCCTTGAACCAACGCTGAAAATTCCTCATGGAATTTGAATGATGGGCTGATAGTAGACCACCAATTTTTTATTTCTATGTAAACACCTGCTAACTAAACATGTACAAACTTGTTTTAAAAAGGAAAATATCAACAGTCTCCTCTGTGTTTAATCGAAATGCGAGATTTATTCATTCGATTTTTAGAAATACCTCCCGTAAAAAAATGTTATATTACAAATATCACATTTTTTCGTTTATTTTGAACTCTACAAAATACCCTTAATAAAATAATTTTTATTTTCTATTCTATATTAAATTAAAAATTTTCTTTATAAAAAGTTACTGATTTTTTTTTATAAAGAGAGATTTTGATTTTTTTTAATAAAATAATAAATAAATATTTATTATATTAAGGGTATTTTGGGGAGTTCAATTTTTTTTATAAAATAAACGAAAAGTGATTTGTAATATAACATTTTTTTAGGAGAGATATATGTCATTTATATTAAACTGAAGGGATATGTATGATATTTCTAAAAATTGAAGGGATAAATCTCGTATTTCGATTAAACACGAGGGGTACTCTTGATATTTTCCCTTTTAAAAATAGCTAATATTTTGTTAATTTTACAAAGTAGTCATTAATAGAAATTAACGGTATACAGATATTCCAAATATAATAAAAACTAATTTTTCCACGTGAGATTTAGTGGTTATATTTGAAACATTGACTAGATAATTATTTTCACGTTTCAAGTGACATTGTCACTACTACAAATGTTGGATTCTACAACTCATATTCTACAACGCTTACGGTTAAGTGTTGTAGAAATTGGAGATTCTACAACGCTTAAAATAAGTGTTGTAGAAACTGTGTGCTTCTACAACGCTTGTGGCTAAGCGTTGTAGAAGCTTGGTGTTCCTACAACGTTTATGGCTAAGCGTTGTAGAAGCTTGGTGTTTCTACAACGCTTATGGCTAAGCGTTGTAGAAGCTTGGTGTTTCTACAACACTTACTATAAGTGTTGTAAAATTTCACCATATTTCAGATCTTCCACAACGCTTAGACTATCCGTTGTATCAGCTTCACCGCGGCGACGTGTTTCTCTCGCCGCGGCGAGAACTTTCTTCAACGGATAATCTAAGCGTTGTAGGATTAGTGAAATTTAATGAACCTCGCCGCGGCGAGAATCCTTCTTCGCCGCGGCGAGAACCTTCTACAACGGATATCTATCTGTTTTCGCTGCGGCGAGAAGAGTTCCAGACACCTTTTTTGGAGAAGATATTTGTGCCGCGGCGAAGGCTATCTCTCGCCGCGGCGAGACAATTCTGGGTTTACTTTTCAGCAGTCTCGCCGCGGTGAGAAATAGTCTTCGCCGCGGCGAGAGTTCTACAACGCTTACTCTAAGCGTTGTAGAAGCGTTTTAAAACCTAAAAATTTAATTTTTTTCAAAAAGCCCGCCCGAATTTCAGACTTAGTCAATTTTTCTTCTTCATTCTTCATTATTATTCTTCTTCTTCATTGTTCTTCATTCTTATTCTCCACCCTCTCTCTCTCTCCACCCTCACTCCTCTTCTCCGTCCTCACACTCTCTCCGCCTTCACTTCTCCTTCTCTCTCCGCCCTCACTTCTCTCTCTCCGCCCACGCTCTCTTCTTCTCTTCCCTCACTCTCTCTTCGCCCTCACTATTCTTCTCCATCCCCACAAACCCACAAAACCCAAACTCAAACCAACCAAAAGACACAACCACAAACCCACAAACTCCACCACCACGTCAAACTCACACAAGCCTAAGCATCTCCGCCGACAACTCCGACTCTCTCTTTCTTCCACGCCTCCATGCTCCTCATCTACACTCCGGGTTAGTTTATGGAATTGAGAATTATGTATAATTTAGGTTGAAACACCATATTTGTATTATATTTCGTTGGAATTGAGTTTTCATTTGATATTTAGTTGGAATTGTGTTTCTTAGATTTCATGTCGTCAACTACTACTAGTTCTAGCGGTAAAAGAAAAACTAGAAGACAACCTCAAAATGTACATCGCCACGACGAGAATTTGGGTAGAAAGAACTCAGATATTTCTCGCCGCGGCGGTGTATATTTTTTGCCGCGGCGAGATAGTTCTACAACGGATGTCTTATCCGTTGTAGAATACCTCGCCGCGGCGAGAAATTGTGGAATTTTTGAAAATTGGACAATGAAACTCTATTGTTGTAGAAGGTTCTATACAACGGATGCGTAAGCGTTGTAGAAGCCAAGCTTCTACAACGCTGGATTCTACAACGCTTAATAAGCATTGTAGAATCATTCTACGACTGTTTTTAAGCGTTGTAGGATCTCAGTTTTGTAGTAGTGTGTCTATTATATTTTTCTATTTTTTAAGTAGAATTTCTATACGTACTTCTTGTAAAATGGAGACTCTCTCTCTCTCTCTCTCTCTCTCTCTCTCTCTCTCTCTCTCTCTCTCTCTCTCTCTCTCTCTCTCTCTCTCTCTCTCTCTCTCTCTCTCTCTCTCTCTCTCTCTCTCTCTCTCTCTCTCTCTCTCTGAGGAAGTGAAACTGAGGTAGAGCATTGCATGGTCATTATTACCATTGATCACATTGCAACTCATTCTTCATAATCACAATTTTTTTTGTCATTGCCTGTATCGAAGCGACATCGTCATTGTGTTCGTCGTTCTTTTTAATTTTCAAAATTGAAAGTTAGGGATCTTACCTATCTAATTTTATGTGCATTTTCTTAAATTATAGTTGTGTAGAATAATTTGGATTAACGAATAAATTTTCAATTTTTTTAAGTACAGATGAAATTTCTAATGCCTTATTTTGCAATTATCATTTGCGATATGTTTTGAAATTTTGTTATTAAAACAAAATATAATTGCGTTTACAATCCATTGCTTTATAAAAAGATGGTTATTTACGAACAAACCTATAAACAAACAGTTTCGTTAATAAAAGAAAATTTCTATTTATTGCTGTTTTTTTTTCTTATGAATGATAAAAAAAAACATGTTATCATATTTTTTTAAAAATCATGTCGTTTTATTTGAAAAGAAAAATTGTTGTTTTATAAAATAAAAGTGTTTTCAATTCGTGGGATATGAATTGAAAATTTCCAAAATTAAAACTTGTATTAAAAAAAAAAAAGAAAAAAAAGAAAGATGTCATTTCTGTTTTTGATTGAGCATTTTATTATATTTAATAGATACTAAAAATCAAATAAAAGGCAACTATTATTGAACAAACAAAAATGTTGAATTCGTTACACAATCTAGGAATATATTAAAAACCATTGAATATATAATTGGAAATACAAAAATCAGGTCAAAATAAAACCTGCTCGACCAATTTTAGCCAAGTCAAACAGTTAAACCGAAAATGATAAATGAATTATTTTGGAAATGGATTATTTTGAAGTGGCTTATTTAGTGCGATCTCTCTTTATTGCCATTATGAATATATTTGTGTATTACAATATGAAACACTTTTATTGCCGAGTATGGAAGTCGGAAATATAAGATTTTGTTTTACGGTTGAGTTGATGGAAAATGGAGTAAATGTAAATAAATGTAAGAGAAATTTGTTAAGAAATTATGAGATATTTGAAAGAACTAGAGAAATGAGAAAAATTATGTGAGAAAATGAAAGGGTTTTTTTTTTTTTTTTTTTTTTTTTTTTTTTTTTTTTTTTTTTCTAGAAAACTAATTGAGTATGGCATTAGTCGGACGTTTTTAGGATTTCATTTATGTCATTGAAGTTTGATGGTTGTTTACAATTATTAACGAATATTTATAACTATTAATATTTTTTGGCTTTGTTAATAAAATCTCGTAGTTATTTACTTAAAATTTACTAAAAGATAATTATATGGTAAAACTTGAGTTTTCATAGTGTTAATCATATAATTTGCATTGTCCGAGCAGGAGCTCGGATGCACCGAGAACGGTAGGAATCCAGCACAGAATCTGAGTCAAATAGGCCTGAGGGTTCATGAAAGTTAAGGAACGAATTGTTCATAAAGTAAGAACGAACCCTACCGAGCAGAACTTCTAAGAGTTGTTTTGTAGTAGTGTATAAACACGTGTAGACCAATTCAAACTTAAATAAAAGGCTCACTTCAACAGTTATACCGAGAAGACGAGCAAGTAACTACCCACTACGAACGCCCTGCAACGGTTATTCAGCAACTGTCAAGAATGTGAGACTAATCACCCCACGAACTCGACCCAAAGCACTATAAATAGAAGGAAGCGGGGGTGAAACAAGGGACTTCAGATTATCATACATACAAGCATTCGCCAGAAATTTCACCTATTGTTCAGCACCCTCATTTACTTCCTCTTTTTTACTAGATTCGTTTGTATTTAAAGATAATCTTGCCTAGATATTAAGAGTTCTCGGGACAACGTGCTCGGAATCAAGTGTTTTTCGTGAGACAATTGTTGTACTAATTTTGTCTGTCAATATACATAGACTATATATCTAGAGAATACTTTTCTAAACGGCTATGATTAAATCATGCGAGAAATCATGTTTGAATTATTTGTAAACGGCTAAGACTATATTTTACATATATCATACATGTCTCTAATGCTAAGACAAGGCTAGCTACAGCACACAAAAAAAAAGTAAATTGAATATTTTTTTATTATTACGAAAATAAAGAATTTGTTTTGTTTTTTTTATCGGAACCTTTAATCTTTAATCGTCTCACTTTAGCAACTTTTGAAATCGAATTTGTTTTACACGAATCCTAACACAAACAGTAACACTAGTGATTAAAAAAAAAAAAAAAAAAAAACAGTAACACTAAATTTTTTTTTTATGATGATTCACAAACCACCAAAAAAAAAAGACTTTAAAACGAGCCCTATAAAAGAGAGCTCCAATGGACCCCACACAAAAGAGTACACATCCCACCACATGACATTATAAGCCGTACGCCACACTATATTAGACACAGAGAGAGAGAGAGAGATCTCTTTATTCTCATATTTAGTTCTTTAGACACAAAAGTAACAATTTACCTCAAAAAAAAAAAAGACACAAAAGTAACATTTCACTCCTCTCCCACACAACTACTTCATACATCTATAATGGAAGAGACGACGATCCCTCTGAGTCTGAAACCCTCTCGTCGGAGCGAGTACAGCCCGGCGGCGAGTATCTCCCACTTGCCGGAGAGCCGGAGAGCTCCGATGGAGTTTCTGTCCAGGTCTTGGAGTGCCTCGGCTCTTCAAGTCTCCAAAACTCTCGCACCAAACAACAGCATTAACAACACTTCTTCTTCTTCCATTTGCATGGCTTCTTCGAAATCCAGCAACAGCTCTTCCTCTTGCACTAACGCCTCCATTGTCGAAGACATCGTCGGAGAGCCCGAGGAGATTCCGATCCTCCTCTCAGGGAACAACAACAACAACAACCAGTTCTCTTTCGCTTCCTCAGTCACTTCTCAGCTCGTTCTCGACCGCATTATGTCGCAGTCCATGAGAGATCAGGTTTGTGCACTTTTATTTGACTGAATATAAAAAATTAATTATAACAATAACCCTTTTTTTTTGTCTTATCCGTTGTAGGAAGTGTCGCCGTTAACGTCAGGTAGGCTTTCGCACAGCAGTGGACCGTTGAACGGCGGTTCCCTAACGGAGACGGACAGTCCTCCGGTGTCTCCTTCGGAGGAGTTCGATGACGTCACTAAGGTTTTTAACTACCCATCTTCTCATGCTCATTTGGTATTTTCTCATACCAAAAAAAATAATATTTGTTAAGTTCAATAAGTTAATATTTCAGACTGTTTCTCTAAGCCTAGCGGAAACACGCAACACAGCGGCTCAGGCTTTCTCAGACTTTTCTTTACTTGAGTAAAGACGAGAGATATGACTTACGTTTTTTACTGTCTAATTAATAAACTAATATTTTTGTCCGTTATAAAATAAATTAAAATGAAATCCATTCTTTGTTCGCTTTTTCTCCTTTCAATAAAGGACAAATTATACAAGTAAAATAGTTAAAATTTTATATTGTAGTCAAAGTTTTTAAATTTTGACAAAATAGTTAAAGCTACATCGTCAAAATATTAATTTTTTTTTGTGATTAAAATTTTTTGATAAATTATTTTTTCACTTTCAAAAATTCAATCACATGATAAAAAAAAATATTATTGAAATCTAACATTTGTATTTTTGCGTCTTCTTGCTATTTCACTAATTTTAGATAAATTTGTTTGTGTATCACTACCTCATTTATGTCATATGATGCTCGTGGATAAATATATTATAAGGATTTATGCTTAAATATTTAAATTTACACGTCTAATGAAAAAAAATATATTTAATTCCACACACAAAAAAAAAAAAAAAGTAAATATTGTTGACATGACCATCATTGGTTTGGATTTTGGAACAAATCACCTCATCAACTACGTAGCCAGGTTCACTATTTTGTTTTCCCCTTGAAACTGACCACGTAGCTTCATTCACTGACTTGAAATAGTAAATAATAAGATTCGCTTTTTGTCTCCTACTCTGCGATTCTTGTCTACTTACTGACTGAGCTACATTTTCCCCTACAAAAAAAAAAAAAACTCCAAATCCAACTTGTACTTTCACATCAGAAAAAAAAACCCCAATTCTAAAATAAATCTAATCTGTAAAATGAAACGCAGTTCTTGGGTGGGACCCACAGCAACAACTCCGTACAGGCGGTGGCGGCCGGCGGCGGATCGAAGACGGTGGGGCGGTGGCTGAAGGACAGGAAGGAGCGGAGGAAGGAGGAGACTCGGGCCCACAACGCCCAGATCCACGCTGCCGTCTCCGTCGCCGCCGTGGCCTCCGCCGTGGCCGCTCTCACGGCCAAAAACGAGCGCGCCGCCAAGGCCGACGCGGCCGTGGCTTCCGCCGCCACGTTGGTCGCCGCGTATTGAGCGAAGTCGTTTAGTTGTTTGGTTTATGTTTGATAGGTAGCGTAGAAAGCAAGTTATTTGTTTGCTTAATTTTATTTCCTGTCGTTTTACTTTCTTTGTGTAAACGACTTGTCGTTGTTTTACATAGAGTTAGTTAGTTTAGTTTTCACTGTATATATATCTTGTACTCTGCATTTTTTGAATTCAATTAGAAAAGTTCAGTTTTCCTTTTCTTCTTCTTTTCTCTCTGATCTCTCACGAAGCTCATCGTAAAATGGTATCAGAGCACATCGCTCCGACCAAGCTTTCCTTCGTCTGATCAGATCCTTGATTTTTCCTTTCTCCTTCGTCTCCTCCGACAATGGCTGAAGATCCAACGATCCATAGTTCGGCCACAGGAATTACCTCACGAAGGAATGCTAATGAAGAAACCCTAGATCCCTTTTTTCTTCATCATACAGACACCACAGGTCAGATTTTGGTTACCACAGCCCTCACTGGTGACAATTATCCCACCTGGCGAAGATCGATGAAGATCGCTTTGTCTGTCAAGAACAAATTCGGTTTCGTCGATGGATCTATCCCGAAGCCAAACGCCACTGATATGAATCGCCTCATTTCTTGGACAAGGAACAACGATATCATCATAGCATGGATGCTTAATTCTGTCTCCAAAGAAATCTCATCGAGCGTCATCTACAACGATTCAGCGGCGGCGATCTGGAAAGATCTGGAGGAACGATTCCAACAGAGCAACGCGCCTAGGATCTTTGAACTGAGACGCGCCATCATGAATCTTGTGCAAGATCAGATGACTGTGGGAATGTACTTCACCAAATTGAAGATTCTCTGGGAAGAACTAGCCAATTTTAGGCCAGACTGCCCTTGCTCGTGCGGTGGATCGAAGGATCTCATCAATTTTGTGCAAGATGAGTATGTAATGAAGTTCTTGATGGGGCTGAATGAGTCCTTTAACAACGTTCGTGGTCAAGTTCTCCTGATGGATCCAATGCCTTCAATCAATAAAGTCTTTGCCATGGCTGTCCAAGAGGAGAAACAAAGATCACTGAGCAATGATGTCCTCGGAGGCCAAGACATCTCCAATTCAGCTGCAATGGCTGTGAAAGATGACCAGAAGAAATCCACTAACAAGAAAGACAAGCCAATTTGCACTCACTGCAAAATTCCTGGCCACACAGCTGACAAGTGCTACAAATTGCATGGATTTCCACTTGGCTACAAATCAAGATTCAAGTCTAATGCCGCAAAAGGATCCACTGGTCTCAATGAGGTCAACAACAATGGAGCGACAAGCACCATGAACAACCTATCAGCAGACCAGATACACCAGCTCATCAATGCACTCTCCAACCAGCTCATCATGCCAAAAGCACAACCTGAAGGCACCAACAACATCAATATGACCACCATGAGTACAAGTTCTTATTGTTATCTTAACAGCACAGGTTGTACCGTTAAAACTCCTTTTTCTTGGATTCTTGATTCGGGAGCCTCTAGACACATATGTGCACATAAGAGTTTCTTCCATAATTTTAGGAATTTGCACAATTCCACTGTCACTTTACCTAATCATACTGTCATCCCTGTTCATCATTTAGGTGATGTTAGGATTGATAAAAATCTTGTGCTGAAAGATGTCCTTTATCTACCTGGTTTCAAATTTAATTTACTTTCTATCAGTGCTTTAACTCGAGATTCTCAGGTCACCATCACATTCTCAGATGATGAATTTGTGATACAGGATATCAAGTCCAAGATGAAGATTGGCAGGGGTAATATGATTCATGACCTATACGTGTTGGAAAAGGACAACAATGACTGCATCAACACAGTTACTTCTCAGACATGGCATCATAGATTAGGACATCTCTCTTATAAGAGACTTGATCTTTTGAAAAACCAGTTACATTTCAGTTCCACTAATAAACTTGTTCCTTGTGATATCTGTCCTCTAGCTAAACAGAGACGTCTTCCCTTTGTATCTCATAATCATTTAGCTAGTAAGACTTTTGACCTCATTCACTGTGATGTATGAGGTCCTTACTCTGTGACATCACATTCTGGTTACAAGTATTTCTTGACTCTTGTGGATGATTGTAGCAGGTTTACTTGGATCTATCTCATGAGGAATAAAAATGATGTTCATCACATTATCCCTCGGTTTTGTTCCATGATAACTAACCAATTTTCTACTACTATTAAACAATTTCGTTCTGATAATGCCAAGGAATTAGTGTTCTTTGATTTTTTTTCCAAGGCAGGTATTGTACACCAATTCTCTTGTGTGGAAACACCACAACAGAATTCTGTGGTGGAAAGAAAGCATCAGCATCTCCTCAATGTGGCAAGATCCTTATACTTTCAGTCACACATTCCTATTGAGTATTGGTCTGAATGCATTCTTACATCTGTCTACCTCATCAATAGAACTCCTACACCTTTGTTATCTAACCAATGTCCTTATGATATTCTGTTTGGCAAGCCTGTTGATTATGATTTCTTAAGAGTTTTTGGCTGCTTAGTTTTTGCCTCAACCTTGAAATCTCACAGAACCAAATTCCAACCTAGAGCACGCAAGTGCATTTTCATAGGATATCCTGCAGGTGTTAAAGGGTACAAGTTGTTAGATTTATTGACTAGAGAAATTTTTCTTCCACGTGATGCAGTGTTTCATGAACATATTTATCCTTTTCATAATCATATGCAAAGACAAGTGCAGGTTGATCCTTTTCCTGGTTTGGTACTGCCTATACCATCCAACACCACACATATTCCATATATGGACTCCACTGACCAAGCAATATACTCAAGTCAACCACATACACAAGAAATGATTTCTTGTCCAAGCCAAGACTCTGAACATCCGGGCCCACCCTTGGAAGTGGAAGAACCAGTCACTGTTGTTAGAAGATCAGTAAGGCCTAGAGCACCACCAACACACCTAAAGGACTATCACTGCAACTTGTCACAATCAACCATAGGTGTACTCTATCCATCTCCTCGTCATTTATCTAAAGTCCTTTGTTATGATAATATTTCTACTGCCTATAAATCCTTTGCACTATCTGTTTCTGATTATTTTGAACCTCAGTTTTATCATCAAGCTTGTAACTTCCCTCATTGGAAACAAGCTATGACTGAGGAATTAAGTGCTATGGAAGATAACAACACTTGGACTGTTGTTCCCTTACCAAAGGATAAGAAGGCTATAGGTTGTAGGTGGATCTATACTAACAAATTCAATGCAAATGGGACTCTTGCCAGGCATAAAGCCAGATTAGTAGCCAAAGGCTACAATCAAAGACAGGGAGTTGACTTTATTGAAACTTTCTCTCCAGTCGCCAAACTGGTGACTGTTAAAGTTTTACTAGCCCTTGTTGCCTCCCAAAACTGGGCTTTAGCACAATTAGATATCAATAATGCTTTCCTAAATGGAGAGCTATTTGAAGAAGTATATATGGATTTACCTATGGGTTATTCTTTTCAGGGGGAGCAGCAGTATCAGGGTAATAGTCAGCTTGCTGGGAAACCTGTCTGCAAATTGCATAAATCAGTTTATGGTCTGAAGCAGGCATCCAGACAATGGAACATCACTTTCACAAATGCTATTGTAGCTGCTGGATTTACTCAGTCCAAATCAGATTATTCTCTTTTTACTAGAGGACACTCTGATACTTTTGTTGCTATTCTTCTCTATGTTGATGATATTGTAGTTGCTGGTCCTGATACTTCTGTTATTGACTCTGTCAAGACTTATTTGCATTCCAAGTTCAAACTCAAGGATCTTGGCCCCTTGAAGTTTTTTTAGGCATTGAAATTGCCAGGTCAAAGTCTGGGATTGTTATCAATCAAAGGCATTACACTCTTCAGTTACTTGAAGACTATGGTTTCCTGGATTCCAAGCCGGTCAAAACCCCAATGGCACCTCGACACACACTGAATAACATCGATGGGGTTCTCTTAGATGATGTCAAACACTATAGAAGTCTCATAGGACGTCTTTTGTATTTGACCATTTCTCGCCCTGATATAACCTATGCAGTTCACTCATTGAGTCAATTCTTGCAGGCACCTCGTGATACACATCTCAGTGCGGTCCATCATCTTCTGCGTTATCTCAAAGGGTCTCCAGGACTTGGTTTGATGTTCCCGGCAGACTCACAACCGCAATTGAAGGGGTTCTCTGATGCTGACTGGTCGACGTGCCCTGATACAAGGCGGTTAGTGACTGGATACTGCGTTTTTCTTGGAGGTGCTCTGGTTGCTTGGAAATCGAAGAAACATCATACAGTTTCACGCTCCTCAGCTGAGGCTGAGTATCGAGCTTTAGCGGCTGCGGCAAGTGAAATCTTGTGGTTGAAACAGCTTCTCCAAGATTTCAAAGTCCCAGAACAAGGTCCTTCTCTTTTGTTCTGCGACAACCAAGCCGCTGTGCACATTGCTGCAAATCCCTCGTTTCATGAGCGCACCAAGCACATCGAGGTGGATTTGTACTTTGTCAGGGATCACCTACAGCTGGGTGATTTCAAACTCCTACATGTTCGAACACACCATCAATTAGCTGATGCGTTTACAAAACCACTTCCAGTTCCGGCATTATCCTCTATCATGTCCAAGCTGTCCTTGAAGGATCTCTTTCATCATTCTTCAAGTCCATCTTGAGGGGGAGTATTGAGCGAAGTCGTTTAGTTGTTTGGTTTATGTTTGATAGGTAGCGTAGAAAGCAAGTTATTTGTTTGCTTAATTTTATTTCCTGTCGTTTTACTTTCTTTGTGTAAACGACTTGTCGTTGTTTTACATAGAGTTAGTTAGTTTAGTTTTCACTGTATATATATCTTGTACTCTGCATTTTTTGAATTCAATTAGAAAAGTTCAGTTTTCCTTTTCTTCTTCTTTTCTCTCTGATCTCTCACGAAGCTCATCGTAAAACCGCGCAGTGCGCCGAGGCACTCAGAGCCGACCGCGACCACCTGGCCGCCGTCGTCAGCTCCGCCGTCAACGTCCGTTCATATGACGACATAGTAACACTCACCGCCGCGGCAGCCACAGGTCTGTCTTAGGAGCCATAATTTTTTTGGGTGATTTAGTTAAATAGTGGATTTAAATTATTAGATCTGCAAAATGCAAAATAATCAAAAGTTTACCTAAAAATGAGTGAAATAATCGAAATATATAAAATCTGGTTAAAAAATAAAATTGATCTTGAGATTAATTTTTTAGAAAGAAGTAAATTGCTACAATAATAAATAAAAAAATTAATTTTGGTGTGAAAAGAATATGACAACTTAATTTTAACTATTTTGTTAAAAATTTGAAACGGTGACTATTTTACTGATTAAATAATTATTTTGCATAATTTCTTTTAATTTTTTTTAATTAATCTGATTTTTGTTTTTTTTTTAAGTTTAGTTTCTCTCTTTGTTTCTATAAATACAATAAAAAATGAAACTTTAACTTTACATGAGAACAAACTAATTTTGCTATAATAATAAAACTAATTTTTCGAAATTTTATTCTGTATGTATATTAATTTCACCAAATCTTGGATGGTTAAATTCATTTTTTTAACAAAAAATTGGCTACGTAAACCACTTAAACTATAGGAATTGTAAATTAGCCAATCTTTGGTAAATACTTTGTAAATAGCCAACTTGCATACGTGGCAGCCTATTAACTACATTTTTTTACATGTTTGACTGGGTTAAATAAGTCTTTTACTAATCTGTTAATAAGTTAACTTGGCTATTTACAAGAAATTAACCAAAGGTTGGCTATATATCTCAATTCACTATAACCGTGTGGCTATATAACTTAATAACCTTTTTTTTAAAGGTTCATTAAATATATAGTTTTATTTAAAGTTTTTGTTTGTCTTTAACCAATTTTTAGTAGGGTTTTGATAAATAGTCATGACTAAATATTTACACGCGTAAATTGACTGAAATGCCTTATCAAAATGTTGACTATTTACCAAAAATTTACTTTACATTTTCCAGAAATTTACTTTACATTTTCCAAAAATATTTACGCGCGTAAATTGACTGAAATATCTGACAAACTTTAAGGTCTGATATACTTTACATTTTTCAAAAAAAAAAAATTGAACCTCTAATTGGCTTGTAAGTTTACATAGCATATGTGATCTTAAAAGGCATGAATTTTTTTTATTGTAAAATATTCAACAAATGGTTTTATAGTAAAATGTATGAATTGGCAGCACTACGTGGAGTGGCTACACTGAAGGCAAGGGCAGGGAAGGAGGCGTGGAACATGGCTTCGGTAAAGCCCGTTGAGAAAGCCGTTTGTGCTAAACTCGCCTCTTCTCTCAGCGGTGAGCTTTGGATTGACAATTCCCCAGTCTTCTTCAACCAACAAGTTCTAGCCGCAGGCACCGAACTCCTCAAACGTACACGCAAAGGTTCGATCCATATATCTCAACCCTATTCTAGAAAGAAAAGAAAAAAAAACGATCTTAACGCAACGCTCTTTTCATACGCAGGCGATCTTCACTGGAAAGTGGTTTCTGTGTATATTCACCGGACCGGTCAAGTAAGCGTTGACGGAAAAATCAAAATCGTGATCAAAGACTGCTTTTTTTGTTTGGTGTTCTCATTATCTCTTTTTATATATAGGTGATGCTTAAGATGAAAAGTAAACATGTGGCCGGGACTATTGATGAGTGCGTATTTTACGTATGAATCCGCTCTCATTTGACTTGGATTTAGCGCGTTCTCAAGTGTTTTTGATGGTTTTAGTGTGGTTATAGGGAATTTCAGGTCAACTTAGATGAAAAGCAGCTGTCGGGTCACATATCGATGGAATGGAAGTAAAAGCGATGAATTTGGAGTCAAAATGAAGAAAATGAAGATTTGAAGGCTTGGGCGCAAGACCTCGCGGCGCGACCTCAGAAATCAACAGACCTCGCGCCGCGACCTTAAGATCTTGCGCCGCGACCCACGAATTTACACGAACACAAAAAGTTCCAGGAGCTTCTCGCAGTGTGCCTCGCGGTGATCTCGCGCCGCGACGATACGAAGAAGGAAGCCTCGCGCCGCGAGGATGGATGGCGCGCCGCGAGACGACGAATCCTGACGAAAACAAAGTCGAATTTTGACTTAATCCTAGCCGTTGGATCGTTTTTTAATCAGTCCAAAATTGTATTTCGACCTAAACCACTATAAAACACAACTCAGCCTCTTTTTTTTAGGTTACGCTTTATTTTATTATTGTTTTGAAGAGCTTTTGCAACGGAGAGAAAGCTTATCAACGGAATTGACAAAATCCGATCAGCCGGAACTCCATTAATAGTTTTTCTTCTTCCTTCTATTTATTTTCTGCTCTTAATTCTGCATTGTGTTTTTGAATTCTTTTCTCGTTATAATCATGAGCTCTCTTCTTCATTCTATGCTAGTTTTATTGCTTTTAATCACTCTCATTGTTTTGATCATGGTTATGAACACCGTTAGAGGCTAAGTCTTTAGCGGGGTTACGATGTAGTCAGGGGTAGATGTAGCTTAGGGGTTTCGTTAGGGTTTGATTAGTTATTAACTGTTTCATGAATATGTTTGCTTGTGTGGAAGTGTTCTTAATCCATTCTTTAGCTTGATCACCTTTAGAATTGTTTAATTGGAGTTTTTAGCTGCTTGAGAGAGAGTAAAAACTCGTGCCCTTTTTCACTCATCACATTGTTTTAGGTTGCTTGACGGCTTAGACGATTGTGTAATCGTTAGAATTCTCGCGTTAGTGCATGTGGTTGTTTTAATAGGATTAGAGGACGAGAGGATAAATAATCCGACAATTGCGTAGGTTCGCTAGTTCACTCGAGAGAGGCTAGAGAATATTATTGAGAGAATGAGATTAGTTTACATAGGAATAGTTGTAATTGTTCGTTCCCGAAACCCCGATGCTGTGTTACCTGGTGAAATCGTAACCCCGTAGTTTCCTTTGCTTGTTATCTCGTGTTTGTTTCTCGTTTATTTTTACGTTAATTCATTTGCTATTTTCATAATCGCATCCATCAACAAATTTGTGAAATCAATTTGCTTTAGGTTGTTTAACGTCGCTATAGTAACTAGTCTCTGTGGGATCGATATCCGTTACTTACGTAACACTATTACTTGTTCGATACGTCCACTTGCGTGCTAGTCATAAAAATACCGCAACAAGTTTTTGGCGCCGTTACCGGGGACTTTTTACGATAGCGTCGAAAAATAATCTGCCTTGCCATTTGATTTTGTTACACGTTTCCTAACTTGGCGTGTCATTTTCTCTGTTTTGAAGGTGCATGCGGAGTGAGGGAACATCAAACCTCGTTCCACTAAATCTTGAGATCGAAAAATTTTGCAAGACAAACAGAAAACAATCAAAGGAACGAGCAATGGGAGATAGAGCGAACGACGCAGCGAACGAAGAGCCAAAGACCCTATTCCAATATAGGTTACCACCAGCCGACGCTCCGCAATCGGCAATCACTCTCCCGGCTCTTGCGGGTAACCAAAATTTCGAGATCAAGACCGACATAATTCACATGGTCCAAGCGAATCAATTCGCTGGATCACCTGCCGAAGACCCGCAAGACCATCTGACGAACTTCGTCGAGATTGCAAACACGTGCAAGCTCCACAACGTGTCCGACGAAGCCATCCGCCTCCGCCTCTTCCCGTTTTCACTACGGGACCGAGCCAAGACGTGGCTCAACTCCCTCCCGTCGGGTTCCATCACCTCGTGGGCCGACCTGCGCATCAAATTCATCTCAAAATTCTTCCCGTTCGAGAAGATGCACAAGAGACGCAACGAGGTCCACTCATTTGCCCAGTACGACGGGGAGTCATTATTTGAAGCATGGGGGCGCTTCAAGGAGTTAGAGAGGAGGTGTCCCAATCATGGCATCCAAGGGTGGATGATGGTGCAGATTTTCTATGGCAGTCTCTCACCATCGTCTCGCACCCTAGTCAACACGGCCGCTGGAGGGTCGTTCTTTCAGAAGACAGAGGAGGAAGCTCACAGCATTCTCGAGGAGCTGGCCTACAACAACGATCAATGCCAGTCCGAGCGGCGCATCCTGAAGAATATGCCAGTCACTCCCGAGATGGAGCTGATGAAGGCACTGGCAGCACAGGTGGCGGATCTTACAAAGTCAGTCCAGGGACAGAAAGCCTCCGTTCAAGCCGTGCACACCCCTGAAGTCTGTTTCTGGTGCAACGGGCAGCACGATAGCGACGAGTGCGTGTATGGGGACAACGGCCAACATGCCAACTTCATCAACAACAGGCCGCCCCAGAACAACTACAATCAAGGCCCAAGGAACAACTACCAGAATGGGGGATGGATGGGTCCCCAAAACAACATGCCGATGCAACCCGCGCCTCAAGCCCAGCCTCATCCACCACAGAATCAGCCCCGACCACCGCCATACCAGCCTCCTCCATTCCGGGCGTACAAGGGCGAGACCAACCTAGAGGAGCTCATCGCCAACTTAGCCACGTCAACAACCGCCTTCATAAACTCCACCACCGAGTTCATGCACGAAACGAAGACGTCTCTCTCGAACCAATCGGCGCAGATCCGAAATCTTGAGACGCAGATGGGGCAACTGTCGACCGCGGTTAACTCACGACCTCAGGGAACGCTTCCGAGCAACACCGACATCAACCCCAGGTCACAAGTCAATGCCATTACACTCAGAAGCGGACAGGTGATTGACAACTCCGGCAAGAAGAAAGAGAAGGTGGAGAAAGACGAGTCCCCCGTATCGATGCCCCAAGCCACACCACCTCCGGCGAGCGCCCCAGCTCCAACAAGCACGCCTAAGCTGCCGTTTCCTCAGCGGCAGAAAGAAGGGAAACTCGACCACCAATTCAGCAAGTTCCTCGAGGTATTCAAGCAGCTTCAGATAAATATCCCGTTTGCTGACGCTCTTGAACAGATGCCGACGTACGCCAAGTTTCTGAAGGACATCCTCTCGAAAAAGAGGAAAATAGAGGACTGCATCACGATCACCCTCACCGAAGAATGCTCTGCCATCATTCAGAGGAAGTTGCCGGTGAAGATGAAGGATCCAGGGAGTTTCACTGTCCCATGTGCCATCGGGAACACCTTCTTCGAGCGAGCGCTATGCGACCTGGGAGCGAGCATCAACTTGATGCCGTACTCTATCTTCAAGAAGCTCGGCATCGGAGAGGTGAGACCGACCCGAATCACGCTCCAAATGGCGGACAGGTCCATCGTATACCCGCGAGGAGTGATCGAGGACCTCCTAGTCAAAGTCGACAAGTTCATCTTCCCCGCCGACTTCGTGGTGCTCGACATGGAGGAAGACCGCGACGTCCCAATCATCCTAGGGCGGCCATTCCTCGCCACCGGAGGGGCTCTCATCGACGTTCAGAAAGGAGAGCTAAAATTGAGGGTGCAAGACGAAGAGGTGGTGTTCAACGTGTTCAACGCCATAAAATACCCGAGGGCAAGCGACGATGTCTTCCGGATCGACGTATGTAATTCCATCATCGCCGACTTCTCTCACCGATCCGAGGACCTTCTCGAGGTAAGTTTGCTAAACTCTATTGATTTCACTAACGAGTTTGATGAATGTGAAGCTTTAGAGCACGTGGAGTACATGAACGCAGCCATGCCATACCGACGTAACTCGATCGAGAGTTTGGGGGAGAGCCAACCTCGAGTGCCTCCGTCCATTCAACAGCCCCCAAAGCTCGAGCTAAAAGAATTACCGGCACATCTCCGCTACGCATACTTAGGCGCAGGCTCAACCCTTCCAGTGATCATCTCGAATCACCTCACCAAGGGAGAAGAAGAAAAGCTGCTCGTGGCGCTACGCAAACACAAGGGAGCGATCGAGTGGACACTCTTGGACATAAAAGGGATCAGCCCCTCCTATTGCGTGCACCGCATACTCTTGGAGGACGGGCATCGACCCTCGGTGGAGCACCAAAGACGCCTCAATCCGGCGATGAAAGAGGTCGTCAGGAAAGAGATCCTGAAATGGCTCGACGTCGGAGTCATTTACCCGATCTCCGATAGCGCATGGGTAAGTCCGGTGCAATGCGTTCCGAAGAAAGGCGGAATGACGGTGGTGAGAAACGACAACAACGAGCTCATTTCCACTCGGACGGTGATCGGGTACAGAATCTGCATGGACTACCGCAAGCTCAACAACGCCACGCGCAAAGACCACTTTCCACTCCCCTTCATCGACCAGATGCTCGACCGTCTCGCAGGGCACAGGTATTATTGTTTTCTTGATGGCTATTCAGGTTATAACCAGATCACGATTGCACCAGAGGATCAGGAGAAGACCACCTTTACATGCCCTTATGGCACTTTCGCCTTCAAGCGAATGCCGTTTGGGCTATGTAACGCACCAGCCACGTTTCAAAGATGCATGATGGCCATCTTCTCCAACATGGTGGAGAAAACAATTGAGGTTTTTATGGACGATTTTTCCGTATTTGGCCCTACATTTGATCAATGTTTGGAGAATTTGTCTCAGGTGCTTAACAGGTGTGAAGAGACTAACCTTGTGCTTAACTGGGAGAAGTGCCATTTCATGGTACAAGAAGGCATCGTGCTGGGCCATAGAGTCTCGAAGGACGGGTTAAAGGTGGACCGGGCGAAAATATCCACAATCGAGAAGCTACCACCGCCAACGTCGGTCAAGGGGGTGAGAAGTTTCCTGGGGCATGCAGGCTTCTATAGGCGCTTCATCAAAGACTTCTCCAAAATAACGAAGCCATTATGCGGACTACTCGAGAAAGACACCAAATTCTCCTTCTCCACCGAGTGCTTAGAGGCCTTCAACGCCCTCATGCAGAGACTCAGCACCGCCCCGATCATCACCGCCCCAGACTGGAGTCTCCCGTTCGAGATCATGAGCGATGCTAGCGACCATGCGGTGGGTGCAGTCCTTGGGCAGCGTAAAAACAAGGCTTTCCACGCGATTTACTATGCGAGCCGGACTCTTAACGAAGCCCACGTGAACTACACGACGACGGAGAAGGAGCTTCTGGCAGTGGTGTTCGCAGTCGACAAGTTCAGACCCTACATCATCGGCAACAAGGTGATCATCTGCACCGACCACGCGGCCATCAGATACCTCATGGAGAAGAAGGACGCCAAACCCCGCCTAATCCGTTGAGTCCTTCTCCTCCAAGAGTTCGACATCGAGGTCAAAGACAAGAAGGGCACAGAGAACCTCGTAGCTGATCACCTATCGAGACTGGAGACACTTGAGCACGTTCCAGACAAGACGGCACTCATCAACGATGACTTCCCCGACGAAAAGCTTTTGGCCGTCCATCAAGCCGTCCTCCCATGGTATGCCGACATCGTGAATTACCTCGTAGGCAAGGTGGTGCCTACCGACCTCAAGACGTACCAGAAGCGGAAATTTCTTTCGGAGGTCCGGAGGTATTACTGGGAGGAGCCGATTCTCTATCGGCAGTGTGCAGACCTGATTGTGAGGAGATGTGTTCCCGAGGATGAGATGGAGTCGGTTCTGCGACATTGCCATGGTCTCAAATGCGGAGGTCACTTCGGTCCGAACCGCACGGCAGCGAAAGTCCTTCAAAGCGGCTTCTATTGGCCAACGCTCTTCAAAGACAGCCGAGACTTCATTATTGCCTGTGACCGGTGCCAACGAACGGGTAATATTTCTAACCGAAATAAGATGCCACTCACTAACATTTTGGAAATAGAACCGTTCGACGTATGGGGAATAGATTTCATGGTCCCATTTCCGTCTTCCTACGGAAACAAGTACATTCTCCTGGCGGTGGATTACGTATCCAAGTGGGTTGAGGCCAAGGCTACTCCGACGAGCGACGGGAAGGTGGTTTTGAGGTTCTTAAAGACCATCTTCACCCGATTCGGCACACCACGAGCCATCATCAGCGACGGGGGAGCACATTTTTGTAACCGGCAGTTCGATACACTCCTCGCCAAATACAGCGTCACACAGCGGAAAACATTGGCGTATCATCCCCAAGCCAACGGTCAAGCGGAGGTCTCCAATCGAGAGATCAAGCAAATCTTGGAGAAGACGGTGGGAGCCTCACTCAAGGATTGGTCGGCCAAGCTCGAAGACGCTCTCTGGGCCTATCGCACGACTTTCAAGACGCCCATTGGTATGTCTCCGTATCACCTCATCTATGGGAAAGCGTGCCATTTGCCGGTCGAACTCGAACACAAGGCATTATGGGCAATGGAGAAGCTTAATTTCGACTACAAGGCCTCGGGACAGCAAAGATTGCTCCAACTGAACGCACTCGACGAGCTCCGCCGTGAAGCATACGAAAACGCCAAGATCTACAAGGAGAAGACTAAGGCGTGGCACGACAAGCACATCTTCCGTAAAGAGCTAAGTCCAGTGCAACAAGTCCTCCTTTACAACTCGAGACTGAAGCTCTTTCCGGGAAAACTGAAGTCGAGGTGGTCAGGACCGTTTGAGATCGTCAGCGTATACCCACACGGGTGGGTGGAGTTAAAGAGTCCGAAAGGCGAACAATTCAAAGTCACCGGTCACAGGGTGAAGCCATACTTTGGAGGTGTGTTCGAAAGCGAGAAGGCAGTCACCTTCATCACAACCATTCCATAACCATACGATATCCCGTCAAGCTATTGACGTAAACTAAAGCGCTTCTCGGGAGGCAACCCGTGTTCTCTTTCGTTGCATTTTGTTTTGATTAATTTTTTTTTTTGTAGTTAATTTTGTTTAGGTCGTTTTCACGTGTTTTATGATTTTGATTTCTCAGAATTTGAAAAAAAAAAGACTCCTCGCGCCGCGAGGACACCGCGACAAAGACCGCGAGGAGAACCTGTGAAGAATCGGGTTGCACGAAATTGGGCTCCTCGCGGCGCGAGGATCCGGGTCGCGCCGCGAGAACGGGTCAACCCGCTCAAGTAAGGCCCTTTTAAACCCCAAATTTCGCCTTTTCCAACCCTAAAACTCCATTTTCTCTCTTTTCTCTCTTTTCTCTCTCGTTTTCTCCGAAAACTTTACCTCCCTAACACTATTTTCTTCACAAAATCCACTATAATCGTGTACAATCTCTTATTTGTGTGAAGAATTTGGTTGAGCTTTAATTGTTTTTCATCATTATTTCAACATGAACAAGGTACACTCTCTTGTCTCCGAATTTATGCGTTTGATGATGATTTAATTACTTTTTTGGAGTTTATTAGAGTGTTGTTGTGATGAAAACAAAGTGGGTGTGTTCATGTGCGTTCAAAATCATGGTTTCCTTTGAAAATTTGGCACACCCACTACGTGTTCGATAAAAGGCCCGAGAGAGATGGGGTTTGTAAATGTCGGGTTTTGAATGAAAATGAGCGATAATAAGAATTGTGTTGAGTATGGGTCATGAGATTATATGCAAATTGATAAGTTTGGGGGTTTAACTCAATCACGACACGGCTAAGTGTGCACCGGAATTTTACTCATTACGTGTGTGTTTGGGTGTTTTTTTTTAGGCGGTGTACTCCTCCTGGAAAACTTCGAAGCGCACCTGCGAAGTTCCCCCCGCGCTTCCTCGACCGACCGGACTCATCGAAGGCGCTCCCAAGATGTGGAAACATGCTCCGGCAAATCCAGAGCCGAAAATGGGAGAATTTGGCGAATATCGAGACGCGAGCGGCAACGCGGCTCGTTCGAGAATTTTACGCTAACCTCTCGATGACAACCAATAACATCGTGAAGGTCCGAGGCAAGAATGTGGACATATCGCCGGCCGCGATCAACAAATTCCTCGGAGCGCTCATACCAGCGGAAGACGATTTCTCCCCGATGCTTTTGGAGCCAAGGTGGGATGCGTGGAAAAACACACTTGCGCGGGCGGGTGCGAAATACGCTCGCAAGAAGTCCATTCGACTTCAATGGGAGCCGGAGTACCTCTCAATCACCGCGCTCAACCGATATGCCAAGGCGTGGCAATACTTTATAAGCGCGACCATCCTACCGAATGCACGGCCGCACCAAGTGAATATTGAGCACTTGGTCTTGCTCGATTGCATCGCACATAACCGACCAATCAACATCGGCAAGGTCATCCATGACTGCTTGGTGTTTTGTGCGAGCCGAACCACGAGCGTACTCCTTGGTCACGGTGGCCTCATCACCGCCATGTGCATGAAAGCGGGGGCCAAACTCACAGCCACCGAGGACTTACAACCTCTCGGGAAGGCGATCGTGGCCGACTACATCCTCGGTCTCGACCAATGGCATCACGGCGAAGCTCACCCGAGCGGAAGTGGGTTCATCAATATTCCCGAGCGCATAGTGGAGTTGGGATCCGATTACGACACGGATTGTGATCATGATGAGGAACCTCTGCATCAAGACCAAGAGGGGCAAGGCAACGCATACGGAGAAAGAGGCGAGTTGTCTCATGGTCGCCAAGGGTCATATGAGGAGATGATAACGATGATGACACGCCTCGACACTCATGTATCGGACCTCAGGCGCGACTATCACAACCTCGACCACAATTACCAGGGCCTTCGTCGAGACTACCAAAGTCTTGACCAAAACTACGAAAGTCTCCGACATGAGGTCCAAAGTCTCCACCACGATGTGCAAGCCGTCGGAGCCGGGCACAATGCAATCGGAGGGTTCCTCAACGAGTTCGGCCAACGTAGCGTCAACTACGCCGGGTTTCAACGCGACGTGTACAACACGTGGACAGCTCGCCAAGCCTACATGCCACCACCTGATGCGCCAGCCGAGCCCAGCCCCGACATGCCGATGTATCCAGCGTTCCCTCCGGACTTCATGACTCTGTACGCTCAAATTCCGCCGTGGTACCCGTACAATTATCCACAACCACCGCCGGAAGGCGGAGACGAGTAGGGGCGTTCGGCCACCCCCGCGAGGTAAGTTTCTATTCTCCCTTATATATGACGATCGACATTGGGGACCATGTCTGCTTTTAAGTTTGGGGGGGTGTTTTCTTGCTTTGCGGGGGTATCATTTGTACATATTAGGGTTGTTTTAGGTAGAACTTGGTGTGTTTGAGTGCGTACATCAACATTAATATGTGCTTGTTTATGAAATCGTTGTCCTAAGTGTTAGACTAAGAATATACCCACGAACTACTATGTGTGAAAGAAAGCTTGAGTTTGCAATACCATATTCGACCCGAATTTTGCATGTCTCGGAACTTAGGAGCCCTTAGGAAAGACCCAACCAATTGTTTGAAAAGGAACCCGACAACGCACTAGAACTTACTCCAATCCTTGGTCGAGGAGAAATTGAGTATAATCTGATCTTGTCGAGATGACGTAGGCATTAGGATAAGCCATTCGAGCCAAAAAGCCGACCCGGAACATCCTTATCCTTTTAGAACCCGCTCACTAAAGGCCAAACACTATTCCATTCTCATGAAAGTCAGAAAAAGCCTAGCCGATGTTTCAAAAAAAAAAAAAAAAAAACCCATCGATCTTTGCGACTCTTGAGTGTACATGTGAGTTTCAGGATTGTAGATTTGGATTGGTTAGTCTCTTTTTGTTATGTGAATTAACATCTCACCGCGCCGGTGCCCATTTATTTGCTTTACCTTGTCTCATCTTGAAAAAAAAGAGAGAGAGAGAGAGATTTGTGGTAGCTGGGTTTTCTTGTGTCGGCGCGGTGAAGTGAAAAAAAAAGGGAAAAAGAAGGAAAAAAAAGGGAGATTGAGAGGGAAAGACTAATCAAATCCGAGTTGTTGGGGTGAAACATGGGAGAAAAAGACTCAAGAGAGAGTGAGACGTTATGGAAATGTGAAATTCTATGTCAAGAACGTGGGTAGTGAGTGAGAAGAATATTTGAGGGTTGTGTGCTCATTTTCTTTTGGTGAGGTATAGAGTCGCGAAGGTTGATGTTAGTCACAAAATGTTTGTATCCATATCGCACATTTGACCCTACCCGTGATAATACAAGCCTTAAAGCCCTACGGATCGACTCGAGATGAGGATTATACATTAGTGGAGACCAAAGGTGAGGAGTGAGCATATGATTGCATTGATCGAGCCAAATTGTCATATCCTCGAATTTTGGGCAACTTTAAAAGCGAGAGGGTGGGTAAGGAATTTGGAGCCGAAAGTACACGAGATGGGTAAGTATTGTATAACGGTCGCGGTAAAGCTACTTGTATGATTTCTTTTGTATTTAGTAGTCAGCGTGAATGTTAAAATCGTGAATATCCTAGTCAATAATAGGCGATGGACGATAGTGGAGATGAGCACATGTTGATTGACGTATTTCAAACACCAAAAGTTCTTAGAAGGGTTGTTAGGTCTATTTCTCTTGTTAGGTGTGTGTTCGTTTTAGTTTTGCTTGAGGACAAGCAATGTTCAAGTTTGGGGGGGTTTGATGAGTGCGTATTTTACGTATGAATCCGCTCTCATTTGACTTGGATTTAGTGCGTTCTCAAGTGTTTTTGATGGTTTTAGTGTGGTTATAGGGAATTTCAGGTCAACTTAGATGAAAAGCAGCTGTCGGGTCACATATCGATGGAACGGAAGTAAAAGCGATGAATTTGGAGTCAAAATGAAGAAAATGAAGATTTGAAGGCTTGGGCGCAAGACCTCGCGGCGGGACCTCAAAAATCAACAGACCTCGCGCCGCGACCTTAAGATCTCGCGCCGCGACCTTAAGATCTCGCGCCGCGACCCACGGATTTTCACGAACACAAAAAGTTCCAGGAGCTTCTCGCGGTGTGCCTCGCGGTGATCTCGCGCCGCGACGATACGAAGAAGGAAGTCTCGCGCCGCGAGGATGGATGGCGCGCCGCGAGACGACGAATCCTGACGAAAGCAAAGTCGAATTTTGACTTAATCCTAGCCGTTGGATCGTTTTTTAAGGCCCAGATCAGTCCAAAATTGTACTTCGACCTAAACCACTATAAAAGACAACTCAGCCTCTTTTTTTTAGGTTACGCTTTATTTTATTATTGTTTTGAAGAGCTTTTGCAACGGAGAGAAAGCTTATCAACGGAATTGACAAAATCCGATCAGTCGGAACTCCATTAATAGTTTTTCTTCTTCCTTCTATTTATTTTCTGCTCTTAATTTTGCATTGTGTTTTTGAATTCCTTTCTCGTTATAATCATGAGCTATCTTCTTCATTCTATGCTAGTTTTATTGCTTTTAATCACTCTCATTGTTTTGATCATGGTTATGAACACCGTTAGAGGCTAAGTCTTTAGCGGGGTTACGATGTAGTCAAGGGTAGATGTAGCTTAGGGGTTTCGTTAGGGTTTGATTAGTTATTAACTGTTTCATGAATATGTTTGCTTGTGTGGAAGTGTTCTTAATGCATTCTTTAGCTTGATCACCTTTAGAATTGTTTAATTGGAGTTTTTAGCTGCTTGAGAGAGAGTAAAAACTCGTTCCCTTTTTCACTCATCACATTGTTTTAGGTTGCTTGACGGCTTAGACGATTGTGTAATCGTTAGAATTCTCGCGTTTAGTGCATGTGGTTGTTTTAATAGGATTAGAGGCCGAGAGGATAAATAATCCGACAATTGCGTAGGTTCGCTAGTTCACTCGAGAGAGGCTAGAGAATATTATTGAGAGAATGAGATTAGTTTACATAGGAATAGTTGTAATTGTTCGTTCCCGAAACCCCGGTGTTGTGTTACCTGGTGAAATCGTAACCCCGTAGTTTCCTTTGCTTGTTATCTCGTGTTTGTTTCTCGTTTATTTTTACGTTAATTCATTTGCTATTTTCATAATCACATCCATCAACAAATTTGTGAAATCAATTTGCTTTAGGTTGTTTAACGTCGCTATAGTAACTAGTCTCTGTGGGATCGATATCCGTTACTTACGTAACACTATTACTTGTTCGATACGTCCACTTGCGTGCTAGTCATAAAAATATCGCAACAACTATCACCAAGAAGAAAAAGAGTAGGCACTTCATTTCCTATAATTATTATTGTATGATTGCAATTCAATTGTTTTTCTCTCGGAACCTGTGGGACGTGCAATAACGGTTGTTTTTGGAAATATGGGCAGATGTGGTGTATGATGTGTGCAGGGACGTGCCAGCCTGGCCGGGACGGCACTTGTTGGACGGAGGAGAGGAGCGGCGTTACTTTGGACTGAGGACGGAGAATCGAGGAGTCGTTGAGTTCGAGTGCAAGAACCAGAACGACTACGAGCTCTGGACTTGAGGAGTGTCTCGGCTTCTTTCTATGGTTGCCGAGAGAAAGAATAAGAACGGGCGTTGAAAAGTTGAGAGCTATCAATTTTGTGTAAGACACTTGGAAAAATAGATTTAGTCTTCGAGCTCATCGTGATCAACGTGTAAATAGAACAAAAGAACAGGGCATATGAAAATTTGTTGAAACTTTATTTGCTCTTAGTTGTTGTGGGCTTAGTCATTATGGGTTTGTTGATATTTTTGGACTGCATTCGTAAAGTTTGGCTTGTAATGTTTAGAGTATTAATGGTTGTAATAATTTTTAGAATAGTTTTGGGATTTCTAGAGTTAAAGAACTCTTTAGAATTAGTGATTTTAAACTTAACCTTAAAGTACTATAATTAGAGGTATGATCCTACACTTTGAATCAAAGCTAAATGCAAACAAAGTTCTCTGTAATAGAGATATGATCCTCTAGTTTTATATTCCAGCTTAACAAAGTGGTATCCCAGTTGTAAGATCCTCTCAAAAGCTGTCAGATGAAGAAGGCCATGATAAAAGTCGTATGTACTTTGAATCCAAGTTTTGACTTGTGCATTGCTACCAATATTGTACAAAACATGATTGAACAACCATGACTATTGAGCGACTCGTGAATGATTTACAAGCCTGATTGGGAAAGCAAAAGAAAAAAATCAAACAACAGAAGGCTATGGAGTAACTACAAGTCAACATGAGTGAAATTGGACACTTTCGTATAACTAAGAAATATACTTAAGATTAAGAACTCAAGTGAAAAAGGGGATCTAGACCAAAACCCCTCAAAGAGATCGAGCCGCCTCTTGACTAGGAAGCAAGCTGCCGATATACGATTTTCATCATTTAGAATCAAACATAGAAAATCACTTGCAAATGATACGCCAAACTTGATGGAAGTAGCAATCTCGCTGCAGCTCAACGGATGAGTGAGAAACTCAAAAAATTAGTGAAACTTAACCTTGGGCGTTATTATGATATTTCGTTTTATATTATGTCGTTTTTTTTTTTATCTCTTTACTTAACGAATAACGTCTTCGTCAAACACAAACCAATATTCATTAATGGTTCCTATTGCTCCAGAGATTGCGATGACGAACTCGAAGATGGGCAAAATGTCTTCTATTTTTCTTTTTTCTTTTTTCTTTTTTCTTTTTTCTGTTGGGGGAGGAGAGATGTGCAAAGCTGGTGTAGTAAATTAGTACCCCAAATTTGTATTTTTTTTTTTTAAACAGAAGTTCTTTTAGTTTTTAGTTTTCGTGATATATTAGTTATCAATTAGTAATATCTTTTTGAAAGTTAAATATTTTTGTAATAAATTAAAATAAATTGTCTGAATTAACAATAATTGTCATTTGCCATCAATTAAAATTATGATTTAATTATTTAAATACATTTTATCTTAATTTAGATCATTTTCTTAATTATTATATAATAAGCTAGAATTTTAACATAGATATTCTAAATAAACCATGTATCTACTATCTAGCCCTCTCATTAAATTTAATTAATTTCAGTGTGAATTCATGAAATCGAGTTTCAAGATTAATTATATATTTTTCGAATTCTAACATTTTTTTTTTTGGGTATAATGTGTTTTCATTTTGTACATAAGTCTTTATTTTATTTTGGTGTTTGAGCAAGCTAACTACTGCATGCATAAATTTTTATTTAATAATAAAAACAAATTATTTCACGATAAATTTTTCATTAAGATATGTATTTAATTATTGTTTTATCAACAAAAATTCCAAGAATCCAACACCAATAAAAAAAAAACACAAAGATTGCACACAAATTATTCAACAAAATTACTCAACAAGCTTTTTTCATTTTTTTTTCTTTCTCCTACCCAACATCATAGCTAATTTGGCCTAAAATAAATACGAGAAGCAATAAAACCCAATAGCATCTCTAATAGAGACCTTAAATTTTCATTTTGAATGTTTAGAGGCCGCTAACACACACACACACACACTTCAAAACTTATTTTGAGAATGTGCTACAGTATAACAACATATGCAATGTTGAGTAGTGGCAGTGGGATCGCTACGACGGGCCTTTTAGTCGGGGTGGGCGTGATTTAAAGAGAAGTGTTTTAGAAAAAAAAAATAATAATAATAGATGAGTGAAAGATTGTATTTAGTATATGAATAAATCGTGCAAGTGAAATAAAAAAAATTATTATATGCTTAAATTGGGGCCGCGCGAACGCAGGCCACCACTGCCATAAATAATGACATTGGATCTCCCCACCAGCCTAGGCCATGAGCCTTTTGGATCGCTTATTGACCCCGCCCAGGTAAGTAATTTCATATCTAACCTTCAATCTTTATTTATACTCTCTTACTTCTTGCTTTCTTTGATGTACTACCCATGTGGGACTCTTTTACAAAGCGCACACACATGAAATTCTATATATGTCTTATGATTAATAGTCTCGATATTATTGTTACGATAGTCATATGAAAATAATTTGCATGAAATAGATACAATGTTTGGTATATTATTTGTTTGTAGTTATTGAAAAAAATATATATATATACTTGTTAATTGTTTTATGTTCTACACTTAAAAAAATATATATAGCATACTCGTATAAAAATGAACAAGTGAAAATGTAATATTTCAGATATTACCTGTATTAATATAAAAATATAAATTTCTTACTATACAATTTATTCATGAATTTTATCCTAAAACAATAAAGAAGAAAAAAGAAAAAAGAAAAAAGAAAAAGAAGATGCGTGTAACGAACTTTGTAGGGCGTTGGTCAAGGTTGTAGTCCTTGATACAATATTAGATCCTGCACAATGCTAACGTTTACAGATAAGTTGGTCATCAAACACTGAGTTGAGTGTTTATTGTGCCAATAATTTATTTCAAAACAAAACCATTTAATAAATTAGAAATAAAGCCTCTAATAACACAAATATTAGTGTTAATTTTGCATGGTAAATATATTTTTCTACAAATCTTTGCGCTATAGACATTTTACATATCGATCCTTATGTTGCACAACACTTTGCATTCATTAGATTCTTCACGTGACAAAATTGGTTTGCACGATACAATATTGTCGTGCCAAATCGTCCACGTGTGTGTCTTGGGGAGGAGGGGTCATCATGGTGACAAGTCTTAGGGGTGGAGGAGTTTGGGATGGGAGAGAGGCTCGAGGACGTGTCATCGGCGGATGTTGATGAGCCGTTGACGACATGGGTAGTCAAAGGCGGAGCCAGGTGGGGGCCAGGGTGGGCCAATGCCCCCCCTCAATTTTTGAAAGTTATTTTTTAGACCCAAATTTTTATATTTTTTTATAATTTTACTCATAAATTTTACTAATAATTATGTTTTTGACCCAAATTTGTAAGTTTTTTTTTCAATAATGCCCCTCATCAACAATATTTCCCAAATTCCCAAATTTGCCCCCCCCCCCCCCCCTTAATTGAAATCCTGGCTCCGCCACTGTGGGTAGTCATGGTATCAAACACATTTTTGTTGTTGTTGTTGAGGTCAGCAGCTTCAAAGGAGTTTGAGTGGTGAGTACTCGATTTTGAGCCACGTCCAAAGAGGTGTATATTTAGCGCCCCGTATTTGTTTACAATTATGATTTTGGGCACAACATACCCCATAAGGCTTCTAAAGCATTGCTTTGCCCACCCTTGGAGAAAGCCAAAGAAAGATGGACTGTAAATTTTGGGAAAGTTACCCAAACATCTCGATGTTACTCTAAATATTTCAAATTTTAAAAACCTACTATAAATGTCGTTTATTTTTAGTTTTTAAACGATTTTTTCTTATTTAAATCAAATTATAAAAACCGAAGTAAACGTTAAATGAAACCACAAACAATAAAAAGAGATCAAATAAAACATCCCATTTTAAGATATTAATTCCTTAAATTTCTCAAAATTTCAAACCTTCGATGATTTTCTTTTTATTTGTTATTTTCATAACTTTTTCCCTTATTTAAAGAAACAAAAAAAAAAAAAAAAAACCATAAACAATAACATTAAAAAAAATTAAATAAAAGGCAATGTTGCAAAGTACCAAGTCACTAGTACAATTAAACGAAGACCGGATCTTGGTTTCGAGGTAAGTGTACGTTCGTCATCTTCTCCATCTTGTCTACTTCTTTGCTCTTCATCTTCAAAACCCATACATGAAGATCAAGGGTTTGAATCTCTTTCTTTTTCTCTCTCTCGGTTTTGCTGTCATTGAAGCTTCTCGGAGTGGTACAAGGTCGAAGGAGAAGGATTTAAGCTCGTATTACCATCTTCAATTCAAGGTGAGGAATTGATTTTTTTCCCAAATTTTGAATCCGAAAATTAGGGTTCTTATTTTTGAATTGGGGCTTTCCTTCTCCGAGCTGTTTTGATGTGTTTTTTTATGTGATTGGACTCGAATTCTTGGAGGTTGTACTTGGATTAATGATGAGTTATGATGATTTCTCGAATTTTCGTTTGATTTGATAAACTGTTTGAAGAGCCTCTGTAAACGGACGTAGACAGTCCGATATGGTCTGATATAATTTTTGTGGATATTTTTCATGGATAGTAGACTGTATGAGCTTTCTAAAATGACCAAGAACATGTCAATCCATGGAGTATTGAATGAGTTATGAATTTCCAAAGTTTGTGTTTTGCAGCAGTAAAACGGGATTTCCAGAATTGTAACAGTGAATTACGGGCTGTTTTTGAGATAGCTATTCTTGTCGTATATATGCTTGTAATATCTCGTTAAAAAGCTACATGAGTCTACTTTCATTTTCCGCTAGAATCAATCGATTTCAAGTTTTGTAGCTCGAGTTATGATGGCTTAAGCGCTAGTGGCTCAGGCTGTCGGGAATTCTTTTGACTTGGCTGAAATGAGTTTGTGATTTTGCTGTGATTCATTGGCCGTGACACTTGTTTTGGCTATGTGATTCATTTTGACTGTTTGTGATGTTGAAATTATAGGAGTGGCCTTGTTCGATTTGAATCGGTTTTGGGACGTGAATATGAGAATCGCTTGTCTAATTTCTAGAAATTTATTTGGATGAAGTGGGTTGTGAGAAATTAACGTGTGTGTGTGAGTGTCTCTTGGTGTGCATGTTGTTTTGTTGAGGCCGAGGTGCCAAGGCTGCGATGGGATGGCTGAATGGCTGTCCACGCCGCAAGGGTTGGTAAGCTTTGGTTCGTCGAGAAGGAGGCGCTAGTATGCGCTGTACGGATCGGGGGCGAGGCATCGGCGGCGCGGGAGTGACGCTGATCGGGGGCGAGGCTCCACCGGCTTATCATGTGGCCCCGAGGCAGGATATCCCGGCCCCGCAGCCACAGGGTACGTCGGGGGAGAAGAGGAAGAGGGGTCGGCCGAGAAAGTACGCCCCGGACGGGACGGTCAACGCGGCGTTGACTCCGAGACCGGTTTCGTCCTCTGCGCCGGGCCCCGGGTTCGGACTACAAGCAGAAGAAGAAAGCCGAATTCGGTTACTTTCCTGGTCAGATTTCACTCTCCATTTTTTTACAAGGATAATTGTAGTTTGTTTTTGTTAGTATTGTTTTTAGAATCTAAAAAATGTAGTCAAAATAGTAGTCATGTGCTGAGAGGTTTTTGAATTCATAGTTCAGATTTGAATGCACTCATCCTTTTTTCCTGGTTAAGTCTTGCTAGTTTCTGATAAGCAGTTATGGAGTCTTGAGTCCGAGTCCCAGCCACCGAGCCGTTGTCCCCGAGTCCCAGCCTCCGAGCCGCTGTCCCCGAGTCCCCGGCCGGCCGTCCTAGGTTAGTGTATATATTAGTTTTTTTTAAAATCATATATTAGTTAGTTAGCTAGGTTAGTTAGGTTGATAAATATATATTAGTGTATAAATATATATTAGTGTATATATTAGTTAGTTAGGTTAGTGTATATATAATATGTTAGTTAATATGTTAGGTTAGTTAATTAATGTGAAATATGTAAGTTAATATATGTTAATAATTGTAAATGTTAATTAGATAGTTAGTAATTTAATTTTGATTAGTTTGTTTAATTTAATTTTGATTAGTTTATGTTAATTGTAATTGTAATTAATTTGATAACATGTTAATGTTTTGTAATATGTTTAGGTTAGTGTTTCTATTAAATTATTTATATAATTATTAGTTTATGTTAAAATTAGTTTAGGTTAAAATTAAGTTTAGGTTATAATAATGTGATTAGTTTAGGTTAAAATTAAGTTTAGGTTAAAATTAGTTTAGGTTAAAATTAATATATAATCAGCATATTAATTTTTTTTTAAAAGATAAAGAGCATCAGGTGCGACTAGTCGCACCTGATAATCAAGACTTTCAGGTGCGACTAGTCGCACCTGATAGTATAAGACTTTGTCGCACCTGATAATCAAGAGGATTATCAGGTGCGGACTTTCGGGTGCGACTTTGTCGCATCTAAAGTCGCACCTGAAAGTACTTTCAGGTGCGAGTTTTGCACTTTCAGGTGCGAAAAAAGTCGCATCTGATGCTATATTTTGTACTAGTGTATTAAAGCGTGAATTATAGTATCAGATGCGACTAGTCGCATCTGATACCTTCGCGGGAAAAGTATCAGATGCGACTAGTCGCATCTGATTGTCTGTAGTTTTTTTTTAAAATGTTGATTCTAATAGAATCAGCCTATTAAATATATAAAAATTATAATTTAAAAAATTATTTAAAAATTAATTAAATAATTTTTTTGTTAAATTAAATAAATAATTTGAATAATATTAATTAGAATAATTATATAAATAATTTAATAGAAATTCTAATATTAAATTCATAAAATTTGATAATTTACGTTCAATAAATTAAAAAAATTACAATCTATTCTTTTTGTTTCCATTTTTCATTCGAAGTCTGCCAATTCTGGAATGCACGGCCTCCTCTTCCGCCAGATCTTGCTCGTGCGCCTTGGCGGCCTGGTGCGCTGCCGCTCGAACGATGTCGCTGAAATTCTACCGAACCTGGCGTCTGATCAGCATTTGGCATTGAAGCGGATGGCGGCGTCTGAACATTCGGCATTGAAGTGGATGGCGGCGTCTGAACATTCGGCACTGAAGCTGATGGCGGCGTCGTCCCAGGGTGCATCATCGCGGGGGATGTCTGCATGGGAGACGGATGCTGCTGTGTGTAGGCAAAGAACTGTCGCTGAAACGCCTCCATCTAAGCTTGTTATGCGGCCAACGCTGCTTGTAGCTCGCTAATCACTGGATCTGGAACGCGCGTCGATGAAGAACCTGAGGACGAGCTGTCGTCCTGAGCCTGAGCCAAGAGATACGAGGATCTCGGGATCGAGGGACCTATCCCGACATACCAATCTCGACGTTGCCCGAGAACAGTATCCATCGCGTACTGCTCCGCTTGGTCTATGTCAAACGTTTGGCCTGACTCCGCTGCTTGTCGCTGCATATCCTCGACTTGAGTCATAATTTGCGCCTTCAAACATATGTTAAAAAAATTATTAAGATTATCGAAACTTGATTATTAAGTAATTAACACAAGTAACTTACAAATGCTTGTTGCGCCCAAGCTGTCGTCCAATTGCCTTGATCATCTTGATGTTTTTTCTCCCACGTGTTTAACGCCGAGGTCAAAGTCCCATATTCCCTACTCTGTAGTTCTTATGAAAATATGAGTAATGTATTTATTGCAAAAAAAAAATATTACAAAATTAGAATAAACATACGTTCAAATGTCGATGAGCCAAAAAAAAAATCGACTCTTGTGTGGACTTCGTTTTCTTGTTCTTTGAATAAGTTGGGAGTTTTTAAACTAATTAATTCGAAACTCTACCGAAATTTTGGCAGAGTTTCCCCTATTATACTGACAAACCAAAAACCTGCAAAATTATTTAAAAACATACACAAACCATCCAGAACTATCCTATAAATTAGCTCAGCCCTAAACCGAACCTCCGTGGTTCGATCACAACATTTATAAATGAAAAATCGAAATAAACAAAATATCACAAACTATCAAAACATGTCACAAACTATCAACGCATGTCACAAAACTATTTTTCTTATTTAAATTACAATTTAATTACATGTTAAATCAACTACACAAACTTATCACAAATTAATTAACTAATTATAAACTAAGCAACATAAATGTAATTATTAAACTAATTACAATTTCTAGGTAATAATTTACTTACAATTAATCTAAATTAATTAAAAGCAAAAAATTTAAAAATGTCACAAACTATATATCAAAACATGTCAAAAAACAATTAAAACTTAATTTTAACCTAATATAAACTAATCACATTATTAAACATGTGAAATTATCATATTAATACTAACTAATTTACAATCAATTTAAACTTTTAACCTAAACTAATAGAATTATTAAACTTAACCAAATTACTAAACATGTTAAATTAATACTAATTAAGTTACACATTATTATTAACTTACATATTTCACATTAATTAAATAACCTAACATATTAACTAACATATTATATATACACTAACCTAACTAATTAATATATACACTAATATATATTTATCAACCTAACTAACCTAGTTAACTAAGTAATACATGATTATAAAAAAAAACTAATATATACACTAACCTGCTAGGACGGCCGGCCGGGGACTCGGGGACAGCGGCTCGGAGGTTGGGACTCGGGGACAACGGCTTGGTGGCTGGGACTCGGAGGCAGCGGGGCCGGGGCTGAGCGCACGGCGAGGTCCAGAGGCACGAGACGACGGCTGTGAGTTTAAACCGAGTGAGGGAGAGCGAGGCAGAGAGGGAGTGAGGCAGAGAGGGAGTGAGAGAGAGAAATACCGAGTGAGAGAGAGAGGCAGTGGTGACTCGGAGGCAGCGGGGCTGAGACCACGGTGAGGTCCGGAGGCACGATCGAGACGACGGCTGTGAGATTAAACCAAGTGAGAGAGAGCGAGGCAGAGAGGGAGCGAGACAGAGAGGGAGCGAGACAGAGAGGGAGTGAGAGAGAGAAATACCGAGTGAGAGAGAGGCAGTGGTGACTGGCGAGGTCCTGTGGCCGGATGAGGCAGAGGTCCGGTGGCCGGGTACGGGTACGTGGCGTGGTGGTCGGCGAAGGAAGAGGCCGAATGTGTACGAGGCTGTGAGGCGGGTACGGGTACGTGACGTGGTGGTCGGCGAAGGAAGAGGCCGAGAAGAGAGGGACGGAGGAGAGCTGCGTGGACGGAGGAGAGGGTGGTCGGAGAAGGGAAGTTAGCAGAGAGGGAGAGTGAAAAAATGGTGTTTGAGCGGCTGGAGAAGAAAGCATCGCGACCTGGGTTTTTAAACAAACCCTAATCATCAGGTGCGACGTAATCGCACCTGATAATTCTTCAGGTGCGACTAGTCGCACCGGATTATAATTAAAAAAAATAAAAATTTCATTCGCCACGTCAGATTAATGAAATAAAAGAGGGGGAGATGAGGCCCGCCTAAAAATTTAAAACTATCTGATGCGACATAGTCGCACCTGAAAGTTTCAACATACTTTCATGTGCGACTAGTCGCATCGGATTGTCAAAATTAAAAGACAGTTTGAGCAAATTTTCTCGGCTTCTGATTGATTATCAGATGCGACTAGTCGCATCTAAAAGTTATTTAGATGCGACTTTTAGATGCGACTAGTCGCATCTGATAGTCTTGCGCATCAGAAAATCAATTTTGTAGTAGTGAGTAGGATACACTAATTTTGCAAATTAGCAACGTTTGGTAATTTTGTAATCTAACCATTAAAGAAAAATAAATTCGTCAAAAAGAAGCATATTACCCTTATGTTTTTAGCCGCGTGTTTAAAATAACTTTGTAAAAAACCAATTAAAAAAGAAAAATTAGTTATATGAACTAATCGATTAAACGACAATATAGATATGCACTAAATCATATCCCACAATTTGTGCCATGACTTTAATTCCTTTATATAGCAAATTCTCTCTCTCTCTCTCTCTCTCTCTCTCTCTCTCTCTCTCTCTCCAATATGTTGACTATTTTGAGTTCAAACGTTTCAAGTGGCATAACTAGTAATAATTTTCTAATATAGTACTACAAAACAACAAGGAAAGTACTGAAAAATAGTTATTTGTGAAATAAAAAGTAAATAATATATTTGAATGATTAGGTTTGAGAAGAAGTTCATTTCCAAAATCGAAAAGGCTGAGTACGAGATTCCATGGTCATGTATCACCATTTTTAGAAGTTGTTAATTTATTTTTATTTTTCAATCATGAAAAGAGTAACAAATTTGTATGCCAAAGCTGGCTCATTTAGTCCCAATTTCTCTCACTCAAAATGTGATTTTATCAATTTGGATTTGTTGTTCTTGAAGCCAATTTTTTCATGAGCTCGAAGGCTGCTATTATGACATCTTATGCCTCTTTGACTCCGAATCGGGCTACAATGTACATCAGGAACCCCTTGTTTAGTCACCTCAAGAAACTACCCATACAACTCACATGGACCTCTAAATTCTCGCTCTACTCTCTGAAGGCCGACGCGTGGACCACATGGACACCCCGTTCTCAGACCACCCCGTTACCTAAGGTCGCCATGGATCGAGATCACCAGTGAGAACAATGGATCATACCACGACATTTAAACATAGCCTTTTAAACGGACCCCTCAATAGTGCAATGGACGTCACAAGCCTAGGCCACGAGACCTTTAGATAACCCATTTGCTTCCCAGGTAAGTAAGTTCAAAGTCTTTGTTTATACTCTCTTACTCTTTAGTGTTTATGATGTCCTACCCATGTGGGAGTCTTTTACCATCACACACAAGTAGAGCTCTACATACTTTCTATGCCTAAATCTAGAAAGAATGTAGATGTCGTTTCCGAGCCTCAACAATTACGAAGAAAACTAAGAGATTTTAAGTGTTTGATTCGATTTATTTTTAAATGTGGATCTTAGAAAGTTATCGTATGGAAACAAATATAACTATAGAATAAAATAAATTGAAATTAAATGAGAATAATAACGATTGTATTAATAATCTCATCTCGATTAATTACACGAAGCCGAGCTCAACAATTCAAGAATGAATGATGAACTTAGAAATACAATAGAGAAAGAGAGATAAACAATAATAAGGAAAAATTGCGTGCATTTCTTCACGGAAAAAATGAATTTATACTACTGCGAGATGCGACATCTCCGGAGACACGTGATGGAGACTTTCATTGATTCTCGCTCTGCTACGTGCTTTACTCGATTGAATTGGCTCTGTAGAAGTCGTCAACTCTCGGGGTTTTTATACCAGATCACATCTCCACGCTGACTTCGACTTCATGAAGATTCCTGACGAAGATGGTCTGAGTTCGTAACGAGATATGAGCCAGGCCCAAATGATTCCTTAGAATTTTATGACAACAAACAATAAACAACATAGAGTTTTTATCGTTCGGTCGTTTCACAAGTCGTTTATGTTGAATGGGCTTCGTAAGTTATTGGGCCTGGCGGCCCAATAACATTTTATTAAGGAGGACGAACTCTACACCCGCAAGGAACACTTGTAAATAGTTTTTATGTTAGCTTTTGGTAGTGGTTTCGTTTTATGGTTTGGTTCAGCCCGGGTTCGCGTGCTCAATTGGCGTTGGATCCGGGGAGCTAGCTATAAACGACCCTTCTTTTGTGTAAAGTGGCTTTCGCCTATTCATACACTAGTACAATTAATAGCATCAGGTGCGACAAAAGTCGCACCTGAAAGCATCCGTGTTGCGCTGAAAGTATCATCAGGTGAGACTTTAGATGCGACAAAGTCGCATCTGAAAGTGCGCACCTGATGATATTAGGTGCGACTTGTCGCACCTGAAAGTCATCACTATCAGGTGCGACATTTTAGGTGCGACTAGTCGCACCAAACGTCGCACCTAAATATCCTCCAAAATAAGTTATTAAAGCGGGAGTTATAGTATCAGATGCGACAAGTCGCATCTGATACCTTCGCGGGAAAAGTATCAGATGCGACTAGCCGCATCTGATAGTAATTCCCCGCGAAAAATTTGGCGGGTACCAGTACAATCCGATGCGACTAGTCGCATCTGATACTTTTCCCGCGAAGGTATCAGATGCGACTTGTCGCATCTGATTGTCTGTAGTTTTTTTTTTTAAATGCTGATTCTAATAGAATCAGCCTATTAAATATATAAAAATTATAATTTAAAAAATTAATTAAATAATTTTTTTGTTAAATTAAATAAATAATTTGAATAATATTAATTAGAATAATTATATAAATAATTTAATAGAAATTCTAATATTAAATTCATAAAATTTGATAATTTACGTTCAATAAATTTAAAAAATTACAATCTATTCTTTTTGTTTCCCTTTTTCATTCGAAGTCTTCCAATTCTGTAATGCACGGCCTCCTCTTCCGCCAGATCTTCCTCGTGCGCTGCCGCTCGAACGATGTCTGTTGCGAATTTTCTCGCACACGCAAGTGCACGTGGTCGCAATAGTAATAAATCGTAAGAACGAGTCGATCCAACGAGGACTAGCTAAATTGAAGATTCAAGATTCACAAGTTTGAATGAGAACCCAAAAATAATGATAGAAGGTTTGTCACAAAATTATCTAGCAAGTAAATAAAATAAACAACAAAACTAAAGAACGGTTTTACAATTATGAAGACAGAGGACTATGGTTTCACGAGTTCAATCTACGGTTCGGATTCACGGAAATTACGCACGATTATTGTTGTTCATATATTACTACTCGTACTCACGCTAATCGTATCACTAAATCTCTCTCGAGCATCTAGCAACCTAAACTCAATGCCGGAGTTTTATCTCTCGATCTCAACTCCTAAAAAGCACGGCAAGCATTCACAACAAGAGTACACACACGAGTCTAAAACAGCCTAGCTATCTCTAGCCTAGGAATGTATTTTAGTAATCCAAAACAAAAGCACAACAATCTAATCTTTCTCAAGCATTAGAATTGAACATAAAACATGCATAAGGTAGCTAATCTCATACAAGGCATTAAACATGGAATTGAACTAAGCAACATGACAAGAGCAACAACAATAAAATCAATCTATTTAGGAATCCATAACCGTCAAGAACTCGCTACACCATAGCCCTATGGAGGCTTAGTTCATGGTGATACAAAGAACAAAGCAAACATAAATCAAGAGCAATGAAACCAACATAATCTTCATAAATAAATGGAGTTCAAGAGATAGAGGAAGAGGATAAAACTATGGTGGTGGTGGCTGGACGAATTACGGTGAGGTGGCACTCCGATCTCCTTCTTCTCCAAAGCAAAACCAAGAGAAACTCTAAGGAAAAAATGAAGAACAAAGAAAAGCTCTCTCTCACATGAGATGAGATGAGATCCCCCAAACCTTAGCATGCCTTAGTATGATTGTATTTGTGTTTTTAAGGATGAATGGGGTCATTTTCGGAGCCATCTAGACCTTTCATTTTGATCCAATGGCCAAAATCTGCTCAGAAACGCAACATTGGAAAAAGCTGATTTCGGGACCGCGCGGCGCGCAGATCATTTTTTCAGCTTCGCGCGGTTCGCGCGTACGACTCTGGAGGCAAAAACGGTGAAATTTTCGTCCGCGCGGTGCACGCTTTTTTCCACGCGCCGCGTGCTTCCCGGTTCGCCGCACACCGTTTTTTAAACGGTCGTAACTCCTAGCTCCGATGTCCGATTTCTGCAAATAAACATGCGTTGGAAAGCTAAGAGGGATCTCTATCCAATTCTGGAAGTGGATCATCCAGAATCATCATTTAAAAATCCCAAAATCCTGCCGAAGAGGACGTCGTTCCTTGTTTCTCTCCAAGTTGTCCAAATGTGTATGAATCTCCTTGAAATTGTTCGGAATCGTCACATGATGCGCTAATAACCTCCTCAAGACTCAATTGACCTTTTAAACCTGAAAATCACTCACAAACATACAAAAACTATCAAAAACACTTGAGGACTCGTTAGTTTTTAGTCTGGGAAATAGGAGTTTTACGCGTAATAAACGCACCTATCAATGTCGCACCATTTCTACCGAACCTGGCGTCTGATCAGCATTTGGCATTGAAGCGCCTGGCGGCGTCTGAACATTCGACATTGAAGCGGATGGCGGCGTCTGAACATTCGGCATTGAAGCTGATGGCGACGTCGTCCCAGGGTGCATCATCGCGGGAGATGTCTGGATGGGAGACGGATGCTGCTGTGTGTAGGCAAAGAACTGTCGTTGAAATGCCTCCATTTGAGCTTGTTGTGCGGCCAACGCTGCTTGTAGCTCGCTAATCACTGGATCTGGAACGCGCGTCGATGAAGAACCTGAGGACGAGTTGTCGTCCTGAGCCTGAGCCAAGAGATACGAGGATCTCGGGATCGAGGGACCTACCCCGACATACCAATCTCGACGTTGCCCGAGAACAGTATCCATCGCGTACTGCTCCGCCTGGTCTATGTCAAACGTTTGGCCTGACTCCTCTGCTTGTCGCTGCATATCCTCGACTTGAGTCATAATTCGCGCCTTCAAACATATGTTAAAAAAATTATTAAGATTATCGAAACTTGATTATTAAGTAATTAACACAAGTAACTTACAAATGCTTGTTGCGCCCAAGCTGTCGTCCAATTGCCTTGATCATCTTGATGTTTATTCTCCCACGTGTTTAACGCCGAGGCCAAAGTCCCATCTTCCCTACTCTGCAGTTCTTATGAAAATATGAGTAATGTATTTATTACAAAAAAAATATTACAAAATTAGAATAAACTTACGTTCAAATGTCGATGAGCCAAAAAAGAAATCGACCCTTGTGTGGACTTCGTTTTCTTGTTCTTTGAATTGTCTCTGTTGCGAGTAGACTTTTTCTGCACATATTAAATTGCGTTATAATTCGATTTCATAGAAGATAACATAATTTTTTTGAATTATACATTACCTTCCAATCGTCAGTTGCGAACTCCTCTATCACCTTCTCCCAATCGTCTTTTTGATATCCTTTTGGGATTTCTTTCTTGGCGACATTCATTTGCCCACAACATTTGCCTAAGAAAGTCCCTGATAATCTAGACTTTTGGTTGCGCCTCATTCGCTTTGCATCGCGAATGATAGTCTGGTCAATCTGATGACGATAGCAATCCGCCGGAAGCAGCTCCTCGGTCTCATCATCCTTGTACACAAAAGTGTACTCGGAATGAAGTGCGCTCAGAATATTGCCCAACATCTGGGGCGTCACTTCGTTCCAATCACGAAGAGTGACCGGGATATGGACTTTCACCAAAGCGCCGACGCGGTTGTTGAATACTCCTACCTTTTTTATTGTTTTTCTTACGTCCTGGTAGAAAGTTTGGTTGATTGGGTCATACCTAACAACTTTCGCACCGGGTACCCCAAGCGCTGCTTTTGCCGAAGTAGAGCCGGTTGTTGGTCCCCTTGTTTTCTTAGGACCTTGGGAACCCGGTGTCTCTAGCGGAGACTCATCTCCACCTGCTCCTGAACGGTGTAGCGGAGACTCATCTCCACCTGCATCTGACATCCTGTAAGATGTGAACAATATTAGTAAATAAATATTAGTTTTCTGTTTAAAAAAAAACGTGGACGGCACCACGGATTTTATTATTAACAAACCTCACATATGGCGGAGGAAAACCGTGGTTACATTATATAGTAAATAAACATACAAAAAAGATATTAATCATTCATCATCATCTATGCCTATAATGTTAATATCATCTTCTATATCGACATCAACATCTTCTCCCTAAAAAACGACCTGTCTCTCATTTTCATCATTGTCTTCTTCATCATTGTCAACGACAGTCACTAACTCAGCTTCATCGATTTCATGTCGATGATTCAAACGCTCGATGTTTGACAACTCTATAGTCAATGGGATCGAGGCTGAGTTGGAGGGGTCAACTTCAGGAATGTCCCAAATCCCTCGATGATTGCATTCCTGGACGATTTCCCAGTCGCCGCCTTTAATAAGATCTTCGATGTAAAAAACTTGTTTGACTTGAGTCGCGAGTACGTACGGCTCCTCTTTAAACCACTGTTTCGCAGTATAAGCACTCGTTTCTCCAGTAGTCTTATCGGTGTGCACTAGTCGGTTTGCATGATACTTGTCACCGTACCAAATGCATTTGAACAATACAACACTACAGTTATGCCTATAGTTCACGACGATGACGTCTTCCATTCGACCATAGTAAGTGAAATCATCCACAAGTACACATACACCGCTATTTTGAGTGACTCGTTGATTATCGCGACGACGAGTGATGAACTTCACGCCATTTACAAAGCAGCTCGGATATTGATAGGCGACTTGAAGGGAACCGATAGAAAGCGAATAGAGCTCGCTAGACACGTCAGAACCATTAGCTTTCATATCAAAAATCTGACTACGAAAGAAAGCATTGATTAGCACTTGTGCGTTTATCAAAAAATTGCATTGATATTGTGTTATTACCTTCTTCTCAAACCAAATTTTGAACCTCTTTCTATGCTCCGCTTCAATATCGTGAACTCCAGATTCGCTCAAGAGATCCAAATGCTCGCTGTTATTAAAAACATTACTTCAATAGCAATATATAAAAAAGAATGAATTGAAACACATTCCCAACGATAACTTACGTCAAATATGGATCCACTTCAGGACAGTTGGTATAGATGTACCACTCCGCGTTCTCTTTCTGTTCATCGTCTAATACTATCGGTTTCATCATCCCATAAGGCACACACATCTCGGATCGAAAAACAGAGAGCTCTCGCACTTGAACTTCATCTATACTTTTTTTATCTTCAAGATACCTTGCAACGAACGTTAGAGCTTCTTCTACAACATAAGCTTCCGCAATAGAGCCTTCTGGTCTAGCTCTATTTTTGACAAAATGTTTTAACGTCCCAAGGTATCTCTCAAATGGGTACATCCACCGCATATGCACCGGGCCGCCATACAACGCTTCATCTGGTAGATGAATCGCCACGTGAATCATGATCGTGAAAAAAGCTGGTGGAAATATCATCTCAAGCTTACACAAGATCTCGATGATAGACTATTGCGCATTTTCAAGATCTTCTACTCTCAAGGTTCTCGAACTTATCAGCTTGAAAAAGTTGCAAAGCTCGGAGATCGTCTGATGTATTTCTTTTGGCACAAAAGGACGAATACCAACAGCCAACAACCTCTGCAAGATCACGTGGCAATCATGCGACTTCAAACCTGTGAGCTTTCCATCAGCAGTCACATTTTTCTTCAAATTCCCAGCGACCCCATCTGGAAATTTGACAGATTGGAGGAACTCGGTAAATCGCTGCCTCTGAACAAGGGTTAAGGTGTACGATGCTCGCGGTTTGTACCACGAATCCCCTTGTTTTTTCAAGTGGAGAGCGGTCTTGATGCCCAAGTCCATCAAATCAACGCCTTATCTGTGTCGTAGTTCTTCTTTTCTAAGCTGAGCAAGGTTCCGAGAAGATTCTCGCACACGTTCTTCTCTATGTGCATGAAGTCCATGTTATGCTTCAACTCCAAATCTGACCAGTACGGCAACTCGTAAAAGATGCTTTTCTTGGCCCAATTTAGTTCGCACTCGGCTCACTTTCGTTTTCTGCCCACGGAGCTAGCATGTTTGCCAGTTGTCGTGCAATAGACACTAGCCAACTGAGCGAGTATGTCTTGCGGAGTCAACTTCTCGGGTTTACTGCGTTTCTCGTGGCGATCCTTGTAGTGATCGGTGTTTTTTCTCAATCGGTGACGCATATGCAAGAATCGACGATGGTCGTAGTAGACGATCCTGTTTCTGACTTTCAAAGACGGCGTGTCAAGGTTGCACGTCGGGCAAGCGAGATACCCTTGGCCACTCCATCCCGATAAATAGGATCGAGCTGGAAAATCGTGAATCGTCCAAAGTAGCGCGACACGCAATCGAAACACTTCATCGTTGGCGCCATCTCGAACGCGGAATCCGGTCTCCCACAGTTCTTTCAGCTCTTCGACAATTGGCTGCAAGAACACGTCCATGCAACTAGTCCAAGCCGCACGTTTCGAGGCTCATGTTGTACGATAGACTCATTTCTCCGAACGGATTGAATCCATCTGCAACTAGTCCAAGCCGCACGTTTCGAGGCTCTGCAGCAAAGCCTGAGTATCTCTCGTCCAGGTTTTTCCACGTCGTACCATCCGCAAGATGTCGTAGAACACCAACTTCCCTGACGCGATCTCTTTCGTGCCACTGCATCAAAAGCGACGTGTGTCGAGACGCGTACAACTGCTTCAATCGATCTTTCAGGGGAAAATATCGCAAAATCTTTTGCGGTATCATTTTCCCAGTTGGCTTCCATCTGCTCTCGTTGCATACTGGGCACACGTCGACTTCCGCGAGTTCTTTTCGAAATAGGACACAATCGTTAATACACGCATCGATCATCTCGTATCCCATGCCAAAACGCTTCAGCTTCGCCTTTGCCTCGTAATGCTTCTCCGGAATTCGATTACCAGCTGGATGAGACTTCTTCAAGAGCTGCAAGAGTTCTGTAAACGACTTGTTCGTCCAATGGTTCGTGACTTTGAGGTGCATCAACGAAACCAAGAACGACAAAGAAGAAAACTCTTTGCATCCAGGGTACAATTCTGCTTCCAACTCGGCGAAGAGGTCTTCCACTTGCTCCTCTGCACGCACCTCGCTCTGGGTCGGCTCCGTAGCATCGTCGAAATCCTCGTGATCCCTGATATCCTCCACAGCACCGTGCAATCCTCCTATTCCTCTCTGATCTGTTCCTCCGATGGAATCTTCTTCATGAGGAAGGACGACACGCTCGAGCTCGCCGTGATGATACCATTTTGTGTAGCCTGGGGTAAACCCCTTGTTCAGCAAATGATTCCTGACAACCCCGATGTCGTGCCATCTCACGTTGTTGCAAGGTTTGCAAGGACACCGATATTTGCCAATTTCGTTAGGGAATCTTCTTGCAGCGCGAATAAACTCGTTAACACCGGTTTTGTACTGCAATGTCACCCGATTATTCTCCGCGATCCAATCTCTACTTGGATTGGACATTTCGCTGAATGAGAGCGAGAAATGAAAGTTTGGAAGAGTTATTGATAAAGGACGACGGAGAACACAATGAAAGAGAGATTATGAATTCTATGTTAATTATTTTGAGCTCGGATTGAATAAGTTGGGAGTTTTTAAACTAATTAATTCGAAACTCTACCGAAATTTCGGCAGAGTTTCCCCTTTTATACTGACAAACCAAAAACCTGCAAAATTATTTAAAAACATACACAAACCATCCAGAACTATCCTATAAATTATCTCAGCCCTAAACCGAACCTCCGTGGTTCGATCACAACATTTATAAATGAAAAATCGAAATAAACAAAATATCACAAACTATCAAAACATGTCACAAACTATTTTTCTTAGTTAAACTTACAATTTCATTTCATGTTAAATCAAATGAAACTAATCACAAATTCATTAACTTCATTTTAACTTAAACTTTATTTTATACTAAACATGTCACGAAACATCAAAACATGTCACAAAACACAAATAAAACTTAGATTTAACCTAAACTAATCAAATTATTAAACATGTGATTACAATTACTAATCAATTTCAAAGTAGCATGTTACAATTACAATTTTAATTTCATTAAATAATTTTAAACTAAACAACCTATTCATGTAATTATTAGACTAATTACAATTCCTAATTGATAAATTACAATAAATCAAAACTAATTAAAACAAAACAAATTTAAACTAAACACTAACCTATACTATATCACAAACTATGTCAAAACATGTCAAAAAACACTAACCTATACTATATCAAATTAATACTAATTAAGCTACACATATATATACAAATTAATTCCTAACACATAAACTTAATTTAATTAAAATTACAACATATACAATATACAATATATATTTACACATATACAAATTAATTCCTAACACATAAACTTAATCTAATTAATTCTTAACAACATATACAAATTACAATATATATTTACACATATACAATATACAATAAACAATAAATTAAATCTATACAATATATATTTACATATAATATATAAACTAATAATACCTAAACAGAAAAAAAATACTAACCTGGCCGGGACTCTCGGAGAAGGAAGGCTCGGTGGCTGGGACTCGGAGGCAGCGGGGCCGGGGCTGAGCGCACGGCGAGGTACGGAGGCTGTGAGCGCACGGTGAGGCAGAGAGAGAGCGAGGCAGAGAGGGAGAGAGGCAGAGAGGGGTTGAGCGAGGCGGAGAAGATGGCGGAGTGCGGCGGAGCTACTGCAGCGGAGTGCATCGGAGGCAGCGGCCGGGGCCGGGGCTGAGCGCACGGCGAGGTCCGGAGGCACGGGACGACTAATTGAGAGAGAGAGAGAGCGAGGCAGAGAGAGAGTTTAAACATTGAGAGAGAGGGAGCGAGGCAGAGAGAATCGTACCTGACGGCGGAGCGCGTTGGTGAGTCGGTGAGAGCGTTCCTGACGGCGGAGCGCGTCGGAGTGCGGCGGAGGTGGCGCGCGCGGCTTGGTGGAGGAGCTGCTGACTGAGCGCAACCAAGAAGGAGAAGAGAGAGAGAGAAGCGGCGGCGGAGCACAGCGGAGGGTGTGGAGCGCGGCTGAGTTGCAGAACTGGCCGGAGAGAGGTTTTTTTTTTTTTTTTTTAAATGGGCGACGTGAACTGGTGACGCAAGTGATTACACGCTCAAATAGTAAAATCGTAAGAACGAGAGTTGATCTCACGAAGATTGAGTTAACCAAGAATTTAATAAGCTAGCAACGAATTGAACTCAAGACTACGAAGGTGATGATTAACTATAAAAAGACAGATTAAATAAAATGCAAAATAGCACGAGTGAATGAATGATAGGAAGACAAGAGCTATGACTTCGCGAACTTTCCTATGAACGGGATTCTAAGAATTACGCACGATTTTTCGGTTTTATTTTTTCTAATCACGCTTGCGTCTAAGTATCGCTAACACTCTCTTGAGTATCTAACAATCGATGTCAATGTTCAAAGAAATATCTCTCGACCTCAAATCTTAAAAATACGACAAACATTGTGTTCAAGAGCGTACACATGACTCCATAGCAGTCTAGTTATCTTAGTAATTAGAAATGCACTACGGTGACAAAATTCTTGTGCACAATTATTCTCTCTCTCTCTCTCTCTGTTGAGTGGCTAAGCAAACCTAAAAATCATGTACGAAGTCGTGAGTCGCACACAAGCATTAAACATAAATCAAGCAAAGAATGATGAACAAAAAAGATACTTCAATCAATAAATTATGAATCCACATCCATATTCAAGCAAGCTAGACCATCACCTCATGGGAGATTAGTTCATGGCAACAAGAAAAATGAATGCATAAATTAATTAAATAAAAAACAAATTCCGTACAATAAAAATTAAACAAAGCGTAGAAAACGGGAGCGATTCTCAGCCAAGTTTGCAGGGACATTGGCGACATTAACATTCATAGCAAGAGTTTTGCTGATCAAGTCTAGTGTCATGACATTAAAGAGTAAATTGTGCCTCGGCGGTGGAAATTTGTTCAGATCATGCACTCCACATTGCAACAGCATAGTAATTTGAATAAAGGCCGCCAAGAACGTAGATAAAGAGATATCATCGGTAATAACCTGACATGAAGCACCGATTCCTGAGCCTCTCCTCTCTCTCTCAACTCAATTCTAAATCTTCTGTATGACAAAAGAACAACCGAAGCTCAAGTGTGAAACACGAAAAGAGCAGTAGCGTATCAGAGAGACGCCAAAGAGAAACTTAAGACGAACTAATGATATGCATATATAAGCATTACTTGTTCCGAAGTCTAGTGACAAAAACCATAGCTGTCGCTTTATACAATACGTTCTTTACCAAATCATATTTTCAAATGGAGAGAGCTGAAATGGAGGAGATGAAGGAAGAGCTGCTCAGGAAGGCGATGAAGGGCGATGTACAGAGACGACCCGCGGGCCCACACGGCGAAGATCACGCGGTCCGGGGAGACCGCGCTCCACGTGGCGATCTCCGATAGGCCGGAGGCCGTGGTGAAGGAGATCATCCTGCGCCACATGACGAATGCCAAAACGGCTCGGAAGGCGCTGTGGATGATGAACAATGGAGGGAACACGGTGCTACACCTGGCAGCGGCGATGGGGAACGTGAGGATGTGCCGGTGCATCGCCGGAGCCGAACCCTCTCTCGTCGGAGCTCGGAACTCCGACAGCGAGACGCCGCTGTTCCTGGCGGCGCTGCGGGGGAAGAAGGAGGCTTTCCTTGCCCTTCATTTCCTGTCTCCCTCAACGGAGAACGCTTCTTACTGCAGGAAGACCAAGGATGGCCAGACGGCTCTCCACTGCTCCATCGCCGGCGAGTATTTCGGTGAGTACTGGTCTTTATTTCTAGCTACCCACTTTTACTTTAATGCACAGATAAATAAGTACATAATCAAAGGTTTAGAATTTGACCATACGCTTTACTTTACGGTCGTAAAATATGATTCTTTAGCTATTTCTTCTAGTCTTTCATATTTTATGTTTCATAGTCGGTCAAATTCTATTTATAGAAATGTGCAATTAAAAAGACTTTCTATTTAAAAAAATGAAACTTATAAATATATGTAAAATAATACGTTTATTATTGATAGTGTTTGTATATAAATGAACGAGAGAGAGAGAGAGAGAGAGAGGGAGAAAGATTTGAGAATGAAGATGATCAATGTGATCGGAGATAATTTCTTCATCGATCTTTGCAGTGTTAACTAACTGCGTTTTATACAAGCTATACAAAGCTTAACTAACTCTAACCGCTTCTATCTAATTATTACAGTATTCACTAATCTAAACTAACTCTAACAACCCAACGTGGCTAACACTAGCTACTCTGTTGCCGTGACTAGCACGCATGAGTTGAGATAGCTACCCTTCATACCGTACCATGTACGCTAACTAACCCCTTTTGACTGTAATAGTTATATTCAGCCACGTGTTCCACACAGGTCCGGCCTAACCATAAGGATCGTAAAGTATTTGCTTTAGGGAAATGAATTTAATTAGTAGTAATTTTGATGCTTTGGACAAAAATAGTAGCAATTATGTTTTTGGACACGTTTACTAGTAACTGTAAACTGATATATCTATAATTGTTATTAATTGTAGACTTGTAAATCTACAGTTTATGACAACTGTATACTTTGATGTCTACAGTTACTAATAAAAGTATCTAAAAACATAGTTGCTACTCTTTTGATCAAAATTATCAAAATTATTACTAGTCGATGTCATTTTCCTTTGCTTTAAGCCCGCTCATCAAGAAAAAGCCCACAAATATTTTAAACTCACATTCAGTACAATATTAAAATAGAAATAAAGACACATTCTCAACCAAAATAAGAGTGTTTGATAACTCGTTTTTCATTATCAACCAAAATATTAATTTAGACAATTCTATTAGTGTAAAACAAAGAGATAGTGTTTTGTGTCCATTTTTACCCTCTTTTTTTCTTTTCTTTTTTCTAGTATTTTTTTTCTCAGCGTCTGGTATATATCAAGGAATTTGGGTTTGTTTGACGATTTGTTGACATATATATGTCAACAAATGACAACACTGAAAAGTTTATAGATTCGTTGACATAGATGTCATCAAATGACACAATTTGTTAACATGTCAACAAATGACATAATTTATTGATATATATATATATATGTCAACAAATGACACGGTTTGTTGACATGACATGATTTGTTGACATATATGTCATTAAATGATAAAATTTGTTGGCATATAAATCATTAAATGACACAACTTGTTAGCATATATGTCAACGATTGGCCTGTGGATGGAGAACGAGGCAGGGAACACTGTGCTACACCTGGCAGCGGCGATGAGGAACGCGAGGATGTGCATGTGCATCGCCAGAGTCGAACCCTCTCTCGTCGGAGCTCGGAACCTCGAGACCGAGACGCCGTTGTTTTTGGCGGCACTGAGGGGGAAGAAGGAGAGAAGGAGGCTTTCCTTGCGCTTCATTCCAAGTCTCTCTCACATGAGAAGGCTTCTTACTGCCGGAAGGCCAAGGATGGCCAGACGGCTCTCCACTACTCCATCGCCGGCAAGTATTTCGGTGACTAGTCTTCTTTCTCCACACATTTACTTTACTGCACAGATAAATATACAATAAAGTCTTAAAATTTGACCATACGCTTAATGTTGTTTTCATTTTATTTCATAATGACAAAGTTCCATCAACGTAACCAAAATCACATAATGTTTTCTCTTTACAAATATACTTCGTTACAAAACTAAACTCAGATGATATCTTTCCCTTTGATCGCATTCTAAAGACTGGAGAGGGTGGTTAACTGATAACAAGTACGTACCAAAACAAAGTAGCCCAATCGCAAAATTTTAACTAGCGAAATTATCTTCCTCATCCCTAGATTTTATGTAAATGATGCATTCACGCCTTATATCGGCCACAATCATTCTCGTAATTACTTGTTCATTATTATTTTTTTACTTTATTTGCTTGGTTATTATTAGACAAGCCTTATATTTGATTAATTATTAAACATGAGTCCCTCAATCAATATTTTGGTTAAACTTTTTTGCATTTAATTTATCAAAATAAGAATTTGTTGCGAGTAGTTATTCCACTTGCTCCTTTCAATGTTCTAAAAAAATAGCTCACCACCCCGCACTAAATATAATTTACTAAAAAGAATTAACTATTAATTAAATTTAATTTACTATGGACTGATGGGATATTTTTGTAATATTTGGCTATTTTTTTTAAAAGAGCATTAATTATTGGGCTACTAGCCTTATTTTTCTTTATAAAAAATTGGTATAATAATTGTAGATATACATGAGAAATGGGGACCCAAATTGATTAAGAATAAAATAAACCTATATATACCTATTGATAAGTGAGATTCATTCACACTTATCTATGACTCTTAGATAAGAATCGAAGCTTGTTCTTAATGTTTTTGATATTATTTTGTAGTTTTTATTGCATTTTCAGGTTTGAGAGAGTATGAGAAGGTTGTGGTGCGAAAACGGGCTGAATCGGAGCTAAATCGAGCAAGTTATGGTCATTTGAAGTCAAGTCAACAAAAGTCAACGATGGTCAACGACGGTCAACAAAAAGTAAGCGTTTCAAGGTTGGCGCGCCGCGCTATTTAAGGGCGCGCCGCGCTATTTAAGGGCGCGTCGCGCCCTGGTGACTAAATTTACACCCGAGAGCTCGAGCGGGCAACACGCAAGAGAGGCGCGGCGCGCCGTTATGTGGCGCACCGCGCCTTCAGAAAATTCACGAGTGGCGCACCGCGCCGTTATGTGGCGCACCGCGCCAGTTGCTTTTTCAGCACTTTTTGGAGCTCGTCTTTTAGCTCATTTTTGGCCCTTGGATCCCATCCAAGGGTCCATATTTGCTCCGAAAACTTTTCCTAAACCCTCATATACACTTATTCAAAGAGGAAAAGAGGAAGCTTTAGCATAGAACACTTTTGTTTTGGTTTTGAAACTTTAGAGAGAGAAATTGAGAGAGAGAAAGCTAGGGTTTGACACCCATTTTGCTCTTGAGCTTGGGAGTGAAGAAGAAGAGGGAGAAGTGACAACCTCCATCATCCTCATCACCTCCATTTGTTCACTCTTAACTCTATCTCTTTTATTTATTGTTCTTTACTTATTTACTCCACTTTTTGCTTGTTGAACATATTTTAAGCTTTCAAGTATTCTATTTGGGTTTTGTTGATTACCTTTGTCATTTGAGCATTGTGATAAGTTTATTGTTTTATCTAAGTGGAATATTGAAGTAGTGCTTGAGTTTTATGATATATTTATTTGGTTGTTGAGATTAGCATTCAATGTCTTGTTTCTTTATTGTTTTGCTTCTTTTACTTATTTCAATTTTACTTTGTTTATTCTTAATCATGAGTAGCTAAGTAGATTTGGGGTGCGATGTAGTTGAGTAGTTGAGTTGGTTGGTCAAACATTTGGATTAGATTGGTGCTTCATGGTTGGGTTGAGAGTGAAATTCTATGGGTATGGGGCGTGTGTTAGCGCTAATTAGAGTAGCTACCTATTTAGTGAATCTTAGACGAGTTTAGACACCGAGAGGTAATAAACGAGTGAGCTTTACCCATCCCATCTTCAACCTTCCTAGAGCTATAGAAAGACTAGGGGATAGTCGTAGTTGATTGAAATCCCGGGCTAAATGCGGTTTTGTGCTTTAATAGAACCCAAACCGAGAGGTGTAAGTTCGACACATAGCTAGATTCCTAAAGACTCGAGAGAGATTAGTGAATGATATAGAGGGATTGAGACTAAGTTTTAACACTCTAAACCCGAGCTTAGAATCGTACCAAGACCGATCGACTCGATGAAATAACGAAATCGCGCCCCTTCCTTTTAACTTGTGTTTAAATATTGTTTTCACTTTTGTTTACTTTTCATCTTGTTCTCAAAACAATCAAAAACTCCCATTTTTCATTTTCCATAACTCGAAAAAGAAAGCTAGTGAGTTTGCTTCGGAAATAGTCTAGAGTCCTTGTGAGATCGATATCCGTGCTTTTGCACTCTATTACTTGACGACACGTTCGCTTGCGTCGTGAGATTTCTCTAGTTGAGAAAATTCCCATCACCTATATATATTATATCTATTAGGGTAACCTAACAAGTAAAATTTAATCAAAATCTAGAGTAAGTGATAATTTTTTTAACAATTATGATATGTCTAGTTTCATTGTTGTCATTTTGGTATATAACATGAAAAAGTTAACGAAGATGTCTGGTAAAAACTCGTCCAACAGAAAAAGGCCAAACGCGACGGAATACGGGAAATGAAATCATTCTCCGTCGTCGCGAGACCAGTCTCTGAACAGCTACAAGCAAGACTCGAAAAAGCCCCGTCGACAATAGAGTGAGACCTAACCACCCTAGACAGGCCACGCGAGCCATAGGCAAGACCAAGCCCAAAAGGCAAGTCCTGCGGGCTACAAGGAGGTCCAGCTGTCAGAGGCAAAGTCCTGCGAGCCACAAGCGAGATCTAGCCCGAAGGGTAGGTCCCGCGGGCTACGAGCAAGTTCCAAAATCAGAAGCAAGCCCCACGAGCCACATGCCAGACCCAGTTCAAAGGACAAGTCACGCGGGCTACAAGCGAGGTCCAGCATCAGAGGCAGGCCCCGCGAGATCCAACCCGAATTGCAGGTCCCGCGGACTACGAGCGAGGCGCAGCCGTCAAAGGCAAACCCTGCGAGACCCAGCCCAAAGGGCAAGTCCCGCGGACTATGAGCGAGGCCCAGTCATCAAAAGCAAGCCCCGCGACCCACATGCAAGACCTAGCCCGAAGGGCATGTCCCACAAGTTACAAGCTAGGCTCAGCCGTCAGAGGCAAGCCAGCGAGCAACATGCGAGACCTAGTCCAAAGAGCAGGTTTTGCTGCCTACGAGCGAGGCAAAGCCATCAGAGGCAGGCCCCCGCAAGCCTTATCAAGACCCAACCTTAGGGCAGGTCTCAAAGGCATCACAAACTACAAGGCCCGCCTCGCGGCCTATGGTCTAGCCGACCAATGGCGAGACCCGCCCTCAGACGAGCGACCCCCTCCCCTACCCACGGCGAGGCCCAGAGGCCTTCGCGCGAGGCCTCCCAGCGACATCCCGCCCGAGGACTCTAAAAAATTATGCCAAAGTCCCAACCTATATGCCTATAAATATGAGCTCTTTTTCCTCATTCTGTAAGTCATTCACAACCTGAGAATACTAATACTCTTTCTAGACTACTCTAAATACTTCTGAGCTAACGAGGACATTTTCTCGGTAGAACATTACACCAACACTAATGTTAAGTATCGGAGAGCGCGAAGATGGGAAACCTTTCGCACCCTTCTAGTTCACTGTTTATTTCCTCACATGATTTGAGCTGGAGCGATTCCCGTCTACTCCAAGAGGTCGGTGATCTCAAGCGTTTAACGACACCAGCCTACGTGCAACCTCAGGATCTGATCCTGAGTTGAATAGTTAACGGTTCTCTAGTGTTGACTCGAAATCGAGCGTTAACAATGTCTAATAAACGATAAATTTTTAAACAATTAATCAAAGATAAGGCTATTCCAACCAGAAACAAATAACTGGTGGTATAATTGTGATTGGCTTCAACATTGTAATATGATTATAAATGCAACATTTGGAAAGTTGGTATTAATTATCCCTATAGTATAAAATAAAAAGAGAATTGTCATATTGATTTTTTGGAGTGTTCGGTTTTGTCCGATCTACATATATATATATATATATATATATATATATATATATATATATATATGTATATATATATATGTATGTATCGGATCGAACTGATTTAAATGGTTTGTAAAAAATAAAATTGGACGTGACCAAATATAAAAATAATTCCAATTGCACCAAATTATTTTTTATTGGTCCAATCCAGTTTGGTCCGACTATAGACTTTTTGGATGTTTGTTAATTCTAGAAAGTTAACTAGAAAAATTAACTCAATAATAAAATTATTTGAGTATTTAAGTTAATCACTAAAGTTATTAAGTTTCAATATTTTAATTAACTCTTTTGCTAATTTAATTTACTACGAGATTGGTCTTATTTAATCTAAACTACGGTTTTGATATCAAAAACCTGAACAGCCAGCTGAGACCCGTTTAAAAATCGCAATACATAAACCCTTTTTTTTTCCTAAATGTTTAGATTTAGATAAATATGTTTAAACGTAGTTTTCCCCATGGAGAGGATAAATATTATAATTTAGGAACATATTAATTGTTGTTATGGACCCTAATATCTTTTTGTGTAAAGTTTGATTATTATATTAGCTTTCTTTTTTATACATAATCCTGTTAGGACCGTAAGGGTAGTATTGTAATTACGTATTATTAGTTAGTTAGGCCGTTTAGTATAAATAAGAAGTGAGGGAAAGAGAAGGGGGATCGGAAAAGTATCGGAAAAGTATTGGAAAGATTAAGTTAGGAAGTTAGTTCAATTTGGAGAGCACGGACCTCTCGAAAAGTCCGATATCTCATTGTAATAGTTTCATTCCTATTCGAAACAATAAAAGAAATATCTCGGGGCGTATCAAGTCCCTTTTCTAATCCTTTTTTCTTATAGATTTGGCGTTCCAGATAATTCAACTGTACGGAGAAAGTCTTATAGACTCTGCGGACCAGCATGGACATACGCCTCTCCATGTATTGGCAAGTAAGCCATTTGCCTTCAAGAGTAGTAGCAACCTTGGAGGATGGCAAAGCATTATTTATCATTGTAAGTCTCACACCAAGATCATTTGTTCCGTACTACGTACTATTGGGATCAAACTAAACACTATACTAACTGTGGTTGTAATTTTGAAAGGCACAACTGTGGATATACTCAAGCCGGAAATAGATGATCGTACACTGATGATGAAGAAAATCGAGCAAGAAGAGGAATCCGCTAATTATCCGCCCACTTGCAAGATTTGCGTCAATGTATTTCAGTTGGTGATGAGATTCGCCAAAAATCGTATGCCAAGAGTATTTGAAACTATTAAAGGTGATGTAGCTAAATAGCTAATTTAAAGTTATAGATTTGCAATATAATCACGGTTTATCTTAATTTAGTGAGATAACAAAAATGTGCAGCAATCTGGTTTTAAAAAAAAACTTTGATCCTAAGATTATTTTTTTTAAGTGATAAATTGCTTATGATAATCGTAAAAAAAAATTAATTTTGCCTGTAAAAAAAAAAATTTGAAAACGTAAATTTGATTACTTTGCTGAAAAGTTGAAACTTTGGTTATTTTGCTAATCAATAAGTTTCAAATGGTTATTTTGTACAATATTTTCACTAATTATCATCTTTCTTTATTAAAAAAAAAACTAATTGATAAAGAATATTATCAAAGTTGTAAGTTTTTAAACAAAACTGTCAAAAGTTAATTAGTAAAATAGCTAAAATTTGACACATTCCGTAATTTATTTTTATAGTCTAAATTATTTGACATCGTATACAAGGTATCTGCCTCCTTAAATAAATTTATGGACACGGACAAACATTTTATTGACGTAGGATACAAGGTAGAAGGTAGACTCTTTAATGAATTTAGGGACAGTTGCGCTTTTTTGTAAATTTTTAATATTTCACTAATTTTATGTAAACTTTGGCTATTTTTGTAAAAAATTATTAGATTCTAATTAGATTAATTTTATTTCGTTGTTAACATCAACCAGTATGGTCTTATTCGTAGAACACCTTAACTTACCAGTGACCATCGGAACAAAGGCTCACGCTCAACAAATAGGAGCTGATACAGAGAACCCAAGCACGGAACAACCTTCCAAAGCCCAAAAGCTCTTTCCTCCAAACTACAACACATGTTTCAACTTTTTCAAGATTGTTTTCGAGGCTTTGCTCGTCATTCTCGGATTCGGTACATTCAAATTTTAGGATCTTCTAAGGCCAACCAAGGTTTTGCCTGACAAGATATCTTACTTGTTTTTTTTTCCTGTGTGGACATGGTTTGAGGTATTCAAGGATCTTTGATAATGAGAGTCCGGCAAAAGAAAGAGAAACACGTGTGGTCAGTCCAAGTGATGAACGAACTCCTGAACGATGCTTCTAAATATGAATACCATGACAGGGGAGCCGATCCCCGGGCAGTGCAACCGACGCGGTCCCACAAAGAAGACGGCGAGACTAACCCGTATGAGATCGTCGATGGCGACGATACTACTTTTCCGGATAGTACATTTGATCAGCCAATTAAAGAGGCTATGACCTCTGTGGATTCTTCGAAAAACGGAAATAACGGCAATGTCACACGAAGTAAAAGTAAGCTACACAATTATCAACTTTTATGCTAAATAGAGTCTAGCTCAAAATAAATTGGCGGTGAGATTAGTAACTCATGATCTCTTAATATACATTACCCATCTTTCACATTTTTCGATGCAACATCTTTAAGACGATGATATGTCAAGACCTTCTATGGCATTTCCCCCAAACGGAAATAATGGTAATGTCACACAAAATAAAAGTAAGCTACACAATGGTCAGCAACCAAGATGTCTCAGCGTATTACGAAGCATGTTGCAAGATATCTTGTCAAGACAGATTTGTCGCTAAAAAATACGCCATTAACACATGTAACAACAGAGACAAAACTAGAAAAATATAGCAGACTGTCATTTTCTTTTCTTTCACATTTTTTGGGTTCCAAACGAACCCTTTACTAATTGGTTTTTCTACGCGGCGTGCTGTGGCAGGGCAAAGAGAGGACATGAATGAGTCGACGATATTGATAGCGGCGAAGAACAGGGTAAGCGAGATGATGGAGAGGATACTTGAGTTGTTTCCAGAGGCGATACATGACGTGAACGCGCAAAAGAAGAACGTGGTCCTGCTCGCGGTGGAGCACAGGCAGCCGCAAATGTTGGAGTTGCTCGTGAGCAGAAGGATATTCACCGACAAAATATTTCAGCAGGTCGACAACGAGGGCAACAGTGCTCTCCATCTCGCTGCCAAGCTAGGAGCCTACATGCCCCGGCAAATCCCTGGCGCCGCTCTCCAGATGCAATGGGAGATCAAATGGTTCGAGGTAAGCTTTTTTTGCCTTGTTTACCACAATATATCCTCTTCCATTTAAGTGTTTGGTGTTTATAATCAGCCTATTATTCCATAAACTCAAATAAAATTAAACCAAGTTTTTATTTTTGGTGTATTTTTAAATTTTCTTTTATATTTTTCTAGCTTATGGTACCGTTGAATTCCATTTATTTTCATCAAAATCGATAAGAATTACATATTAAAAAATTATATAATATATATATAAATATAATATTAATTACCTAGTGACTTGCAACGAAAATAGAAACTAATTACCTAAAGTCAACGTTGAAAATTTCCAAATACATAACAATTAATGGCTAATATCTTTCAAAATCTGCTCAACATTCAAATTTCAAATTTGAAAACTTCATTATTCGGTTTTAATATTTAATTCGATTTTTTTTTTTAAAAATGCCTAATTAAAATAGCGTAAGGACAAAAAGGTAAAACTAAATCAATTAATAAGCTGCCACGTAAGTAAGATGGCTATTTACGGAAAATTAACGAAACGTTGGCTAAAACCAAATTGCTAGTGTTTTAGATGGCTAAACAGCTAATTATTTGTATTAAAAAATTATATAATATATATATATATATATATATATATATAAATATATATATTCGATGATTCAAAAGTCTTTGATGCTATCATCAAAATTCATTGAATTTTATCTAATACTTTTTTTGTTACTATATATATTTTCAATGATTTCAGCTGTCTTAAAAAACAAAAACATAAAATAGTTTTGGGATGAAAAATAAATTCTAAATTTTATGTTGTGATGGTGGACTTTGTTGTGTTATTTATGGAGAAGGATAAGATTGTCCATAATATTTTTAATATTTTGAAGACATTTTGAGAATTTTGAAATTTAGTGTGGTAGTTGGTTGGTATGTGTATATATATTTGCGCAAAAGGATGCGCTTGTTTGCATAGAAAATAAATATGAAATACTTGGATGTATTAAAATTCATTTTTCTCTTAAAAAGTAAATAAAGAAATCTGCATGTCTCTAAAAGTAATACAATAAAATAAATTTGCTGAAATAAAAGTACACTTTTAACCCAAAATATGAATATATCGCCCCTCTTCCAAAAATATGATAAACCATTTAGAAATTATGAGCCATTATGAACTTTCCAAAATTGTGAGCTTTTTAAGAACCTAATTTTTTTTTTTTTTTTAAAAGTATAAATAAAAGAGTAAAAAATTTTTAAAAAAAAAAGAAAAGAAAAGAAGAAGTTATTTATGCTCAAAACAGTAAACCATTTTTAATCCAAACAAAATTATATGAAAATAAATCTCTCTTCATTGATAAAAAAAATTATTATGATTAATATTTTAATAAGTATTAAGATATTTTGTATTGTAAATTGATATAATTAATATTTAATTTTTTTAATTACTAATAATTTTTTATTATAAAATAATAAATATTTAATGTTTACTTAGTTTTAAAGACAAATTACTAAAAAAAATCGTATTAAAGAATGATATAATTAATGTTTGATTAGTTTTAAAAAAATTTAATAAATTTTAATTATATAAATGAGGAGAGATATTTTTTCTTTTTAATTTTTTTGTATTATAAAATAATAAAATTGATGTTTAATTAATTTTAAGAAGAAGAAAAAAGTAGTTTTTCATTAAAACTGAACTTGACACGTCTTTTTCCTTCCAACTTAACGGTAAAAGTATGTACAGTGCAACTAAAACGTAATATTAAGTATTTTGGCCACCGAGGAAAAAGATTAATTAGGTATATAAATATGATTTCGAAAAAAAATTAAGCATTTTTAACGTCAATAACTCTAAAAAATATTTAGAGAAGACTATTCTTACCATTAATTTTTTATAAAAATAAAATAAAAAAAAATTCATCAAATTCATTTACGCTTGACTTTACAAGACTCATATATCATCCATAACCACAGTTCGTGAAGAAATCAATACCGCTGGGCTTCTTCGTGCGGTACAACAATAAGGGCGAGACAGCGAACGAGATCTTCACGGAGAGCCACACGAAACTGGTGAAGGCGGGCGGGGATTGGCTGACCCACACGTCGCAGTCGTGCTCCGAGGGTGGCGGCCCTGATCGCAACCGTGGCCTTTGCGACCTAACCACCTTCCCTGGCGGCATGGACGAGTCCAGCGGCCGCCCAAAGCTGGAGGACCGCCCCGCCTTCGAGCTCTTCGACATCACCTCCCTCGTCGCCCTCTCCTTCTCCATCACCGCCCTCGTCATGTTCCTCGCCATCCTCACCTCGCGCTACCAGGAGAGGGACTTCGCCCGAGATCTGCCGTGGAAGCTTCTCATCGGCCTCACTTCGCTCTTCGTCTCCATCGCTTCCATGCTCATCTCCTTCTGCGCCGGACACTTCTTCGTGCTTCACCACAAGCTCAAGTTCGCGGCTTTTCCGATGTACGCCATCACGTGTCTCCCCATTTCGTTCTTCGCTCTCGCCCAGTTTCCGCTTTATCTTGATCTCATTACGGCTAATTTCAAGACGGTTCCTCAGCGTACCTACAAGCTGGCTGCTCTCTCTGCTCCCTAACTATATATATATATATATATATATATATATATATATATATATATATATATATATATATATATATATATATATATATATTGGTTTTTTAAGTGTGTCTGTTATGTACTTTTTTTCAAAAGTTCTATTTTGAATCATTGTGTGCGGGCATGAGATAGCATGCCTGATCCATTTAGTAAAAGATCATGTAATAACAACTGATGGTTTCCATTAAAAAAATAAGACTACTAATTTTATATTATTCCATGTATACCGTTTTATATATTTGAGCCAGTTAATCAAAACGCTGGAGTTTCATTTAAATATCGTTTCAATTTATTTTTTATTAAAGCCTAATTTCATTTCATGTTGCTAATGGAATAAATTATTGAGATTTGTAAGTAACTAGGCCACTTTAAACATGTGATTTTGGATCTAGCCTATGTTTGACAATTTTTAGGAATATAACCAAATGGCTTATGTGGCAATAATTAAGGTCTGATTTGCCCTTATTTATTAACAAATTCGTCACTTTCTCTCTCCTATTTTTTTCAAATAATTTTTTTTGCATCAAAACTTCAAAAATTCGTATCTTTCTCATACGAACTCGAAATTGAGTGATTTCAGATCATACAAATTTGTGGCGTCGAGATCTTCAAAAATAGACCCATTGTGTTTGATGAAAAATTATGTTTAATGCCTCATAGTTACGTTTCCATTTATTTTTTTTGATAATTTCAAAAATTTCCAATTATTTCCATATTTAAGGTAGTAACATGATTTTTCTACATCTATGTTATTAAACATGATTTTTCATCAAACACAATAGATCTATTTTTGAAGATCTCGGCGTCACGAATCCGTAGGATTTGAAATCACTCAATTTCGAGTTCATATGAGATATATATAGTTTTTTGAAGTTTTTATGTAAAAAAAAGTGTAGGAAAAAAATAGGAGAGAGAAAGTGACGAATTTGTTAATAAATAAGGGTAAATCAGGCATTAATTATTGCCACATAAGTCTGTTGGCTATTTTACTAAAAGTTGTGAAACATAGGCTAAAAACAAATTTCATAGTTTCATTTTGACTATTTCGCTACAATGCCCTAAATTATTTTGTACCTAATTTACCTCATTAATTAAGTAATTATATTTATTTCCAAAATAATAAAAAAATAAAATAAAATCGATTTCCTGATTAGTAGTATATTAATAACTTATTTAAATATGAATTTATTTACTCTCTCTCTCTCTCTAAAAGCATCACTCTCTCTCATTCTCTCTCCCCCTTTCGGATGCAGTATCGGAACATCCGAATTTCGCGAAGCAGTAGTTTTTTACTCAAATTTCAACGTTTAGGATTCCAAAATGGTGGTTCTTCTATTATTTTTTTTATATTTTTGCTTGTTTTTGTTATATTCTTTTTATTTTCAGATTTTAATTAGTAAAAAAAAAAATTAGAGAATTCATTTTCTTCCGTGATTGTTCTTCGTCTTTCCAAGCTCTTTAGTCTACATCATTTTTGGAACTAAATGTTTATCAACATGTTTGTAGCAGTAACCACGTTGCACTTGTATGACAGTATGTAGACCAACTCATAATAATTTACATATCAATTTGCGAATATATATTAACCTCTTATAATTTTAGCTCTATTTAATTTATTTAATACATTTAATGCTTCTTCAATAATTGGTCTTTCTTAAAAAAAAATAAAAAACTTCATTTATAGATAGCATCCAAAAATTGATTATTCTTTAAAAGGAACTTTTTTATTTATAAGAAGATATAATTTTTTTTTTTCATTCTTTCTGACAACAAAAGAATTATTTATTTTTTACTCTTTTTCTTCATTTATCTATCTCACACATATTCTCTTATTTCAAACTCTATTTTTCTATAAATAGATGTCTGATAAACAGAAGACGTTTCTGACCTAACACTGTAAAAAAGAAGCTTTGGATTATTATTTATAACTTGGCCTTTGAGTTCTTTTTGTTTAACATTCATCTAATATTTACATTCAATTACACACTTATCCCACTTATTTTCCACAACCTAATATAATGAAATAATCGCGTTTGGGACAATATTTTCCACAACCTTTTTCCAAAAAAATAATGAAATAATCGCGTTTGGGACAATATCCCACTTATTTTAGACAAAGAGCTTAGAAAAGTATTAAATTTACATTCAATTACACACATATATATATATATATATCATATATATATATACATATATACGCGGTGCCTTGGGCATGGCTCAAAGCTAGTATTAATATAAAAATCTCAATATTTACAATTCAATTTTTTTCTTGAATTTTATTGTAAAACAATAAAGAGAAGAAGGAGAAGAAGATGACTTTTTTATATTTTTTTTAATAAGTAAAGGGATATGTGCAGTGATATATATTTGGAGTTATGACGGTCGTTTCGAACCCATAGAAGAGAAATGGAAATGGAATCCCTCGTATTTCTCTTGTGTTATTCAGATTGATAAAAAAAAAAAAAATTAGGTGAGAAATTTTATAACTAATGAGTGACTTCAATTTTCGATGGAAATTTGGGTGGAAATTGAAATCCATTTAAATTATACATGCGGGGACTACGTTTTGTGTTTATTTCTTCATTTCCCCTCTTCTTTCTCTCTCATTTTTCATAACTTCCAAACCCGATGTAGATTTTTAATTTTTCTTCTTATTTTTCATTCAATGTTCATTTCCCTCATATATTAAATTTCCCTTGCATTTTTTTGGGGGGTTTTTTTTTTTTTTTTTTTTTTTTTTTTTTTTTTTGTGTGTGTGTGGATCTTAAGGGAATGCGGGCCATATAGTTCAATAATGACAGTTAAATTAGACTTAGGTGAAAATTTAGTGTAAAAAACTTTGTTGGGTGTTATGCTTTAGGGTGAAGTCCTCGATTACATTATTAAAGATTACATAATGCCTAGGTTTAAATTCGAGGCTATGAGATCAATAATTTGTCATTAGGCACTAAGTTGATTGGTGAGATGGTATCTGCCAATAATTTATTTTAAAACAAAAACTATTTCAGAAATTAGAGTTAGTGCCTCTGCTAACCCGCTTCAAAGAACTACCTTCAACCCAAAACTCGTGTCAAATCAAGCAGTGTTTATTCCAATTCAAAACTCTATTTCTAACACTAAAAAAATATTATTTTTTTATCTATTAATTTTGATAGTTTTAACAACTTTATATATATATATATATATACATATATATATATATATATATATATATATATATATATATATAAAATTAAGCCCACATATACTAAAGCTGTATATTTTATATATTTCCAATCAGATTTTTTTTTATCTATTTTACAAAATTTTGTAGACTCTTAAATAAATATGAACTCTCATATACATAACTGTAATATTTTTCAATAATTTTACAATAATATTTTTTTTAGATAAACACACATTATATATATAAATATAAAAAAAATTATTTTGTAGGGGAACACATTACATAAAACATTTTTAAAATTAGGTATACACATAATAAAATGAAATACTAATTAAAACACATTGCATATAAAAAATCAAATTTATGTCATGTTATTTATTTTAAAGTTTGCTTGTAATGGAGATCTAATTTATTTTGTTCTCTACCATATCAAAATTAATTTGTATACCAGAACTGTTTTAAGCGCTCGTCTTTTTATGGTTTCTATCTTTCCAAATGAACAAAACGCGATCTTGCTGTGAGATATTATCATGACCAAAAAAACAAAACCAAAGCTCGAGTGTGAGACACAAAAGAAGCGGACGCAAAAAAGAAGCTTAAGTTCGAAGCCTAAAAATATATGCATTCATTATAAAAGGGCTCGCTCGTACCGCTTCAGTCACATGCCTTTCATATCCTTGCTTTTTACCATTAAAAGAAGGACAATTAAATCACTTGTTCCAAAGTCTAGTGACAATAATAGCCAAGTCATATAATTCTCAGCTGAAAATAATAATGGAGAGGATGAAGAAAGAGCTGTTCAACACGGCGATGAAGGGCGAGTGGAAGAGAGTGGAGGCGATGTACAGAGCCGACCCGCGGGCCCACACGGCGAAGATCACGCGGTCCGGGGAGACCGCGCTCCACGTGGCGGTCTCCGATTGGCAGGAGGGCGTGGTGGAGGAGATCGTGCGCCACGTGGCAGAAGCAGGCACGGTTAGGGCGGCGCTGGGGACGGAGAACGAGAGAGGGAACACGGCGCTCCACCTGGCGGCGGCGATGGGGAACGTGAGGATGTGCCGCTGCATCGCCGGAGCCGACGCCTCCCTCGTCGGAGCTCGGAACTCCGACAGCGAGACGCCGCTGTTTTTGGCGGCGCTGCGGGGAAGAAAGGAGGCTTTCCTTGCGCTTCATTTCCTGTCTCCCTCACGGAGCGACGCTTCTTTCTGCCGGAGGAAGGATGGCCAGACGGCTCTCCACTGTTCCATCGCCGGCGAGTATTTCGGTGAGTACTGGTCTTTATTTCTAGGTACCCACTTTTACTTTAATGCACAGATAAATAAGTACATAATTAAAGGTTTAGATTTTGACCATACGCTTTACTTTACGGTCGTAAAATTTGATTCCTTAGCTATTTCTTCTAGTCTTTCATATTTTATGTTTCATAGTCGGTCAAATTCTATTTATAGAAATGTGCAATTGAAAAGACTTTCTATTTAAAAAAATGAAACTTATCAATATATGTAAAATAATACGTTTATTATTGATAGTGTTTGTATAAATGAACGAGAGAGAGAGGGAGAGAGATTTGAGAATGAAGATGATCAATGTGATCGGAGATAATTTCTTCATCGATCTTTGCAGTGTTAACTGACTGCGTTTTATACAAGCTATACAAAGCATAACTAACTCTAACCGCATCTATATATCTAATTATTACAGTATTCACTAATCTAAACTAACTCTAACAACCCAACGTGGCTAACACTAGCTACTCTGTTGCCGTGACGCATGAGCTGAGATGGCTGATGACGTGCCATCTCAGTGTCTGGGCTAATAATTATGATCTTAAAGCTCATAATTGTGCGTATTCGTTCGAGGAATGTCGTATAGAGAAAAGTTAGAAGAAAAACACATCTCGTTATATACCACTCATGATCATGAGTTGAAGGGGCTTCAAAATCATATCATTACCTAATTGCCCCTTCATACCGTACCATGTACGCTAAATAACCCCTTTTGACTGTAATGGTTATATTCAGCCACGTGTTCCACATAGGTCCGGTCCAACTTTAAGGGTCGTAAAGTATTTGCTTTAGGGAAATGGACTTAACTAGTAGCAATTTCGATACTTTGGACAAAAAAGTAGTAATTATATTTTTGGACAATTTTACTAGTAACTGTAGACTTATATATCTATAATTATTATTAATTGTAGATTTGTAAATCTACGGTTTATGAAACTGTATACTTTGATGTCTACAGTTACTAATAAAAATATGAGTCGTAGAAAAATGGTAAATCTACGATTTGTTGACATAACTGTTAATAAATGACAGGTTTCTATACAAATTTCTCATTAATGAGCCATAGAAAAATCAACATAAATAAGATTAGAGTTTTTGTCTTACAAAATTATGATAAGGTCTTCAAAAGAATTCTAATATACTCCTGCTTAGACACTATTAAAACAACCTAATAAGCATGAGAAAGTCACAACCACCCAGCACAATTAAATCTATTTTTTCAGACCATACAAAGCCGAACAATTTTTTTTTCTTGAAACACAATGTTTGATAAAAAAAAAAAAAAAAACCAACTCATATGTAACTTGCTTTGCCTCAATAAAATATAAGAAACGCACACCCTAATTTAGACTAAAAGCTTGTTCTTATTAATTCCGCTAATTAAGATGAGATGAGGCAATAAAAAAGCCAATAGCAACACTTGAAACAGAAAGAACAAACCAATCAAGCACACCAATAAGACCACTGTTTTCCTCGCCGGAAGCCAAAGACTCCGACACGTCACCACCGTCACCATAGAACCTGGCCGCACAAACAGGTTGTAGAACATTTAACTTTTTCAATTAATTTTCTTGGGATTAAAATATTATCAAACTCAAAAAATTTGGACAAATGTTTTTATGAATGGACAAATGTGTTATCAACTATATATATATATATATATATATATATATATATATATATATATATATATATATATAAAGCATAAGCACTTTTGTTCACGATGTACGCATAAGCATATATATATAAAGCATAAGCACTTTTGTTCACGATATAAAGCATAAGCATATATATATATATATACATATATGATCATCTCAACACAACAAAATCACACACAATTCACGTGCAAAAAAAAAAAGCGACATCTAAAGTCTAACCTATTAGGAAACATAACTTATTTAATCATTACAAAACAACAAAATTCGCACACAATTCACACACAATTCATGTCCAACAAAGAAAAAGCGACGTCTAAACTCTATAAACTACTAGTAAACATAACATATCGATACATATATCAAAATCACAAAAAATAATCATTTTATATTATCTAGTGACACACAATTTTCAAGCGACGCCCAATATAATATGTACAAAAAAAAATTGACATTTTATAAAATAAAATAAAAAACTTACTTGGATGCTAATACGGGAGGCGGCGGCGACGGCGAGTGAAAACCGGATTAAAGGCGTCCACAACCTAATGAGAGGCTGAAAATATGTAAAACAAATTTAATAAAATGTTTATTAAAAAAAAAAAAAAAAAAAACTCTACCTAAGCTCGACCCGACGACGGCGACCGGACGAAAGAGGGGCGGAGGGACCGGCGGCGACTATGGGCGCGGGGACGGCGGTAAATAACAACAAATGCACATCCTTCACACCGAAATCAATAAAAAATAACCTAAGAATCTTAATATCATGAAATAATAAAAAAAAAAAGATAAACAAAAAAAACCTAAAAAAACCCTAAAACTAACCTCTTACCCGTGCGTCACGACCAAAAACGTTCACCAAAATCACGACGCCGGCCGGAGTAGAGTGCTAGAAATGTGTAATGGTGGTGGAGGTGGTCGGTGGAGATGTGTAATGGTGGTGGAGGTGGGTTTCAATGGAGGTATTTGGGGTTTTGGAGAGAAAATGTCGAATGAGGAAGAAGAAGTGAGAAATAACTGTGTGCGAATTTACTTATGTATTTTTTTTTTTTTTAAAAGGGGGGCGTCGCTCGTTTTTTGAGCGACGCCAGGCCACGTGGCAGGGGCGTCGCTCAAAAAGCGAGCGACGCCCCTGCCACGTGGCCTGGCGTCGCTCAAAAAACGAGCGACGCCCCACGTCGCTTATTTATTGAGCGACGCCGGGCCACGTGGCCCAATCAAATTAAATTGGCTTAATTTTAATCATTTCCACGTCAATCGAACCCCAAAAAATTATGTTATGCGTCGCTCAAAAATGTACCCGACGCAAATATAGCGACTTCTAATAGGTATTTTGTAGTAGTGAAATAAATAAATAAACACTTTGATGAACCAATAAACATCGACTATAAACAAGTAATCAATAATACTGTCTGAAGACCATCAACACTAAACCTGAGCCTCTGCTTCACGAAGATCAAATTCCGTCCATCGACCACACCGGCCCAAACACAGGAACTATTTGTTTGATGCGTGTGGTGTGATTCTCTAAACATATTTTCAGATATCAGAATGTTCACTAGTACAAAAAAGACCTTTGGGTGCGACTATTTTAGCACCCAAAAGTCAATTTTCGCACCCAAATATATCTTTAGGTGCGACTTTTCCGCACCCGAAAGTTCGCACCTAAAAGTCTTAGGTGCGAAAAGTCGCACCCAAAAGTCTTAACTTTCGGGTGCGACATTTAGGTGCGACTTTCTGCACCTAAAGTCGCACCTAAAAAGTCACCAAAATCCATGGAAAAGGCGGGTAAAAGAGCATTGGGTGCGACAAAGTCGCACCCGATAGTCATTTGTGGATTAAAAAAAAGTGCTTAAGATGTCGCTCTATTATAAAGTGACTTGAAATCTTGTTAGCAGTGCTTTAGTTGTCACCTGATTTAAAAGTGACTTCGATTCTTAATTTATTTATAAAAATAAAAAGCAACTAAATACGTTCAGCCTCAAATTTTGAAACACATATTCAACATACGTATGCACAAATCACGGTACCGATAAGAAATACACAAATCACGGGATTGATACACGAATGTATATAGATCAAGACTACAACAAACACTCAACTAAGCACTGTAAATCAGCAAACATTTTTTTTTTTTTTTGTGTACTAACCTAGTTCCGAGTGATAGTATACCAGACTTTCTAATAATGCCACCGTCCAAAGACAAGGCTCCATCGGTTATGCACGGGAGAGCCTGAAGCATATCCATTCTTGTCTTGTAGATTTGCAAGCGAGAGAAGAGGCTGTAAAACAGCGTCTCTCTGAGACCTTCTCCACCGGATGTGACACAAGACAAGTTCTTGCTTTCCAGATTGATCAAGTTCACCGCGTAGTCAACGAAGCCAACGTATCGTCTGAAGTTTCGGAAGTTTCGGCTTCGGAAGAGCAAGCTTTCTCTGTGGATCGCCCGCCACAAGCTCACCCGCGTATCGTCTGAAGCCCAACAGAAATACAAAAGAAAATAAAATGAAAACACAAATTGGAAAAGGAAACAAAAAAAAACGAGGACTGTTTAATTGCCTCAAATCTTCAAGGCACATGACGAGAAAGCGTCCACTTATTTTCTTCCCCGAAGCCAGTCCGACACCATGCAGAGAAGAAGCGTCGTTTTTTATATTCCCTTGCTCGTCGTACTTCTCGAGAGCCTTAACACCTTCGTAGCTTCTGCAAACTATGCCCAGCAGGGCCTGCATTCCCAAGTACTCCGACAAAAGCCTGTGCTCAAAATTTCCCACAGCCCGTTATTTCAAGAACCAATCTTTAAAACTAATACCGATAAGAAATAGAAACCTGCTGAGATTCTCGTCTTCGACTCTGCCAAGGGCAGCGACGAATTAGAACATTTTAATTTCAATCACTTGACATTATTATTCTATAAATTAAAAAAAAAAAACAGCAACTTTATGACAGTTAATTGTTTGCTTGCAATAATAATTTGCCCACTTGCAAACCATCAAATAAAGGCTAGCTGCTGTAAAACTAAAATATTAACGAACGCACTATCTTATTTAGCATTACTAGCTAGTTTCCCGCGTAAGGCAGAACATTAACGACCTTAATGCTAATTATAAATACTCCATAAACAATATTAACACACACACACACACACACATATATATATATATATATATACACACACACAATACAATATTTGTCACATCATAAGTTGTTATCGATTCAAAAGCAAATAACTAACACTACTAAATAAATAAAATGACTAATTGCACCTTAAGAATCTAACACAATTATAATCACCTGAGGATTCAACAACTTGACCTTTTCTCCACCGTTTTAGAGTACTATTTCAAATACAATAAAGAGATTACAGGTTTGTGAATTCCAATCAAACGAAACACCCAAAAAAAAAAATCAAAAACAGATTCGTCCATTTATACAAATGAGGCAATGCCATTCTCTAGTCTTAAAAAAGTGAGAACAAGACAGACTATCAGTATGCTTGCAATGACTCCAACAAAAAACCTCACAAGCATAAGATACTATTGTTATCATTATATTTACTAATAAAAAAAAAATCTAAGCCTACAACAAGTTTTCCTTCATCTACCAAAGCTCGTAACAACTTGAAGCCAAGATTCTCATGCCCAAATCAAATCTTTAACACAATGCATCACTGCAGCGTATCATCGGAATATATCACTATGATACAAAACACTACTGTTTCTTCTTCCCAATCCACTCCCCTTTCAGTCCTCCAAATGTCAAATTTGAATCAAAAAAACCTCAACCAAAACAAGGTCATAAAAAATATTTCATAAACGCCGGGAATCAAACAGAAAACTCACCAATCAACAGACGAGGACACAGTGTCGCCGCCGTCCACAGCAACGCCGGTGACCTGAAGCTGGTGCCCGAAACCAATTCCTCAACATAAACAAGCACCAAAAACACTCCAAAACATATGAAAATCATCAATCTCGTTTCAAACCGAAAACCCCCAAATTCAAGTTCCAAAAACCCTAGAATCGAATCTCAAAATCGGGGAAGAAACATCTCACCTTGTTTGTGAGATCACATCTTCTCGGCGTTCTCTCCCTCCTTCCTCAGCGCCTCTCCCCTCGGTCCGGCGTCCTCGGCGGAGCGCGGTGGCTCATCTCTTCTCGGTCAATGGATCTCGGTGGCTTGCTGTCGGCCGACCTCTTCCTCCGCGAGCTCGAATCCATCTCACTCTCTCGCTCTCTTCCTCTCTCTCGCTCTCTCTCTCTCGCTCTCTCGCTCTCTCTTCCTCTCTCTCTCTCTCTTCTTCTCTCTTCTTTCTTTTCTTTTCTTTTGTTTTGTTTTCTTTTCTAATTTTTTAGAAGTGAAATAAGAGGGAACAAAATCCCGCTAATTTTTTAGACGAAATGTTTTGGATTTTTTGGTGCGACTTTGTCGCACCCAAAGGTATGATGAACTTTTGGGTGCGATTTTTTGCACCCAAATTTAAAAAAAATCAGCGAAATTTTTTTGTTACTTCAGTGACTTTTGGGTGCGAAAAGTCGCACCCGAAAGTAATTTTGGTGCGACTTTTAGGTGCGAAAAGTCGCACCTAAAAGTCATCCGCACCGAAAAACTGTATTTGTAGTAGTGGTTAGAGAGTTGTTGGATTTTGTGATTTCGTGATTGAAGATTAAGCATTGACATTGAATGATACCAAACATCAGGAGTTACATAGCCATATAGAAACTTTAAGTTTGCATAATAATCAACGTTTAGTTAATTATAATTAATTAGCCACTGATTCTATTAATTATAATTAAATTGATATACTTTGTCCAAATAATTTTTGTCTATTAATTGAATCATTTGGACAAAATTGTCTATTTAATTACAGTTAATATAATGAGTGGCTAATTAACTACAATTAATAGAACGTTGTCTAATTAGTAAATAATAAGTTTGACGTGGTTTAGTTGCTTATAAATTTCAAAAAGTTGAGATCGATGTATAATAAGGGATAAATTTTTAACAATTAATAAAAGATAAGGTTAATCTAACAATAAACAAATAACGGATGCAACATTTTTTTTAAAAGAAAATGTTACTAAAACATTTACGTCTAATAACGGATACAACATTCGAAAAATGTTCTTATCCCTATAAAATAAAGTAAAAATATGGACTCGTCATATTGCTTTCCTAGGGTGTGCATTGTCTCGTCGAGTCTCAAATTGATCTCTAAATCGCATAAGACCTTTATTTTACTCATTTAATTCCTTTATTAACTTTTTTTTTTAACTTCTTTTAGATTTGGCGTTCCAGATAATTCATCTGTACGGAGAACTTATAGGCTCTGTGGACCAACATGGACATACGCCTCTCCACGTATTGGCAAGTAAGCCATTTGCCTTCAAGAGTGGTAGCAACCTTGGACGATGCCAAAGAATTATTTACCATTGTAATTAGTCTCTCACCAAGATCATTTGTTCCATATATACTACTATTGGGATCAAGCAAAACAGTATACTAACTGTGGTTGTAATTTGGAAGGCACGTTTGTGGATCAGCTCAAGGCTGAAACAGATGATCCTACACAGATGATGAAGAAACTCAAGCAAGAAGAGGAATCCGCTAATTATCCGCCCACTTACAAGCTTTGCGTCAATGTATTTCAGTTGATGATGAGATCCGCCAAAGCTGGTTTGCCACTTAAAAAAATTAGTTATATATAATAGCAAAGTAACTAATTAACCTATTTTCTTTATAAAAAATAAAATAAAATAAAAAGACTATTTGATTAACAATATAATCAAACTTTTAAGTTATTAAACAAAATTGTCAAAAAAATAATTTATTTTACTTTTATTTTTAGTAAAATAGCTCAAATTTGACACTTTCGGTGAAAAAAACAAATTGTAGTCTAAATTATTTGATATCGTATACAATGTATCTACCTCTTTAAATAAGTTTATGGACACGGGCAAACATTTTACTGACATAGTATACAAGGTGTAGAAGGTAGACTCTTTAAATGAATTTAGGAACAGTTGCGTTTTTTGTAAATTATTGATATTTCACTAATTTTATGTAAACTTGAGCTATTTTGTAGAAAAAAAATATTAGATTCTAATTAGATTAATTTCTTTTCGTTGTTAACATCAACCAACCAGTATGGTTTTATTCATAGAACTTCTTAACTTACCAGTGACCCTCGGATCAAAGGCTCACGCTCAACAAATAGGAGCTGATACAGAGAACCCAAGCACGGTACAACCTTCCAAAGCCCAAAAGCTCTTTCCTCCAAACTACAGCACATGTTTCAACTTTTTCAAGATTGTTTGCAAGGCTTTGCTCGTCATTCTCGGACTCGGTACATTCAAAATCTAGGATCTTCTGAAGCCAACCAAGGCTTTGCCTTTGCCTGACAAAATATCTTACTTTTTTTTTTTTTTATGTGGACATGGTTTTAAGGATCTGGGATGATAATGAGAGTCCGGCAAAAGAAAGAGAAACACGTGTGGTCAGTCCAAGTGATGAACGAACTCCTGAAACGTGCTTCGATGTACGAATACGAAAACACGGGAGCCGATCCCTGGGCAGTGCAAGCGATGCGGTCCCACAAAGAAGACGGCGAGACTAACCCGTATGAGATTGTCGACGGCGGCGATGCTACTTTTCCGGATAGTACATTTGAGCAGCCAAATAAAGAGGCTATGACCTCTGTGGATTCTTCGAAAAACGGAAATAACGGCAATGTCACACGAAGTAAAAGTAAGCTACACAATTATCAACTTTTATGCTAAATAGAGTCTAGCTCAAAATAAATTGGCGGTGAGATTAGTAACTCATGATCTCTTATATATGAATCATCTTTCACATTTTCCGATGCAACATCTTTTTAGATGTCCGTCTTTCGAATCATTCGTTTTGGGTGATCGTTTTGAGTTTTGCGGGGTCTGATAACGTGGTATTCTATCTCAAAATCAATTTGCGAATCAATGAGCAACCTTTGATTTTACAAACTTTGTTAGTCTCGAGTAATATTTATATGGTCAAAGGTTACTCGTTTCATTAGGGTCTGTTTGGAACCCAGAAAAAAATTTGAAGGAAAATGAACATGGTAAGTATTAGCGTATATATATAATATATTAGCCATTATTATTATTATTATTGTATTTAGGATTATTTCCCTTTTTCTTTATTTCACTTTTTGGTTGTATTAGGGTTATATATACCCAGACTATTCTATTATGTATTTCATCAATTAAGACTTCCTCTTTTTTCTCTGAATCCCTAAATCTTCATGGTATCAGAGCCATCTTCTCCATTCATGGATTTTGTTAATTGATTGAAGAAAGTTAATATACCAAGCACGGTGTTCGCGGATCGAACTCCGCAGTGAGTTCGCTGGGGGGTTACGGGGGGCAGCGCACCCCCCTCGGGGTTCGGGGCATCGTTTTTCGTCCGTATCGTTGGTATTTTCGCGTCCTTTTCTTGATTTGTGGATGTCGTAATTGGTTGAGTGATTGTCTTGTTCATCGGTTCGGTGCTGTTTGGATGCGTTGTTGATTTCGTTTTCGGATTTCGATTTGGGGGTTTCTATCTGTTTGTTTGGATTTCGTTGTTTTTTGGAGTGTTTGGATTTGTGCTTTTTCGATATGGCGGGTCATAGAGATGATTCCCTTCAGGCAATTGGTGTTCAACTGGATGGCAAAAATTACTCATATTGGAGTTATGTTATGAGGAATTTTTTGCGTGGAAAATCGATGTGGAGTTATGTGACGGGTGTGCGTCGTAAGCCTACCGATGAGAAGGCCGAAGATTTTGCAACTTCGATTGATGTTTGGGAGTCTGACACCGCGAAAATTATCACGTGGATTAACACTTCTGTTACCCACTCGATCGGTGCTCAGTTGGCAAAGTACGAGACTGCAAAGGAGGTCTGGGGACATCTAGAGAGACTCTATACTCAGTCTAATTTTGCCAAACAGTATCAGTTGGAGATGGATATTCGTGCGCTTCGGCAAAACGGTTTGAGTATTCAAGAGTTCTATTCTGCCATGTAATCATTGTGGGATCAGTTGGCATTGACTGAGTCGGCTGAATTGAGGGCAGTGGCGGCTTACATCTCTCGGCGTGAAGAGCAGCGATTGGTTCAGTTCCTGATGGCCCATCATGACGACTTTGAGGGATTGCGTGGTGCGATTCTTCACCGCAGTCCTCTTCCTTCTGTTGATTCTGTGGTCAACGAGCTGCTGGCCGAAGAGGTTCGTCTCAAGTCCAAGATTGACAAGGAGAGTCCATCACCCGCGGTGCCTGCTGTCCTTGCTGCCCCGTACCGTTCTCCTGCTGATAGTACGTCCAGGTCATCACTCCCTCTGGATAAATGTGCCTTCTGTAAAGAGAAGGGACATTGGAAGGCTCAGTGTCCGAAGTTAGGCAGGGACAGAGCACAGCCGCAGCAGCAGCAGCAACAACGCCCAACCCAGCCTCAGTCTCGCCCGACGGCTCCGTGGGCACCCCGTCCAACGGCTCCGTGGGCACCTCGTGCACCAGCTCCGTGGGCACCTCGTCCTACATTTCGTGGACACCTCCGCCCACCAACGACGTTGCTGCCCCATCTGTGGATCCGTACATGTTTGAGCAGTTCCAACAGTTCCTTGCCTCTCAGCCTCATGCCATGTCAGCCTCTTCCTCTAAAGGTTTGTCTTCATCGTCAGTCCCAGGTATACCATCCTCCATTTGGATACTTGATTCGGGTGCTTCTAACCATATGTCCCCTCATTTTTAATCTTTTGTGTCTTTGTCCCCTCACTCGTCCATACCCATTATGACTGCCAATGGCACCCCTATGCCATCAGAGGGTTTTGGTTCTGTTGTTACACCTCATATTTCCATTCTTGATGTCTACTATATTCCTAGTCTTGCTTTAAATCTTGTGTCTGTTAGCCAATTGACTGATTCTGGTTTCGTAGTAACTTTTTCTTCTTCATCTTGTTGTGTTCAGGATCCGTGATCTCAGATGGTGATTGGGACAGGCCGTAAGCAGAGGGGACTCTATGTCTTGGATGAACTTAAAGTGCAGAGCCTCGGGGCCGAAGATGAGGAAGCGGCGGAAGCGGCGGCGGAGGGCGGGCGGGGCCAGGGAGTCCGGGAGGGTCGGGGCGGCGAGGAAGCGGGACAGGTGGCAGGGGTCGGCGGGGCCCAGGCCGAGGACGCAGATGAGGACGAAGAGGATGTGCTTGCACGCCGGGGCCCTGTCGGGGCACGTGCACGTGGGCCCCCGCGTGGCCCCCGCGAGGCTGACGGCGTACACGTTGGCCGTGGCGCCCAGGACGAAGAACGTGGTGATAAAACATCACCGAACGGTAATGCCACGTCCTTAAAACTTGTCTAGTTTTCTCTACTCTATTTCTTAACATTGTAACTTTTCCAAAAAAAAATGTGTGTTGATCCAGAGTTAATTAATACAAAGGCATCATAACGGACTAAGTAATCTGACCTGCTACTATATACGAGGTGCTGGCTAGGATATCGACATTAGTGTAGGCGTAGATGCGATTGTGAGGGGCGATGGTGTCTGATTTGCTGGTGGTGCTTCTAGTCGACCTTAAAAATCTGTGGCCCTTCAATTTCAGATTGAATGAACTTAAGTCGCCCATTCTGATTGTTCTGCTCAAAATTCTGCTTCGGACAATCTTTAAGGAAGTGTCCTGGCTGACCGCACTTGTAACACTTCATGAGAAGTACTTAACCAAAATTAAAAATACGAATTTAAAACAAAAGATAACAGCAAATATACTAAAACATAATCCATAATCTAAATCTCAAACAAAATATAAAACTCTTTGAAACTTCGAAGTAAATGAAAATAAAAACCTTTAAAAATTATTTCTTAAAAACTCGTAGCGGAAGACTTATTTCTTAATAACGAAAACAAAACTTTAAACTTTATTTCTTAATAACTCGTAGCGGAAGACTTAATTTGTGAATGGAATCCATGACCCAACCATCTCGCTATCGATGCCGCTAGTCCACCCTGCTCAGTTCCTTGCAAGTTGTTTACCTACAACACAAACATATATTTTTTTCGAAGAGATGAGCTTACGCTCAGCGAGAATAATATAAAGCTCACAAAATAAAAAGAGTAATGCAATGCATGAACCGGTTATTAGTATTTTATAACTAAACGGTGACTTGATTTTTCTTTTCTTGATTCTATCAACTTTTAATTCGGGGTGCCCCTAGGGTAGTCGTACCTATTTCAGTGCACACTTTAGAGACGAAAGATATGGGGTTGCAAGGTCCCACACTTCGCTCTATCTTATAAACTTATTATGGCCTCGGCCCGAGAAATTTCCCCATTTGGGCCCGTAAGTCGGCTCGAGAAATTCTCCTTAAGACCTCCGTAGCTCGAGGCGGTACGACTCCCTTGCTTATCTTTATCTTTTCACTTTTTTATTTTTGTTATATGCACGAATGACATATGACATAAAATATACATGATAATATGACTAGAAAAAGAACATGATATAAGTATTCTAATTTATAACATATCATCACATAACATATCATACCATATCATATCATCACATAGCATAGCATAGCATACCATATCATATCATAAACTCAACATATCATAACATATCATACCATAACACACATATGTCAAACAATCAAACAATAACAATTTCAAAAAATATTATAAACTCATTCATATCATATAATACTTAATATATTTTTGAACTAATCTGTGTTGTAGTGAGATTATTTTCACCTGGATGTCGGAGGTTACGATCGTAGATCGTCGAATGAATTGGACACTCAAAACGACTCGGAACCTAATTGGGATAAAAGACTATCGGGATCAGCTGAGAAAAAGGATTCAAGACAAAATTTTGGTTCTGGAAATTTTCATAAACGACTTTCAAAGTGAAATTACCAAAATACCCTTGGCTATTAGGGTTTCGGTGAAAAATTAAAACTCTGAGAAAACTTCTGTAAAAATTACAGTACGTATAAAACATAATTTTGATCACTTTTTGTAAAGGCACCACGGAAAAATAATTTTTTTTAACTATTTCTTAAAAATAATTAATAATACTTGTGAAAAACTAGTTTGCGGACCGATCGTAAAATCGTCAGAAAATATTATATGTAGCATGAAAATATTTTTTGATTACCTTTTTAAAAAGAACACATGTAAAAAAAGAGTTTCCAAAAAGAATCAAAACGTTTTAAAGTCTGAAAATCGGGAATAGGCCAGACCAGCGAACCAGGTCTGCGCACTGTTTTGAAAATAATCAGAAAATATTATTTATTTCATAAAAATATTTTTCGATTAAGCATTTAGATAGAAGACATCTAAACCTAACTTTTCCAAAAAGAATCGATGCAAAATAACGATTTTTGAAACCAAAATAAGTGTTTTAAAAAACGATTTTTATTGAATCCGAACCAGAAACACTTTTTTTATATCTAAAGGCTCACTTAAAATAAAACAACAAACAATATAGAAATTAATTTTAGAAAACCACGAATTACATACCTAATTTCTCAGACGGTTGTAAAAGAATTAGTCTTTTACGCTCATAGGGCTTGAGAACAAAGAGTAAAAGATTTATCTATTTGGTGACTAGGGTTTTTTTTTTTTTTTGAAGGTGGACAAAGAGAGAATAAAAGAGATTGGGGCTGAGGAAAGGGAGAGAGAGACGAGCGTATAACAAAATGAATAAAATTCTAACCCTAAAAATTATTCTGAACCTAATATTATATCTTTATATTCTCTATTATTTAAAAAAAAAAACTTGTTTTCCTTGCCGCAAAGAATAGCTAAAAATTCGGCAAAGAAACATCTAGAATATAACAACATATGTATAGCTTTATAAAAAAAAACGCATATACATATTATATACATTGACTTTTCTTTCTTTTATTTATTGCTAATATATATATACACACTAATATCGCTACAGTATACAAATTCCAAAAACGTTTAACCAAAAAGTTATTACACATTATACATATACAACATATATTATATACATATTATATATATTAAGTATCATTAATACTTTACGAATATATATACAGTATATATATATATATATATATATATATATATATATCTATATATACACACAGAAGACATATTTAATAATGTACGTTATATATACGATAACTGATAAGTGAGATTCATTCACACTTATCTATGACTCTTAGATAAGAATCGAAGCTTGTTCTTAATGTTTTTGATATTATTTTGTAGTTTTTATTGCATTTTCAGGTTTGAGAGAGTATGAGAAGGTTGTGGTGCGAAAACGGGCTAAATCGGAGCTAAATCGAGCAAGTTATGGTCATTTGAAGTCAAGTCAACAAAAGTCAACGACGGTCAATGGAGTCAACGTTTCTCGAGAGGCGCGCTGCGCCTAAAACATGGCGCGCCGCGCCCTGGTGCCAAAATTTACACCGAGAGCTCGAGTAGACGACGCGCAAGAGAAGCGCGGCGCGCCTTCAGAATTTCACGAGTGGCGCGCCGCGCCGTTATGTGGCGCACCGCGCCTTCAGAAAATTCACGAGTGGAGCACCGCGCCGTTATGTGGAGCACCGCGCCAGTTGCTTTTTCAGCAATTTTTGGAGCTCGTCTTTTAGATCATTTTTGGCCCTTGGATCTCATCCAAGGGTCCTTATTTGCTCCGAAAACCTTTCCTAAACCCTCATATACACTTATTCAAAGAGGAAAAGAGGAAGCTTTAGAATAGAACACTTTTGTTTTGGTTTTTGAAACTTTAGAGAGAGAAAGTGAGAGAGAGAAAGCTAGGGTTTGACACCCATTTTGCTCTTGAGCTTGGGAGTGAAGAAGAAGAGGGAGAAGTGACAACCTCCATCATCCTCATCACCTCCATTTGTTCACTCTAAACTCTATCTCTTTTATTTATTGTTTTTTACTTATTTACTCCACTTTTTGCTTGTTGAACATATTTTAAGCTTTCAAGTATTCTATTTGGGTTTTGTTGATTACCTTTGTCATTTGAGCATTGTGATAAGTTTATTGTTTTATCTAAGTGGAATATTGAAGTAGTGCTTGAGTTTTATGATATATTTATTTGGTTGTTGAGATTAGCATTCAATGTCTTGTTTCTTTATTGTTTTGCTTCTTTTACTTATTTCAATTTTACTTTGTTTATTCTTAATCATGAGTAGCTAAGTAGATTTGGGGTGCGATGTAGTTGAGTAGTTGAGTTGGTTGGTCAAACATTTGGATTAGATTGGTGCTTCATGGTTGGGTTGAGAGTGGAATTCTATGGGTATGGGGCGTGTGTTAGCGCTAATTAGAGTAGCTACCTAGTTAGTGAATCTTAGACGAGTTTAGACACCGAGAGGTAATAAACGAGTGAGCTCTACCCGTCCCATCATTAACCTTCCTAGAGCTATAGAAAGACTACGGGGTAGATGTAGTTGTTTGAAATCCCAGGCTAAATGCGGTTTTGTGCTTTAATAGAACCCGAACCGAGAGGTGTAAGTTCGACACATAGCTAGATTCCTAAAGACTCGAGAGAGATTAGTGAATGTTATAGGAGGGATTGAGACTAAGTTTTAACACTCTAAACCCGAGCTTAGAATCGTATCTTGACCGACCGACTCGATGAAATAACAAAATTGTACCCCTTCCTTTTAACTTGTGTTTAAATAGTGCTTTCACTTTTATTTACATTTCATCTTGTTCACAAAACAATAAAAAAAACCCCCATTTTTCATTTTCCATAACTCGAAAAAGAAAGCTAGTGAGTTCGCTTCGAAAATAGTCTAGAGTCCTTGTGGGATCGATATCCGTGCTTTTGCACTCTATTACTTGACGACACGTTCGCTTGCGTCGTGTGAGATTTCTCTAGTTGAGAAAATTCCCATCAAGTTTTTGGCGCCGTTGCCGGGGACTTCGGTTCTATTTTCGATTGAATTATCTAGTTTAATTTTTGAGTTTGTTTGTTATTATTGTGCTTATTGTGGGCCTCTTATGTTTTAAAGGTGCATGCGACGACGTAACCCTCCGCTCATTCCTATCAATCACGAGATCGAACGGATTTGCTGACGAAACCGAGCGGAGGCAAGGCGAGCCGCCATGGAAGGAGGCAATGAAGCACAACCACGTGGTCGTCGGAACGCGGAACATGGAGAAGAACGAAGGACCATACTCGACTATGGTCAACCTACTTTCGACGAGCACCAATCGGCAATACGAATTCCGGAGATGGAAGGGAACCCAAACTTCGAGATTAAAACCTCGATCATCCACATGGTGCAAAACAATCAATTTGCCGGTTCCCCCTCCGAAGATCCGCAAGACCACATCAACAACTTCTTGCGGATTTGCAACACGTTCAATCTCCCTCACTTATCCAAGGAGGCCGTGTGTCTACGACTCTTCCCGTTCTCAATCCGCGACCGCGCACAAGGGTGGTTGTCTTCGCTCGCTCCGGGTTCGATCACCACATGGGATGACTTATGCTTGAAGTTCATCTCGCAATTCTTCACTTTCGAGAAGATGACCCGGAGGAGGAATGAGATCCATAACTTCGGCCAATTTGACGGAGAGTCTCTCTATGAGGCATGGGCCCGCTTCAAGGACATGATTCGGAAGTGTCCGGGCCACGGTATAGCAGAGTGGATGCAACTACAAATCTTCTATAGCGGGCTTACGGCCTCGACTCAAGACCGAGCCAACACCGCATCGGGAGGCTCACTTCTCGACAACACCACCACCGACGCATTTGCACTACTCGAGAAGATGGTCCAAGTGAACGATCAATGCCCGGTCGAGAGGAGAATTTTCGCGAGAGAGCCGATAACTCCGGAGATGGAGCTCCTCAAATCGTTGACAATTGAGGTAGCCAAACTCGCGAAGACCGTCCACGGAAAAGAAGCGGCGAAGGCGGTGGAGGTGTCTCACCACAAGTGTGGTTTGTGTGCGGGTCCTCACCCGACGGACGAATGTGGCGAGATAGAGGAGTCTAGGTTTGTGGGAAACCACAACAATCGTCCCACTTACCAAAACTCGGGGAATTATTACACGGGAGCGAGGAACAATCATCCAAACTTCTCGTGGAGAAATCCTCAAGACCAAGTGGCAATGCAACCGGCTCCACCTCAACACCAACAACCATACCTTCCACCGCATCATCAACATCATCAACACCCACCGCCTCAACAACACCATGGGAGCTCGCAATACCGGAATAATCCTCCTCATCAAGACAAGAGACCGAATCTTGAAGAATTAATTGCCCAAATGGCAATTGAAAACACCAAGTTCATGACGAACACCACGGCCGCACTCGAACGCCAAGAAGCGGCCCTCAAAAGCAACTCGGCCCAAATAAGAACTCTTGAAGTTCAAATGGGTCACTTCGCTAAAGCCATGAGCGAGAGACCGCAAGGGTCCCTTCCAAGCACCTCCGAAGTGAATCCAAGGGAGCACTGCAATGCCATTTCTCATCAACACGTTGCAGCCACCGAGAGCCAGAAGAAAGAAGAAGAAGAAGAGGCTGCCCCGGTCACCAAAGCCCCTAAGCCGCACTCGTCGGTCCGCATCTATGAGACGCCGCTCCCATTCCTGCAACGGCTCACGGTGGCGCTTTCCACCGAGTGTAGCGCACTTCTAAAACAAGAGCTCCCGCCAAAGTTAGAAGACCCGGGCAAGTTCACATTGCCGTGCACTATTGGAGACATCTTTATCGAGAACGCCTTGTGCGATCTAGGTTCGGGCATCAACCTCATGCCGTCGGCCGTCTTCAACAAACTCGGGGTGGGTGAACTAAAGCCCACGCGCACCACTCTCCAACTGGCAGATCGGACCGTAAGGCACCCGCGCGGTTTCGTGGAAGACCTCCTCGTAAAAGTCGGAAAATTCACTTTTCCGGCCGATTTCTACGTCATCGACATGGACGAGGATCGCGATATCCCCATTCTCTTTGGAAGGGCTTTCTTAGCCACTTGCGGTGTTCGCATAGACGTGCAAAGAGGCGAGTTGATGATGCGCATGAAGAACGAGGAGGAGACGTTCGGGATCTGTAAAACCCGAAAGCGCAAGAAGGAAAAAGAAGATGTCTACGTCCTTGAGACGTACGAAGTCGCCACTCCACCACCCACACCTCCGCCACGGGCTCCTAAAGAAGAATCAACAAAAAAGGTGATCAAAGATGCAAAGCCGAAGTCTCCTTTCAAGCCACGGCGAGGACATTGGCCAAAACCGTTCAAAGAGGTATGGATGAAGAAAGAGCGCGTGGAAGAAGATCCGCCGCCGCCCGAGCGCGGAGGCGACGAGTAGGGGAGTTCTACCACCCCCGCGAGGTAAGTTCTCTGTCTCCCGTGTTTTTATGGATCTACATTGAGGACAATGTAGAGATTGAGTTTGGGGGGGGGGGGGGTGAACTACTTTGTGGGGGATTTCTGTTAGATTAGGTTGTCTTTATTTAATTTTTATTTTCTTAATTTTGTTTGGTGATTGCTTATAAGTGATAGTATTAAAGTGTTTTCTCTCGTTACTTGCCAAGGATACCATGTATTTTCGAAGAAATCCGAGTTTGAGTCAATTTTAAAATTTTGTGGGCTTCATTGTGATTGACTAGTGGTTTGAGTAACACAATTTCGGTTGATTTTTCCCACTTATGCACACACGTCGTCCCGGGGTTTGAGTAGTCCTTAGAGGTTCGATCACATCTTTAAATGTCTATTAGCTCACGAACACTAAGAACCGCTCTAGCCCTCATCGAGGCGAAATGACATGACACGAACCTAGGAAAAATGACATAGGCCTTCATTTGGACCGATCAGAGCCAAAAAGCCAACCCGTAATACTTCCTTGAGCACCCTTTCAGAAAAAGCCGAACGATTAATCCTTTCTCGTTACTTAGTCAGAAAAAGCCAAGCCCATATTTGTTCAAATCCCACAAAGAACCCCGTTAACTTAGCGACTTTTGAGTGAATTTTTTCGATTTTTGTGACATGTTCTTCGACTAGTCTCTATGTGTTTTATAGTTCATTAGACACCACGCCGGTGATTGTTCGTTTTTATGTTTATTGTTTTGTAGAAGAAAAAAAAAGAAAAAAAAGGAAAAAAAAGAAGAAAAAAAAAGGAAAAAAAAAAACAACAAAAAAAAAGAAAAAAGAAAAAGAGTGTGTTTAATTTATGCGTTTTATTATTTATTTGTATTAGTTTTTGGCGTGGTATCCTGTGACATTAGTTTTAGAGACTAGACGTTGCATAGTCAAAGTTTGGGGGAAAAACATTGGGAAGTAAAGGCTTAGGAAAGAAAACGTTCGCGAAAGGTGAAATGTTATACCATGAACGTGAGAATGGGTGAGTAAGTAATAACATGTGAAAGTTGGTGAGTTGGTGAGATTGAGTCGCTAGGTTGACGTTTTAGCCACATTTTGACCATATCCTACCGTTGACCCTATCCTAACATTACAAGCCGACAAAGCCTTATTGATTTCCTTGGTAAGTGTCTTGCATTAGTGGAGAGTGAGCGGCGAAAAGCATTATGGTGTTTGATTCACATTCATCTCATTATTATTTGAGCATTTGACATTAGAAGACGAACATATTGAGTTGACCTCTCTCTCTATCGGGACATATTTCACACACGGGGGATTTTGATCGGGAATGTGTTGCAAAAGGCCATTTAGTCAATCTAATTATTTTTTTGGTTTCATATGATGATTGACTTGGATTCGGAAATTTTTGTAGGTTGAGGCATGTAACTAACACTTGACATTGTTGCTAAACTTTGTGATCACCATTCGTTTTTAGTGTAACTTCTTTGGTGTGTTTATTTTATTGTCTAGTCTTTTGTGTTGCTTGAGGACAAGCAACGGTTTAAGTTTGGGGGTTTGATAAGTGAGATTCATTCACACTTATCTATGACTCTTAGATAAGAATCGAAGCTTGTTCTTAATGTTTTTGATATTATTTTGTAGTTTTTATTGCATTTTCAGGTTTGAGAGAGTATGAGAAGGTTGTGGTGCGAAAACGGGCTAAATCGGAGCTAAATCGAGCAAGTTATGGTCATTTGAAGTCAAGTCAACAAAAGTCAACGACGGTCAATGGAGTCAACGTTTCTCGAGAGGCGCGCTGCACCTAAAACATGGCGCGCCGCGCCCTGGTGCCAAAATTTACACCGAGAGCTCGAGCAGACGACGCGCAAGAGAAGCGCGGCGCGCCTTCAGAATTTCACGAGTGGCGTGCCGCGCCGTTATGTGGCGCATCGCTCCTTCAGAAAATTCACGAGTGGCGCACCGCGCCGTTATGTGGCGCACCGCGCCAGTTGCTTTTTCAGCACTTTTTGGAGCTCGTCTTTTAGATCATTTTTGGCCCTTGGATCTCATCCAAGGGTCCTTATTTGCTCCGAAAACCTTTCCTAAACCCTCATATACACTTATTCAAAGAGGAAAAGAGGAAGCTTTAGAATAGAACACTTTTGTTTTGGTTTTTGAAACTTTAGAGAGAGAAAGTGAGAGAGAGAAAGCTAGGGTTTGACACCCATTTTGCTCTTGAGCTTGGGAGTGAAGAAGAAGAGGGAGAAGTGACAACCTATGTTGTCGGTCGTTTTCGGAAAACCCGAGACGCCAAGAAGGCACGTCGCTCGAAGGGCCGATGGTCAGGCCGGAGGTCCTGAAGAGCGGCAAGTCTTCAAGCCCTCGCCCAAACTCTTGACTCCTTGAGTCGAGCCTAGCCCCTCGAGTCGAGACTTGAGTCGGCTCCCCGAGTTGAGCCTCGCTCCTCGAGTTGAGACTTCATACAGTCTCCTCGAGTCGAGCTTCGCCCCTCGAGTTGAGCCTTGAGTCAGTCTCCTCGAGTCGAGCTTTGCTCCTCGAGTCTAGCCTTGAGTCAGTCTCCTCGAGTCGAGCCTTGAGTCAGTCTCCTCGAGTCGAGCTTCGCTCCTCGAGTTGAGCCTCGAGTCGTTCTCCTCGAGTCGAGCCTCGAGTCATTCCTCGAGTCGAGCCTCGGGTCGCTCCTCGAGTCGCTCCTCGAGTCGAGCTTCGAGTCGAGCCTCGAGTCGTTCTCCTCGAGAGGAAACCTTCATATTTCACGTGGCAAGAATGGTATTCGAAGACCCCTAAAGGCCCGCAAGAGTCCGGCAAGACGAGCCATTCGCCGCGCGCACAGCACGCTGCGCCGGCCAGCCGCGCAGCAAGCAGCGCGCCGCGCCATCAAGTCAGCGCGCCGCGCCAAGACGCGCCCGTGCCGCGCGTCCTGCGCCACGTCCAATGACCCGCACGCCGCGCCAGGAGACCCGCGCGCCGCGCCCCCTGCGCCGCGCGCCGCGCGTTGTGCACCGCTCTTTGTGCGCCGCGCGCGCCGTGCGCCTCCACTGGATGCCACATGCGTTCCTAGTCCCACATGGACGAAAAAGAAGCCTTCTAAGGCCCCCAAACACCTATATAAACCCCCTCCCATTGAGGGGAAAGCCATCCCATTGAATCCTATTCAATCCCATTGAATCCTATTCAATCCCATTCATTCTCAAGGAACTTGAGACTTCTCTCTGCTTCTCTGGATGCCATCCTTGGCCTGAAGCAGATTCTCCACGATTTCTTGTTCTCAGAGATTCTGAAGCGCTTTCCGGGGACTCCCGAGTGCCACCTCTCTTGATCGAACGATTAATCTTGAGCCCACGAGCGCTCTAACGGTTTTCGACTGAAAATCGCCTACGCGTCTAGCACCCTAGACGCGTCCACCATTTCTGACAAGAAATCGCCTACGCGTCCGGCATTTCCAAACTAGGAATCGCCTACGCGTCCGGAATCTCCGCCACGACAAGGAACTCTTGACTTAGAGTCTTCCACGTCTCCAAAAGAGAGAAAACACACATTCTCTCTCGCATACGCGATCTCCAAAGTTCTGAGACATCGCCGAGGACTCCTCCGCGCCTCGTCTCCTTCATCGAGCACGCCTCTCCACCAAGGCTCCGCGCCTCATACTGCGTCTCACACGCTTGAACTACGTTCTGACCTGATCCCACACACGGGTACGTAGGCAGCCGACACCCAAGGCACGGTCACTCCTCCTCCTCACCCCCTACCTCTCTCGAGAGGCGGGTTGATCGGAGAAAACCCTAGCTCGAGACTATCGAGTTCACACTCTTGGCCCGGGTGCGATCACTTGGTCCGGCCTTGGATCGAACCGCCCGAGGTTTTAAATAGTTGTTCATTTTTCGTGCGACAACATTTTGGCGCTAGAAGGAGGGGACTTCCCAACCTATTCAGCCCGAAATCCCTTCTGTTCATCTTCTTCTTTTCTTCTGCGAACTCAACTTTCTCGAACTTGAGAAACGATGAGTAGCCAACCAACCATACGTTCTAAGGGAGTTAACAACCCCGATAACGTCACTGGGACCAAGAAATACTTCTTGCGCTCCCAAGCGCATGGTGACAAAGAGTCGCTCCACGAAGAGAGCTCGACCCGCTCACCATCTCCATCTCCTGATTGCAGGGAGGACCGCATCACGGAGTCGGAGGAGAGTATCCGCCAACTAAAGGCGAAGAACGCGAGGTACCGCAACTGACTGGCTGCGAAGTCGAGTCGAGCATCGCTCCTCGAGTCGAGTCATTCTCCTCGAGTCGAGCCTTGCTCCCCGAGTCGAGTCACACTCCTCGAGTCGAGCCTTGCTCTTCAAGACGAGTCACACTCCTCGAGTCGAGCCTTGCTCCTCAAGACGAGTCATTCTCCTCGAATCGAGCTTCGCTCCTTGAGACTAGTCATTCTCCTCGAATCGAGCTTGCTCCTCGAGACGAGTCATTCTCCTCGAATCGAGCTTGCTCCCCGAGTCGAGTCACACTCCTTGAGTCGAGCCTTACTCCTCGAGACAGGTCATTCTCCTCGGGTCGAGTCATTCTCCTCGAGTCGAGCTTCGCTCCTCGAGACAAGTCATTCTCCTCTAGTCGAGCCTTGCTCCTCGAGTCGAGTCATTCTCCTCGTGTCGAGCCTCGCTCCTCGAGACAAGTCATTCTCCTTGAGTCGAGCCTTGCTCCTCGAGTCGAGTCATTCTCCTCGAGTCGAGCCTTGCTCCTCGAGACGAGTCATTCTCCTCGAGTCGAGCTTCGCTCCTCGAGACAAGTCATTCTCCTCGAGTCGAGCCTTGCTCCTCGAGACAAGTCATTCTCCTCGAGTCGAGCTTTGCTCCTCGAGACGAGTCATTTTCCTCGAATCGAGCTTGCTCCCGGAGTCGAGTCACACTCCTCGAGTCGAGCCTTACTCCTCGAGACAGGTCATTCTCCTCGGGTTGAGTCATTCTCCTCGAGTCGAGCTTCGCTCCTCGAGACAAGTAATTCTCCTCGAGTCGAGCCTTGCTCCTCGAGTCGAGTCATTCTCCTCGTGTCGAGCCTCGCTCCTCGAGACAAGTCATTCTCCTTGAGTCGAACCTTGCTCCTCGAGTCGAGTCATTCTCCTCGAGTCGAGCCTTGCTCCTCGAGACGAGTCATTCTCCTCGAGTCGAGCTTCGCTCCTCGAGACAAGTCATTCTCCTCGAGTCGAGCTTCGCTCCTTGAGTCAGGTCATCCTCCTCGAGTCAAGCCTTGCTCCTCGAGTCAAGTCATTCTCCTCGAGTCGAGCATCGCTACTCGAGTCGAGTCATCCTCCTCGAGTCGAGCCTTGCTCCTCGAGTCGAGTCATTCTCCTCGAGTCGAGCGTCGCTCCTCGAGTCGAGTCATTCTCCTCGAGTTGAGCTTCGCTCCTTGAGTCGAGTCATTCTCCTCGAAGTCGAGCCTCGCTCCTCGAGTCGAGTCATTCTCCTCGAGTCGAGCCTTGCTCCTCGAGACGAGTCATTCTCTTCGAGTCGAGCTTCGCCCCTCGAGACGAGTCATTCTCCTCGAGTTGAGCCTCGCTCCTCGAGTCGAGTCGTTCTCCTCGAGTCGAGCCATGCTTCTCGAGACGAGTCACTCTCCTCGAATCGGGCTTCGCTCCTCGAATCGAGCCTTAAACTTTACGCATGAAGATCCTCCGTCCGTGTCTCACGAGACGATTTACCAAGCGAGTTGTGCATCCGCACAATGACGCGATAGTTCTCAAAGCCCAAGTGGCTAACAACTTGGTGAAAAGAGTTCTCATCGACAACGGCAATGCTGCCGACATAATTTTCAAATCCACCCTAGAGCGCATGAAGCTCGGGGGGCTACGCCCAACTCCGACCCAAAAACCTTTATTCGGGTTCACTGGGGAGAGAGTCATGACCGAAGACATCATCAATCTACCGGTCACCTTCGGAACTCCCGGAGGCATTGAAGTCGTTCAAATGGTTCCATTCCTAGTGGTCGACCAAGAATCCCCCTACAACGTAATCATTGGGCGACCCACGTTGAACCGGCTAAGGGCAATCACTTCAACATACCACCTACTGGTGAAGTTCCCCACCGAGGATGGAATCGACATCATGGCTGGAGACCAATCCCAAGCCAGAATATGCTACATCCAAGGAGTCGATGGAAAAACCGCTAGAAAGACGGTTAACACGATCTCTCAACTTAGAGACCGCGTCGAGTCGACCAAGGTCCTCCGCGAAGTCCATGAAGACATCTGCATGACACCCAAGTGCAAGGTGCCAACGTGTTCATCCCAAACTGGGAGGGACCCCACAATGTCTGCCAAGTCATACATGACGAGACACGCTACATCAAATACACGGACACCGATCCGTCGCCTATGGAATGCGGAACATTTGAGGCAGTACTACCAGTAGCCGGCGCATCCCCCCATTTTATTTCTTTTCTTTCTAAACATTCAATAAGGCCTATGAGCCAACGTTTTAGGATTCCAAAGTTTTTGCAATATTAATAAAGTTCGAGGTTTTTCTTTCAAAATCCACTTTTTCAAAGATTTTCGATCATCAAAGATTATGCTTGTAAACCTAAAAACTCGGGGGGCTGGTGACATAGGCAATGGTAAGTGCGCTCAAAATATTCAAGAAAGTACGCTCCACAAAAGGAAAGCACGCTCCACAAAAACAAAACACCCGAACACAAACAGGAACGAGCGTTCAAACCAAGACGCCTTCGCGGCGCGCCGTAAGACATCCACGAGATGCAGGCTGAAGACGCCTCCGCGGCGCGCCATAAGACATGCCTGAGATGCAGGCTGAAGACGCCTCCGCGGCGCGCCATAAGACATCCCAGAGATGCAGGCTGAAGATGCCTTCGCGGCGCGCCGTAAGACATCCACGAGATGCAGGCTGAAGACGCCTCCGCGGCGCGCCATAAGACATCCCTGAGATGCAGGCTGAAGACGCCTCCGCGGCGCGCCATAAGACATCCCTGAGATGCAGGCTGAAGACGCCTCCGCGGCGCGCCATAAGACATCCCAGAGATGCAGGCTAAGACGCCTCCGCGGCGCGCCGTAAGACATCCCCGCGATGCAGGCTAAGACGCCTCCGCGGCGCGCCGTAAGACATCCCCGCGATGCAGGCTAAGACGCCTCCGCGGTGCGCCGTAAGACATCCCCGTGATGCAGGCTAAGACGCCCCCGTGGCGCGCTGTAAGAAATCCCCGAGATGCAGGCTAAAGCCGTCCCTCGCGACGCACTTAAGACGCCTACATGGCGCGCGTAAGACGCGTAAAGGCGCAGCCCGTAAGACGCCTACATGGCGCAACCTAAGACGCCTACATGGCGCACGTAAGACGCGTAAAGTTGCAGCCCGTAAGACGCCTACATGGCGCAACCTAAGACGCCTACATGGCACACGTAAGACGCGTAAAGGCGCAGCCCGTAAGATGCCTACATGGCGCAATAAGACGCCTCCGCGGCGCGCTGTAAGACATCCCCGAGATGCAGGCTAAAGCCGTCCCTCGCGACGCACTTAAGACGCCTACATGGCGCGCGTAAGACGCGTAAAGGCGCAGCCCGTAAGACGCCTACATGGCGCAACCTAAGACGCCTACATGGCGCACGAAAGACGCGTAAAGGCGCAGCCCGTAAGACGCCTACATGGCGCAACCTAAGACGCCTACATGGCGCACGTAAGACGCGTAAAGGCGCGGCCCGTAAGACGCCTACATGGCGCAACTTAAGACGCCTACATGGCGCACGTAAGACGCGTAAAGGCGCAGCCCGTAAGACGCCTACATGGCGCAATCTAAGATGCCTACATGGCGCACGTAAGACGCGTAAAGGCGCAACCCGTAAGACGCCTACATGGCGCAACCTAAGACGCCTACATGGCGCACGTAAGACGCGTAAAGGCGCAGCCCGTAAGACGCCTACATGGCGCAACCTAAGACGCCTACATGGCGCACGTAAGACGCGTAAAGGCGCAGCCCGTAAGACGCCTACATGGCGCAACCTAAGACGCCTACATGGCGCACGTAAGACGCGTAAAGGCGCGGCCCGTAAGACGCCTACATGGCGCAACCTAAGACGCCTACATGGCGCAATCTAAGATGCCTACATGGCGCACGTAAGACGCGTAAAGGCGCAACCCGTAAGACGCCTACATGGCGCAACCTAAGATGCCTACATGGCGCACGTAAGACGCGTAAAGACGCAACCCGTAAGACGCCTACATGGCGTAACCTAAGACGCCTACATGGCGCACTTAAGACGCCTACATGGCGCAACCTAAGATGCCTACATGGCGCACGTAAGACGCGTAAAGACGCAACCCGTAAGACGCCTACATGGCGTAACCTAAGACGCCTACATGGCGCACTTAAGACGCCTACATGGCGCAACCTAAGACGCCTACATGGCGCACTTAAGACGCCTACATGGCGCACGTAAGACGCCTACATGGCACAACCATAGCACACCTAAAACGCCTACATGGCGCAACCAAGATGCCTACATGGCTCATCTAAAACGCCTATACGGCATACCTAAGAAGCCTGCATGGTGCATCTAGGCCATCCCTCGCAATGTGCCTAAGGCGCCTAAACGACGCACAAAACCGCTTCTCACGACGCGCTAAGAGTCGCCACAAAGCGTTGAACGAACCGCCGTACAAGGCGCAGTTCATGCTGTCTTCGCCATCGCCAACTAAACACGATCACCCTCACCTTGGGAGAATCCCCGTTCCATGCGAGTTGATTGAAGCTGCTCGCAAAAACTCGCGAACCCCGCCTCCGAGCAAGAACCTTGCTCGGCCTGAACTAGCTGAGACTTCGCTCCTCGAGTCGAGTCATCCTCCTCGAGTCGAGCTTCGCTTCTCGAGTCGAGTCAGTCTCCTCGAGTTGAGCTTCGCTCCTCGAGTCAAGTCATTCTCCTCGAGTCGAGCTTCGCTCCTCGAGTCGAGTCAGTCTCATCGAGTTGAGCTTCGCTCCTCGAGTCAAGTCATTCTCCTCGAGTCGAGCTTTGCTCCTCGAGTCGAGTCATCCTCCTCGAGTCGAGCTTCGCTTCTCGAGTCGAGTCAGTCTCCTCGAGTTGAGCTTCGCTCCTCGAGTCGAGTCATCCTCCTCAAGCCGAGCTTCGCTCCTCGAGTCGAGTCATCCTCCTCGAGTCGAGCTTCGCTCCTCGAGTCGAGTCATCCTCCTCGAGTCGAGCTTCGCTTCTCGAGTCGAGTCAGTCTCCTCGAGTTGAGCTTCGCTCCTCGAGTCAAGTCGTTCTCCTCGAGTCGAGCCTCGTTCCTCGAGTCGAGTCGTCCTCCTCGAGTCGAGCTTCGCTTCTCGAGTCGAGTCAGTCTCCTCGAGTTGAGCTTCGCTCCTCGAGTCAAGTCATTCTCCTCGAGTCGAGCTTCGCTTCTCGAGTCGAGTCAGTCTCCTCAAGTTGAGCTTCGCTCCTCGAGTCAAGTCATTCTCCTCGAGTCGAGCTTCGCTCCTCGAGTCAAGTCAGTCTCATCGAGTTGAGCTTCGCTCCTCTAGTTAAGTCATTCTCCTCGAGTCGAGCTTCGCTCCTCGAGTCGAGTCATCCTCCTCAAGTTGAGTTTCGCTCCTCGAGTCGAGTCAGTCTCCCCGAGTTGAGCTTCGCTCCTCGAGTCGAGTCATCCTCCTCAAGTCGAGTTTCGCTCCTCGAGTCGAGTCAGTCTCCTCGAGTTGAGCTTCGCTCCTCGAGTCAAGTTATTCTTCTCGAGTCGAGCTTCGCTTCTCGAGTCGAGTCATCCTCCTCGAGTCGAGTTTCGCTCCTCGAGTCGAGTCAGTCTCCCCGAGTTGAGATTTGCTCCTCGAGTCGAGTCATCCTCCTCGAGTCGAGTTTTGCTCTTCGAGTCGAGTCTGTCTCCTCGAGTTGAGCTTCGCTCCTCGAGTCAAGTCATTCTTCTCGAGTCGAGCTTCGCTCCTCGAGTCGAGTCATCCTCCTTGAGTCGAGTTTCCCTCCTCGAGTCGAGTCAGTCTCCCCGAGTTGAGCTTCGCTCCTCGAGTCGAGTCATCCTCCTCAAGTCGAGTTTCTCTCCTCGAGTCGAGTCAGTCTCCTCGAGTTGAGCTTCGCTCCTCGAGTCAAGTCATTCTTCTCGAGTCGAGCTTCGCTCCTCGAGTCGAGTCATCCTCCTCCAGTCGAGTTTCGCTCCTCGAGTCGAGTCATTCTTCTCGAGTCGAGTCATCCTCCTCGAGTCGAGTTTCGCTCCTCGAGTCGAGTCAGTCTCCCGGAGTTGAGCTTCGCTCCTCGAGTCGAGTCATCCTCCTCGAGTCGAGTTTCGCTCCTCGAGTCGAGTCATCCTCCTCGAGTCGAGTCAGTCTCCCCGAGTTGAGCTTTGCTCCTCGAGTCAAGTCATTCTCCTCGAGTCGAGCTTCGCTCCTCGGGTCGAGTCATTCTCCTCGAGTCGAGCTTCGCTCCTTGAGTCGAGTCATTCACCTCAAAGTCGAGCTTCGCTCCTTGAGTCGAGTAATTCTCCTCGAAGTCGAGCTTCGCTCCTTGAGTCGAGCCATTCTCCTCGAGTCAAGCCTTGCTTCTCGAGTTGAGTCATTCTCCTCGAGTCGAGTCTTGCTCCTGAAATCGAACCATTCTCCTCAAGTCGAGCATCGCTCCTCAAAGTCGAGTCACGCTCCTTGAGTCGAGTCTCGCTCCTTGAGTCAAATCATTCTCCTTGAGTCAAGCACTGCTCCTCGAGTCAAGACGTCCTCCTCAAGTCGAGTCACACCCTCCTCGAGTCGAGCCATGCTCCTCGAGTCAAGTCACTCTCCTCGAGTCATCCCTCTCGAGTCGAGCATCACTCATCAAGCCATTCTCCCCGAGTGAAGTCTTGCTTCTCGAATCGAGTCATACTCCTCGAGTCGAGCATCGCTCCTCGAGTAGAGTCATATTCCTTAACGTCCAGCCAGTCTCCTTGAGTCGAGTCTAGCCCCTCGAGTTGAGACTTGAGTCGGCTCCCCGAGTCGAGCCTAGTCCCTCGAGTTGAGACTTGAGTCGGCTCCCCGAGTTGAGCTTCGCTCCTTGAGTTGAGACTTGATTCAGTCTCCCCAAGTCGAGCTTCGCTCCTCGAGTCGAGCCTTGAGTCAGTCTCCTCGAGTCGAGCTTCGCTCCTCGAGTCGAGCCTTGAGTCAGTCTCCTCGAGTCGAGTCCCACTCCTCCAACAAACACCTGGAGCGACCTGAAGAACAGGTTAGCCAAAGCAGAGACCCGCCTCTACACAAATGCGTGTCCCGCTAGCCCACGCATGTCCCCTTTGCTCCGGGGCTAGAGCGATGGACGCAAACGCGTCTGCCTCGCCCACGTCGAGCTACGTCTCCTATCCGCTTGGACCCTCCTCCACGTGTCGATCACACACTCGTGTCGAGAGAGACGGGAAAGCGAGAAAGAGCACTAGCATTCGCAAGAATATTCTCTATGTTCACAAAAGCTTCGCGACAGCGAAGCCCTGGGAGATAAATTTTCCTCAAACACCCGGCGGAAACAACTAAAAGTTCACCGCCCGGGGCCTCCCGAGCAATGAACTTGGGGGGCTAATGTTGTCGGTCGTTTTCGGAAAACCCGAGACGCCAAGAAGGCATGTCGCTCGAAGGGCCGATGGTCAGGCCGGAGGTCCTGAAGAGCGGCAAGTCTTCAAGCCCTCGCCCAAACTCTTGACTCTTTGAGTCGAGCCTAGCCCCTCAAGTCGAGACTTGAGTCGGCTCCCCGAGTTGAGCCTCGCTCCTCGAGTCGAGCTTCGCCCCTCGAGTTGAGCCTTGAGTCAGTCTCCTCGAGTCGAGCTTTGCTCCTCGAGTCTAGCCTTGAGTCAGTCTCCTCGAGTCGAGCCTTGAGTCAGTCTCCTCGAGTCGAGCTTCGCTCCTCGAGTTGAGCCTCGAGTCGTTCTCCTCGAGTCGAGCCTCGAGTCATTCCTCGAGTCGAGCCTCGGGTCGCTCCTCGAGTCGCTCCTCGAGTCGAGCTTCGAGTCGAGCCTCGAGTCGTTCTCCTCGAGAGGAAACCTTCATATTTCACGTGGCAAGAATGGTATTCGAAGACCCCTAAAGGCCCGCAAGAGTCCGGCAAGACGAGCCATTCGCCGCGCAGCAAGCAGCGCGCCGCGCCATCAAGTCAGCGCGCCGCGCAAGGCAGGCGCGCGCCGCGCCAAGACGCGCCCGTGCCGCGCGTCCTGCGCCGCGTCCAATGACCCGCACGCCGCGCCCCCTGCGCCGCGCGCCACGCGTTGTGCACCGCTCTTTGTGCGCCGCGCGCGCCGTGCGCCTCCACTTGATGCCACATGCGTTCCTAGTCCCACATGGACGAAAAAGAAGCCTTCTAAGGCCCCCAAACACCTATATAAACCCCCTCCCATTGAGGGGAAAGCCATCCCATTGAATCATATTCAATCCCATTGAATCCTATTCTATCCCATTCATTCTCAAGGAACTTGAGACTTCTCTCTGCTTCTCTGGATGCCATCCTTGGCCTGAAGCAGATTCTCCACGATTTCTCGTTCTCAGAGATTCTGAAGCGCTTTCTGGGGACTCCCGAGTGCCACCTCTCTTGATCGAACGATTAATCTTGAGCCCACGAGCGCTCTAACGGTTTTCGACTGAAAATCGCCTACGCGTCTAGCACCCTAGACGCGTCCACCATTTCTGACAAGAAATCGCCTACGCGTCCGGCATTCCAAACTAGGAATCGCCTACGCGTCCGGAATCTCCGCCACAACAAGGAACTCTTGACTTAGAGTCTTCCACGTCTCCAAAAGAGAGAAAACACACATTCTCTCTCGCATACGCGATCTCCGAAGTTCTGAGACATCGCCGAGGACTCCTCCGCGCCTCGTCTCCTTCGTCGAGCACGCCTCTCCACCAAGGCTCTGCGCCTCATACTGCGTCTCACACGCTTGAACTACGTTCTGACCTGATCCCACACACGGGTACGTAGGCAACCGACACCCAAGGCACGGTCACTCCTCCTCCTCACCCCCTACCTTTCTCGAGAGGCGGGTTGATCGGAGAAAACCCTAGCTCGAGACTATCGAGTTCACACTCTTGGCCCGGGTGCGATCACTTGGTCCGGCCTTGGATCGAACCGCCCGAGGTTTTAAATAGTTGTTCATTTTCGTGCGACAACAATCTCCATCATCCTCATCACCTTCATTTGTTCACTCTAAACTCTATCTCTTTTATTTATTGTTTTTTACTTATTTACTCCACTTTTTGCTTGTTGAACATATTTTAAGCTTTCAAGTATTCTATTTGGGTTTTGTTGATTACCTTTGTCATTTGAGCATTGTGATAAGTTTATTGACTATGAAGAAACCTTCTCGCCAGTCGCGATGCTTAAATCCATCCGCATACTCCTATCCATAGCTGCAGCTCTCGACTATGAGATCTGGCAAATGGATGTCAAGACAGCCTTTCTGAATGGCAATCTTGACGAGCGCATTTACATGGCTCAACCAGACGGTTTCGTGGATAAAGGTCAAGAGACCAAGGTTTGTGAGTTGCTTAAATCCATTTATGGACTAAAGCAAGCATCTAGGTCATGGAATATTAGATTCGATGAAACTGTAGAGAGCTTCGGCTTTGAACAGTCAATAGATGAGCCTTGTGTTTACAAGTTAATACACGAAGGCAAAGTAGTGTTTCTGGTACTATATGTCGATGATATACTACTCATTGGTAATGACGTGGGTAAGTTATCTGAGGTTAAGGTCTGGCTGGCAAAGCAATTCGATATGAAGGATCTAGGAGAAGCTGCATACATTCTGGGAATCCAAATCTTTCGAGATAGGAAAAACCGGACCCTGCCGCTCTCTCAAGCATCTTATATTGATAAGGTGATGGATTGCTTCTCGATGCAAGACTGCAAGAGGGGTCAAACACCATTTAGGCATGGAGTTTCACTCTCTAAGGACCAGTCTCCCAAGACTGCACAAGAGATTGAAGACATGAGGAAAATTCCTTAGGCCTCTGCCGTAGGAAGCCTCATGTATGCTATGCTTTGCACCCGACCTGATATATGTTTTGCCGTTGGCGTAGTTAGCCGTTTCCAATCCAACCCTGGACCCGAGCACTGGATTGCTGTTAAGCATGTTCTTAAGTATCTTCGAAGAAGTAGGAACTTGATGCTTACATACTCAGGTACTGACCTGACTATGACGGGATATACCGACTCCGATTTTCAAGCGGATAAGGATTCCAGGAAATCCACTTCAGGAACTGTGTTCATCCTTAATGGTGGAGCTGTTGTGTGGAGAAGTATTAAGCAATCTTGCATTGCTGACTCCACAATGGAAGCAGAATATGTGGTTGCTTGTGAAGCATCCAAAGAGGCTGTATGGCTTAGAAAATTCCTTAAGTACTTGGAAGTTGTTCCAAACGTCGACGAGCCCATGACCCTTTATTGTGATAATAGTGGGGCTGTCGCTAACTCAAAGGAACCTAGAAGCCATAAGCGCTCTAAACATATTGAGAGGAAATACCATTTGATTCGAGAGATCGCGCAATGCGGAGATGTGGAGGTGAAGTAGATCTCTGGAAGATCCATTCACCAAGGCCCTAGCGAACATGGTCTTCGACCAACTTCGAGAGGGATTAGGCATGTAGGACTACTCACATCTTCTTTGAGTCAAGTGGGAGTTTGTTGTCAATGGTGCCCACAAGAAGAGTAGTAGTGTCTATTTATGTACATTTGATGTCATATAGTCTTACGAAGACTCTTGCTTGTAATTGCTTATTCATTAATAAAAAGTTGAAACGTTCATTCATTCTTTCTTTGTTTGAAGCTTTATGATAAAACCCTGGTCTTTTAGTCCATAAACAAACCTAACAACTTACGAAGAGACAAATGTAGATTTGCATGAACAAACTCTTCGTAGTTTGCTTAAAACGATATATTCGCAATCTTAGGGTCAAAGGACTATTGACCTCAGTATGATTGTTAGAAGAATCTATGATGTCTGGTTATGAGGCATTGAGAGTTGGGGACTCTATAGTTCTTCTAGGTATCTTCCGAAGGTACTGAATTGACCAGTGCACTTCTAGAGACAATATAAGAACAAACCATTTAACCTCTTATGTCTCGAAGTCACTATGTATGAATTGCATCATGCTTACCTTAATCCTGAAATGAGACATGCCATTTCACACCTTAGTATTCTCATTTGAGAAAGTCAGAGTTCGGACTCACTATGTCATTCCGAACAGGGCCTATTGGTGAAATACTAAGTTGTGAGTATGTCATGAGTAACTTTGTGAAGTTCTCATAGATATGGAATTCATGTACAAGATTGCTGAAATGCAATGTATGTCACCTCATGCTTTGTTCCTTGGAGTGTGAATAAATGAACTGGCCAGTGTCCAAATTGAGTCCTGACTCTTTTGGATGAAACAATGTGACTTGTTAGCTCCTCGTCAATACATTGTTTCTAACTTATTCACAAGCGACAAAGGAGTTGAGGAAATAACAGCTAGAAGGGTAAAATGGTAATTTAGTAAATCCCGACTAGCTGATGACATTCATGAAGGGTAGCATAGATAATATTCAGTGGATCCGCTCATTATAATTAGGTCGAATTCTTGAGTAGAAAACAAATTCATTTGAACCGAGAGATTTTCAGTGTCAGCTCTTTAGTGGAGTCAGCTGGCATTAAGCTAAACTTGGAAAAGGTTTGTGAACTTTTGAGTCCAAGTGTTTAGCTAAAGCTTTGTTCATTTGGGTCCATGAGGTCACTGTCACGAATCACATCGATAGGAATAGTTAAACTGGAAGCTAAGTCAAAACAAGAACGAAAATAGTCAAAAGGGTATTTTTGTCTTTTGAGACAAAGGATGAAATGAATGTCAATAAATTTTTTGACAAGTTCATTTGATGACTTAATGTCACTCGGCCATAATATGATTAATTGGGCCTTGTGGATTAATTTCATTTCATAAGAATTTTATTGAAAATTCTTAATGGGCCTTTTTCATGTTGTCATGAACAAAATGGAAAAGCTTCTAGAAGCCCCTTCTAGAAGGTGATAGGCGCCCATAATACCCATAGGAAGAGAGAATATTTTGTGCATAAATGTATCAAGATACTTGCCAAAAGAAAAAGAGGAAACAAATTTCCCCTAAGAGGAAACATGGTGGGCGCCCAAATGTGGTCAAGAGAGAAGCAAACAAAAGAGGAAACAAATCCAAGGACTTACTTGTTTTGTCTTGGACGTGCACCTCTTTGAAGGAAAAGGGAAATTGGCTCATGAATATGTGATATTCTATAGAAGAGGAAACTACCTTATTGAAGGTGAGACCTCTCCTATAAATAGGAGCCTCATTCCACACTTTTCATTCATGCAAAGTTTTAGAGATTGAGAGCTTCTCTCTCTAGACTTGGCCGCCCCTTCCTCTCTCTCTCTCTAGTTTATATTTTCGATTATTTCTTGTCTTGGCACCTAGGTCCTCACTCGACCTAGTGTTTAGCTCTGCGACTTCGAGACTCGTTCTCAAGTCGTAGTGTTTAAAAGTGCCCACTCACTGATTCCTTCTTTTCGAGTGATTTAGTGATAGAAACTTTCGTGGTTGCTCGAGTTGCCGAGGAAAGGAAGAGAGACGTGCTGCGAGGGGAGACGAGCGTTGCAACTTTCCAAAAGCTTCTACAAGGTTCAAGCTTCAAGAAAGGTTAGTAACTTTTATAGCTCATATTAGTTTTTATTTACATGTACATGCTCTTGTCTAGGTTAGTAAAAACTAGTTTTACTTAAAAAGAAAATTTTTAAAATTCCGCCGCTTAACGAAGCGTTAAACTTTTTCTTAAACCCTAGATCGATTCCAACAAATGGTATCAGAGCTATGGTCAAAGGAATGCATGTGCATGTTTTTAAATTATGAGCTTGAAAATCGTTTTCGAAAGTTTACTAATTTTGTGACAAGTTAGAATTGTAATCTTAGATTTTTTTTTTAATTTATTGCTCATGCCTTTAAATTAAAAACCATGTTGATTTTCTATGAGTTTGGGATGATGTTAAAACACATTAGAATCAGTTCTAAAAGTTTTTAATTTTTTATATTGAAAAACGTGTTTTAAAGGTTTGAGAATTTTCGAGTAAAATTTTGTGACTAGTTTTGTTTTCTTGCTAGTTTCGTTTATTTACTTGAATCGTTTTATGCATGTTGATTATTTCTTTTATTCTATGTTATTACCCTGCTAATAAAACACAAATAAAAGCTTTAAACAATATCTTAAAACGTTCCGTTACACTCGATTCTTTTTCGCACCTAAAAGGACGAAGCTTTAATTTATTTCTTTTTCTTCGAGCTGGAATGTAAACCCGCATTAAAAGCGGCATAACTCTCTGCTCAGAAATCGAAATTTAATGATTCTTGAATCAAATTAAAGCTCTGTCTGTCCTCTGTCCAATGCCACCTGTTTCGGTTCAAAAGGACATCGGAGCCGCCAGATATGGCGATTTTACTCCGAGGTGCGCGGCTGTCTGAAACTCCAGTTTTTTTAGAAATCCGGATTTTCAAACCCCACTACCATGAGTTATAGAACTCTAATGAGAAAACTTTCTTGAGCAAAAATGTTTTTCATATGATTATAAACATGATGTATAAAGATTAAAAGTTTTGATTTTTGAAAGATTAATTGAAATTGAGTTTTTACAAAACTAGTTTGAATTTTGAAAAACCGTTTTCACTTTCAAACTTGAAAAATATTTTGTCATCCAAATCAAATAAATTTTCGAAATGTTTTCAAAACTATATCTATATCACATATGTTCAAAATCTATATGCTCTTGAAAATTTGAGTGGGAGGTCTCCTTGTAGACAAGCCGAAAAATAAAAAGATGTGTAATCTCAAACTTTCAAGTGTTCGAGTGAGTTGAAGTTCACACTTCCCTCACGCACTTTCCCGAAATAGAAAATAGGAAAAGATCGAGTATGTACCTTGTGCCTTTATGCACTAATACTGCTCTGAACATGTCGATCTAGGATTCTCTTCTAGTTGTCCGCTCTGTCGCTCTCTAACTAGGAAATTTGTTTCCGAACTTAAAAGAGTCGATGAACCAACTCCAAAAACTAAGTGGGAGGGTTATACTCGTTGTTTGTAACCCGCGATCCCCAACACTAGTGAAAGATGCAATAACGTGGGACTAAGAGCCACTCTTGTGACCCTCACTTAAATGTGAGTACTCCAAGGCGTTATTGCTTCGATCATTGCTCAATGAGCTACGTCCAAGGGTGATGCAATGATGGCAAGGCCTCCCCTTGGGGGATTGTTTTTCAAAGCTGATCTTTTGGACTAAGTGGTTGGTTGCACACTTAGGCTCAATCCCTAGTATCCTTCCTTAAGGCTCTGCGAAAGGATATGAGTGATCAAACCAATTTACAAGGTGGCTAGTCAAAGTAGATGTATTGACATCTTGGCTTAGCATTAATGATGTGTCATTTACTTATAAATGGAGATTTTTTGCGGCCTTCTCTTGAGGGAGTAAATTATCGTTTGGTTTATAACACCTTTGGATTTTACAAAAGTCTTAATGAAACTTAAATCCTAAACCAAAGACTAATCATAAACTTGTTTCAACTTATATAGGCAATATGTCTCCCAACTCTCACTCTTTCATTCTTTCCTCGATCAAACTCGAAAACGAAAACTACGTAGATTCGAAACGTAACCTCGACATAATACCTACCGTTAACAAGCACAAATGGGTACTCACCACCCCGTGTCCTCCTCTGACGAATGATGATTCAACTCAATGGGACAATGACGCCTTAGCGGCCTGGCTTCGATCCGATGAGATTGTGAAATGCTACATCTTGGCATCTATGAACAATATGCTGAAAGAGCAACATCGTGACTTCGAGACTGCCGCTGACTTGCTCTACAATCTCCTTGAGATGTTTGGAGGGCAAAGGCGTCAAGCAAGGCAACAAGCAGTCCGACAGTTTATGAACTGTCATATGCAGGCTAGGACTCCTGTTGGAGACTTCATGATACTGATCATTAGTTTTCTGAATAAAATCGAAATCCTAGGATCTGAGATTGATGGGAAGAATATCATAGATATGATCTTAGAAACTCTCCCCGCATCTCTTGATACCTCCAAGATGAACTACTTCATTAACAAGCTAGAGTACATTGTTACCAAGCTTATGAAGGGACTTCACACTGCTGTAGGTCTCACTAAGAGAAAGAGGAATCAAGGAGAGGCACATGCTACTGAGCAAGAAGCCTCCGCCTCTGGAACTGTGAAGAGACCTTACAAGGCCGATAAAAAGAACTGTCCCGCCTATCTCAAAGCAAAGGAACATAGTATTGTACTAGTTACCGAAGCATGCTTAGTAGCTGATAATGTATCATCGTGGATTATTGACTCCGTTGCTACTAACCATATTTGTTGTTCCTTGAATGGTTTCAAGAAAACCAAAAGCTTAGAGGAAGGCGAGTTCTGTTTCAAATGGGGTGATGGGAGCCTGGTGTCCGCGAAGGCTGTGGGATCCGTGACGCTGTCTTTTAAAGATCGCACTTTAAACTTGAATAATGTTTATTTTGTTCCTACCTTTGGGAAGAACTTAATATCCGTTGCTCGTCTTCTTGAGCAAGCTTATTGTTTAAAGTTCATTAAGAATGGAATTAGTATTTCGTTTCCTGATAATTCTTTCGTCACTGATGCATGTATAAAGAATGGTCTTTTTTACATCTATCCCACTCAACCTTCTCTTTTAGACACCGAAATAGATAACGATCTAATTAGGGAGCCAAAGAGGATCAAACTTTCTGAATCCTCCAATCTAACAAAATCAACATACCTCTGGCACTTAAGACTTGGTCATATCAGTCTAGATAGGATTAAGAGACTTGTGAGGGATGGTCCACTCCAAGCCTCTGCAATAGGTTCACTACCTACTTGTGAATCCTGCATAGAAGGAAAAATGACTAAGCGACCTTTCTCCGATAAGGGTCGAAGAGCCACTGAGTTGCTGGAACTAATACATTCTGATGTATGTGGTCCGCTCAACCAACAGGCACGTGGAGGATACGAATACTTCGTTACCTTCACTGATGATTACTCAAGATATGGGTTTGTCTATTTGCTTAAACACAAATCCGAGACCTTTAACGTATTTAAGGTCTTTAGGGCTTTAGTGGAAAAGCAAACTGGCAAAGTGATCAAAACCCTTCGATCTGATCGAGGTGGTGAGTATATGTCTGGAGAGTTCGATGACTTTCTTAAAGAAGAAGGTATCGCTTCTCAGCTTACCGCACCTGGCACACCTCAACAAAACGGAGTGTCAGAGAGAAGAAACCGAACTCTTATGGAGATGGTTAGATCGATGATGAGTTACTCATCACTCCCGCTTTCTTTTTGGGGATATGCCCTCGAAACAGCCGCCTACATTCTGAACCAAGTTCCGTCCAAAACGGTTCCTGGTACTCCTTATGAACGATGGACTGGCCGTAAAGTGAATCTTGGCCGCATCCGAATTTGGGGTTGCCCTGCACACGTGCTGAGGCAAAAGACTAGCAAGTTGGCTAGTAGGTCAGAATTGTGCCTGTTTGTAGGATATCCGAAGGAAACCAAAGGTTTTACTTTCTATAGTCCCGAGGACGATAAGACTTTCGTTAGCACGAATGCTCGTTTCCTTGAGGAGGACTTTATGAAGGATGCAAAACCTAGAAGCAAAATTGTGCTTGAAGAAAAGTTGGGTGAGGAAGCTTCTACCTCGTCTGTAAGAACTGTTCTTACCCCAACTGAAACACAACCTAACTCATCAGAATCTCGTCAAGTAGTACTTCGACGTAGTGGGAGGGCTACTCAAAAGCCTGACAGGTACATGTCTTATGGAGACTCTCTTGTAGCCGTCTCCGACATGGATGATCCTGTTTCCTATAGCCAAGCAATGGCTTGTTCTGAATCAAACCTTTGGCTTGACGCCATGAAAGTTGAGATGCACTCGATGTATGTCAACAAAGTCTGGAAACTTGTAGACCTTCCTGAAGGGATTAAACCCGTAGGGTGTAAGTGGATATACAAGAAGAAAAGGGGTCCTGATGGGAACGTTGAGACGTTCAAAGCACGACTTGTGGCGAAGGGTTATACCCAACAAGAAGGGATTGACTATGAAGAAACCTTCTCGCCAGTCGCGATGCTTAAATCCATCCGCATACTCCTATCCATAGCTGCAGCTCTCGACTCTGAGATCTGGCAAATGGATGTCAAGACAGCCTTTCTGAATGGCAATCTTGACGAGCGCATTTACATGGCTCAACCAGACGGTTTCGTGGATAAAGGTCAAGAGACCAAGGTTTGTGAGTTGCTTAAATCCATTTATGGACTAAAGCAAGCATCTAGGTCATGGAATATTAGATTCGATGAAACTGTAGAGAGCTTCGGCTTTGAACAGTCAATAGATGAGCCTTGTGTTTACAAGTTAATACACGAAGGCAAAGTAGTGTTTCTGGTACTATATGTCGATGATATACTACTCATTGGTAATGACGTGGGTAAGTTATCTGAGGTTAAGGTCTGGCTGGCAAAGCAATTCGATATGAAGGATCTAGGAGAAGCTGCATACATTCTGGGAATCCAAATCTTTCGAGATAGGAAAAACCGGACCCTGCCGCTCTCTCAAGCATCTTATATTGATAAGGTGATGGATTGCTTCTCGATGCAAGACTGCAAGAGGGGTCAAACACCATTTAGGCATGGAGTTTCACTCTCTAAGGACCAGTCTCCCAAGACTGCACAAGAGATTGAAGACATGAGGAAAATTCCTTACGCCTCTGCCGTAGGAAGCCTCATGTATGCTATGCTTTGCACCCGACCTGATATATGTTTTGCCGTTGGCGTAGTTAGCCGTTTCCAATCCAACCCTGGACCCGAGCACTGGATTGCTGTTAAGCATGTTCTTAAGTATCTTCGAAGAAGTAGGAACTTGATGCTTACATACTCAGGTACTGACCTGACTATGACGGGATATACCGACTCCGATTTTCAAGCGGATAAGGATTCCAGGAAATCCACTTCAGGATCTGTGTTCATCCTTAATGGTGGAGCTGTTGTGTGGAGAAGTATTAAGCAATCTTGCATTGCTGACTCCACAATGGAAGCAGAATATGTGGTTGCTTGTGAAGCATCCAAAGAGGCTGTATGGCTTAGAAAATTCCTTAAGTACTTGGAAGTTGTTCCAAACGTCGACGAGCCCATGACCCTTTATTGTGATAATAGTGGGGCTGTCGCTAACTCAAAGGAACCTAGAAGCCATAAGCGCTCTAAACATATTGAGAGGAAATACCATTTGATTCGAGAGATCGCGCAATGCGGAGATGTGGAGGTGAAGTAGATCTCTGGAAGATCCATTCACCAAGGCCCTAGCGAACATGGTCTTCGACCAACTTCGAGAGGGATTAGGCATGTAGGACTACTCACATCTTCTTTGAGTCAAGTGGGAGTTTGTTGTCAATGGTGCCCACAAGAAGAGTAGTAGTGTCTATTTATGTACATTTGATGTCATATAGTCTTACGAAGACTCTTGCTTGTAATTGCTTATTCATTAATAAAAAGTTGAAACGTTCATTCATTCTTTCTTTGTTTGAAGCTTTATGATAAAACCCTGGTCTTTTAGTCCATAAACAAACCTAACAACTTACGAAGAGACAAATGTAGATTTGCATGAACAAACTCTTCGTAGTTTGCTTAAAACGATATATTCGCAATCTTAGGGTCAAAGGACTATTGACCTCAGTATGATTGTTAGAAGAATCTATGATGTCTGGTTATGAGGCATTGAGAGTTGGGGACTCTATAGTTCTTCTAGGTATCTTCCGAAGGTACTGAATTGACCAGTGCACTTCTAGAGACAATATAAGAACAAACCATTTAACCTCTTATGTCTCGAAGTCACTATGTATGAATTGCATCATGCTTACCTTAATCCTGAAATGAGACATGCCATTTCACACCTTAGTATTCTCATTTGAGAAAGTCAGAGTTCGGACTCACTATGTCATTCCGAACAGGGCCTATTGGTGAAATACTAAGTTGTGAGTATGTCATGAGTAACTTTGTGAAGTTCTCATAGATATGGAATTCATGTACAAGATTGCTGAAATGCAATGTATGTCACCTCATGCTTTGTTCCTTGGAGTGTGAATAAATGAACTGGCCAGTGTCCAAATTGAGTCCTGACTCTTTTGGATGAAACAATGTGACTTGTTAGCTCCTCGTCAATACATTGTTTCTAACTTATTCACAAGCGACAAAGGAGTTGAGGAAATAACAGCTAGAAGGGTAAAATGGTAATTTAGTAAATCCCGACTAGCTGATGACATTCATGAAGGGTAGCATAGATAATATTCAGTGGATCCGCTCATTATAATTAGGTCGAATTCTTGAGTAGAAAACAAATTCATTTGAACCGAGAGATTTTCAGTGTCAGCTCTTTAGTGGAGTCAGCTGGCATTAAGCTAAACTTGGAAAAGGTTTGTGAACTTTTGAGTCCAAGTGTTTAGCTAAAGCTTTGTTCATTTGGGTCCATGAGGTCACTGTCACGAATCACATCGATAGGAATAGTTAAACTGGAAGCTAAGTCAAAACAAGAACGAAAATAGTCAAAAGGGTATTTTTGTCTTTTGAGACAAAGGATGAAATGAATGTCAATAAATTTTTTGACAAGTTCATTTGATGACTTAATGTCACTCGGCCATAATATGATTAATTGGGCCTTGTGGATTAATTTCATTTCATAAGAATTTTATTGAAAATTCTTAATGGGCCTTTTTCATGTTGTCATGAACAAAATGGAAAAGCTTCTAGAAGCCCCTTCTAGAAGGTGATAGGCGCCCATAATACCCATAGGAAGAGAGAATATTTTGTGCATAAATGTATCAAGATACTTGCCAAAAGAAAAAGAGGAAACAAATTTCCCCTAAGAGGAAACATGGTGGGCGCCCAAATGTGGTCAAGAGAGAAGCAAACAAAAGAGGAAACAAATCCAAGGACTTACTTGTTTTGTCTTGGACGTGCACCTCTTTGAAGGAAAAGGGAAATTGGCTCATGAATATGTGATATTCTATAGAAGAGGAAACTACCTTATTGAAGGTGAGACCTCTCCTATAAATAGGAGCCTCATTCCACACTTTTCATTCATGCAAAGTTTTAGAGATTGAGAGCTTCTCTCTCTAGACTTGGCCGCCCCTTCCTCTCTCTCTCTCTAGTTTATATTTTCGATTATTTCTTGTCTTGGCACCTAGGTCCTCACTCGACCTAGTGTTTAGCTCTGCGACTTCGAGACTCGTTCTCAAGTCGTAGTGTTTAAAAGTGCCCACTCACTGATTCCTTCTTTTCGAGTGATTTAGTGATAGAAACTTTCGTGGTTGCTCGAGTTGCCGAGGAAAGGAAGAGAGACGTGCTGCGAGGGGAGACGAGCGTTGCAACTTTCCAAAAGCTTCTACAAGGTTCAAGCTTCAAGAAAGGTTAGTAACTTTTATAGCTCATATTAGTTTTTATTTACATGTACATGCTCTTGTCTAGGTTAGTAAAAACTAGTTTTACTTAAAAAGAAAATTTTTAAAATTCCGCCGCTTAACGAAGCGTTAAACTTTTTCTTAAACCCTAGATCGATTCCAACAAATGGTATCAGAGCTATGGTCAAAGGAATGCATGTGCATGTTTTTAAATTATGAGCTTGAAAATCGTTTTCGAAAGTTTACTAATTTTGTGACAAGTTAGAATTGTAATCTTAGATTTTTTTTTTAATTTATTGCTCATGCCTTTAAATTAAAAACCATGTTGATTTTCTATGAGTTTGGGATGATGTTAAAACACATTAGAATCAGTTCTAAAAGTTTTTAATTTTTTATATTGAAAAACGTGTTTTAAAGGTTTGAGAATTTTCGAGTAAAATTTTGTGACTAGTTTTGTTTTCTTGCTAGTTTCGTTTATTTACTTGAATCGTTTTATGCATGTTGATTATTTCTTTTATTCTATGTTATTACCCTGCTAATAAAACACAAATAAAAGCTTTAAACAATATCTTAAAACGTTCCGTTACACTCGATTCTTTTTCGCACCTAAAAGGACGAAGCTTTAATTTATTTCTTTTTCTTCGAGCTGGAATGTAAACCCGCATTAAAAGCGGCATAACTCTCTGCTCAGAAATCGAAATTTAATGATTCTTGAATCAAATTAAAGCTCTGTCTGTCCTCTGTCCAATGCCACCGGTTTCGGTTCAAAAGGACATCGGAGCCGCCAGATATGGCGATTTTACTCCGAGGTGCGCGGCTGTCTGAAACTCCAGTTTTTTTAGAAATCCGGATTTTCAAACCCCACTACCATGAGTTATAGAACTCTAATGAGAAAACTTTCTTGAGCAAAAATGTTTTTCATATGATTATAAACATGATGTATAAAGATTAAAAGTTTTGATTTTTGAAAGATTAATTGAAATTGAGTTTTTACAAAACTAGTTTGAATTTTGAAAAACCGTTTTCACTTTCAAACTTGAAAAATATTTTGTCATCCAAATCAAATAAATTTTCGAAATGTTTTCAAAACTATATCTATATCACATATGTTCAAAATCTATATGCTCTTGAAAATTTGAGTGGGAGGTCTCCTTGTAGACAAGCCGAAAAATAAAAAGATGTGTAATCTCAAACTTTCAAGTGTTCGAGTGAGTTGAAGTTCACACTTCCCTCACGCACTTTCCCGAAATAGAAAATAGGAAAAGATCGAGTATGTACCTTGTGCCTTTATGCACTAATACTGCTCTGAACATGTCGATCTAGGATTCTCTTCTAGTTGTCCGCTCTGTCGCTCTCTAACTAGGAAATTTGTTTCCGAACTTAAAAGAGTCGATGAACCAACTCCAAAAACTAAGTGGGAGGGTTATACTCGTTGTTTGTAACCCGCGATCCCCAACACTAGTGAAAGATGCAATAACGTGGGACTAAGAGCCACTCTTGTGACCCTCACTTAAATGTGAGTACTCCAAGGCGTTATTGCTTCGATCATTGCTCAATGAGCTACGTCCAAGGGTGATGCAATGATGGCAAGGCCTCCCCTTGGGGGATTGTTTTTCAAAGCTGATCTTTTGGACTAAGTGGTTGGTTGCACACTTAGGCTCAATCCCTAGTATCCTTCCTTAAGGCTCTGCGAAAGGATATGAGTGATCAAACCAATTTACAAGGTGGCTAGTCAAAGTAGATGTATTGACATCTTGGCTTAGCATTAATGATGTGTCATTTACTTATAAATGGAGATTTTTTGCGGCCTTCTCTTGAGGGAGTAAATTATCGTTTGGTTTATAACACCTTTGGATTTTACAAAAGTCTTAATGAAACTTAAATCCTAAACCAAAGACTAATCATAAACTTGTTTCAACTTATATAGGCAATATGTCTCCCAACTCTCACTCTTTCATTCTTTCCTCGATCAAACTCGAAAACGAAAACTACGTAGATTCGAAACGTAACCTCGACATAATACCTACCGTTAACAAGCACAAATGGGTACTCACCACCCCGTGTCCTCCTCTGACGAATGATGATTCAACTCAATGGGACAATGACGCCTTAGCGGCCTGGCTTCGATCCGATGAGATTGTGAAATGCTACATCTTGGCATCTATGAACAATATGCTGAAAGAGCAACATCGTGACTTCGAGACTGCCGCTGACTTGCTCTACAATCTCCTTGAGATGTTTGGAGGGCAAAGGCGTCAAGCAAGGCAACAAGCAGTCCGACAGTTTATGAACTGTCATATGCAGGCTAGGACTCCTGTTGGAGACTTCATGATACTGATCATTAGTTTTCTGAATAAAATCGAAATCCTAGGATCTGAGATTGATGGGAAGAATATCATAGATATGATCTTAGAAACTCTCCCCGCATCTCTTGATACCTCCAAGATGAACTACTTCATTAACAAGCTAGAGTACATTGTTACCAAGCTTATGAAGGGACTTCACACTGCTGTAGGTCTCACTAAGAGAAAGAGGAATCAAGGAGAGGCACATGCTACTGAGCAAGAAGCCTCCGCCTCTGGAACTGTGAAGAGACCTTACAAGGCCGATAAAAAGAACTGTCCCGCCTATCTCAAAGCAAAGGAACATAGTATTGTACTAGTTACCGAAGCATGCTTAGTAGCTGATAATGTATCATCGTGGATTATTGACTCCGTTGCTACTAACCATATTTGTTGTTCCTTGAATGGTTTCAAGAAAACCAAAAGCTTAGAGGAAGGCGAGTTCTGTTTCAAATGGGGTGATGGGAGCCTGGTGTCCGCGAAGGCTGTGGGATCCGTGACGCTGTCTTTTAAAGATCGCACTTTAAACTTGAATAATGTTTATTTTGTTCCTACCTTTGGGAAGAACTTAATATCCGTTGCTCGTCTTCTTGAGCAAGCTTATTGTTTAAAGTTCATTAAGAATGGAATTAGTATTTCGTTTCCTGATAATTCTTTCGTCACTGATGCATGTATAAAGAATGGTCTTTTTTACATCTATCCCACTCAACCTTCTCTTTTAGACACCGAAATAGATAACGATCTAATTAGGGAGCCAAAGAGGATCAAACTTTCTGAATCCTCCAATCTAACAAAATCAACATACCTCTGGCACTTAAGACTTGGTCATATCAGTCTAGATAGGATTAAGAGACTTGTGAGGGATGGTCCACTCCAAGCCTCTGCAATAGGTTCACTACCTACTTGTGAATCCTGCATAGAAGGAAAAATGACTAAGCGACCTTTCTCCGATAAGGGTCGAAGAGCCACTGAGTTGCTGGAACTAATACATTCTGATGTATGTGGTCCGCTCAACCAACAGGCACGTGGAGGATACGAATACTTCGTTACCTTCACTGATGATTACTCAAGATATGGGTTTGTCTATTTGCTTAAACACAAATCCGAGACCTTTAACGTATTTAAGGTCTTTAGGGCTTTAGTGGAAAAGCAAACTGGCAAAGTGATCAAAACCCTTCGATCTGATCGAGGTGGTGAGTATATGTCTGGAGAGTTCGATGACTTTCTTAAAGAAGAAGGTATCGCTTCTCAGCTTACCGCACCTGGCACACCTCAACAAAACGGAGTGTCAGAGAGAAGAAACCGAACTCTTATGGAGATGGTTAGATCGATGATGAGTTACTCATCACTCCCGCTTTCTTTTTGGGGATATGCCCTCGAAACAGCCGCCTACATTCTGAACCAAGTTCCGTCCAAAACGGTTCCTGGTACTCCTTATGAACGATGGACTGGCCGTAAAGTGAATCTTGGCCGCATCCGAATTTGGGGTTGCCCTGCACACGTGCTGAGGCAAAAGACTAGCAAGTTGGCTAGTAGGTCAGAATTGTGCCTGTTTGTAGGATATCCGAAGGAAACCAAAGGTTTTACTTTCTATAGTCCCGAGGACGATAAGACTTTCGTTAGCACGAATGCTCGTTTCCTTGAGGAGGACTTTATGAAGGATGCAAAACCTAGAAGCAAAATTGTGCTTGAAGAAAAGTTGGGTGAGGAAGCTTCTACCTCGTCTGTAAGAACTGTTCTTACCCCAACTGAAACACAACCTAACTCATCAGAATCTCGTCAAGTAGTACTTCGACGTAGTGGGAGGGCTACTCAAAAGCCTGACAGGTACATGTCTTATGGAGACTCTCTTGTAGCCGTCTCCGACATGGATGATCCTGTTTCCTATAGCCAAGCAATGGCTTGTTCTGAATCAAACCTTTGGCTTGACGCCATGAAAGTTGAGATGCACTCGATGTATGTCAACAAAGTCTGGAAACTTGTAGACCTTCCTGAAGGGATTAAACCCGTAGGGTGTAAGTGGATATACAAGAAGAAAAGGGGTCCTGATGGGAACGTTGAGACGTTCAAAGCACGACTTGTGGCGAAGGGTTATACCCAACAAGAAGGGATTGACTATGAAGAAACCTTCTCGCCAGTCGCGATGCTTAAATCCATCCGCATACTCCTATCCATAGCTGCAGCTCTCGACTCTGAGATCTGGCAAATGGATGTCAAGACAGCCTTTCTGAATGGCAATCTTGACGAGCGCATTTACATGGCTCAACCAGACGGTTTCGTGGATAAAGGTCAAGAGACCAAGGTTTGTGAGTTGCTTAAATCCATTTATGGACTAAAGCAAGCATCTAGGTCATGGAATATTAGATTCGATGAAACTGTAGAGAGCTTCGGCTTTGAACAGTCAATAGATGAGCCTTGTGTTTACAAGTTAATACACGAAGGCAAAGTAGTGTTTCTGGTACTATATGTCGATGATATACTACTCATTGGTAATGACGTGGGTAAGTTATCTGAGGTTAAGGTCTGGCTGGCAAAGCAATTCGATATGAAGGATCTAGGAGAAGCTGCATACATTCTGGGAATCCAAATCTTTCGAGATAGGAAAAACCGGACCCTGCCGCTCTCTCAAGCATCTTATATTGATAAGGTGATGGATTGCTTCTCGATGCAAGACTGCAAGAGGGGTCAAACACCATTTAGGCATGGAGTTTCACTCTCTAAGGACCAGTCTCCCAAGACTGCACAAGAGATTGAAGACATGAGGAAAATTCCTTACGCCTCTGCCGTAGGAAGCCTCATGTATGCTATGCTTTGCACCCGACCTGATATATGTTTTGCCGTTGGCGTAGTTAGCCGTTTCCAATCCAACCCTGGACCCGAGCACTGGATTGCTGTTAAGCATGTTCTTAAGTATCTTCGAAGAAGTAGGAACTTGATGCTTACATACTCAGGTACTGACCTGACTATGACGGGATATACCGACTCCGATTTTCAAGCGGATAAGGATTCCAGGAAATCCACTTCAGGATCTGTGTTCATCCTTAATGGTGGAGCTGTTGTGTGGAGAAGTATTAAGCAATCTTGCATTGCTGACTCCACAATGGAAGCAGAATATGTGGTTGCTTGTGAAGCATCCAAAGAGGCTGTATGGCTTAGAAAATTCCTTAAGTACTTGGAAGTTGTTCCAAACGTCGACGAGCCCATGACCCTTTATTGTGATAATAGTGGGGCTGTCGCTAACTCAAAGGAACCTAGAAGCCATAAGCGCTCTAAACATATTGAGAGGAAATACCATTTGATTCGAGAGATCGCGCAATGCGGAGATGTGGAGGTGAAGTAGATCTCTGGAAGATCCATTCACCAAGGCCCTAGCGAACATGGTCTTCGACCAACTTCGAGAGGGATTAGGCATGTAGGACTACTCACATCTTCTTTGAGTCAAGTGGGAGTTTGTTGTCAATGGTGCCCACAAGAAGAGTAGTAGTGTCTATTTATGTACATTTGATGTCATATAGTCTTACGAAGACTCTTGCTTGTAATTGCTTATTCATTAATAAAAAGTTGAAACGTTCATTCATTCTTTCTTTGTTTGAAGCTTTATGATAAAACCCTGGTCTTTTAGTCCATAAACAAACCTAACAACTTACGAAGAGACAAATGTAGATTTGCATGAACAAACTCTTCGTAGTTTGCTTAAAACGATATATTTGCAATCTTAGGGTCAAAGGACTATTGACCTCAGTATGATTGTTAGAAGAATCTATGATGTCTGGTTATGAGGCATTGAGAGTTGGGGACTCTATAGTTCTTCTAGGTATCTTCCGAAGGTACTGAATTGACCAGTGCACTTCTAGAGACAATATAAGAACAAACCATTTAACCTCTTATGTCTCGAAGTCACTATGTATGAATTGCATCATGCTTACCTTAATCCTGAAATGAGACATGCCATTTCACACCTTAGTATTCTCATTTGAGAAAGTCAGAGTTCGGACTCACTATGTCATTCCGAACAGGGCCTATTGGTGAAATACTAAGTTGTGAGTATGTCATGAGTAACTTTGTGAAGTTCTCATAGATATGGAATTCATGTACAAGATTGCTGAAATGCAATGTATGTCACCTCATGCTTTGTTCCTTGGAGTGTGAATAAATGAACTGGCCAGTGTCCAAATTGAGTCCTGACTCTTTTGGATGAAACAATGTGACTTGTTAGCTCCTCGTCAATACATTGTTTCTAACTTATTCACAAGCGACAAAGGAGTTGAGGAAATAACAGCTAGAAGGGTAAAATGGTAATTTAGTAAATCCCGACTAGCTGATGACATTCATGAAGGGTAGCATAGATAATATTCAGTGGATCCGCTCATTATAATTAGGTCGAATTCTTGAGTAGAAAACAAATTCATTTGAACCGAGAGATTTTCAGTGTCAGCTCTTTAGTGGAGTCAGCTGGCATTAAGCTAAACTTGGAAAAGGTTTGTGAACTTTTGAGTCCAAGTGTTTAGCTAAAGCTTTGTTCATTTGGGTCCATGAGGTCACTGTCACGAATCACATCGATAGGAATAGTTAAACTGGAAGCTAAGTCAAAACAAGAACGAAAATAGTCAAAAGGGTATTTTTGTCTTTTGAGACAAAGGATGAAATGAATGTCAATAAATTTTTTGACAAGTTCATTTGATGACTTAATGTCACTCGGCCATAATATGATTAATTGGGCCTTGTGGATTAATTTCATTTCATAAGAATTTTATTGAAAATTCTTAATGGGCCTTTTTCATGTTGTCATGAACAAAATGGAAAAGCTTCTAGAAGCCCCTTCTAGAAGGTGATAGGCGCCCATAATACCCATAGGAAGAGAGAATATTTTGTGCATAAATGTATCAAGATACTTGCCAAAAGAAAAAGAGGAAACAAATTTCCCCTAAGAGGAAACATGGTGGGCGCCCAAATGTGGTCAAGAGAGAAGCAAACAAAAGAGGAAACAAATCCAAGGACTTACTTGTTTTGTCTTGGACGTGCACCTCTTTGAAGGAAAAGGGAAATTGGCTCATGAATATGTGATATTCTATAGAAGAGGAAACTACCTTATTGAAGGTGAGACCTCTCCTATAAATAGGAGCCTCATTCCACACTTTTCATTCATGCAAAGTTTTAGAGATTGAGAGCTTCTCTCTCTAGACTTGGCCGCCCCTTCCTCTCTCTCTCTCTAGTTTATATTTTCGATTATTTCTTGTCTTGGCACCTAGGTCCTCACTCGACCTAGTGTTTAGCTCTGCGACTTCGAGACTCGTTCTCAAGTCGTAGTGTTTAAAAGTGCCCACTCACTGATTCCTTCTTTTCGAGTGATTTAGTGATAGAAACTTTCGTGGTTGCTCGAGTTGCCGAGGAAAGGAAGAGAGACGTGCTGCGAGGGGAGACGAGCGTTGCAACTTTCCAAAAGCTTCTACAAGGTTCAAGCTTCAAGAAAGGTTAGTAACTTTTATAGCTCATATTAGTTTTTATTTACATGTACATGCTCTTGTCTAGGTTAGTAAAAACTAGTTTTACTTAAAAAGAAAATTTTTAAAATTCCGCCGCTTAACGAAGCGTTAAACTTTTTCTTAAACCCTAGATCGATTCCAACATGCTTATGGTCGACATTCAATTCGGAAGAACTATTATGATTCAAATATTTCATTGCCTAACTCTGGTGCTAGGGTATGGACTGTATGGTAAGTAATGTGGAAAGCTGATTGCAATAGCATAGCTCACCGATTTACTCAATTTTTAAAAAAATTGGGACAACTCACAAATGGGTAATTAATAATATTCTCACAATGACCAACTTCATAATTCGGTAATTAGCGAGCATAGTGATAAGGGTGTTATATGCGATAATTGCTTGCTAATCTGAAAGGAGTTTCATGTTTCTTCTAAGTGTATGAATCACATTGTCTATATGCGGCTTTGACAAATGGGTAATAAAATACACGCATTGACCAGCTCCATCATTCGGTAGTTAGCGAGTATAGTGATAACTGAAAATTCCAAATTATCCTTCATCTTTATTTTGTTTACAAGATATATGTCATTGAGTTTCATGGTTTTCTTAATTATTATTCACACGTACAAAGAAAAGATAAGAGATAGAATGTATCATTGTTGGGAGTGTGAAGAGTGAAAATCGACATTTGAAAGTAATGAGTATGTCTCACTTGGTTTTCGACATATAATCATTCATTTATAAGTTCGTATTTTTTTATTGATCCAAAAATATCGGGTTCTTTCGTGTTTGCGTGTTTTGCAAATTTTCGACTGCTATCTTGAATTTTCGACCAAGTTTAGGACTTTTCGACTATTTAGTATATTTTTCGACCAATTTTCATTTTTGACTGATTTCTACAAATTTTCGACCAATTCTTAAATATTAGACCATTTATATGATGGTGAACTTTCATCGATTTTAATCGTTTTCAACCAAATAGTATATTTTTCGACCAAATATGCAGAAGAAGTAGTGTTTTGACTTTTTAAGTGGGTATGTGTAAGGTTTTATTTAGATAATTGGTACTTAATGTAGTGTTTTGACACCAAAAGCTCTGTGGTGTAGGCATTATCAGGTTGCTCATAATTTTTATAATGGAATTAAGACATTCTCTATTTTTATTCATTAATATGATCTTGATATATTTTTAAGTATGTTTATGAAATTTAATTTATAAGAAGCTATTATATATGATCACTGGCCACCCTCTAATTAAATTCTTGGTTCCACCCATCAAGATGGAAATAAACTTCTGTCTTGTAATTAATTAAGCAACAGTAGTGAAAAGAAGTGCATTTGTATGGATCGCTAGAAGATTATTTGATGAGATTATCGGTTTTAATGTCTAATGTGGAAGCGTAAGCTCCTCGTTGTGCTATGGTTGAGGTTGTTTATGACCAAGCTGATATTGAATAATACATCCCTTGGACTATTTCCAGGTTCTTAAAATATATATAGTTAAAATTGATATGCTTAACCACGAACAACAATGAGAGAGAGAGAGAGAGACGGTTATAATTGTTTGTATTATTGACTGAATGAATGACTGAATGAGTCTAGTTACAACAACGCTGAATATAAATACTGACTTGAGCTTAATGCACAGCCGTTCATCTGTAACTAACAACAATCTAACGGCTGTGACATAAACTATACGCTATACTCTGATACACCCCCTCAAACTAAACATGAGTTGTCATGTTGAGTTTGGAGCTTAGAAACGCAAACTGGGGTATCATCAATGGCTTGGTAAACATATCAACAACCTGTTCTGTGGTCGGCACATAACTCACTTCAACAACCTTCTGAGCCACCTTTTCTCTAATGAAATGCACATCCACTTCTATGTGCTTGGTCCGAGCATGGAAAACAGGATTTGAGGCTAAAGACGCTGCACCTGTGTTATCACACCATATGACTGAAGGTCCTTGTGCTAATGTCACACCAAGCTCAGTAAATAGAGCATGCAACCAGACTAGTTCTGACGTAGCTGATGCCAAGGCTCGATATTCAGACTCAATTGAGCTTCGTGCAACAACGTCTTGCTTCTTAGATGAACACGTGATGAGAGTGTTGCCAAGAAACACACATAGCCCACCTGTGGAGCGTCAATCATCGAGATTCCCTGCCCAATCTGCATCAGTGAACGCAGACAATTGAAGAGTGGGAGCAGCTGCGAAGTGCAGACCATAGTGTTGAGTGTCAGCCAAGTATCTGAGAACCTTTTTACAAGCGGTCCAATGTTTCACATTAGGAGACTAGAGAAATTGGCTAAGCCTGTTCATAACATAGGCTATATCAGGTCGAGTCATAGTAAGGTACTGCAGAGAACCAGTAGTACTCCTATAAAGGGAGACTTGATCAAAAGCTTCACTGTCCCCTTTATGAAGTTTATGACTAGAACACATGGGTGTAGGACTTGGGTTAGCACCAGCCATGTTGGTCTTGATAAGCAGATCTCTCACATACTTCTTGTGTGTCAAACCCATGCCATGTGCAGTCCTGGTTGCTTCAAAACCAAGAAAGAAGCTGATAGACCCTAGGCTCTTTAGCGTGAAGGTTTTATCGAAATCAGATATTGCCTTTGAGATCAGAGTAGGGTCATTACCCGTAACCAAGATGTCATCTACATAAACAAGCAAAAAGATACATTTTCCTCCATGTTCGTAGATAAACAGTGATGAGTCTGAGGTTGAATTGATGAATCCCCACTGAAGCAATGCTAAGCTGAATTGGTCATACCAGGCTCTAGGTGTGACGACCCGACTTTTCGGACCGTCCTACTTATCTTACTTTTTAAACTTTAGAAAATTCTTTAGAAAACTAGGAGGAATTTTTTTTAAAACACATCGAATCAAGGCGAACTAAAATTTTAAGGATCTTAAAAAGAAACAAAAGAATTTAAAAAAAAATATGAAAATTGCATATCGAACATTTCATGAGAAGTATTTAACCAAAATTGAAAAATGAATTTGAAACAAAACATAACAGCAAACGAACTAAAACATAATCCATAATCTAAATCTCAACCAAAATATAAAACTCTTTGAAACTTCGAAATAAATGAAAATAAAAACCTTTAAAAATTATTTCTTAAAAACTCGTAGCGGAAGACTTATTTCGTGAATGGAATCCATGACCCAAAACTCTCACTATCGACGCCGCTAGTCCGCCCTGCTCAGTTCCTTGTAAGATATTTACCTACAACACAGACGTATATTTTTTTTTCGAAGAGATGAGCTTACGCTCAGCGAGAATAATACAAAGCTCACAAAATAAAAAGAGTAATGCAATCACTACTACAAAATAAGGATTCTACAATGCTTGAAAACAGTTGTGGAATGATTCTACAACGCTTGTCAAGGGTTGTAGAATCCTGCGTTGTAGAAGCTTCTACAACGCTTAAATATCCGTTGTAGAATACAAGAGGTTTCTACAACGCTTCAACATCCGTTGTAGAATCCAAGGGTTTCTACAACGCTTAAATATCCGTTGTAGAATCCAACTTTCTACAACGGATATCTAAGAGTTGTGGAATCTCCTAGAACGGTATACATCCATTGTGAAATTTCTAAATAATTAAGAAATCCGCGCCGCGGCGAAATATAATTTTCGCCGCGGCGAGATTATTATACACCGGATATTATATCCGTTGTAGAATCAACTCGCCGCGGCGAATATTACACGTCGCCGCGGCGGGGATTTCACCGCGGTGACGTAAAATCTTAGCCGCGGCGACATGATTCTACAACGGATAATTATGCGTTGTAGGAAGGCGATGAATTTTTTTTTAAAAAACTCACCGCGGCGAAGAAAAAAGCTCGCCGCGGCGAGACTAAGATTTCTAATCTGCCTGCTCTCGGTATCTTTTTTCGCCGCGGCGAATAATATTTCTCGCCGCGGCTCGAATTACTTGCCGCGGCGATAAGTATAGTTCGCCGCGGCGAGAATCATTTTTTTTCAATCCAAAATCTGTTTTTACACCTTACTAGCACCTGAAAATAATCTTCAATCCAAAAAATAATATCTTAATCTTCAAAACATTCAAAATCTAATATATACATCTACAACCAATCCATAATTCAATAAAAAAAAACTAGCTAATCATCACAGTTAATAAATGTTAGTACATAACTTACCCATTCTTCCCTAACTCTCTCTAAATCCGCCTTTGTATAGGATTTCTTATTTTCTAATTTTCCTACACCTCCTACGACTATATCACGCATATAAGAAATCACAAAATACCCGCATTCCGTGTTTCCAGTTTGTCTCGGAGCATCCCAAGCCTTGATGTACGTTGATTGCCCGTTACTATGGGCGTTTTGATGCTGGAGCTTGAAATCAACAAGAACCCTATATAACACGGAGATTATAAGAGAAAAAACCACTAGAACGATTTATAATAAAAATTATTTAAGAAATCAAAATATTACCTTTTTATCAATCGATTTAAATCGATTGGGATTTTATTTCTCAACGGGTCAAAGAACATAGCGCTATTTCTCCAAAGGTCGAGGACAACGAGCATCCAATGATTACCTTTGTTATACGGCATCAAAACTTGTTATACGGCATCAAAACTAGTTCACCAAATTTGCAATGTCGTACCACGTTTCCAACGTCCTTGACTCATTTTGACAAATAAGCCTCCTCGTCGTCATTTTCGATGAACGAACTTAAGCTCGGATTTATAAAACAATAATTTCGAGTCTTCTTCGCCTTTTCTAGCCTCGAGCGTAGATAGCTATGACAAACAAATATTTAGTTGATCAAAACACTAAATATTGAATATTGATATTAAAAAACGCATATAAAGAAAACTCTTACTCCATATAAACCGTTATGCTCCCCGCGCCAATTTCCAAGTATTGCAAAAAATCGGAAATGTCTTCAAATGACACCTGAATTGGGATAGCCGCGAGACTTGGACTAACATTGACCATAATCACATCCCCTTCCAGTAACATTACTTTGTTTGCATGTTGAGCGAGCAATCGATACTTGGGATTAATCACCTTGTACGAAATCTTCTTAGCATCGTCGATGCTAGCTTCACTCTCAAAACCGAGCTTTGAGAGTTGTTTGACAACCGGACCGCGACTCTCTATTCCCGTGTCCATTTCTATGAGTCTCTTCGGCCACGAAACAAACCCGCCTATAGCATCTTCAATGGTTTGAGCTTCTTCGGTGGGAATTGGCAATTTTGCTTTTTTAATCAAAACCCCCAAAACGGCAACGCGTAAATTTCCTTCCTCCAAAGGTGAGAAATGAACTACGCCTCCATTCATGTACGCTCGCCCATTTGCAACATGAATTGTGCCTCCTAGCAAATCACGAATATATATATATATCAATATCTTAATACCAAAATATTTAGCTTTATAGATAAAAAAAAATAATGAACATACCTATAGAGACCGCGTCTTTAACGTGTTCTTCAACGTTTGCCATCTCTTCATCATCAACAACCTTGTCCCTGAGATTCTCTTCCACACGCTCGACACTAGGCGACTCGATATTAGCATCTCCGACATTAATGCTACCATTTCCAACGAAGGCTTTCATCACCAAAGATTTAAACTCGCTCATCTCCCTACGCATCCTAATTAATTCTTCGTTCGGCGTTGGAGGAACAAAGTACTTGAAACGCGAAGTCTGTTTGGATTGACCGCAAACTCGCGACGTTCCCAAAGCTTCTTGCAAAATGCTCTTTCCCGATTCCGGCACCCATGTCCCTTGCGTTGCTTGTTGTGATAACGTTTTCTACACAAAATTATTTTCAAATAAAATTACAAGATTAATTGTTATAACAAATGTAGAGTACTTACAATTTTTTCTGCCATTAGTTTGTCTTTCTCATCCTTGTAGTTATCTACGTCTTTCATTCGCGAGTCAATCCAAAGTTCCTCTTTCGTAGGCCATTCCCCCGTTTCTTCGTGCTAGTAAGAAGTAATTATACAATAATTAATAAACAATGGCAAATTTGGAATAACTAAAAAAAATAAATGAACCTAACCTTTTGTTGATCAAGCTTTCGATATCCATTTCGACCCGTTCGAGATTTGTACACACTTTTTCTGGTATTTGCTTTCCCATGTTCCGATGTTTGTTTGAACACTTCGGTTCGTCTATACTTAACAAATGCTATCCAATCTTCTTCGGTGACACTTGTGTAGAATTTCAAAACACAAGCCGGTCTCTTTAAGGCGATTGGATCGTTGATGATATCTTTGAGTAGATCGTTGTATAGCTCATGACGAAATAACCTTGCCGCTTCTCCGACTCTCATAAGGCAATCGTGCTTTTGTTCAATAGGAATCGTAAATCCTTCTAACATTTTGTTCCAAATCCGTTCTTTAATTTGATTATTCTCTTTAGATCTCCAATCGCGCATCAAAAGTGGAACGTATTCTCTAGCTAGCACGCCAAAGTAACTCGACAACTCATCACCCTCTTTACCAATTAGTTGTCCCTTATCATCAAATTGTACCGGAATTTTTTTACCTAGAGTTTTGGCCTTATTAACTTGACTCATAAGAGTGTTTCTTCTTTTTCCTTTTTCAACGGAATTTAGTGCTAGTTGTCTTCTAACTTTTCTTTTACCACTATCGCTAGAAGTAGTAGTAGTGGACGACATTGAATCTAATAAACAAAATTCAAAACATAATTTCAATTTTCAACTCAAATGTAATCTAAATTTCAACTCAAATGTAATAAAAATCCAATATAAACTCAACTCCAATCACAATATAAACTCAAATCCAATCCGATTCTAAACAAAAACACAATTTCAATCCCAATTCAATCTAATATCAAATATATTTCTCAAATCAAATCAATATCAAACTTAAATTCAATAAACTCAAATCCAATACAATATCTTCCTAATTTCAAATCAATATCGAATTCACACTAAATAAGTTCATGTAAAAATGTTCAAAAACATTACCTGGAGTTGAACGAACACAAGGGCGACGAAGAGAAGGTGGTGAGATGAGGGACGAAGAGGTAATGGCCGAAGGCGGCGAGGTGAGGGCCGGAGGGCGCAAGAGTGGGCGTGCGGCGAGGTGAGACCGGAGGGCGCAAAGGTGGGCGCGCAGCAATGTGAGGGCCGGAGGGCGGCGTGGGCGCGCGGCGAGGTGAGGGAGGGGGCGGGGGCGCCGAGAGAGTGAGGTGAGGGTCGGAGAGAGGGAGAGAGCGCGCGGGGCGGGGGCACGGGGGCTCAGCGAGGTGAGGGACGGAGAGATAGAGAGGGGCCGAGAGAGAGAGAGAGAGAGAGAGAGTGGTGGCGAGAGAGGGGCAGGGCGGCAAGAGAGTGGCGGAGAGAGAGAGAGAGAGAGGGGCGGGGTGGAAAGAGAGTGGAGAGAGAGATGAGAAGAATGAAGTAGAATATTAATGAGAATGAGAAAAAATTGAAAAAAAAACGCGAAGTATAGAATATGAAATGGGCGGGTAGTTAAAAAAATTTGAAAATTTCAGATTTTAAAACGCTCCTACAACGCTTATTCTATGCGTTGTAGGAGCTCGCCGCGGGGATGTATATTTCTCGCCGCGGTGAGATGCTTCTATAACGCTTATAATAAGCGTTGTAGGAGTCTCACCGCGGCGAAACCAAATTCTCGCTGCAGCGAGAGTTACCCAGAAAATTCTTGCCGCGGCGAAAATGTGCCATCGCCGCGGCGAGGAAAACCCTAGATGTCCTCGCCGTGACAGTATACAATTTTGGCCGCGGCGACACCTTTCTACAACGCTTAAACAAGCGTTGTAGAATCCTCGCCGCGGCGAAAGAGAATTGTCGCCGCGGCGAGGAATAGTTTCTCCGCGGCATACAATGTATGTTGCCGCGGCGACACTATGTGTCTGAAACATGATGCTCTCGGTAAGATTTTCTCCGCGGCGACGACGTGTTCCAACCGCGGCGTAGGACTCCTGCCGCGGCGAGATTTGTACCTCGCCGCGGCAAAATAATCTCGCCGCGGCAGTATACAAATCCTGCCGCGGCGACAACCTTTCTACAACGCTTAAACAAGCGTTGTAGAATCCTCGTCGCGGCGAAAGAGAATTGTCACCGCGGCATACAATGTATGTTGCCGCGGCGACACTATGTGTCTGAAACATGATGCTCTCGATATGATTCTCGCCGCGGCGAAATTGTACCTCGCCGCGGCGTGATTTTGTAGCCGCGGCGAACGCATATTTTTGCCGCGGAGAGGACATTCTACAACGCTTATGGAAGTGTTGTAGAATGTTCTCGCCGCAGCGAAGTAGAAATGTTGCCGCGGCGAGTGACAAGAGACAGGTGATATAAATTCTCATTTCTCGTCTTTTTCACTCTGAACTCTCTCATAACCTCACTCGAAAAAAGATTTCCATTACCTTTCCGACTCATTCCAGAGCGTCCTCGTTTACAAGTCTCATCTACACATTCAAATCTTGTAAGTTCTTCTTTAACTTGTTCTAATTGTTGTTCTCTTGATAGTTTACTAATTAGAATGGGGAATTTTTTTTTGTATAATTAGGGTTTTTCTATGAAGATGAGAAAGTGGATGTGGGAGAATAGATTGAATGAGATATATCGAAAATGTGTAGATGAGTTTTGTGATTTTGCTAGACAGAACATGGTAGATGTGAAATCTAGTCGTTGTCCTTGTATTAAATGTGGAAATCATAGACATTTTTCGATTGATGTCGTTCGGACCCATTTGTTTGCATATGGAATAATGACCTTGTATCAAAGATGGTTCTACCATGGTGAGGTTTTTCGTTCTACGGAAAATGAGGATGATGTTGAAGATGATATTGATGATATGTGCGGAATGATGAATGATTTGGAGGACGATTTTGTTGAGCGACCGGAATTGTTTGAGTCCATGATGAATGATGCGGAGACACCATTATATGAAGGGTGTACAAGCTATTCGAAGTTGTCATTTTTAGTTACATTATTTCATTTAAAGGCGCCGGGGGGTTGGACAAACACTAGGTTTACTCTATTGTTGGAAACACTGAAAGAAGCATTTCCGAAAGACAATAAAGTACCTTTAAGTATGTATGAAGCAAAGAAGACTTTGGGTACATTAGGCATGAAGTACGAGAAATTCCATGCCTGCCCAAATGATTGTGTTTTATATAGACACGAGTATTAAGATCTAGATGAATGTCCGACGTGCAAAGAGTCACGGTGGAAGAATGGTAAAATTCCATGTAACGCGGTTAAAGGAGTTCCAGTTAAGGTACGTACATTTTCATCACTTGATTAGGAAATACATGTAGCTCATATTCATTATTTATTATTGATTTTTATTAAATATATTTCAGTCGTTATGGTACATTTCTCCAATGCCGCGCTTTCGTCGAATGTTTAATAGTGTCAAAAACGCGAAGAACATGGTTTGGCACTCTGAAAAGCGTATCGATGATGTCTATTTGGCACCGTTGGTCGATGATTTGCAGATGTTATGGGAGAAAGGGATGGAAGTTAAAGACGCTTACCGTGGAGATTCGTTCAACTTAAGGGCAATGTTAATGTGGACTATTAACGATTTTCCGACCTATGGAAACTTGTCAGGATACTCTGTGAAATGCTCGATTGGTTGTCCGATTTGCATGAAAGACATATCTTCCATCCGTTTGAAGCATGGTAAGAAAACTGTTTTTCTGGGTTATAGAAGATTCTTACCAAGAGATCACTCGTATGGAAGATTGAAACAAGCATTTGATGGAAATTCAGAAGAACGACCCCCTCCTAGAATTTTGTCTGGTGAAGATGTCTATGAGATGGTTAAAAACGTCAACGAAGTGCTTGGGAAAAGAAATCGGAGTGCTAGTACTAAAGAATCGTTCAAAGAGAATCCTTGGAAGAAGAAATCGATTTTCTACGACCTTCCTTATTGGAAGACACATTACGTCCGACATTGTCTGGATGTTATGCACATCGAGAAAAATGTTTGTGAATCGCTTATTGGTACACTTCTTGATGATCCAAATAAATCGAAAGACAGAATAAAATCTCGATTGGATCTCAAAGAGATGAATATAAGAAGCATTTTGCATCCCGAGGAGGGGGGTGGGAAAAAAACAAAATTACCACCGGCAAAGTACACTCTAGATCGAAAGGAGAAAAAGAAATTGTGTAACTGGTTTGCTTCTATTAAAGTCCCCGAAGGTCATTCGTCAAACTATAAGAGGTTCGTGTCTTTGAAATATTTGAGACTTATTGGAATGAAGACGCACGACTGTCATGTGCTGCTACAACAAATGTTGCCTCTTGCTTTGCGAGGAATTGTGCCAAAAGATGTGAGGTTTGCAATATCAAAGATATGTGTATTCTTTAACTCGATTTGCTCGAAGGTCATCGATCCAACTCGATTGGATTTAATGCACTCAGAATTTGTGAAAACTCTGTGCTTGCTTGAAAAGATCTTTCCACCTTCTTTTTTCGACATAATGATCCACTTAACGGTCCACTTGGTACGTGAAGTGAAATTAGGAGGGCCCGTGTTTTTACGGTGGATGTATCCAATCGAACGTTATATGAAAGTGTTGAAAAGCTACGTGAAGAACTACAATAGGCCGGAAGGAAGCATAGTTGAAAATTACATAGCAGAAGAGTCGGTTGAGTTTTGTTCTGAGTATTTAGCTAAAACAGACGAAATTGGGTTACCCAAGAATACCAATTTTGATTCAAAAGCTCTATCTACAGGTATTTTTTTAACACTTTATTTGTTTATTTAAATTATATATGGACATTATTTTTAAGTATGCCTTCCTCAATGGTTACAAGGTACATTGCTTGGTCTGTTAATGGTTTTACATTTTACACAAGAGAACGAGACAACAAGCATCCCGTACAAAATAGTGGTGTTACATTGTTTGCCGAAGCTTTACATGTTTCGTCGGCAAAAGATAAGAATCCAAAACATGCTTTTATGAAGTATTACAGATACATTGAAGATATTTGGGAACTTGATTATTGCGGGTTGCGAGTCGCATTATTCAAGTGCAAATGGGGAGACAATAATCACGTTAAAGTTGATAATGAATGAGTTACAATTGTCGACTTTAGACGGATTGGCTACGAGAATGATTCATTTATTTTGGCATCGCAAGCAAGTCAAGTGTTTTATGTTTTGGATCCAGCAAATCCTGAGTTATCTTTAGTGGTTCATATGAAAGCGAGAAACGGTAACTAAGAAGAAGACGAAGACATGTCTAGCATTCCTCGTTCACATCAGGATTACCGCCAATTGATCAAGAGATGGATGATTTTGATGATGACGATGTTTCACATCTACTTCGTAAGGATATAGATCCTATTTTTGTTTGATATTGAACATTTAGATAATGTATTTTCATTTTGAATTTTATGTTATTCTCCTGTGGACAACGTTATTTTTCATTCAAAATTTCTCTATACAATGTCATTTACATTAAAATTACATTTCTCCGACATCGCCGCGGCTGAGTACAACTCTCGCCGCGGCAGGATAATCTCGCCGCGGCAGTATACAAATCCTGCCGCGGCGAGAACCTTTCTACAACGCTTAAACAAGCGTTGTAGAAACCTCGCCGTGGCAACGTATAGTCCATGCCGCGGCTAGGTTAGTTCGCCGTGGCGAGAATATCACCTCGCCGCGGCGAGATAGCTTCTTAAAAACCCCAGACTCTCGGTATAAAAAAACAAACTCTCGCCGCGGCATTATACAAATCCTGCCGCGGCGAGAACCTTTCTACAACGCTTAAACAAGCGTTGTAGAAACCTCGCCGCGGCAGCGTATAGTCCATGCCGCGGCGAGGTTAGTTCGCCGCGGCGGGAATATCACCTCGCCGCGGCGAGATAGCTTCTTAAAAACCCCAGACTCTCGGTATAAAAAAACAAACTCTCGCCGCGCAATTATACAAATCCTGCCGCGGCGAGAACCTTTCTACAACGCTTAAAGAAGCGTTGTAGAAACCTCGCCGCGGAAAGTATAGTCCACGCCGCGGCGAGGGTAGTTCGCCGCGGCGGGAATATCACCTCGCCGCGGCGAGATAGCTTCTTAAAAAACACAGACTCTCGGTATAAAAAAAAACAAAATCTCGCCGCGGCGACGTAATATTTTAGCCGCGGCGTAGAGCACTCGCTGCGGCGGGAACTATACGGTGCCGTGGCGAGAATAGTCACGCCGCGGCGAGAAAGGTACCAAGCCGCGGCGAAGAATCACTCTACCAAATCATTCACTTTTTTTTCCAATATTTAACCTGTTCTCCAACTAAAAATGATCATTCAATTAAAATTTCTACAATCAATAAAACAAACCAAACTAGTCTTAAACATATAACATCAAGTTTCAAACATATATTAAATAAAACACACCAAACGAGTCTCAAACATAGACTGAAGTTTCAAACACAAATTAAACAAACCATACTTGTCTTAAACTGGAAACAAATCAACTTAAATAAAACAAATTGTCTTAAAATTTTACTCGTCATTCGGTGGTGGTGGTGGTGGTGGTGATGATGAGTGCGCCGGATAGTCAGGAGGTGCCATATGCGGTGGCCACTGTGGTGGTGCGTACGGATAGTCGGAGTACTGAGGATATGGAGGAAATAACACCTGATTCTCTTGGTTGATGTCCCACCGAGACTAGAGATCGTTCAATTGATTGATGTGAGAGGTGCCATACTCCGCTTGTTGGTGCATGTACTGTTGCGTGTGTTGGAACCCGTCGACGAGATAGTTGGAGCAATGAGCAATGTAGTCGATGGTGGCGGGGTCGATTACCGGAGGTGCTGGTAAGTGCAATAGGGGCTCGTAGAGTGGTGGTTCCTCTTCCCCCTCTTCCTCCGCTTCCTCCGCTTGTGGATCCTCCCTAATCTTGTACCGCTCAATAATGGAATCCGTAATAGGCCCCATTGGACTGTTGATCGTATCCCTTTTCGAGCGTGGTACCCCCGCATTTGTACAAAGGCCGGTAATGATGGACGGATATGGCAAACCGTGTCGTTCATTAGTATAGTCGAGTTTCTTCATCCAAGTAGAGATGAATCGACCGACGTTAATAGAAAGGCCTTTAACAATGTAGAACAACACCTGGATACGAACCTCGTCGAGAGTGGTGAAGTGCTTGATCGGATAGAGACGAGCGCAAACAAAGTAAATCCACGCTTTAGCGATCCTGGTGAGTTGGTCACGCTTGAGTACCCTTTTTCCTTTTTCAGTGACCCAATCCTCTCCCGGAATGCACAGCACCCGCGACATCTCCTGATGGCTGCAACTTCTTAGCCATTCTTGATAGTCCTTGTTCTCGAAAGGCACATCTGGGTTCCCAAGAAGATCGTTGATAGCTTCGACACTCATATCGACCGGTTTCCCACGGACCGTCACAACATCACCTTTGGAGTCTGGCAAGTTTGCGTAGAATTCGTACACGAAGTTGACGTTTGAATCGTACTCTGGTACAACACAGTACCTTCCCCAATCATGACCAACTATGCTGTTGCGGATTAGCTTTCCTATATCCGACGTATTGCTTACATTGAATCCTCTCTCATGGATAATGTTACGCGGCAAGATTTTGTCGTAGCGTTCCTCCGCGACCTTGCTAGTAAAGATACTCGAGTTGTATTCCTCTTCGGGAGACTGTTGACGAGGTCGCTTGCTTTTTCCTTTACTCTGACCTCTGGAAGAGCTCGGAGCCTTGGAGCCCGCCGTGTTTTTAGTTCGACGCATTTTCAAGCTCCTACAAAACATAATCATAAACAATTCTACAATTAACATATAACAAATTATATATCAATTCCAACAATATATATTTAAACATGACAAATTAAAACATTTCCAACAATCACAAATAATTCATAAACAATTTGACCAATCACAAATTCATGAACAATTCGATCAATCACAAATTCATAAACAATTCAATCTTAACATTAATATACATAACCATTTTAACCACTAACCTATGTAACAATATGTCAAACACAATCCGGATATTTCAATTTAACTCAAATTCTCATTCAAATTCATTCATATCAACAAAACCCTAATTTCACTAAATTCACTCATTCAAATTCCACTAACCTAAATTCACTCATTCAAATTCCACTAACCTAAACCCTAATTTCTTGTTCTAAAAAGAGAAAATCAAACAAAACCCTAAATTTGTGAATTAAAAAAATCAAACAATATGCAATTCGGGTAAACAACAAGAAATCCATATCAACAACACGAAATTAAATCAATAACCACCTTAAAAAACTTTTAAAATCATACCTTACAATGAGGCGGCAAGAGAGAGAGAGAGAGGCGCGAGAGAAAGCACGGCGAGGACTCGGCGAGAGAAAAATGGCGGCGAGGACAAGGCGAGAGAGAGTTGGCGGCGAGGACAAGGCGATAGCGAGATTTTGGGGCGGCGAGGACATGGCGAAGGATTTTGGAAGAAACAAACTGGAGAGATGCGGCCGAAAATGGTTGTCTCGTATGTGGGTATTGGAAAAAATGAGAAAAAAACTGAAAACGGCCTTTTATAGTGAAAACCTAAAAAATCTCACTGCGGCGTAAATATGTCTTCGCCGCGGCGAGATGTTCCTACATTGGATAATATAACCGTTGTAGGAACGTCTCGCCGTGGCGAGATTCCTCACTCGCCGCGGCGTGACAACTTCTTAAAAAACTGCTTGGCCACGGTATCCACATCGCCGCGGCGGAGAATATTTCTAGCCGCGGCGAGATAGTTTCGCCGCGGCGAGATATATACCTCGCCGCGGCGACGATTTTCTACAACGCATGTGTTTAGTGTTGTAGAAGCCACTCGCCGCGGCTAGGTATAAATTTCGCCGCGGCGGTCTACATTTTTCTACAACGCTTTCACTATGCGTTGTAGTAAGTTCTTGCCGCGGCATAAAACACATAGCGCCGCGGCGTGAATTCAACAACGGAATGTTAAAGCGTTGTGGGAAATCTGAAATATATTTAATTCTACAACGATTAGACAGAAGGGTTGTAGAAACACCAAGTTTCTACAACGCTTAACTATATACGTTGTAGAAACACCAAGTTTCTACAACGCTTAACCATATGCGTTGTAGAAACACCCAGTTTCTACAACGCTTAACCATATGCGTTGTAGAAACACCCAGTTTCTACAACGCTTATCCATAAGCGTTGTAGAAACACCAAGTTTCTACAACGCTTGTCATAAGCGTTGTAGAATCCCTAGTTTCTACAACGCTTGTCATAAGCGTTGTAGAAAGTGGGTTGTATAATCCAACATTTGTAGTAGTGAATGCATGAACCGGTTATTAGTATTTTAAAACTAAATGGTGACTTGATCTTTCTTTTCTTGATTCTATCAACTTTTAATTCGGGGTGCCCCTAGGGTAGTCGTACCTATTTCAGTGCACACTTTAGAGACGAAGATATGGAGTTGCAAGGTCTCACACTTCGCTCTATCTTATAAACTTATTAGGGCCTCGGTCCGAGAAATTTCCCCATTTGGGCCCGTAAGTCGGCTCGAGAAACTCTCTATCTTTATCTTTTCACTTTTTTTTTCGTTACATGCATGAATGACGTATGACATACAATAAACATGATAAGATGACTATAAAAAGAACATGATATAAGTATTCTAATTTATAACATATCATACCATATCATATCCTCACATAACATACCATACCATCTCATATCATAAACTCAGCATATCATAACGTATCGTTCATAATTTATCATACCATACCATATCATATCATATCATTACAAACTATACTATATCATAATATAAACTCCGCATACATAACATATCATTCATAATTTATCATATCATGCCATACCACACATATGTCAACAATCAAACAATAAAAATTTCAAAAAAAATATTATAAACTCATTCAAATCATATAATACTTCATATATTTTTGAACTAATTTGTGTTGCAGTGAGATTATTCTCACCTTGACAAAACATGAATAAAGCTATCTGGGTCGAAGACGGATTGGAAGCTCTACTTGACTCGAAACCTAATCGGGGTAAAAGACTATCGGGGATCAGCTAAGAAAAGGATTCAAGACATACTTTAGATTCTGGAAGTTTTCAGAAACGACATTCAACGTGAAATTACGAAAATTCCCTTGGCTATTAGGGTTTCGGTGAAAAACTAAAACTCTGAAAAAACTTTTGTAAAAATTCCAGTACGTATAAAACATAATTTTGATCAGTTTTTGTAAAGGAACAACGGCCAAAATAAGTTTCTAACTATTTATTAAATATAAAAGAAGTGCTAAAATCTAACTTTAAAATTTTTGCAAAAAACTGTATGCGCACCGTTTTTAAAATAATAATAAAATATTTTGTATTTCATAAAAATATTTTTCTATTAAAGGTTTAGATAGAAGACATTTAAACCTTACTTTTTCCAAATAGAATCAATGCAAAACCAAATTTGTTGAGTCCACAGTAAGCGTTTAAAGTCTGAAAATCGAAAATAGGTCTCAGGTATGTGCACTGATTTGAAAATAATCGGAAAATATCTCGCCGCGGCGAAAATATCTCGCCGCGGCAAAAATATCTCGCCGCGGCTAGAATTATTCTTCGCCGCGGCGAGGTGGATACCGTGGCCAAGCAGTTTTTTAAGAAACTGTCACGCCGCGGCGAGACGTTCCTACAACGGTTATAATATCCGTTGTAGGAACATCTCGCCGCGGCGAAGATATATAAAAGGCCGTTTTCAGTTTTTTTATCATTTTTTTCCAATACCCACACACGAGACAACCATTTTCGGCCGCATCTCTCCAGTTTTTTGTTCCAAAATCCCTCGCCACGTCCTCGCCACGTCCTCGCCGTCACCTTGTCCTCGGCACCATTTTTCTCTCATCGAGTCCTCGCCGTGCTTCCTCCCGCGCCTCTCTCTCTCTCTCTCTTGCCGCCTCATTGTAAGGTATGATTTTAAAAGTTTTTTAAGGTGGTTATTGATTTAATTTCGTGTTGTTGATATGGATTTCTTGTTGTTTACCCGAATTGCATATTGTTTGATTTTTTTAAGTCACAAATTTAGGGTTTTGATTGATTTTCTCTTTTTAGAACAAGAAATTAGGATTTTGTTTGACATATTATGAATGAATTTATGTTAGAATGAATTTGAATGAGAATTTGAGTTAAATTGAAATATCCGGATTGTGTTTGACATATTGTTACATAGGTTAGTGGTTAAAATGGTTATGTTGATTAATGTTGAGATTGAATTGTTTATGAATTTGTGATTGATCGAATTGTTCATGAATTTGTGATTGGTCGAATTGTTTATGAATTTGTGATTGTTGGAATTGTTTTAATTAGTCATGTTTAAATATATATAGTTGGAATTGACATATAATTTGTTATATGTTAATTGTAGAATTGTTTATGATTATGTTTTGTAGGAGCTTGAAAATGCGTCGAACTAAAAACACGGCGGGCTCCACGGCTCCGAGCTCTTCCAGAGGTCAGAGTAAAGGAAAAAGAAAGCGACCTCGTCAACAGTCTCCCGAAGAGGAATATAACCTGAGTATCTTTACTAGCAAGGTCGCGGAGGAACGCTACGACAAAATCTTGCCGCGTAACGTGATCCTTGAGAGAGGATTCAATGTAAGCAATACGTCGGATATAGGAAAGCTAATCCGCAACAGCATAGTTGGTCATGATTGGGGTAGGTACTGTGCTGTACCCGAGTTCGATGCGAATGTCAACTTCGTGTACGAATTCTACGCAAACTTGCCAGACTCCAAAGGTGATGTTGTGACGGTCCGTGGGAAACCGGTCGATATGAGTGTCGAAGCTATCAACGATCTTCTTGGGACCCCGGATGTGCCTTTCGAGAACGAGGGCTATCGAGAATGGCTAAGAAGTTGCAGCCATCAGGAGATGTCGCGGGTGTTGTGCATTCCGGGAGAGGATTGGGTCACTGAAAAAGGAAAAAAGGTACTCAAGCGTGACCAACTCACCAGGATCCCTAAAGCGTGGATTTACTTTGTTTGCGCTCGTCTCTATCCTATCTAGCACTTCACCACTCTCGACGAGGATCGTATCCAGGTGTTGTTCTGCATTGTTAAAGGCCTTTCTATTAACGTCGGTCGATTCATCTATACTTGGATGAAGAAACTCGACTATACTAATGAACGACATGGTTTGCCATATCCGTCGATCATTACCGGCCTTTGTACAAATGCGGGGGTACCACGCTCGAAAAGGGATACAATCAAGAGTCCAATGGGGCCTATTATGGATTCCATTATTCGAGCGGTACAAGATTAGGAGGATCCACAAGCGGAGGAAGCGGAGGAAGAGGGGGAAGAGGAACCACCACTCAACGAGCCCCTATTGCGCTTACCAGCACCTCCTGTAATCTACCCCGCCACCATCGACTACATTGCTCATTCCTCCAACTATCTTGTCGGCGGGTTCCAACACACGCAACAGTACATGCACAACCAAGCGGAGTATGGCGCCTCTCACATCAATCAATTGAACGATCTCTAGTCTCGGTGGGACATCAACCAAGAGAATCAGGTGTTATTTCCTCCATATCCTCAGTACTCCGACTATCCGTACGCACCACCACAGTGGCCACCGCATATGGCACCTCCTGACTATCCGGCGCACTCATCACCACCACCACCACCACCACCGAATGACGAGTAAAATTTTAAGACAATTTGTTTTATTTAAGTTGATTTGTTTCCATTTTAAGACAAGTATAGTTTGTTTAATGTGTGTTTGAAACTTCAGTCTATGTTTGAGACTCGTTTGGTGTGTTTTATTTAATGTATGTTTGAAACTTGATGTTATATGTTTAAGACTAGTTTGGTTTGTTTTATTGATTGTAGAAATTTTAATTGAATGATCATTTTTAGTTGGAGAACAGGTTAAATATTGGAAAAAAATGAATGATTAGGTCGTAGAGTGCTTCTTCGTCGCGGCTAGGTACCTTTCTCGCCGCGGCGTGACTATTCTCGCCGTGGCACCGTATAGTCCCCGCCGCGGCGAGTGGTCTACGCCGCGGCTAAAATATTACGTCGCCGCGGCGAGATTTTGTTTTTTTTATACCGAGAGTCTGTGTTTTTTAAGAACTTGTCTCGCCGAGGCGACGTAATATTCCCACCGCGGCGTACTAACCTCGCCGCGGCATGGACTATACGTTGCCGCGGCGAGGTTTCTACAACGCTTGTTTAAGCATTGTAGAAAGGTTGTCGCCGCGACAGGAGTTGTATAATGCCGCGGCGAGATTTTGTTTTTTTTATACCGAGAGTCTGTGTTTTTTAAGAGCTTGTCTCGCCGCGGCGACATAATATTCCCGCCGCGGCGTACTAACCTCGCCACGGCGGGGACTATGTGTTGCCACGGCGAGGTTTCTACAACGCTTGTTTAAGCGTTGTAGAAAGGTTGTCACCGCGGCAGGAGTTGTATATTTCCGCGGCGAGATTTTGTTCTTTTATACCGAGAGTCTGTGGTTTTTAAGAACTTGTCTTGCCGCGGCGACATGATATTTCCGCCGCGGCGTACTAACCTCGCCGCGGCGAGGTTTCTACAACGCTTGTTTAAGCGTTGTAGAAAGGTTGTCGCCACGGCAGGAGTTGTATATTGCCGCGGCGAGATGTTCCTACCGCGGCGAGAGTTATATTCAGCCGCGGCGATGTCGGAGAAATGTAATTTTAATGTAAATGACATTGTATAGAGAAATTTTGAATGAAAAATAACGTTGTCCACAAGAGAGTAATATAAAATCCAAAATGAAAATACATTATCTACATGTTCAATATCAAACAAAAATAGGATCTATATCCTTACGCAGTAGATGTGAAACATCGTCATCATCAAAATCATCCATCTCTTGATCAATTGGCGGTAATCCTGATGTGAATGGAGGAATGCTATACATGTCTTCGTCTTCTTCTTCGTTACCGTTTCTCGCTTTCATATGAACCACTAACGATAACTCAGGATTAGCTGGATCCGAAACATAAAACACTTGACTTGCTTGCGAAGCCAAAATAAATGAATCATTCTCGTAGCCAATCCATCTAAAGTCGACAATTGTAACTCCTTCATTATCAACTTTAACGTGATTATTGTCTGCCCATTTGCACTTGAATAATGCGACTCGCAATCCGCAATAATCAAGTTCCCAAATATCTTCAATGTATCCGTAATAGTTCATAAAAGCATTTTTGGATTCTTATCTTTTGCCGACGAAACATGTAAAGCTTCGGCAAACAATGTAACACCACTATTTTGTACGGGATGCTTGTTGTCTCGTTCTCTTGTGTAAAACGTAAAACCATTAACAGACCAAGCAGTGTACCTTGTAATCATTGAGGAAGGCCTGCCAGATAGTTTACTCAACGTAGATGAATGTCCTGCCTCTTTAAATAAGCGTTTTCCAAGCCAGTTTTGAAACAAACGGTTGTGCTGTTCTTGCAACCATTTTTCATTTCTACCCTTCTTTGGATTATTCACTCTCAACCCATTCTAATGAATATCCACAAATGGCGTGACCTCGGAAACGTTGTGTAGCACATGGCGACTTGCTTGCTCCCATTCTTTTCGGTTGACGATCGAATAAGTACCTATAATGAAACAAATACTTAAAAATAATGTTCATGTATAATTTAAATAAACAAATAAAGTGTTAAAAAATACCTGTAGATAGAGCTTTTGAATCAAAATTGGTATTCTTGGGTAACCCAATTTCGTCTGTTTTAGCTAAATACTCAGAACAAAACTCAACCGACTCTTCTGCTATGTAATTTTCAACTATGCTTCCTTCCGGCCTATTGTAGTTCTTCACGTTGCTTTTTAACACTTTCATATAACGTTCGATTGGATACATCCACCGTAAAAACACGGGCCCTCCTAATTTCATTTCACGTACCAAGTGGACGGTTAAGTGGATCATTTTGTCAAAAAACGAAGGTGGAAAGAACTTTTCAAGCAAGCACAGAGTTTTCACCAATTCTGAATGCATTAAATCCAATCGAGTTGGATCGATGACCTTCGAGCAAATCGAGTTAAAGAATACACATATCTTTGATATTGCGAATCTCACATCTTTTGGCACAATTCCTCGCAAACCAAGAGGCAACATTTGTTGTAGCAGCACATGACAGTCGTGCGTCTTCATTCCAATAAGTCTCAAATATTTCAAAGACACGAACCTCTTATAGTTTGACGAATGACCTTCGGGGACTTTAATAGAAGCAAACCAGTTACACAATTTCTTTTTCTCCTTTCGATCTAGAGTGTACTTTGCCGGTGGTAATTTTGTTTTTTTCCCACCCCCCCTCATCGGTTTGCAAAATTCTTCTTATATTCATCTCTTTGAGATCCAATCGAGATTTTATTCCGTCTTTCGATTTATTTGGATCATCAAGAAGTGTACCAATAAGCGATTCACAAACATTTTTCTCGATGTGCATAACATCCAGACAATGCCGGACGTAATGTGTCTTCCAATAAGGAAGGTCGTAGAAAATCGATTTCTTCTTCCAAGGATTCTCTTTGAACGATTCTTTAGTACTAGCACTCCGATTTCTTTTCCCAAGCACTTCGTTGACGTTTTTTTTCTCATAGACAAAATTTACCAGACAAAATTCTAGGAGGGGGTCGTTCTTCTGAATTTCCATCAAATGCTTGTTTCAATCTTCTATATGAGTGATCTCTTGGTAAGAATCTTTTATGACCCAGAAAAACAGTTTTCTTACCATGCTTCAAACGGATGGAAGATGTGTTTTTCATGCCAATCGGACAACCAATCGAGCATTTCACAGAGTATCCTGACAAGTTTCCATAGGCCGGAAAATCGTTAATAGTCCACATTAACATTGCCCTTAAGTTGAACGAATCTCCCCGGTAAGCGTCTTTAACTTCCATCCCTTTCTCCCATAACATCTTCAAATCATCGACCAACGGTGCCAAATAGACATCAATATCATTTCCTGGTTGATTCGGTCCTGAAATCAAAAGCGTTAACATCAAGAACTTTCTCTTCATACATAGCTTTGGAGGGAGATTGTAGTTCACAAGTATAACCGGCCAAACACTGTATTTACTACTCATCATGCTGAACGGGTTCATTCCATCAGAAGCTAAACCAAGGCGCAAATTTCGAGTATCAACACTGAAATCCTTATACTCTAAATCGAATGATTTCCATTGTGCAGCATCAGTAGGATGTCTCAACATACCATCATCGATATGCTTTTCGGAGTGCCAAACCATGTTCTTCGCGTGTTTGACACTATTAAACATTCGACGAAAGCGCGACATTGGAGGAATGTACCATAACGACTGAAATATATTTAACAAAAATCAATAATAAATAATGAATATGAGCTACATGTATTATACAACCCACTTTCTACAATGCTTAACATAAGCGTTGTAGAAACTAGGGATTCTACAACGCTTAACATAAAACACCGTTAGTAGGGATTCTAATCAAGTGATGAAAATGTATGTACCTTAACTGGAACTCCTTTAAACCCGTTACATGGAATTTTACCCTTCTTCCACCGTGACTCTTTGCACGTCGGACATTCATCTAGATCTTCATACTCGTGTCTATATAAAACACAATCATTTGGGCACGCATGAAATTTCTCGTACTTCATGCCTAATGTACCCAAAGTCTTCTTTGCTTCATACATACTTAAAGGTACTTTATTGTCTTTCGGAAATGCTTCTTTCAGTGTTTCAAACAATAGAGTAAAACTAGTGTTTGTCCAATCCCCCGACGCCTTCAAATGAAATAATGTAACTAAAAATGAAAACTTCGAATAGCTTGTACACCTTTCATATAATGGTGTCTCCGCATCATTCATCATGGACTCAAACAATTCCGGTCGCTCAACAAAATCATCCTCCAAATCGTTCATCATTCCGCACATATCATCAATATCATCTTCAACATCATCCTCATTTGACGTAGAACGAAAAACCTCACCATGGTAGAACCATCTTTGATACGAGGTCATTATTTAATATGCAAACAAATGGGTCTGAACGACATCAATCGAAAAATGTATATGATTTCCACATTTAATACAAGGACAACGAATAGATTTCACATCTATTATGTTCTCTCTAGAAAAATCACAAAACTCATCTACACCTTTCCGATATATCTCATTTAATCTATTCTCCCACATCCACTTTCTCATCTTCATAGAAAAACCCTAATTATACAAAAAATTGCCCATTCTAATTAATAAGTTGTTTCCGGCGTAGTGGCGGCAAGATTTGAATGTGTAGATGAGACTAGTAAACGAGGGCGCTGTAGAATGAAACGAAAGGTACTGGAAATCCTTTTTCGAGTGAGGTTATGAGAGAGTTCAAAGTGAAAAAGACGAGAAATGAGAATTTATATCACCAGTCTCGTGTCACTCGCCGCAGCGACGTTTATACTTCGCCGCGGCGAGGACATTCTACAACGCTTCCATAAGCGTTGTAGAATATCTTCGCCGCGACAAAAACTGAGGTCGCCGCGGCGAGGTACAATTTCTCCGCGGCGAGAATCTTACCGAAAGCACCATGTCTCAGACACATAGTCTCGCCGCGGAAACATACATTGTATGCCACGGCGAAAGTATTCCTCGCCGTGGCGACAATTCTCTTTCGCTGCGGCGAGGATCCTACAACGCTTAGCTAAGCGTTGTAGAAGATACACGCCGCGGCGAAAATTGTAAATCGCCACGTCGAGACTATCATGCCGCGACGAGGTACACATCTCGCCGCGGCAGGAGTCATGCGCCGCGGCGGGAACACGTCGTTGCCGTGGCGAGAATCTTACCGAGAGCACCATGTTTCAGACGCATAGTCTCGCCGCGGTATCATACATTTTACGCTGCGGCGAATGTATTCCTCGCCGCGGCGAAAATTCTCTTTAGCCGCGGCGAGGATTCTACAACGCTTAACTAAGCGTTGTAGAAGAGGTACGCCGCGGTGAGATTTGTAAATCACTGCGGCGAGGACATCTAGGGTTATCCTCGCCGCGGCGATGACACATTTTCGCCGCGGCAAGAGTTTTCTGGGTGATTCTAGCCGCATCGAGAATTTGGTTTCGCCGCGGCAAGGCTCCTACAGCGTTTATTCTAAGCGTTGTAGAAGCATTTCGCCGCGGAGAGAAATATACCTCGCCGCGGCGAGCTCCTACAACGCTTAGAATAAGCGTTGTAGGAGTGTTTTTTAATCTGAAAATTTCAATTTTTTTTAACTACCCGCCCATTTCATATTCTATACTTAGCGTTTTTTTTTCAATTTTCCCTTATTCACATTCATATTCTACTTCATTCTTCTCATCTCTCTCTCCACTCATCTCTCTCGCCGCTCCGCCCCTCTCTCGCCGCCACTCTCTAACCTTGCTGTGCGCCGTCCGTCCCTCACTCATCTCTCTCGGCCCCTCTCTCTCTTTCTTTGTCCCTCACCTCGCTGAGCCCCCGCGCCCCCACCCCGCGCGCTCTCTTTCTCTCTCCGACCCTCACCTCACTCATCTCTCTCGGCGCCCCCGCCCCCTCCCTCACCTCGCCGCGCGCCCACGCTGCCCTCCGGCCCTCACATTGCCGCGCGCCCACCCTTGCGCCCTCCGGTCTCACCTCGCTGCGCGCCCACCCTTGCGCCCTCCGGCCCTCACCTCGCCGCCTTCGGCCATTATCTCTCCGGCCCTCATCTCACCACCTTCTCTTCGCCACCCTTGTGCTCGTCCAACTCCGGGTAATGTTTTTGAACATTTTTACATGGACTTATTTAGTGTGAATTCGATATTGATGTGAAATTAGCACTACTACAAATGTTGGATTATACAACCCACTTTCTACAACGCTTAACATAAGCGTTGTAGAAACTAGGGATTCTACAACACTTAACATAAGCGTTGTAGAAACATAGTGTTTCTACAACGCTTATGGCTAAGCGTTGTAGAATCTCGGTGTTTCTACAATGCTTATGGATAAGCGTTGTAGAATCTGGGTGATTCTACAACGCTTTTGTAAAGCGTTGTAGAAGAACTTAAATTTCAGATTTCCCACAACGTTAAAACAACCCGTTGTAGAACCGTCGTCGCGGCACCATGTGATTTTCGCCGCGGCGAAACCTTTCTACAACGCAAGTTCAAAGCGTTGTAGAAGGATGGACCTCGCCGCGGCACGATTTAAACCTCGCCGCGGCGAAGCATTCTACAACGCTTTTTTTAAAGGGTTGTAGAATAGAGTCGCCGCGGCGATGGTACTCCCTCGCCGCGGCGAGATTATGTCGCCGCGGCTGGAAATATACTCCGCCGCGGCGAGAAGGATACCGTGGCCTAGCAGTTTTCTATGAAACTGCCTCGCCGCCGCGATGTAGGACTCCCGCCGCGGCGAAGACATATTCTCGCCGCGGCGAGATTTTTAGGTTTTCACTATATAAACCAGTTTTCAGTTTTTTTTCTCATTTTCCTCAAAATACAAACGCGAGACAAACTATTTCGGCCGACTCTGTCTTCATTTTCTCTTCCAAATTCCCTCGCCACATCCTCGCTGCCCCGATTTCTCGCCGTCGCCTTGTCCTCGCCGCCATTCTCGCTCGCCACATCCTCGCCGCCATTCTCGCTCGCCACGTCCTCGCCGCCCAACTCTCTCGCGCCTCTCTCTCTCTCACCGCCTCTCACTCTCTTTTTAAAGGTATGATTTTCTAAGTTTTTAAGGTGGTTATTGATTTAATTTCGTGTTGTTGATATGGATTTCGTGTTTTTGAATATGGATTTCATGTTATTTCCCCGAGTTGCATGTTGTGGTTATTGATTTAACAAAATTAGGGTTATTGATTTAAGGTGGTTATTGATTTAACAAAATTAGGGTTTGTTATTTTATTATGAATGAATTTGAGTTAGAATTTGTGTTAGAATGAATTTGAGTTAGAATTTGTGTTAGAATGAATTTGAGATGTTAGAATTTGTGTTAGAATTTGTGTTAGAATGAATTAGAGTTAGAATTTGTGTTAGAATGAATTTGAGTTAGAATTTGTGTTAGAATGGAATTGTTTATGAATTTGATATTGTTATGTTTAAATGAAGTTGGAATTGATATAGAATTTGTGATTGTTGTGACATTGTTAGTATTTAAAATGGTTATGTTGATTGTAGATGTCGAGATTGAATTTTTTATGATTATGCTTTGTGAAGGTGAAAAATGGTTCGAACAAAAAATACGGCGGGTGCCACGGCTCCGAGCACTTCCAAAGGTCCTAGTAAAAGTAAAAGTAAGCGAGCTCGTCAATCGTCCCCTGAAGCAGATTATAACACGAATATCTTCACCAGCAAGGCCGCGGAGGATCGTTACGACAAAATCTCGTCGCGCAGTGTGATCCCTGAGCGGGGATTCAATGTGAGCTCTAACACCGAGATAGGAGTGTCAATCCGCAACAGTATTCTTGGTCATGACTGGGTGAAGTATTGTGCCGTTCCCGAGTTCGAGACAAACTTAAACTTCGTGTACAAATTCTACGCAAACTTACTAGATCACAATGGAGATGTTGTGACGGTCCGAGGTAAAAAGGTCGATGTGAGCATCGAAGCGATCAACGATTTGCTTGGGACCCCAGATGTGCCTTTCGAGAATGAAGGCTATCGGGAATGGTTGAGAACTTGCAGCCACGAGGAGATGGCGAGGTTGCTGTGCATTCCAGGAGAGGATTGGGTCCTTGAAAAAGGGAAAAGGGTACTCAAGCGTGACCAACTCACCAGGATTGCTAAAGCTTGGATTTACTTTGTTTGCGCTCGCCTCTATCCGATCAAGCACTTCACCACTCTTGACGAGGGTCGTATCCAGGTGTTGTTCTGCATCATAAAAGGTCATTCTATCAACGTCGGTCGATTCATCTACAATTGGATGAAGAGTCTAGACTATACTAATGAACGACACGGTTTGCCATATCCGTCGATCATTACCGGCCTTTGTACAAATGCGGGGGTAGGACGCTCGAAAAGGGATACGATCAAGGGTCCTATGGGGCCTATTACGAATAACATCATCGATCGCTACAAGATTAAGGAGGAACCACAAGAGGAAGAAGCGGAGGAAGAGGAGGAGGAAGGGGAAGAGGGACCACCAGTCAACGAGCCTCGATTGTTCTTACCAGCACCTCCGGTAGTCGACCCCGCCACCATCGACTACATAGCTCAATGCTCCAACTATCTCGTCGGCGGGTTCCAACACACGCAACAGTACATGCACCAACAAGCGGAGTATGGCGCCTCTCACATCAACCAACTGAACGATCTCTACTCTCGGTGGGACATCAACCAAGAGAACCAGGTGTTATTTCCTCCATATCCTCAATACTCCGATTATCCGTACCCACCACCACAGTGGCCACCGCATATGGCACCTCCTCAATATCCGGCGCACTCACTACCACCACTACCACCGAATGACGACTAAACCAACAACACCAACTTTAAATTTTAAATTCAAGACTCGTTTGGTTTGTTTAAGCTTCATTTTAAATTTAAATTAAGACTCGCATGGTTTGTTTATGTTTAAGACTCGTGTTTTAGTTAATGTGTGTTTGAGACTTGATTAATATTTAAAAATTGTGAAATCTGAATGTGTGATGGTTTTTTATTTGAATGATAATTTTTCTGTTGAAAACCAAGTTTAAAATGGGAAAGAAAGTAAAAATGTGTAGGGTGAGGTGATTCTATTCTAATCTCGCCGCGGCGACTTAGAAATTTCGCCGCGGCGTGTTTTCTACCTCGCCACGGCGAGCAATTCTACAACGCTTTCCAAAGCGTTGTAGAAAGTCTTCGCCGCGGCAAAAATTACACTTCGCCGCGGCGAGAAACTTACCGAGAGCATGCATTTTTGAAAACATAATCTCGCCGCGGCGGCGTAGTCTTCTCGCTGCGGCGAAAACGTGTCGCCGCGGCGCAAATACAACATAGCCGCGGCGAGAAACTTACCGAGAGCCTTCATATTTGAGAACATATCCTCGCCGCGGCGAGTTGATATTCCCGCCGCGGAGTATTGACCTCGCCGCGGCATGGACTCTACGTCGCCGCGGCGAGGTTTCTACAACGCTTGGTTAAGCGTTGTAGAAGGGTCTTCGCCGCGGCAGGATTTGTATTTCGCCGCAGCGAGAGTTTGATTTTTTTATACCGAGAGTCTGTGTTTTTAAGAACTTGTCTCGCCGCGGCGAGTTGATATCCGCGGCATGGAATATACGTTGCCGCGGCGAGGTTTCTACAACGCTTGTTAAGCGTTGTAGAAGGTCCCTCGCCGCGGCAGGATTTGTATTTCGCCGCGGCGAGATTATCCTGCCACCGCGAGAGATGTACTCAGCCGCGGCGATGCTGGAGAAATGTAAATGACATTGTATAGAGAAATTTTGAATGAAAAATAACGTTGTCCACAGGAGAATAACATAAAATAACGAATTCTCGGTATAGGTTTTGCCATCTTTTTTTTTAATATCATAAATTTAAGTCAGCGATATGGTATGGATATATCCATTTAATGTCAAAACGGATAGATTCCCTTTTTTTATTTGGACGTTGGGTACTTTAGATTTATCGAGTACCCCCTTCTCAAAATTATCCTTGTCTTTGTTTATGTCTGGGGTTGGAACAAATTACTATAATTCGTCCTCGCCTACGAATCAGTCGACATTTTTCACAAATTTTGCGGACAGAGGCCCGTATTTTCATATTTGTCGTTTCTTAATTTAATATTGTCTGAATTTCTTTGAAGAAAGTAAATTTCTTGAAATAGCGAAAAACCTCTTAATCACTCTCATCATTGTTTCAGAGTCAATAAATTATAGGATCTCTGGTTGAGGCATAAAGACTGGCCTCAATTTTGACGCTGTATGGAACTTGTTATGCGTCTATTTGTATTAAGGGTCCTGGATATGTAACTGCTAACGATATCATCTTACCACCTTCCGTCGAAATCGTTGATAAGACACAACATATAGCTAACTTAACAGAATCAATTAATTTGTGTATTGAATTACAAATCGAGAGAAATCGCGGATATCGGATAAAAACACCAAAAAATTTTAAAAATGTAAGTTATCCTATAGATGCTATATTCATGCCGGTTCGAAATGCAAATTATAGTATTCATTCTTATGTGAATCGAAATGAAAAACAAGAACTACTTTTTCTCGAAATATGGACAAATGGAAGCTTAACTCCTAAAGAAGCACTTCACGAAGCCTCCCGAAATTTGATTGATTTATTTATTCCCTTTTTAAATGCAGAAGAAGAAACCTTCCATTTAGAAAACAATAAACCCAACGCGAATTTACCACTTTTAATTTTCATGGTAGATTGGCTAAACCAAAGAAAACGAAAAAAGAAATAGCATTGACGCTGATTTTAGTATATGGTATTCGAACTGTTCTTTTTTATTCATGTCAGTATTTCGTATATAGGTTAATAGGTTACCAATCAAACAAAAATAGGATCTATATCCTTACGAAGTAGATGTGAAACATCGTCATCATTAAAATCATCCACCTCTTGATCAATTGGCGGTAATCCTGATGTGAACGGAGGAATGCTAGACATGTCTTCGTCTTCTTCTTCGTTACCGTTTCTCGCTTTCATATGAACCACTAACGATAACTCAGGATTTGCTGGATCCGAAACATAAAACACTTGACTTGCTTGCGAAGCCAAAATAAATGAATCATTCTCGTAGCCAATCCGTCTAAAGTCGACAATTGTAACTCCTTCATTATCAACTTTAACGTGATTATTGTCTGCCCATTTGCACTTGAATAATGCGACTCGCAACCCGCAATAATCAAGTTCCCAAATATCTTCAATGTATCCGTAATACTTCATAAAAGCATGTTTTGGATTCTTATCTTTTTCCGATGAAACATGTAAAGCTTCAGCAAACAATGTAACACCGCTATTTTGTACGGGATGCTTGTTGTCTCGTTCCCTTGTGTAAAATGTAAAACCATTAACAGACCAAGCAGTGTACCTTGTAACCATTGAGGACGGCCCGCCAGATAGTTTACTCAACGTAGATGAATGTCCTGCCTCTATAAATATGCGTTTTCCAAGCCAGTTTTGAAACAAACGGTTGTGCTCTTCTTGCAACCATTTTTCATTTCTACCCTTCTTTGGATTATTCACTCTCAACTCATTCAAATGAATATCCACAAATGGCTTGACCTCGGAAACGTTGTGTAGCACATGGAGACTTGCTTGCTCTCATTCTTTTCGGTTGACGATCGAATAAGTACCTATATATAATGAAACAAATACTTAAAAATAATGTTCATATATAATTTAAATAAACAAATAAAGTGTTAAAAAAAATACCTTTAGATAGAGCTTTTGAATCAAAATTGGTATTCTTGGGTAACCCAATTTCGTCTGTTTTAGCTAAATACTCAGAACAAAACTCAACCGACTCTTCTGCTATGTAATTTTCAACTATGCTCCCTTCCGGCCTATTGTAGTTCTTCACGTAGCTTTTCAACACTTTCATATAACGTTCGATTGGATACATCCACCGTTAAAACACGGGCCCTCCTAATTTCACTTCACGTACCAAGTGGACGGTTAAGTGGATCATTATGTCGAAAAACGAAGGTGGAAAGATCTTTTCGAGCAAGCACAGAGTTTTCACCAATTCTGACTGCATTAAATCCAATAGAGTTGGATCGATGACCTTCGAGCAAATCGAGTTAAAGAATACACATATCTTTGATATTGCAAACCTCACATCTTTTGGCACAATTCCTCGCAAACCAAGAGGCAACATTTGTTGTAGCAGCACATGACAGTCGTGCGTCTTCATTCCAGTAAGTCTCAAATCTTTCAAAGACACAAACCTCTTATAGTTTGACGAATGACCTTCGGGGACTTTAATAGAAGCAAACCAGTTACACAATTTCTTTTTCTCCTTTCGATCTAGAGTGTACTTTGCCGGTGGTAATTTTGTTTTTTTCCAACCCCCCTCCTCGGGATGCAAAATGCTTCTTATATTCATCTCTTTGAGATCCAATCGAGATTGTATTCCGTCTTTCGATTTATTTGGATCATCAAGAAGTGTACCAATAAGCGATTCACAAACATTTTTCTCGATGTGCATAACATCCAGACAATGCCGGACGTAGTGTGTCTTCCAATAAGGAAGGTCGTAGAAAATCGATTTCTTCTTCCAAGGATTCTCTTTGAATGATTCTTTAGTACTAGCACTCCGCTTTCTTTTCCCAAGCACTTCATTGACGTTTTTAACCATCTCATAGACATCTTCACCAGACAAAATTCTAGGAGGGGGTCGTTCTTCTGAATTTCCATCAAACGATTGTTTCAATCTTCTATACGAGTGATCTCTTGGTAAGAATCTTCTATGACCCAGAAAAACAGTTTTCTTACCATGCTTCAAACGGATGGAAGATGTGTCTTTCATGCAAATCGGACAACCAATCGAGCATTTCACAGAGTATCCTGACAAGTTTCCATAGGCCGGAAAATCGTTAATAGTCCACATTAACATTGCCCTTAAGTTGAACGACTCTCCATGGTAAGCGTCTTTAACTTCCATCCCTTTCTCCCATAACATCTTCAAATCATCGACCAACGGTGCCAAATAGACATCAATATCATTTCCTGGTTGATTCGGTCCTGAAATCAAAAGCGTTAACATCAAGAACTTTCTCTTCATACATAGCTTTGGAGGGAGATTGTAGTTCACAAGTATAACTGGCCAAACACTGTATTTACTGCTCATCATGCTGAACGGGTTCATTCCATCAGAAGCTAGACCAAGGCGCAAATTTCGAGTATCAACACTGAAATCCTTATACTCTAAATCGAATGATTTCCACTGTGCAGCATCAGCAGGATGTCTCAACATACCATCATCGATACGCTTTTCGGAGTGCCAAACCATGTTCTTCGCGTGTTTGACACTATTAAACATTCGACGAAAGCACGGCATTGGAGGAATGTACCATAACGACTGAAATATATTTAACAAAAATCAGTAATAAATAATGAATATGAGCTACATGTATTTCCTAATCAAGTGATGAAAATGTACGTACCTTAACTGGAACTCCTTTAACCCCGTTACATGGAATTTTACCCTTCTTCCACCGTGACTCTTTGCACGTCGGACATTCATCTAGATCTTCATACTCGTGTCTATATAAAACACAATCATTTGGGCACGCATGGAATTTCTCGTACTTCATGCCTAATGTACCCAAAGTCTTCTTTGCTTCATACATACTTAAAGGTACTTTATTGTCTTTCGGAAATGCTTCTTTCAGTGTTTCCAACAATAGAGTAAAACTAATGTTAGTCCAACCCCCCGACGCCTTCAAATGAAATAATGTAACTAAAAATGACAACTTCGAATAGCTTGTACACCCTTCATATAATGGTGTCTCCGCATCATTCATCATGGACTCAAACAATTCCGGTCGCTCAGCAAAATTGTCTTCCAAATCATTCATCATTCCGCACATATCATCAATATCATCTTCAACATCATCCTCATTTGCCGTAGAACGAAAAAACTCACCATGGTAGAACCATCTTTGATACGAGGTCATTATTCCATATGCAAACAAATGGGTCCGAACGACATCAATCGAAAAATGTCTATGATTTCCACATTTAATACAAGGACAACGAATAGATTTCAAATCTACCATGTTCTCTCTAGCAAAATCACAAAACTCATCTACACCTTTTCGATATATCTCATTCAATCTATTCTCCCACATCCACTTTCTCATATTCATAGAAAAACCCTAATTATACAAAAAATTCCCAATTCTAATTAGTAAACTATCAAGAGAAAATAAATTAGAACAAGTTAAAGAAGAACTTACAAGATTTGAATGTGTAGATGAGACTAGTAAACGAGGACGCTCTAGAATGAGGTTACCCTAATTTTTTTCGAGTGAGGTTATGAGAGAGTTCAAAGTGAAAAAGACCAGAAATGAGAATTTATATCACCAGTCTCGTGTCACTCGCCGCGGCGACATTTCTACTTCGCCGCAGCGAGACATTCTACAACGCTTATCATAAGCGTTGTAGAATGTCCTCGCCGCGCAAAAATATGCGTTCGCCGCGGCGACAAATCACACCGCGGCGAGGTACAAATCCCGCCGCGGCAGGAGTCCTGCGCCGCGGCGGGAACAAGTCGTCGCCGCGGCGAAAAACTTACCGAGAGCACCATGTTCCAGACATATACTCTCGCCGCGGCATCATACAATTCCCGCCGCGGCGAATGTATTCCTCGCCGCGGCGGGAATTCGCCTTCGCCGCGGCGAGGCTTCTACAACGCTTACTTAAGCGTTGTAGAAAGGTCTCGCCGCGGCGGAAATTGTATACTGCCGCGGCGAGGACATCTAGGGTTACCTCGCCGCGACGAGACGTTTCTGGGTAAGTCTCGCCGCAGCGAGAATTTGGTTTCACCGCGGCGAGGCTCCTACAACGCTTATTCTAAGCGTTGTAGAATCATCTCGCCACGGCGAGAAATACACTTCGCCGCGGCGAGCTCCTACAACGCTTAGAATAAGCGTTGTAGGAGCGTCTTAAAATCTGAAAGTTTCAAATTTTTTTAACTACCCGCGCCCATTCATATCTATACTTAGCGTTTTTTTCCCTCTCATTTCTCATTCTCATTTCTTCTCATCTCCACTACTCACATCTCTCTCGTCCCTCTCTCTCTCCGCCACTCTCTTGCCGCCCCGCCCCTCTCTCCCCACCACTCTCTCTCTCTCGGCCCCTCTCCCTCTCTCCGACCCTCACCTCCCTCTCCTCGCCGTGCGCCGCGCCCACGCCGCCCTCCCTCGCCGCGCGCCCTCACTTCGCCGCGCGCCCTCACCTCGCCGCGCGCCCTCACCTCGCCTCACCACCTTCTCTTCGCCGCCCTTGTGCTCGTCCAACTCCGGGTAATGTTTTTGAACATTTTTACATGGACTTATTTAGTGTGAATTCGATATTGATTTGAAATTAGGAGATATTGTATTGGATTTGAGTTTATTGAATTGAAGTTTGATATTTATTTGATTTGAGAAATATATTTGATATTAGATTGAATTGGGATTGAAATTGTGTTTTTGTTTAGAATCGGATTGGATTTGAGTTTATATTGTGATTGGAGTTGAGTTTATATTTGATTTTTGTTACATTTGAGTTGAAATTTTGATAACATTTGAGTTGAGAATTGAAATTATGATTTGAATTTTGTTTATTAGATTCAATGTCCTCCACTACTACTACTTCTAGCGGTAGTGGTAAAAGAAAAATTAGAAGACAACTAACGCTTAACTCCGATGAACAAGGAAAACGAAGAAACACTCTTATGGGTCGGGTTAATAAGGCTAAAACACTTGGTAAAAAAATCCCGGTACAATTTGATGATAAAGGGCAACCAATCGGTTAAGAGGGTGATGAGTTGTCGAGTTACTTTGGCGTGTTAGCAAGAGAACAAGTTCCACTTTCGATGCGTGATTGGAGATGTAAAGACAACGCCCAAATTAAAGAACGGATTTGGAACGAAATGCAAGAAGGATTTACGATTCCTATCGAACAAAAACACGACGGCCTTATGAGAGTCGGAGAAGCCGCAAGGTTATTTCGTCATGAGATATACAACGATCTACTCAAAGACATAATCAACGAACCAATCGCCTTAAAGAGACCGGCTTGTGTTTTGAAATACTATACAAGTATCACCGAAGAAGATTGGATAGCATTTGTTGAGTATAGACGAACCGAAATGTTCAAACAAACATCGGAACATGGGAAATCAAATATCGGAAAAAGTGTGTACAAATCTCGAACGGGCCGAAATGGTTATCGAAAGCTTGATCAAGAAAATGTTAGATTCATTTTTTTCTTTTAGTTATTTCAAATGTTGCAATTATTTTTTAATTTATTATATAATTACTTCTTCCTAGCATGACGAAACGGGGGAATGGCCTACGAAAGAGGAACTTTGGATTGACTCGCGAATGAAAGACGTAGATAACTACAAGGATGAGAAAGACAAATTGATGGGAGAAAAAATCGTAAGTTCTTTACCTTTGTTATAACAATTAACCTTGTAATTTTATTTTCAAATAATTTTATGTGTAGAAAACGTTATCACAACAAGCATCGCAAGGGACATGGTTGCCGGAATCGGGAAAGAGTGTTTTGCAAGAAGCTTTGGGAACGTCGCGAGTTTGCGGTCAATCCAAACACACGTCGCGTTTTAAGTACTTTGTTCCTCCAACGCCCAATGAAGAAGTAATGAAGATGCGTCGGGAAATGAGCGAGTTAAAGTCTTTGGTGATGAAGGCATTCGGTGGAAATGGTAGCATTAATGTCGAGTCGCCTAGTGTCGGGCAAGTGAAAGAGAATCTCAACGCGAAGGTTGTTGATGATAAAGAGATGGCAAATATTGAAGAACACGTCAATGAAGCGGTCTCTTTAGGTATGTTTAATTTTTTTTTTATCTATTTATTAAAGATAAATGTTTTGGTATTAAGTTATTGATAAAATTCTTGATTCGCTTAGAACACGACGATGTTGATGATCGTCCGAAGATCGATCCTATCATTGTTGATGATCGTCGGAAGATCGATCCTATTGTTGTGGAAAAACCAAATAGTGTTCGCGCTAGTTGCTCTTTGAATCCAACCACGCCGGTGACACCGAGTTCGGATGAAAGCGTCGAGTGTCTTCTTTTCATTGATGACACCGAGTTCGGAGGCACAATTCATGTTGCAAATGGGCGAGCGTACATGAATGGAGACGTAGTTCATTTCTCACCTTTGGAGGAAGGAAATTTACGCGTGGCCGTTTTGGGGGTTTTGATTAAAAAAGCAAAATTGCCAATTCCCACCGAAGAAGCTCAAACCGTTGAAGATGCTATAGGCGGGTTTGTCTCGTGGCCGAAGAGACTCATGGAAATGGACTCGGGAATAGAGAGTCGCGGTCCGGTTGTCAAACAACTTTCAAAGCTCGGCTTTGAGAGTGAAGCTAGCATCGATGATGCTAAGAAGATTCCGTACAAGGTGATTAATCCCAAGTATTGATTGCTCGCTCAACATGCTAACAAAGTAATGTTACCGGAAGGGGATGTGATTATGGTCAATGTTAGTCCAAGTCTCACGGCTATCCCGATTCCGGTGTCATTTGAAGACATTTCCGATTTTTTGCAATACTTGGAAATTGGCACGGGGAGCATAACGGTTTATATGGAGTAAGAGTTTTCTTTATATGCGTTTTTTAATATCAATATTCAATATTTAGTGTTTTGATCAACTAAATATTTGTTTGTCATAGCTATCTACGATCGAGGCTAGAAAAGGCGAAGAAGACTCGAAATTTTTGTTTTATAAATCCGAGCTTAAGTTCGTATATCGAAAATGACGACGAGGAGGCTTATTTGTAAAAACGAGTCAAGGACGTTGGAAACGTGGTACGACATTGCAAATTTGGTGAACTAGTTTTGATGCCGTATAACAAAGGTGCGCATTGGATGCTCGTTGTCCTCGACCTTTGGAGAAATAGCGCTATGTTCTTTGACCCGTTGAGAAATAAAATCCCAACGGATTTAAATCGATTGATAAAAAGGTAATATTTTGATTTCTTAAATATTTTTTATTATAAATCGTTCTAGATGTTTTTTCTCTTATAATCTCCGTGTTATATAGGGTTCTTGTTGATTTCAAGCTCGAGCATCAAAACGCCCATAGTAACGGGCAATCAACGTACATCAAGGCTTGGGACGCTCCGAGACAAACGGGAAACACGGAATGCGGGTATTTTGTCATTTCTTATATGCGTGATATAGTCGTAGGAGAAATCCTATACAAAAGAGGATTTAGAGAGAGTTAGGGAAGAATGGGTAACTTATGTACAAACATTTATTAACTGTGATGATTAGCTAGTTTTTTTGAAGATGTATATATTAGATTTTGAATGTTTTAAAGATGAGGATATTTGAGATGAATGTATATATTAGATATTTTTTGTATTGAAGATTATTTTCAGGTACTAGTATCGTGTAAAAAACAAATTGTGGATTGAAAATAAATGATTCTCGCCGCGGCGAACTATACTTCTCGCCGCGGCGAGACAAGATACCGAGAGCAAGAAAATTAGAAATCTTAGTCTCGCCGCGGCGAGATTTTTTCTTCGCCGCGGCGAGTTTTAAAAAAAATATTCATCGCCTTCCTACAACGCATTATATCCGTTGTAGAATCATCTCGCCGCGGCTAAGATTTGACGTCGCCGCGGCGAAGTATATTTTTCGCCGCGGCGACGTGCTTCTACAACGGATTGAAAATCCGTTGTAGAATGTTCTCACCGCGGCTCGGAACGTACCTCGCCGCGGCAAATAACTCGCCGCGGCGACGTATATTTCTCGCCGCGGCGATGTCCTTCTACAACGGAAAATCAATCCGTTGTAGAAGCACGTCGCCGCGGCGAAAAATATACTTCGCCGCGGCGACATGTGTGAAAATATTTAAAAATTACACAATGGTTTTAGACCGTTGTAGAAGCTTCTACAACGTTTAAGAATCCGTTGTAGAAGCTTAGTTTCTACAACGGATAATTAAGCGTTGTAGAAAGCTGTTGGATTCTACAACGGATTTTTAAGCGTTGTAGAAGCTTCTACAACGCAGGATTCTACAACGCTTAAGAAGCGTTGTAGAATCATTCTACAACTGTTTTTAAGCGTTGTAGAATCCTATTTTTGTAGTAGTGTAGGAAGATATTGTATTGGATTTGAGTTTATTGAATTTAAGTTTGATATTGATTTGATTTGAGAAATATATTTGATATTAGATTGAATTGAGATTGAAATTTTGTTTTTGTATAGAATCGGATTGGATTTGAGTTTATATTGTGATTGGAGTTGAGTTTATATTGGATTTTTGTTACATTTGAGTTGAAATTTTGATTACATTCGAGTTGAAAATTGAAATTATGTTTTGAATTTTGTTTATTAGATTCAATGTCGTCCACTACTACTACTTCTAGCGATAGTGGTAAAAGAAAAATTAGAAGACAACTAGCACTAAATTCCGATGAAAAAGGAAAAAGAAGAAAAACTCTTATGACACTAGTACAATTAATAGCATCAGGTGCGACAAAAGTCGCACCTGAAAGCATCAGTGTCGCACCTGAAAGTATCATCAGGTGCGACTTTAGATGCGACAAAGTCGCATCTGAAAGTGCGCACCTGATGATTTTAGGTGCGACTTGTCGCACCTGAAAGTCATCACTTTGGTTAATAAGGCCAAAACTCTAGGTAAAAAAATTTCGGTACAATTTGATGATAAGGGACAACCAATTGGTAAGGAGGGCGATGAGTTGTCGAGTTACTTTGGCGTGCTAGCTAGAGAATACGTTCCACTTTCGATGCGCGATAGGAGATCGAAAGAGAATAATCAAATTAAAGAACGGATTTGGAACGAAATATTAGAAGGATTTACAATTCCTATTGAACGAAAGCACAATTGCCTTATGAGAGTCGGAGAAGCGGCAAAGTTATTTCGTCATGAGTTATACAACGATCTACTCAAAGATATCATCAACGATCCAATCGCCTTTAAGAGACCGGCTTGTGTTTTGAAATTCTACACAAGTGTCACTGAAGAAGATTGGATAGCATTTGTTGAGTATAGACGAACCGAAGTGTTCAAACAAATATCGGAACATGGGAAAGAAAATACCGGAAAAAGTGTGTACAAATCTCGAACGGGTCGAAATGGATATCGAAAGCTTGATCAAGAAAATGTTAGGTTCATTTATTTTTTTAGTTATTCCAAATTTGCCATTGTTTTTTAATTATTGTATAATTACTTCTTACTAGCACGAAGAAACGGGGGAATCGCCTACGAAAAAGGAACTTTGGATTGACTCACGAATGAAAGACGTAGATAACTACAAGGATGAGAAAGACAAACTAATGGCAGAAAAAATCATAAGTACTTTACATTTGTTATAACAATTAATCTTGTAATTTTATTTGAAAATAATTTTGTGTGGAAAACGTTATCACAACAAGCAACGCAAGGGACATGGGTGCCGGAATCGGGAAAGAGCATTTTGCAAGAAGCTTTGGGAACGTCGCGAGTTTGCGGTCAATCCAAACACACTTCGCGTTTCAAGTACTTTGTTCCTCCAACGCCGAACGAAGAATTAATTAGGATGTGTCGGGAGATGAGCGAGTTGAAATCTTTGGTGATGAAAGCCTTCGGTGGAAATGGTAGCATTAATGTCGGAGATGCTAATATCGAGTCGCCTAGTGTCGAGCGTGTTGAAGAGAATCTCAAGGACAAGGTTGTTGATGATGAAGAGATGGCAAACGTTGAAGAACACGTTAATGACGCGGTCTCTTTAGGTATGTTCATTATTTTATTTTTATCTATAAAGCTAAATATTTTGGTATTAAGATATTGATATATATTCGTGATTTGCTTAGAACACGACGATGTTGGCGATCGTCCGAAGATCGATCCTAACATCGTTGATGATCGTCCGAAGATCGATCATGTCATTGTTGAAAAACCCAATAGTGTTCGTGCTAGTTGCTCATTGAATCCAACCATGCCGGTGACACCGAGTTCGGATGAAAGCGTCGAGTGTCTTCTTTTCATTGATAATGTTTTGAAAGGAGGCACAATTCATGTTGCAAATGGGCGAGCGTACATGAATGGAGGCGTAGTTCACTTCTCACCTTTGGAGGAAGAAAATTTACGCGTGGCCGTTTGTGGGTTTTGATTAAAAAAGCAAAATTGCCAATTCCCACCGAAGAATCTCAAACCATTAAAGATGCTATAGGCGGGTTTGTCTCGTGGCTGAAGAGACTCATAGAAATGGACACGGGAATAGAGATTCGCGGTCCGGTTGTCAAACAACTCTCAAAGCTCGGTTTTGAGAGTGAAGCTAGCATCGATAATGCTAAGAAGATTTCGTACAAGGTGATTAATCCCAAGTATCGATTGCTCGCTCAACATGCCAACAAAGTAATGTTACCGGAAGGGGATGTGATTATGGTCAATGTTAGTCAATGTCTCGCGGCTATCCCGATTCCGGTGTCATTTGAAGACGTTTCCGATTTTTGGCAATACTTGGAAATTGGCACGGGGAGCATAACGGTTTATATGGAGTAAGAGTTTTCTTTATAATATCAATATTCAATATTTAGTGTTTTGATCAACTAAATATTTGTTTGTCATAGCTATCTACGCTCGAGGCTAGAAAAGGCGAAGAAGACTCGAAACTATTGTTTTATAAATCTGAGCTTAAGTTCGTACATCGAAAATGACGACGAGGAGGCTTATTTGTAAAAACGAGTCAAGGACGTTGGAAACGTGGTACGACATTGCAAATTTGGTGAACTAGTTTTGATGCCGTATAACAAAGGTAATCATTGGATGCTTGTTGTCCTCGACCTTTGGAGAGATAGCGCTATGTTCTTTGACCCGTTGAGAAATAAAATCCCAATCGATTTAACTCGATTGATAAAAAGGTAATATTTTGATTTCTTAAATAATTTTTATTATAAATCGTTCTTGTGGTTTTTTCTCTTATAATCTCCCTGTTATATAGGGTTCTTGTTGATTTCAAGCTCGAGCATCAAAACGCCCATAGTAACGGGCAATCAACGTACATCAAGGCTTGTGACGCTACGAGACAAACTGGAAACACGGAATGCGGGTATTTTGTCATTTCTTATATGCGTGATATAGTCGTAGGCGGTGTAGGAAAATTAGAAAATAAAAAATCCTATACAAATGAGGATTTAGAGAGAGTTAGGGAAGAATGGGTAAGTTATGTACAAACATTTATTAACTGTGATGATTTGTTAGTTTTTTTTATTGAATTATGGATTGGTTGTAGATGTACATATTAGATTTTGAATGTTTTGAAGATGAAGATATTATTTTTTGGATTGAAGATTATTTTCAGGTGCCAGTTTTTTACAACGGGTTTCAGTACCGTGTAAAAACAGATTTTGGATTGAAAAAAAATGATTCTCACCACGGCGAACTATACTTGTCGCCGCGGCGAGAAATATTATTCACCGCGGCGAGAAAAGATACCGAGAGCAGGCAAATTAGAAATCTTAGTCTCGCCGCGGCTAGCTTTTTTCTTCGCCGCTGCGAGTTTTTTTTTTTAAATTCATTGCCTTCCTACAACGCATAATTATCCGTTGTAGAATCATGTCGCCGCGGCTAAGATATGACGTCGCCGCGGCGAAATGTACGCCGCGGCGACGTATAATATTCGCTGCGGCGAGTTGATTCTACAACGGATATAATATCCGTTGTATAATAATCTCGCCGCGGCAAATATTATACGTCGCCGCGGCAGGGATTTTTTAATTATTTAAAAATTTCACAATGGATGTATACCGTTGTAGGAGGTTCCACAACGCTTAGATATCCGTTGTAGAAAGTTGGATTCTACAACGGATATTTAAGCGTTGTAGAAACCTCTTGGATTCTACAACGGATGTTTAAGCGTTGTAGAAACCTCTTGGATTCTGCAGTGGATATTTAAGCGTTGTAGAAGCTTCTACAACGCAGGATTCTACAACGCTTGACAAGCGTTGTAGAATCATTCCACAACTGTTTTTAAGCGTTGTAGAATCATTCCACAACTGTTTTTAAGCGTTGTAGAATCCTTGTTTTGTAGTAGTGTAAATCCAAAAAGCCCAAACCCTAATCCTACTTCTAAAATTAATATATTACTTATTATTATATATATATATATATATACATATATATATATATATATATATATTGTTGGGGAATCGAGCGCGTATCAGACACGAACAATCGCTCCGATACGACTCGTTTGAGATGATTCCACCATATAACCATATTAATGCGGAAAAATAATTAATTACGCTGATCATAAGCTAATTAAATTATGGTTATAATTAACAAGATCTAGTTATGTTTAATTAATTTAATTCACGAGAGCATATTTATCAAGAAACCGATTTGAGAGAAAAACGAATACTTACATTGATTTTCGGTTCAGCTACAAAACGCTCCTAAACCAATCGCGTACTCCTTGCGTCGTCTTGATGAAGGACTCGAGGATGACACCTTAGTCTTCAGAAACGTAATCTCCGAGACGAATAAGAAAGATGAGTGGGCACAGTCTTTATCTCACTAGATCACGAAACTAGGTGTTTCGAGATCTCTCTCTTATTTTACTAAGGATGGAAATGAATTTCCGAGGGGAGGGAGAGAAAATTTCGCACGGCCAAGGGAGAGCCACGAAATTATTAGGTCAAAATCCTTAATTTTTGTGTTCTCATGAACCCCTATTTATAGTAGTAAAATGAGATATTCATGGAATCTTCCAGAATATATTATTTCCTTTTATTGTGTTCACACTAGAGGATTTAATCTAGGCCCTTGGATCTCAACAAGTGAATCCTACTTTTTCTCTCATCCATCAAATCAATATCTATGAGATATTATTCTCTATTTAAATAGAGAATATTTTATTTAGTGAGAGAATAAAGGAGAATATATTATTTCCCTTTAAATATATTCTCATATATTCTCCTAAATACTTTCCTTTAAATAAGGAGAGAATATAGGACAATATCTTATATTATTCTCTCTCCTTTATTTAAACAACTAAGGAGAAAATATTGGTCAATACCAATATTATAAAAGTCGAACTTTTAGGCACACGGCCAAGGGGGATTTGCACAAACCCTAGTGCCAAAATTCCCAAATCCGATTTTCATATCGTGTGCAAGGCCCAATTGCTTAAAACCCAATTAATCATTTATTTACTTGGTCCAACAATAAACAAATAATTAATAATTGTTTATTTACTTGATCAAACAATAAATAAACAATTCTACCATAAATATTTATTTGATTCTGCGAATACCCGTTTTCCAGAATTAATGTTGTCAATCACAATTACAGCAAGTGAGATTAATAATGATAAACATTATCATACGAAAGTTCTTATCCGCCTTTATCAGAGCTGAATCGGGGATTATGGACCTAGTAATAGAAGCTTAACAAATCCGATGAAAAAGACGAAATAGTCATTTCTCTTTTTCCATCGATTCGTCTAATCTTGGTCAAATACTCCACCTTGTAAGCCAAGACTGAACTCTCCTTTATACTAGAATTCTATTTACTCATCGTGACGAGTGTCCACTGATATAGTCAGTTCGTGATCAAGATCCTCCAGGTTCAACCCGTGTCAAGAGAAGTCAATTTTTCCGTTATACTTCTCTTGATACACATCAGCCCTAAGCATTGTTGCTTCCCCAGCGAAAGATTCTTTCGAACGTTACTTACTTCGAAAGTGCTAGCAATCTATTGGTTCTGGAATCAACCCTTAGGTGAGAGAACATTAACCTTCTTTCAAGAAGATTGGATTATGTATCTGTAAATCATTTCCCACTCGAATTATGCTCTGAGAAAACTCCCAAGACATAAGCTGTGATTAGCATGAATAGCCTTTTAGCGAATGAGTCAAAGAGCTCAGTAACATAACCCAGTGTCCATGATCACTTCAGGATTTAGATCAAGTCTCACTGTGACCATCATAGTGGCCTCGGTTAGTGTGTCGTAACGGTCCTTAAACGACACATCTACACCAAGACTTGTCCAAGTCGTACACTTACCACAAGTGTAGAATGCTCCCACATAGTGATCAGCCTTCACCTATGTGTTCCACATATATGACTTTAAATATAGCTTTCAAGGCGTATATCAGTCATCGACCTCGTTTTAGCTCACCGCCCGAACTCAGGTGCCCAACACGTGACTCAGTTTAATACGGAGGCTATGGAAGATAGTTGTTATTGATTCTAATTGTTTAGAACTCAACCCACTAATCATATAATGCTAATAGAGTTATCGTATTATCGAATTTAGTAATCATTTATTCATTATCTTCAAGTGGGCAATATTCCCAACAATCTCCCACTTTGACCAGAGAAGATAAGTTTCCTTCAGCCAATTTAATTCTTTGTCATCATTATAGACGGTTTAGACTTTGACCCAGGATTGAGATTCCCATCATATGGATTCCCACTTTTATCTATACTCTATCATTTATGTCGATCTGACATATGTCCCATTTTCATATTGTTATAGTTCATGCATTTTTGCAAGTGATCGTTGACTTGCCATTTAAGGCCAAGTCAATTTGTTCACAGTATATAAATTTACTTTAGAACAAATTAACACTTCGCATACCTTTAGATTATACACCCGACTTTATATCTAATGATAACAAGTCTCCCTATCAAGGTGTACATCCCTTTGGTGCCAAAACAGGTTGCACCATTGCATGGTTTGATCTCATCACCACTTACTATAGTGTGATTTATTGAACGTGTTTAAATAAGAACTTTATTGACCTATTTCCATTACTTGGATATTTATAGTTCATCCTTGTTTGTCGTGTTCATATTCAATATATACACAGGACTTTAAGGATCTACTATATTTAAATAACTAAGTATCTCACTATTTCCAGAAATTACAATGTTTACAACACATGTAGTTATTCTCGGAAATACGACATTGTCTAAGGTCTAATTATTAGTCCTTTTAAAGACAATGTCAATAGCCTCAACTTTGAGCTCATACCTTCTATCAATAACTATGTTTGAGACATAATGGAACGAGCATGTTGTTTCTAAATTTAATTTTAGAAACAGTTAGCTCAGTCAATTTACTTGTGTCATAATGAGGTCGAGAACTATAATAGTAATGACTCTATTTATGACACTTGTTTAGGAGCTACACTTATCGATCATTCTCAAATTATTGATTATAACAAACATCCATGTACAATCATGATTAGTTTGTTAAGTACTTAGGATCTACCTTTCATATTTCAAAAGGTTTAGTAGTATAACTACTTCGATCCATGTCTTTATGTTATTGGAACTTCATCCTCAAAGGACAGTTCATCTTCAATTTTGAAGATCCCAAATGAAGTGGTTCGTGATATCAGAAAGAAGAGTATCATTGATGATAATGTCTCTCCTTAAGGGATCAATCCCTTACCTTATAGCTTATTAAAGCTTAAACCATTTCATCAATCCTTTTATAGATCTCTGTATTCCTTTAAGCTAATAGCTTAACAGGTAGATCTATTAAATATGGGCTGATAACTTTCAGACAAGTTAGTATGATCGAGAGTGATATCTCAAGATCATGTCTTTCTATTTAAGGAAAGTTTATTGTTGATGAGAGTGACAAGTATCCATTCTAGGATGCTCCCACTGGGTTATTGATTTTAACGACAAGATAATTCAAAATTATCCTTCCTTTCAATTAATTGATTTATGTGGCAAGCTAATCATTGATTACTCTTCCACTTTAATTATTGAATAATAGCTAGCATATACATTCCGGTTAAGGATGCCATCTTCAATGATGGGTTTAATCCTATGAAGGATGTTGCTATTTATTGAACAGCAAGTGGCTAGATTTCATTAAAGAAAGCTCCCACTCTTTTATTGAACAATAGTGACTAAAATCCAATTAAGGATACTCCCACTCAATAATATTGGTTATTTAGTGGCTAGGTTCCATTTATGGATGCTCCCACTAAGTCAATGAATAAGAGTAGCTAGGTTCCAGCTAAAGATGCTCCTACTCGATTATTGAATTTTAGGCTGGCTAGGTTCCAATTAAGGATGCTCCCACTCAATCAATAAATCTAGAGTGGCTAGGTTCCATTCAAGGATGCTCCCACTCAATCAATACAAATATTAGTGACTAGGTTCCAATTAAGGAAGCTCCCACTAATTTAATTCATCATCAACACTAACTCTTAGTTGTGTCTCCTTTATTACTTATTATTCGCACAAGTCATTGTCGAATAATGGTAATAATTATTTAGACGCTTTCAAAGCTCTAAATAGTTCTTTAACAATAAAACATATTCAACATAAGAATTTAATGAACCAATAAAAGCTAATTAAATTCTAACAGAGATAATAACTTAGAAAATATTTATATTTATTTATTGTGCTTCTATATAGCATATGAACGGAAAAACGTGACCTTCATACTCTATATCTTTTTCATAAGGACATAAGCATTCATGCATATTCAAATATCATAAAAGCAATCAAGGCATTCAATTATAGAAGGAAATATTTAAAGACACAACCATGTGTTCATAAATAATGTAATAAAACATAAAGAAAGAAAGATTCATCCTTTCTGGAATAACCATAAACGCTACAGTCCAGAAAACCTCGGATTATTAAATGACACATCTCATGTTCAAAAATAAATCCAAAAATGAAAGTAATAAAACTAGCGGGAAATTAGATCTTCAAACGGAGCATGAGCTTCTCTACAATTCGGGTTTGAATCTGACATTGTTCAGCAAGCTCGTCTACACACGTGTGCTCCATCAGATCTGCTCTGCAACAAGAAAATAAGTATGCTCATGAATAATTATCCTCAAAACATTTTTAGGATATCTTTAATCATGAATTTTAAGGTACAATACCAGCATTCTTCTTGTTTTTCTCAAGCTCAGCCAAGTACAAAGGACAATGCCTCTTCCAATGGCCTTCAGTGTTGCAGTGGTTGCATTTACCAATGCTTTCTTGCTTCTTCTCTTTTCCTTTTCCACTTCTCTTGAAGTTCTTCCTTTCCTTCTTAGCGGGACCTTTCCCCTTTGAAGTATTCGGGCGTGCCTTAGATGACTCAGCACCAGAAGTCAACTTCTTCTTTGTTTTAGGCGAAGAACTCTTGTCATCATAGAGAGCTAACCCTTTGTTCTTCCCATGTCGAGTGATAGACTCGAAAGTCTGTAGTTCATTCAACAGCTGAGACAGTCTATACGTCAACTTGTTCATGATATTATTGGACGTAAACTGTATGAAGTCACTCGAAAGGGAATTCAGGATTATTCCCACCTGAGTAACCTCATCCATCTGTGCCCCATGGAGTTCAGCTTTGGTGAAGTAGTTAGTCATCTTCATGACATGATCCTTCACCGGAGTTCCCGCAGTCATCCTAGTGCTAGTGCACTTACGGGTGAGCTCAATGTGGGCTTGCTCGCTTTGCATCCCAAACATTTGTTGCAACGAGTCAAGAATCTCCACAGCGGTCTTCTTCTCTTCCATCTTAGTTCGCAACGCATCAGATATGCTTGCGAGCATGTAGGCCATCGCCTTGTTATTGGTAGTAGTCCACTTGTCATAGTCCTCCCTCAAGTTCTTGGAGGCACCATGAGCAGGAAGAGGAGGTCTGTCTTCAGTGAGGATAAAGTGAATGCTTTCACTCACAAGCACAATGTTGAGATTCGACTTCCACTTAGGGAAGTTATCTCCAGTTAGGACGTCTTTCGACAACAGGGCCATAATAGGGTTCGACATGATTACTAAAAAGATAAAAGTACATTTATTAACAATATGAAAAGAAACAACCATCAATATAATTTAGGAAATAAAAACTATAATGCAAACATGCACGGGATAAAATACTAATCAAAAGAACCCAGTTTTTATATTCCAAGGTAATTCGACTAATAGTCACAGTCCGTTTCACTCTGGTGACGTAACGGAGTGCACCTAGTGAAAATGAGAACTATCTCAGATTAGTGAGCAATCATAGTACATGTACCTTCATAACTATGCTCACTATCTACCAATTTTATAGGAATCTTTGACAACATGAGCAACCACCGATTGGTTCATGCATGAGTCAACCCAACATTTCAGTGAAAGAAATCTAGCTCATACGCACTAGCATAACTAGTACACGCAGAGATCAACCCTCCCACCTATCGTCAGAGACACAACCTTGGTATTGGAATCAGAAAAGTCCTTCCGAAGACGATCATGTTTAGAAAATCGCCGGTCAAGAGGAGATCTTTCATCCTCACGGTGTTGTGTCAATGTTGGAGACCTACGACTCAATATACTTTCAGTATTTTAATTTTTCCTATCATTAACTTTAATCTAGGTGATCCACTCGAGTTAACTAAGTCATATTAAAAACTCGAGTGTTTCTAAGCTACCCTTAAAAACAGATGTTTCGATATAGCTTAGTGATTCACTACCAGAAATATGGGATACAACTAAAGTTTTTTTTAACTCCAGTTTAGCCTTTTAATGGAGTCTTTGAATACAGACGACGGTAACCTTTTTTTAGGTCTATATTAGACTCCAGTCGAATATAAAGCTGTAGATAATGGTCTATTTTTTTCTACAGCTAATATAAAAAAGTAGCGGTAATACTCAATGTTGTCGCACGAAAATGAACAACTATTTAAAACCTCGGGCGGTTCGATCCAAGGCCGGACCAAGTGATCGCACCCGGGCCAAGAGTGGGAACTCGATAGTCTCGAGCTAGGGTTCTCTCCGATCAACCCGCCTCTCGGGAGAGGTAGGGGGTGAGGAGGATGAGTGACCGTGCCTTGGTTGTCGGCTGCCTACGTACCCGTGCGTGGGATCAGGTCAGAACGTAGTTCAAGCGTGTGTGACGCAGTATGAGACGTGGAGCCTTGGCGAAGAGGCGTGCTCGACGAAGGAAACGGGGCGCGAGGAGTCCTTGGCAGCGTCTCAGAACTTCGGAGATCGCGTACGCGTCTAGCGTGTTAGACGCGCAAGGGTAGCTCTAGTTGTGAACCCCAGGGGCGTGCTTGAGCACCGGAGAACGTTTGGTCAAAGGGAGCGACGTCCGGGAAGTCCCCGTGAGTGCTTCGGAACCTTTGAGAACGAGGGAGAGAGAAGAGAACCTGCTTCAGGCCAAATGTGGCATCCAGAGAAGCAGAGAAATCGAGCGTGTCGATAAGAGATGAAGAGAATTATTGGATATTTTTAGATGGCTTTTCCCCTCAATGAGAGAGGGTATTTATAGGTGTTTGGGAGCCTTAGAAGGTCCCTTTTTCGTCCATGTGGGACTAAGATCGCGCATGCCATCAAGTGGAGGCGCACGGCGCGCGCGGCGCACAACGCGGGGCGCGCGGCGCGAGGGGCGCGGCGCGCGTGTCACCGGGCGCGGCGCGAGGGTCACCAGGCGCGGCGCAGGTCGCGCGGCGCATGGAGCGCGCGGCGCGCGCCTGTATGGCGCGGCGCGCCGTCTGCTGCACGGCCGGCCGGCGTAGCGCGCTGTGTGCGTGATGGACGGCTCGTCTTGGCCGGGTTCTTGCGGGCCTTCGAATGTCATTCCTCTCACGTGAAATATGAAGCTTTCCACTTGACGAGAGCGACTCGATTCGAGGAGCAAGGCTCGGCTCGACGAGAGCGACTAGCGACTTGACTCGAGGAGTGACTCGAGGATGTCTTGAGGCTCGACTCGAGGAACAATTAAGGGCTCGACTCGAGGAGATTGACTCAAGGCTCGACTCGAGGAGCGAAGCTCGACTCGAGGAGTCAGGAGTTTGGGCGAGGGCTTGAAGATTTGCCGCTCTTCAGGACCTCCGGCCTGACCATCGGCCCTTTGAGCGACGTGCCTTCTTGACGTCTCGGGTTTTCCGAAAACGACCGACAACACTCAAAAAATTAAAAATGATCAAAATTTCACCATTTTTAAATGGAGGGAAATTTCCCACAAAATTTTGGTACATTTACACTACAGTCAAAAGTAAAGAAGGAGTTATAATACTTAAAATATAAAAAATTAACAAAATTTTACTATTTGAGTGTGGGAGGGAAATTTCCCACTCACAAATTAGATTAAGTATTGAAAATTTTCATATTCCCACCAATATGAAAATAAAGTAAAAATGACTAAGTATTGGAAATACACCAATATTCACACGTACACAACTCTTTTACTATCTTCCTCAAATATTACTCGGAGACATACTTCAAATCGCCGCTCTAAATCCACGACCACCGCCAAATCCACGACCATCACTACCTTAAAAATCCACGACCATCACTCACTACTACAAAAATAGGATTCTACAACGCTTAAAAACAGTTGTAGAATGATTCTACAACGCTTCTTAAGCGTTCCTGCGTTGTAGAAGCTTCTACAACGCTTAAAAATCCGTTGTAGAATCCACCAGCTTTCTACAACGCTTAATTATCCGTTGTAGAAACTAAGCTTCTACAACGGATTCTTAAGCGTTGTAGAAGCTTCTACAACGGTTAGAATCCATTGTGTAATTTTTAAATATTTTCAAACATCTCGCCGCGGCGAAGTATATTTCTCGCCGCGGCGACATATTCTACAACGGATCTTCAATCCGTTGTAGAAGCACGTCGCCGCGGAGAGAAATATACGTCGCCGCGGCGAGGTACGTTCCGAGCCGCGGCGAGAACATTCTACAACGGATATTGAAGCGTTGTAGAATCAACTCGACGCGGCGAATATTACACTTCGCCGCGGCGACGTCAAATTTTAGCCGCGGCAAGATTATTCTACAACGGATTATTATGCGTTGTAGGAAGGCGATGAATTTTTTTTCAAAAACTCGCCGCGGCGAAGAAAAAATCTCGCCGCGGAGAGACTGAGATTTCTAATTTGCCTGCTCTCGGTATCTTGTCTCGCCGCGGCGAATAATATTTCCCGCCGCGGCGAGAAGTATAGTTCGCCGCGGCGAGAATCATTTATTTTCAATCCAGAACCTGTTTTTTACACGATACTAGCACCTGGAAATAATCTTCAATACAAAAAATATCTAATATATACATTCATCTTCAAATATCCTCATCTTCGAAACATTCAAAATCTAATATATACATCTACAACCAATCCATAATTCAATAAAAAAAAAAACTAGCTAATCATCACAGTTAATAAATGTTTGTACATAAGTTACCCATTCTTCCCTAACTCTCTCTAAATCCTCTTTTGTATAGGATTTCTTATTTTCTAATTTTCCTACACCTCCTACGACTATATCACGCATATAAGAAATGACAAAATACCCGCATTCCGTGTTTCCCGTTTGTCTCGGAGCGTCCCAAGCCTTGATGTACGTTGATTGCCCGTTACTATGGGCGTTTTGATGCTCGAGCTTGAAATCAACAAGAACCCTATATAACACGGAGATTATAAGAGAAAAAACATCTAGAACGATTTATAATAAAAATTATTTAAGAAATCAAAATATTACCTTTTTATCAATCGATTTAAATCGGTTGGGATTTTATTTCTCAACGGGTCAAAGAACATAACGCTATTTCTCCAAAGGTCGAGGACAACGAGCATCCAATGCGCACCTTTGTTATACGGCATCAAAACTAATTCACCAAATTTGCAATCTCGTACCACGTTTCCAACGTCCTTGACTCGTTTTGACAAATAAGCATCCTCGTCGTCATTTTCGATATACGAACTTAAGCTCGGATTTATAAAACAAAAATTTCGAGTCTTCTTCGCCTTTTCTAGCCTCGAGCGTAGATAGCTATGACAAACAAATATTTAGTTGATCAAAACACTAAATATTGAATATTGATATTAAAAAACGCATATAAAGAAAACTCTTACTCCATATAAACCGTTATGCTCCCCGCGCCAATTTCCAAGTATTGCAAAAAATCGGAAATGTCTTCAAATGACACCGGAATCGGGATAGCCGCGAGACATGGACTAACATTGACCATAATCACATCCCCTTCTGGTAACATTACTTTGTTGGCATGTTGAGCGAGCAATCGATACTTGGGATTAATCACCTTGTACGGAATCTTCTTAGCATCATCGATGCTAGCTTCACTCTCAAAACCGAGCTTTGAGAGTTGTTTGACAACCGGACCGCGACTCTCTATTCCCGTGTCCATTTCCATGAGTCTCTTCGGCCACGAGACAAACCCGCCTATAGCATCTTCAATTGTTTGAGCTTCTTCGGTGAGAATTGGCAATTTTTCTTTTTTAATCAAAACCCCCAAAACGGCCACGCGTAAATTTCCTTCGTCGAAAGGTGAGAAATGAACTACGCCTCCATTCATGCACGCTCTCCCATTTGCAACATGAATTGTGCCTCCGAACTCGGTGTCATCAATGAAAAGAAGACACTCGACGCTTTCATCCGAACTCGGTGTCACCGGCGTGGTTGGATTCAAAGAGCAACTAGCACGAACACTATTGGGTTTTTCCACAACAATAGGATCGATCTTCGGACGATCATCAACAATGATAGGATCGATCTTCGGACGATCATCAACATCGTCGTGTTCTAAGCGAATCAAGAATTTTATCAATAACTTAATACCAAAACATTTATCTTTAATAAATAGATAAAAAAAAATTAAACATACCTAAAGAGACCGCTTCATTGACGTGTTCGTCAACATTTGCCATCTCTTTATCATCAACAACCTTCGCGTTGAGATTCTCTTTCACTTGCTCGACACTAGGCGACTCGACATTAATGCTACCATTTCCACCGAATGCCTTCATCACCAACGACTTTAACTCGCTCATTTCCCGACGCATCTTCATTACTTCTTCGTTGGGCGTTGGAGGAACAAAGTACTTAAAACGCTACGTGTGTTTGGATTGACCGCAAACTCGTGACGTTCCCAAAGCTTCTTGCAAAACACTCTTTCCCGATTCCGGCAACCATGTCCCTTGCGATGCTTGTTGCGATAACGTTTTCTACACATAAAATTATTTGAAAATAAAATTACAAGGTTAATTGTTATAACAAAGGTAAAGAACTTACGATTTTTTCTCCCATCAATTTGTCTTTCTCATCCTTGTAGTTATCTACGTCTTTCATTCGCGAGTCAATCCAAAGTTCCTCTTTCGTAGGCCATTCCCCCGTTTCGTCATGCTAGTAAGAAGTAATTATATAATAAATTAAAAAATAATTGCAACATTTGAAATAACTAAAAGAAAAAAATGAATCTAACCTTTTCTTGATCAAGCTTTCGATATCCATTTCGGCCCGTTCGAGATTTGTACACACTTTTTCCGATATTTGATTTCCCATGTTCCGATGTTTGTTTGAACATTTCGGTTCGTCTATACTCAACAAATGCTATCAAATCTTCTTCGGTGATACTTGTATAGTATTTCAAAATACAAGCCGGTCTCTTTAAGGTGATTGGTTCGTTAATTATGTCTTTGAGTAGATCGTTGTATATCTCATGACGAAATAACCTTGCGGCTTCTCCGACTCTCATAAGGCAATCGTGTTTTTGTTCGATAGGAATCGTAAATCCTTCTTGCATTTCGTTCCAAATCCGTTCTTTAATTTAGGCGTTGTCTTTACATCTCCAATCACGCATCGAAAGTGGAACGTGTTCTCTTGCTAACACGCCAAAGTAACTCGACAACTCATCACCCTCTTTACCGATTGGTTGCCCTTTATCATCAAATTGTACAGGGATTTTTTTAACAAGTGTTTTAGCCTTATTAACCCGACCCATAAGAGTGTTTCTTCGTTTTCCTTGTTCATCGGAGTTAAGCGCTAGTTGTCTTCTAATTTTTCTTTTACCACTACCGCTAGAAGTAGTAGTAGTGGACGACATTGAATCTAATAAACAAAATTCAAATCATAATTTCAATTTTCAACTCAAATGTAACCAAAATTTCAACTCAAATGTAACAAAAATCAAATATAAACTCAACTCCAATCACAATATAAACTCAAATCCAATCCGATTCTAAACAAAAACACAATTTCAATCCCAATTCAATCTAATATCAAATATATTTCTCAAATCAAATCAATATCAAACTTCAATTCAATAAACTCAAATCCAATACAATATCTCCTAATTTCAAATCAATATCGAATTCACACTAAATAAGTCCATGTAAAAATGTTCAAAAACATTACCCAGAGTTGGACGAGCACAAGGGTGGCGAAGAGAAGGTGGTGAGATGAGGGCCGGAGAGGTAATGGCCGAAGGCGGCGAGGTGAGGGCGCGCGGCGAGGTGAGGGCGCGCGGCGAGGGTGGGCGCGAGCGAGGTGAGACGGGAAGGCGGCGTGGGCGCACGGCGAGGTGAGGGAGGGGGCTCACCGAGAGGGCGGCGTGGGCGCACGGCGAGAAGAGGGAGGTGAGGGTCGGAGAGAGGGAGAGAGCGCGCAGTGCGAGGGTGCGGGGGCTCAGCGAGGTGAGGGACGGAGAGAGAGAGGGGCCGAGAGAGAGAGAGAGTGGTGGAGAGAGAGGGGCGGGGCGGCAAGAGAGTGGCGGAGAGAGAGAGAGAGAGGGACGAGAGAGATGAGTAGTGGAGATGAGAAGAAATGAGAATGAGAAATGAGGGAAAATTGAAAAAAAAAAAAAAACGCTAAGTATAGATATATATGAAATGGGCGGGTAGTTAAAAAAATTTGAAATTTTCAGATTTGAAGACGCTTCTACAACGCTTATTCTAAGCGTTGTAGGAGCTCGCCGCGGCGACGTGTATTTCTCGCCGCGGCGAGATGATTCTACAACGCTTAGAATAAGCGTTGTAGGAGCCTCGCCGCGGCGAAACCAAATTATCGCTGCGGCGAGAGTTACCCAGAAACGTCTCGCCGCGGCGAAAATGTGCCATCGCCGCGGCGAGGTAACCCTAGATGTGCGGAATGATGAATGATTTGGAGGACGATTTTGTTGAGCGACCGAAATTGTTTGAGTCCATGATGAATGATGCGGAGACACCATTATATGAAGGGTGTACAAGCTATTCGAAGTTGTCATTTTTAGTTACATTATTTCATTTGAAGGCGTCGGGGGGTTGGACTAACACTAGTTTTACTCTATTGTTGGAAACACTGAAAGAAGCATTTCCAAAAGACAATAAAGTACCTTTAAGTATGTATGAAGCAAAGAAGACCTTGGGTACATTAGGCATGAAGTACGAGAAATTCCATGCGTGCCCAAATGATTGTGTTTTATATAGACACGAGTATGAAGATCTAGATGAATGTCCGACGTGCAAAGAGTCACGGTGGAAGAAGGGTAAAATTCCATGTAACGGGGTTAAAGGAGTTCCAGTTAAGGTACGTACATTTTCATCACTTGATTAGGAAATACATGTAGCTCATATTCATTATTTATTACTGATTTTCGTTAAATATATTTCAGTCGTTATGGTACATTCCTCCAATGTCGCGCTTTCGTCGAATGTTTAATAGTGTCAAACACGCGAAGAACATGGTTTGGCACTCCGAAAAGCGTATCGATGATGGTATGTTGAGACATCCTGCTGATGCTGCACAGTGGAAATCATTCGATTTAGAGTATAAGGATTTCAGTGTTGATACTCGAAATTTGCGCCTTGGTCTAGCTTCTGATGGAATGAACCCGTTCAGCATGATGAGCAGTAAATACAGTGTTTGGCCGGTTATACTTGTGAACTACAATCTCCCTCCAAAGCTATGTATGAAGAGAAAGTTCTTGATGTTAACGCTTTTGATTTCAGGACCGAATCAACCAGGAAATGATATTGATGTCTATTTGGCACCGTTGATCGATGATTTGAAGATGTTATGGGAGAAAGGGATGGAAGTTAAAGACGCTTACCGTGGAGATTCGTTCAACTTAAGGGCAATGTTAATGTGGACTATTAACGATTTTCCGGCCTATGGAAACTTGTCAGGATACTCTGTGAAATGCTCGATTGGTTGTCCGATTTGCATGAAAGACACATCTTCCATCCGTTTGAAGCATGGTAAGAAAACTGTTTTTCTGGGTCATAGAAGATTCTTACCAAGAGATCACTCGTATAGAAGATTGAAACAAGCGTTTGATGGAAATTCAGAAGAACGACCCCTCCTAGAATTTTGTCTGGTGAAGATGTCTATGAGATGGTTAAAAACGTCAATGAAATGCTTGGGAAAAGAAAGCGGAGTGCTAGTACTAAAGAATCATTCAAAGAGAATCCTTGGAAGAAGAAATCGATTTTCTACGACCTTCCTTATTGGAAGACACACTACGTCCGGCATTGTCTGGATGTTATGCACATCGAGAAAAATGTTTGCGAATCGCTTATTGGTACACTTTTTGATGATCCAAATAAATCGAAAGACGGAATACAATCTCGATTGGATCTCAAAGAGATGAATATAAGAAGCATTTTGCATCCCGAGGAGGGGGGTGGGAATAAAACAAAATTACCACCGGCAAAGTACACTCTAGATCGAAAGGAGAAAAAGAAATTGTGTAACTGGTTTGCTTCTATTAAAGTCCCCGAAGGTCATTCGTCAAACTATAAGAGGTTCGTGTCTTTGAAAGATTTGAGACTTACTGGAATGAAGACGCACGACTGTCATGTGCTGCTACAACAAATGTTGCCTCTTGCTTTGCGAGGAATTGTGCCAAAAGATGTGAGGTTTGCAATATCAAAGATATGTGTATTCTTTAACTCGATTTGCTCGAAGGTCATCGATCCAACTCGATTGGATTTAATGCAGTCAGAATTGGTGAAAACTCTGTGCTTGCTCGAAAAGATCTTTCCACCTTCGTTTTTCGACATAATGATCCACTTAACCGTCCACTTGGTACGTGAAGTGAAATTAGGAGGGCCCGTATTTTTACGGTGGATGTATCCAATCGAACGTTATATGAAAGTGTTGAAAAGCTACGTGAAGAACTACAATAGGCCAGAAGGAAGCATAGTTGAAAATTACATAGCAGAAGAGTCGGTTGAGTTTTGTTCTGAGTATTTAGCTAAAACAGACGAAATTGGGTTACCCAAGAATACCAATTTTGATTCAAAAACTCTATCTAAAGGTATTTTTTTAACACTTTATTTGTTTATTTAAATTATATATGAACATTATTTTTAAGTATTTGTTTCATTATAGGTACTTATTCGATCGTCAACCGAAAGAATGGGAGCAAGCAAGTCTCCATGTGCTACACAACGTTTCCGAGGTCAAGCCATTTGTGGATATTCATTTGAATGAGTTGAGAGTGAATAATCCAAAGAAGGGTAGAAATGAAAAATGGTTGCAAGAAGAGCACAACCGTTTGTTTCAAAACTGGCTTGGAAAACGCATATTTATAGAGGCAGGACATTCATCTACGTTGAGTAAACTATCTGGCGGGCCGCCCTCAATGGTTACAAGGTACACTGCTTGGTCTGTTAATGGTTTTACATTTTATACAAGGGAACGAGACAACAAGCATCCCGTACAAAATAGCGGTGTTACATTGTTTGCTGAAGCTTTACATGTTTCGTCGGCAAAAGATAAGAATCCAAAACATGCTTTTATGAAGTATTACGGATACATTGAAGATATTTGGGAACTTGATTATTGCGGGTTGCGAGTCGCATTATTCAAGTGCAAATGGGCAGACAATAATCACGTTAAAGTTGATAATGAAGGAGTTACAATTGTCGACTTTAGACGGATTGGCTACGAAAATGATTCATTTATTTTGGCTTCGCAAGCAAGTCAAGTGTTTTATGTTTCAGATCCAGCAAATCCTGAGTTATCGTTAGTGGTTCATATGAAAGTGAGAAACGGTAACGAAGAAGAAGACGAAGACATGTGTAGCATTCCTCCGTTCACATCAGGATTACCGCCAATTGATCAAGAGGTGGATGATTTTAATGATGACGATGTTTCACATCTACTTCGTAAGGATATAGATCCTATTTTTGTTTGATATTGAACATTTAGATAATGTATTTTCATTTTGGATTTTATGTTATTCTCCTGTGGACAACGTTATTTTTCATTCAAAATTTCTCTATACAATGTCATTTACATTTCTCCAACATCGCCGCGGCTGAGTACAACTCTCGCCGTGGCAGGATAATCTCGCCGCGGCGAAATACAAATCCTGCCGTGGCGAGGACCCTTCTACAACGCTTAAACATGCATTGTAGAAACCTCGCCGCGGCAACGTATATTCCATGCCGCGGCGAGGTCATTACGCCGCGGCGGGAATATCAACTCGCCGCGGCGAGACAAGTTCTTAAAAAACACAGACTCTCGGTATAAAAAAATCAAACTCTCGTCGCGGCGAAATACAAATCCTGCCGCGGCGAGGACCCTTCTACAACGCTTAAATAAGCGTTGTAGAAACCTCGCCACGGCAACTTATATTCCATGCCGCGGCGAGGTCATTACGCCGCGGAGGGAATATCAACTCGCCGCGGCGAGATAAGTTCTTAAAAAAATACAGACTCTCGGTATAAAAAAATCAAAATCTCGCCGCGGCGAAGTAATATTTTAGCCGTGGCGTAGATCACTCGCTGCGGCGGGGAATATACTGTGCCGCGGCGAGAATAGTCACGCCGCGGCGAGAAAGGTACCTAGCCGCGGCGAAGAAGCACTCTACCACCTACTCATTCACTTTTTTCCAATATTTAACCTGTTCTCCAACTAAAAATGATCATTCAATTAAAATTTCTACAATAAATAAAACAAACCAAACTAGTCTTAAACATATAACATCAAGTTTTAAACATATATGACATAAAACACACCAAACGAGTCTCAAACAAAGACTGAAGTCTCAAACACACAAATAAAACACAGTAATCTAGTCATAAACATAAACAAACCAAGGGAGTCTTAAACTGAAACTTAAATTTAAAAAGAGTTTGAAATTTATATGGAAGAGTTGGTGTTGTTGGTTCTTGAAATTTACTCATCACTCGGTGGTGGTGGTGGTGGGTTCGCCGGATATTGAGGAGGTGCCATATGCGGTGGCCACTGTGGTGGTGCGTACGGATAGTCGGAGTACTGAGGATATGGAGGAAATAACACCTGATTCTCTTGGTTGATGTCCCACCGAGAGTAGATATCGTTCAACTGATTGATGTGAGAGGCGCCATACTCCGCTTGTCGGTGCATGTACTGTTGCGTGTGTTGGAACCCGCCGACGAGATAGTTGGAGCAATGAGCAATGTAGTCGATGGTGGCGGGGTCGATTACCGGAGGCGCTGGTAAGCGCAATAGGGGCTCCGCTTCCCCCTCTTCACCCTCTTCCCCCGCTTCTTCCTCTTCCTCCGCTTGTGGATCCTCCCTAATCTTGTACCGCTCGATAATGGAATCCGTAATAGGCCCCATTGAACTGTGTATCGTATCCCTTTTCGAGCGTGGTACCCCCGCATTTGTACAAAGGCCGATAATGATCGCCGGATATGGCAAACCGTGTCGTTCATTAGTATAGTCGAGTTTCTTCATCCAATTATAGATGAATCGACCAACGTTAATGGAAAGGCCTTTAACAATGCAGAACAACACCTGGATACGATCCTCGTCGAGAGTGGTGAAGTGCTTGATTGGATAGAGACGAGCGCAAACAAAGTAAATCCACGCTTTAGCGATCCTGGTGAGTTGGTCACGCTTGAGTACACTTTTTCCTTTTTCAGTGACCCAATCCTCTCCCGGAATGCACAACACCCGCGACATCTCCTCATGGCTGCAACTTCTTAGCCATTCTCGATAGCCCTCGTTCTCGAAAGGCACATCTGGGGTCCCAAGAAGATCGTTGATAGCTTCGATACTCATATCAACCGGTTTCCCACGGACCGTCACAACATCACCTTGGGAGTCCGGCAAGTTTGCGTAGAATTCGTACACGAAGTTGACGTTCGAATCGAACTCGGGTACAACACAATACCTCCCCCAATCATGACCAACTATGCTGTTGCGGATTTGCTTTCCTATATCCGACGTATTGCTTACATTGAATCCTCTCTCATGGATAATGTTACGCGGCAAGATTTTGTCATAGCGTTCCTCTGCGACCTTGCTAGTAAAGATACTCGAGTTGTATTCCTCTTCGGGAGACTGTTGACGAGGTCGCTTGCTTTTTACTTTACTCTGACCTCTGGAAGAGCTCGGAGCCTTGGAGGCCGTGTTTTTAGTTCGAGGCATTTTCAAGCTCCTACAAAACATAATCATAAACAATTCTACAATTAACATATAACAAATTATATATCAATTCCAAGAATATATATTTAAACATGACAAATTAAAACAATTCCAACAATCACAAATAATTCATAAACAATTCGACCAATCACAAATTCATGAACAATTCGATCAATCACAAATTCATAAACAATTCAATCTCAACATTAATATACATAACCATTTTAACCACTAACCTATGTAACAATATGTCAAACACAATCCGGACATTTCAATTTAACTCAAATTCTCATTCAAATTCACTCATTCAAATTCCACTAACCTAAATTCACTCATTCAAATTCCACTAACCTAAACCCTAATTTCTTGTTCTAATAAGAGAAAATCAAACAAAACCCTAAATTTGTGAATTCAAAAAATCAAACTATATGCAATTCGGGTAAACAACAAGAAATCCATATCAACAACACCAAATTAAATCAATATACACCTTAAAAAACTTTTAAAATCATACCTTACAATGAGGAGGCAAGAGAGAGAGAGAGAGAGAGAGAGGCGCGAGAGGAAGCACGGCGAGGACTCGGCGAGAGAAAAGTGACGGCGAGGACAAGGCGAGAGAGAGTTGGCGGCGAGGACAAGGCGACGGCGAGATTTTGGGGTGGCGAGGACGTGGTGAGGGATTTTGAAAGAAAAAAACTGGAGAGAAGCGGCCGAAAATGGTTGTCTCGTGTGTGGGTATTGGAAAAAATGAGAAAAAAACTGAAAACGGCCTTTTATAGTGAAAACCTAAAAAACCTCGTCGCGGCGACAATATTTCTTCGCCGCGGCGAGACGTTCCTACAACGGTTATAATATCCGTTGTAGGAACGGCTCGCCGCGGAGAGACAGTTTCTTAAAAACTGCTTGGCCACGGTATCCACCTTGCCGCGGCGGAAGATATTTCTAGCCGCGGCGAAATTATCTCGCCGCGGCGAGAAATACTTATCGCCACGGCGAATAGAATCTACAACGCTTGTAACAAGCGTTGTAGAAAGTGTCGCCGCGGCGATGTTTAAATTGTGCCGCGGTGAGACCCATCCTTCTACAACGCTTTTACAATGCGTTGTAGAAAGTTCTCGCCGAGGCATAAATCACGTGGTGCCGCGGCGAGGATTCTACAACGGATAGTGTAAACGTTGTGGAAAATCTGAAATTTATGTACTTCTACAGCGCTTAACAAAAGCGTTGTAGAATAACTAAGTTTCTACAACGCTTAGCTTTAAGCGTTGTAGAAACCATCATATCCTACAACGCTTGTCCATAAGCGTTGTAGGAACACCGAGATTCTACAACGCTTAGCCATAAGCGTTGTAGAAACACTATGTTTCTACAACGCTTATGTTAAGCGTTGTAGAATCCCTAGTTTCTACAACGCTTTTGTTAAGCATTGTAGAAAGTGGGTTGTATAATCCAACATTTGTAGTAGTGACTCTAAACCCACGACCATCACTCTAAACCCATTATTTTTTTTGCCGACTCTCTCTCTCTCCCTTAAAAATCGCCACTCTAAATCCACGACCACCGCCAAATCCACGACCATCACTACCACTGCTCCACCACCGCTGCTAAAACATAGAAATTCCAGCACCCCCAAATTCATCCGACCACCGCTAAACCTACCACGATGTGAAAAGCCCCAAATTTGGCGAAGAACTCCAACGCTGGAAATTCGGAACGCTTCCTCATCGATATAGACTTCAGGAGCCATTTCGAGACGCCTGAGCGGTCGATTCGTACGACATGATTCTGAATTCTCTGCCGGTGGTGTTTGTGGGTTTGTCGGTGAGGCTGAGCCATTACCTCCAAGTGATGGCCGAGGCAGCCCGATTCTCTCTGAAGTAGAACTCGATGCCTCTCCCGCCATGGAGGTCTCTCGCGTATCTGCAAGCCAAATGGCAGTCGCCGTATCAAAGAGTGATGTGCCCGGACGAGGACGGCTTCGTTGCCCGAGCTAACCCTTTTGGCCACAAGCAGTGCCGCGGCCATTTGAAGAGGCTTCAGTCGCTGCTTCGCTCCGAAACGGGGAACGATCAGCGGGTTATGATGAAGCCCCTCAACGGCGACGATAACTGGAGAAGGAAGCCCGAGAGAATTAGGCATTATCTTTACTAGAAAGAAGCTTTTTGTTTTTTTTTTTGGTTGTCAAACCTAGAATAAATTTTTTTGATAGAGCAGAAATAGGATTTGATTAAATTTGTAGTTCAAATCTGTAGAAATAAAGCAGAAATAAGATTTGCTTAAATTTGTTTGTGTGTTTGTACTATGTACAGCCATAGCTCTATCTCTCCCTCCGTTCATAAGGCCCACTGTCTGCCACTCTTTCAGGTTCTCTCCCTCTCTTTCTCTCTAATTTTTGTATGTGATAAATGTATGTGTGTATGTAATTTTTGTATGCCGATATATCTCTGGGAGGTTTTGACTCTTACCTTAGAAACTGATTTTAAAGTGAAGGATTGTGCTCCTCTTCATTTCAGGTAAACAAGTAGTGGTTTATTCCATGGGGCTCAAAAATTTGGTAAATATTTCAGATCTCTTTGTTTGCCATAAATAGGTGTGCGATTACTGATTCTAGGGGCTTCAAATCAATACCGATATAGGCAATTTGAGCATCTATATACATTAACTAACATGGTCGGTATAGAGAAGTGAATAAAAACTTCTGACTTATTTGACCATTTATGTATATTGGCTTTGTAGTTCTTTTTCATTTCTCTTTTTTAAGTATAGCTGAATCTTATAATTCCAAGGAAATAAAATGGAAAGCTGAATCGCTGATTTCGCGTAAGAAATCTGGATAGTCGAGCAACTGCAGTGATGGCTAGCATTCATGGTAGCATATTTACATATAATCATCACATGACTGATTTTGGATTAGACACAAGAACAAAAAATCTGCAAGTTATATAGTTGAACTTCTGTACTCTCAGTTGTCATTTTCAGCATTGTAACAGAGGATATACTTTTATAGATCACGAACACAACATTGCTGCGTCAATAATTCCTCTATCTTTTTTTTTTTTTTTGTATTATTGAGGATGAGTCATCACCTTCATACTTGCTATTACCGAGAATGGTTTCATGCTTTTTCTGATATAAAAAAAATATGGTTTATTTTCATTCTTGCTACTACAATAACCTTTTGTTTTTATTTTGTATCAACTTTAATGCAGCATGTCTAACTGTGCGTGACCTGGACGCAGTGACGAGGTTTGTGTATTAAGTTTCTAGTGCTTTGAATTCAGATTGACTATTTGTAATCATCGATGCCATAAACAAGTTCACCATCAAAGAAATTAATAAATTTTATATAATTAAAAAAAACCCTCTAGTGTACTTGAATTTTGAACCGAAAAAAAAACCCTTTTAGAGTTGTTATTCTCTTTATTAACTCACACTTTGTTATAACGGATCCAGTTATCAGAGATGTAAAAGCATGAAATCATCTTTGCTTCAGGATCAACTTATGGTGTGAAAGTTACATTTATTTATTTTTATATATTATTTAGTATTTATTATTATTGATGATCTCTTGCCATCTTGATTTTACTTTCCAGATTTTTTTTATGCACACATAGGTGCTGGTGAAAACATATACGATGGAACCCATATAAGCTCCCAGTAGTGTAGTTCAACATCTTTACTAATGCAGCTTGTGTACTTTATTTTTTTCCTTCTCATTGTCTCGCATCTTTTAGAAGTTTATTAATGGATATATTTTCAGGCCCTCATCTTTGCCTATACTTGGTAGAGTTCATGATAAAATTCCAGATTACAAGGTTAGTATGTTAAATCATATAAGGTTTCAAGATCATTCATGGATAAATTTTGTTCTCTGACCTTGTCTTAATTTTCAGCCATGGATTGGTGTCAAGTCCTACTCAACTTCAGATTTAGGAAGTTGATTGCTAGTGCAGATTCACATCACACTACTACAAAAATAGGATTCTACAACGCTTAAAAAACGTTGTAGAATGATTCTACAACGCTTCTTAAGCGTTGTAGAATCCTGCGTTGTAGAAGCTTCTACAACGCTTAAAAATCCGTTGTAGAATCCAACAGCTTTCTACAACGCTTAATTATCCGTTGTAGAAACTAAGCTTCTACAACGAATTCTTAAGCATTGTAGAAGCTTCTACAACGGTCTAAATCCATTGTGTAATTTTTAAATATTTTCACACATGTCGCCGCGGCGAAGTATATTTTTCGCCGCGGCGACGTGCTTCTACAACGGATTGATTTTCCGTTGTAGAAGGACATCGCCGCGGCGAGAAATATACGTCGCCGCGGCGAGTTATTTGCCGCGGCGAGGTACGTTCCGAGCCGCGGTGAGAACATTCTACAACGGATTTTCAATCCGTTGTAGAAGCACGTCGCCGCGGCGAAAAATATACTTCGCCGCGGCGACGTCAAATCTTAGCCGCGGCGAGATGATTCTACAACGGATATAATGCGTTGTAGGAAGGCGATGAATATTTTTTTTAAAACTCGCCGCGGCGAAGAAAAAATCTCGCCGCGGCGAGACTAAGATTTCTAATTTTCTTGCTCTCGGTATCTTGTCTCGCCGCGGCGAGAAGTATAGTTCGCCGCGGCGAGAATCATTTATTTTCAATCCACAATTTGTTTTTTACACGATACTAGCACCTGAAAATAATCTTCAATACAAAAAATATCTAATATATACATTCATCTCAAATATCCTCATCTTTAAAACATTCAAAATCTAATATATACATCTTCAAAAAAACTAGCTAATCATCACAGTTAATAAATGTTTGTACATAAGTTACCCATTCTTCCCTAACTCTCTCTAAATCCTCTTTTGTATAGGATTTCTTATTTTCTAATTTTCCTACACCTCCTACGACTATATCACGCATATAACAAGTGACAAAATACCCGCATTCCGTGTTTCCCGTTTGTCTCGGAGCGTCCCAAGCCTTGATGTACGTTGATTGCCCGTTACTATGGGCGTTTTGATGCTCGAGCTTGAAATCAACAAGAACCCTATATAACACGGAGATTATAAGAGAAAAAACCACTAGAACGATTTATAATAAAAATTATTTAAGAAATCAAATTATTATCTTTTTATCAATCGATTTAAATCCGTTGGGATTTTATTTCTCAACGGGTCAAAGAACATAGCGCTATTTCTCCAAAGGTCGAGGACAACGAGCATCCAATGCGCACCTTTGTTATACGGCATCAAAACTAGTTCACCAAATTTGCAATGTCGTACCACGTTTCCAACGTCCTTGACTCGTTTTGACAAATAAGCCTCCTCGTCGTCATTTTCGATATACGTACGAACTTAAGCTCGGATTTATAAAACAAAAATTTCGAGTCTTCTTCGCCTTTTCTAGCCTCGATCGTAGATAGCTATGACAAACAAATATTTAGTTGATCAAAACACTAAATATTGAATATTGATATTAAAAAACGCATATAAAGAAAACTCTTACTCCATATAAACCGTTATGCTCCCCGCGCCAATTTCCAAGTATTGCGAAAAATCGGAAATGTCTTCAAATGACACCGGAATCGGGATAGCCGCGAGACTTGGACTAACATTGACCATAATCACATCCCCTTCCGGTAACATTACTTTGTTGGCATGTTGAGCAAGCAATCGATACTTGGGATTAATCACCTTGTACGGAATCTTCTTAGCATCATCGATGCTAGCTTCACTCTCAAAACCGAGCTTTGAGAGTTGTTTGACAACCGGACCGCGAATCTCTATTCCCGAGTCCATTTCCATGAGTCTCTTCGGCCACGAGACAAACCCGCCTATAGCATCTTCAACGGTTTGAGCTTCTTCGGTGGGAATTGGCAATTTTGCTTTTTTAATCAAAACCACCAAAACGGCCACGCGTAAATTTCCTTCCTCCAAAGGTGAGAAATGAACTACGCCTCCATTCATGTACGCTCGCCCATTTGCAACATGAATTGTGCCTCCGAACTCGGTGTCATCAATGAAAAGAAGACACTCGACGCTTTCATCCGAACTCGGTGTCACCGGCGTGGTTGGATTCAAAGAGCAACTAGCACGAACACTATTTGGTTTTTCCACAACAATAGGATCGATCTTCGGACGATCATCAACAATGATAGGATCGATCTTCGGACGATCATCAACATCGTCGTGTTCTAAGCGAATCAAGAATTTTATCAATAACTTAATACCAAAACATTTATCTTTAATAAATAGATAAAAAAAAATTGAACATACCTAAAGAGACCGCTTCATTGACGTGTTCTTCAACATTTGCCATCTCTTTATCATCAACAACCTTCGCGTTGAGATTCTCTTTCACTTGCTCGACACTAGGCGACTCGACATTAATGCTACCATTTCCACCGAATGCCTTCATCACCAAAGACTTTAACTCGCTCATTTCCCGACGCATCTTCATTACTTCTTCGTTGGGCGTTGGAGGAACAAAGTACTTAAAACGCGACGTGTGTTTGGATTGACCGCAAACTCGCGACGTTCCCAAAGCTTCTTGCAAAACACTCTTTCCCGATTCCGGCAACCATGTCCCTTGCGATGCTTGTTGTGATAACGTTTTCTACACATAAAATTATTTGAAAATAAAATTACAAGGTTAATTGTTATAACAAAGGTAAAGAACTTACGATTTTTTCTCCCATCAATTTGTCTTTCTCATCCTTGTAGTTATCTACGTCTTTCATTCGCGAGTCAATCCAAAGTTCCTCTTTCGTAGGCCATTCCCCCGTTTCGTCATGCTAGTAAGAAGTAATTATATAATAAATTAAAAAATAATTGCAACATTTGAAATAACTAAAAGAAAAAAATGAATCTAACCTTTTCTTGATCAAGCTTTCGATATCCATTTCGGCCCGTTCGAGATTTGTACACACTTTTTCCGATATTTGATTTCCCATGTTCCGATGTTTGTTTGAACATTTCGGTTCGTCTATACTCAACAAATGCTATCCAATCTTCTTCGGTGATACTTGTATAGTATTTCAAAATACAAGCCGGTCTCTTTAAGGCGATTGGTTCGTTGATTATGTCTTTGAGTAGATCGTTGTATATCTCATGACGAAATAACCTTGCGGCTTCTCCGACTCTCATAAGGCAATCGTGTTTTTGTTCGATAGGAATCGTAAATCCTTCTTGCATTTCGTTCCAAATCCGTTCTTTAATTTGGGCGTTGTCTTTACATCTCCAATCACGCATCGAAAGTGGAACGTGTTCTCTTGCTAACACGCCAAAGTAACTCGACAACTCATCACCCTCTTTACCGATCGGTTGCCCTTTATCATCAAATTGTACCGGGATTTTTTTACCAAGTGTTTTAGCCTTATTAACCCGACCCATAAGAGTGTTTCTTTGTTTTCCTTGTTCATCGGAGTTAAGCGCTAGTTGTCTTCTAATTTTTCTTTTACCACTACCGCTAGAAGTAGTAGTAGTGGACGACATTGAATCTAATAAACAAAATTCAAATCATTATTTCAATTTTCAACTCAAATGTTATCACAATTTCAACTCAAATGTAACAAAAATCAAATATAAACTCAACTCTAATCACAATATAAACTCAAATCCAATCCGATTCTAAACAAAAACACAATTTCAATCCCAATTCAATCTACTATCAAATATATTTCTCAAATCAAATCCATATCAAACTTCAATTCAATAAACTCAAATCCAATACAATATCTCCTAATTTCAAATCAATATCGAATTCACACTAAATAAGTCCATGTAAAAATGTTCAAAAACATTACCCGGAGTTGGACGAGCACAAGGGCGGCGAAGAGAAGGTGGTGAGGCGAGGTGAGGGCGCGCGGCGAGGGAGGGCGGCGTGGGCGCGGCGCACGGCGAGGTGAGGGAGGGGGCTCAGCGAGAGGGCGGCGTGGGCGCGGTGCACGGCGAGGAGAGGGAGGTGAGGGTCGGAGAGAGGGATAGAACGCGCGGGGCGAGGGCGCGGTGGCTCAGCGAGGTGAGGGACGGAGAGAGAGAGAGGGGCCGAGAGAGAGAGTGGTGGCCGGAGAGAGGGGCGGGGCGGCAAGAGAGTGGCGGAGAGAGAGAGGGACGAGAGAGATGTGAGTAATGGAGATGAGAAGAAATGAGAATGAGAAATGAGAGGGAAAAAAACGCTAAGTATAGATATGAATGGGCGCGGGTAGTTAAAAAAATTTGAAACTTTCAGATTTTTTAACGCTCCTACAACGCTTATTCTAAGCGTTGTAGGAGCTCGCCGCGGCGAAGTGTATTTCTCGCCGCGGCGAGATGATTCTACAACGCTTAGAATAAGCGTTGTAGGAGCCTCGCCGCGGCGAAACCAAATTCTCGCTGCGTCGAGAGTTACCCAGAAACGTCTCGCCGCGGCGAAAATGTGTCATCGCCGCGGCGAGGTAACCCTAGATGTCCTCGCCGCGGCAGTATACAATTTCCGCCGCGGCGAGACCTTTCTACAACGCTTAAGTAAGCGTTGTAGAAGCCTCGCCGCGGCGAAGGCTAATTCCCGCCGCGGCGAGGAATACATTCGCCGCGGCGGGAATTGTATGATGCCGCGGCGAGAGTATATGTCTGGAACATTGTGCTCTCGGTAAGTTTTTCGCCGCGGCGACGACTTGTTCCCGCCGCGGCGCAGGACTCCTGCCACGGCGGGATTTGTACCTCGCCGCAGCGTGATATGTCGCCGCGGCGAACGCATATTTTTGCCGCGGCGAGGACATTCTACAACGCTTATGGTAAGCGTTGTAGAATGTCTCGCCGCGGAGAAGTAGAAAGTTCGCCGCGGCGAGTGACACGAGACTGGTGATATAAATTCTCATTTCTGGTCGTTTTCACTTTGAACTCTCTCATAACCTCACTCGAAAAAATATTTCCAGTACCTTTTCTACTCATTCTAGAGCGTCCTCGTTTACTAGTCTCATCTACACATTCAAATCTTGTAAGTTCTTCTTTAACTTCTTCTAATTGTTGTTCTCTTGATAGTTTATACTAATTAGAATTGGTAATTTTTTGTATAATTAGGGTTTTTCTATGAATATGAGGAAGTGGATGTGGGAGAATAGATTGAATGAGATATATCGGAAAGGTGTAGATGAGTTTTGTGATTTTGCTAGAGAGAACATGGTAGATTTGAAATCTATTCGTTGTCCTTGTATTAAATGTGGAAATCATAGACATTTTTCGATTGATGTCGTTCGGACCCATTTGTTTGCATATGGAATAATGACCTCGTATCAAAGATGGTTCTACCATGGTGAGGTTTTTCGTTCTACGGCAAATGAGGATGATGTTGAAGATGATATTGATGATATGTGCGGCATGATGAATGATTTGGAGGACGATTTTGTTGAGCGACCGGAATTGGTTGAGTCCATGATGAATGATGCGGAGACACCATTATATGAAGGGTGTACAAGCTATTCGAAGTTGTCATTTTTAGTTACATTATTTCATTTTAAGGCGTCGGGGGGTTGGACTAACACTAGTTTTACTCTATTGTTGGAAACACTGAAAGAAGCATTTCCGAAAGACAATAAAGTACCTTTAAGTATGTATGAAGCAAGGAAGACTTTGGGTACATTAGGCATGAAGTACGAGAAATTCCATGCGTGCCCAAATGATTGTGTTTTATATAGACACGAGTATGAAGATCTAGATGAATGTCCGACGTGCAAAGAGTCACGGTGGAAGAAGGGTAAAATTCCATGTAACGGGGTTAAAGGAGTTCCAGTTAAGGTACGTACATTTTCATCACTTGATTAGGAAATACATGTAGCTCATATTCATTATTTATTACTGATTTTCATTAAATATATTTCAGTCGTTATGGTACATTCCTCCAATGCCGCGCTTTCGTCGAATGTTTAATAGTGTCAAACACGCGAAGAACATGGTTTGGCACTCCGAAAAGCGTATCGATGATGGTATGTTGAGACATCCTGCTGATGCTGCACAGTGGAAATCATTCGATTTAGAGTATAAGGATTTCAGTGTTGATACTTGAAATTTGCGCCTTGGTCTAGCTTCTGATGGAATGAACCCGTTCAGCATGATGAGCAGTAAATACAGTGTTTGGCCGGTTATACTTGTGAACTACAATCTCCCTCCAAAGCTATGTATGAAGAGAAAGTTCTTGATGTTAACGCTTTTGATTTCAGGACCGAATCAACCAGGAAATGATATTGATGTCTATTTGGCACCGTTGATCGATGATTTGAAGATGTTATGGGAGAAAGGGATGGAAGTTAAAGACGCTTACCGTGGAGATTCGTTCAACTTAAGGGCAATGTTAATGTGGACTATTAACGATTTTCCGGCCTATGGAAACTTGTCAGGATACTCTGTGAAATGCTCGATTGGTTGTCCGATTTGCATGAAAGACACATCTTCCATCCGTTTGAAGCATGGTAAGAAAACTGTTTTTCTGGGTCATAGAAGATTCTTACCAAGAGATCACTCGTATAGAAGATTGAAACAAGCGTTTGATGGAAATTCAGAAGAACGACCCCTCCTAGAATTTTGTCTGGTGAAGATGTCTATGAGATGGTTAAAAACGTCAATGAAATGCTTGGGAAAAGAAAGCGGAGTGCTAGTACTAAAGAATCGTTCAAAGAGAATCCTTGGAAGAAGAAATCGATTTTCTACGACCTTCCTTATTGGAAGACACACTACGTCCGGCATTGTCTGGATGTTATGCACATCGAGAAAAATGTTTGCGAATCGCTTATTGGTACACTTTTTGATGATCCAAATAAATCGAAAGACGGAATACAATCTCGATTGGATCTCAAAGAGATGAATATAAGAAGCATTTTGCATCCCGAGGAGGGGGGTGGGAAAAAAACAAAATTACCACCGGCAAAGTACACTCTAGATCGAAAGGAGAAAAAGAAATTGTGTAACTGGTTTGCTTCTATTAAAGTCCCCGAAGGTCATTCGTCAAACTATAAGAGGTTCGTGTCTTTGAAAGATTTGAGACTTACTGGAATGAAGACGCACGACTGTCATGTGCTGCTACAACAAATGTTGCCTCTTGCTTTGCGAGGAATTGTGCCAAAAGATGTGAGGTTTGCAATATCAAAGATATGTGTATTCTTTAACTCGATTTGCTCGAAGGTCATCGATCCAACTCGATTGGATTTAATGCAGTCAGAATTGGTGAAAACTCTGTGCTTGCTCGAAAAGATCTTTCCACCTTCTTTTTTCGACATAATGATCCACTTAACCGTCCACTTGGTACGTGAAGTGAAATTAGGAGGGCCCGCATTTTTACGGTGGATGTATCCAATCGAACGTTATATGAAAGTGTTGAAAAGCTACGTGAAGAACTACAATAGGCCGGAAGGGAGCATAGTTGAAAATTACATAACAGAAGAGTCGGTTGAGTTTTGTTCTGAGTATTTAGCTAAAACAGACGAAATTGGGTTACCCAAGAATACCAATTTTGATTCAAAAGCTCTATCTAAAGGTATTTTTTTAACACTTTATTTGTTTATTTAAATTATATATGAACATTATTTTTAAGTATTTGTTTCATTATATGTAGGTACTTATTCGATCGTCAACCGAAAAGAATGGGAGCAAGCAAGTCTCCATGTGCTACACAACGTTTCCGAGGTCAAGCCATTTGTGGATATTCATTTGAATGAGTTGAGAGTGAATAATCCAAAGAAGGGTAGAAATGAAAAATGGTTGCAAGAAGAGCACAACCGTTTGTTTCAAAACTGGCTTGGAAAACGCATATTTATAGAGGCAGGACATTCATCTACGTTGAGTAAACTATCTGGCGGGCCGTCCTCAATGGTTACAAGGTACACTGCTTGGTCTGTTAATGGTTTTACATTTTACACAAGGGAACGAGACAACAAGCATCCCGTACAAAATAGCGGTGTTACATTGTTTGCTGAAGCTTTACATGTTTCGTCGGCAAAAGATAAGAATCCAAAACATGCTTTTATGAGGTATTACGGATACATTGAAGATATTTGGGAACTTGATTATTGCGGGTTGCGAGTCGCATTATTCAAGTGCAAATGGGCAGACAATAGTCACGTTAAAGTTGATAATGAAGGAGTTACAATTGTCGACTTTAGACGGATTGGCTACGAGAATGATTCATTTATTTTGGCTTCGCAAGCAAGTCAAGTGTTTTATGTTTCAGATCCAGCAAATCCTGAGTTATCGTTAGTGGTTCATATGAAAGCGAGAAACGGTAACGAAGAAGAAGACGAAGACATGTCTAGCATTCCTCCGTTCACATCAGGATTACCGCCAATTGATCAAGAGGTGGATGATTTTAATGATGACGATGTTTCACATCTACTTCGTAAGGATATAGATCCTATTTTTGTTTGATATTGAACATTTAGATAATGTATTTTCATTTTGGATTTTATGTTATTCTCCTGTGGACAATGTTATTTTTCATTCAAAATTTCTCTATACAATGTCAGTTACATTTCTCCAACATCGCCGCAGCTGAGTACATCTCTCGCGGTGGCAGGATAATCTCGCCGCGGCGAAATACAAATCCTGCCGCGGCGAGGGACCTTCTACAACGCTTTAACAAGCGTTGTAGAAACCTCGCCGCGGCAACGTATATTCCATGCCGCGGCGAGGTCATTACGCCGCGGCTGGAATATCACCACGCCGCGGCGAGACAAGTTCTTAAAAAACACAGACTCTCGGTATAAAAATATCAAACTCTCGCCGCGGCGAGATACAAATCCTGCCGCGGCGAGGACCCTTCTACAACGCTTAAAAAAGCGTTGTAGAAACCTCGCTGCGGCAACGTATATTCCATGCCGCGGCGAGGTCATTACGCCGCGGCTGGAATATCACCTCGCCGCGGCGAGACAAGTTCTTAAAATACACAGACTCTCGGTATAAAAAAATCAAACTCTCGCCGCGGCGAAATACAAATCCTGCCGCGGCGAAGACCCTTCTACAACGCTTCGTCAAGCGTTGTAGAAACCTCGCCGCGGTGACGTAGAGTCCATGCCGCGGCGAGGTCATTACGCCACGGCGGGAATATCAACTCGCCGCGGCGAGGATATGTTCTCAAATATGAAGGCTCTCGGTAAATTTCTCGCCGCGGCTATGTTGTATTTGCGCCGCGGCGACACGTTTTCGCCGCAGCGAGAAGACTACGCCGCCGCGGCGAGATTATGTTTTCAAAAATGCATGCTCTCGGTAAGTTTCACGCCGCGGCGAGGTGTAAGTTTCGCCGCGGCGAAGACTTTCTACAACGCTTTGGAAAGCGTTGTAGAATATCTCGCCGTGGCGAGGTAGAAAACACGCCGCGGCGAGAGTTATACGCCGCGGCGAAATTTCTAAGTCGCCGCGGCGAGATTAGAATAGAATCACCTCACCCTACACATTTTTACTTTCTTTCCCATTTTAAACTTGGTTTTCAACAGAAAAATTATCATTCAAATAAAAAACCATCACACATTCAGATTTCACAATTTTTAAATATTAATCAAGTCTCAAACACACATTAACTAAAACACGAGTCTTAAACATAAACAAACCATGCGAGTCTTAATTTAAATTTAAAATAAAGCTTAAACAAACCAAACGAGTCTTGAATTTAAAATTTAAAGTTGGTGTTGTTGGTTTAGTCGTCATTCGGTGGTGGTGGTGGTGGTGAGTGCGCCGGATATTGAGGAGGTGCCATATGCGGTGGCCACTGTGGTGGTGGGTACGGATAATCGGAGTATTGAGGATATGGAGGAAATAACACCTGGTTCTCTTGGTTGATGTCCCACCGAGAGTAGAGATCGTTCAGTTGGTTGATGTGAGAGGCGCCATACTCCGCTTGTTGGTGCATGTACTGTTGCGTGTGTTGGAACCCGCCGACGAGATAGTTGGAGCATTGAGCTATGTAGTCGATGGTGGCGGGGTCGACTACCGGAGGTGCTGGTAAGAACAATCGAGGCTCGTTGACTGGTGGTCCCTCTTCCCCTTCCTCCTCCTCATCCTCCGCTTCCTCCTCTTGTGGTTCCTCCCTAATCTTGTAGCGATCGATGATGTTATTCGTAATAGGCCCCATAGGACCCTTGATCGTATCCCGTTTCGAGCGTCCTACCCCCGCATTTGTACAAAGGCCGGTAATGATCGACGGATATGGCAAACCGTGTCGTTTATTAGTATAGTCTAGACTCTTCATCCAATTGTAGATGAATCGACCGACGTTGATAGAATGACCTTTTATGATGCAGAACAACACCTGGATACGGCCCTCGTCAAGAGTGGTGAAGTGCTTGATCGGATAGAGGCGAGCGCAAACAAAGTAAATCCAAGCTTTAGCAATCCTGGTGAGTTGGTCACGCTTGAGTACCCTTTTCCCTTTTTCAAGGACCCAATCCTCTCCTGGAATGCACAGCAACCTCGCCATCTCCTCGTGGCTGCAAGTTCTCAACCATTCCTGATAGCCTTCATTCTCGAAAGGTACATCTGGGGTCCCAAGCAAATCGTTGATCGCTTCGATGCTCACATCGACCTTTTTACCTCGGACCGTCACAACATCTCCATTGTGATCCGGTAAGTTTGCGTAGAATTCGTACACGAAGTTTAAGTTTGTCTCGAACTCGGGAACGGCACAATACTTCACCCATTCATGACCAAGAATACTGTTGCGGATTGACACTCCTATCTCGGTGTTAGGGCTCACATTGAATCCCCGCTCAGGGATCACACTGCGCGACGAGATTTTGTCGTAACGATCCTCCGCGGCCTTGCTGGTGAAGATATTCGTGTTATAATCTGCTTCAGGGGACGATTGAAGAGCTCGCTTACTTTTACTTTTACTAGGACCTTTGGAAGTGCTCGGAGCCGTGGCACCCGCCGGATTTTTTGTTCGAACCATTTTTCACCTTCACAAAGCATAATCATAAAAAATTCAATCTCGACATCTACAATCAACATAACCATTTTAAATACTAACAATGTCACAACAATCACAAATTCTATATCAATTCCAACTTCATTTAAACATAACAATATCAAATTCATAAACAATTCCATTCTAACACAAATTCTAACTCAAATTCATTCTAACACAAATTCTAACTCTAATTCATTCTAACACAAATTCTAACGTCTCAAATTCATTCTAACACAAATTCTAACTCAAATTCATTCTAACACAAATTCTAACTCAAATTCATTCATAATAAAATAACAAACCCTAATTTTGTTAAATCAATAACCACCTTAAATCAATAACCCTAATTTTGTTAAATCAATAACCACAACATGCAACTCGGGGAAATAACATGAAATCCATATTCAAAAACACGAAATCCATATCAACAACACGAAATTAAATCAATAACCACCTTAAAAACTTAGAAAATCATACCTTTAAAAAGAGAGTGAGAGGCGGTGAGAGAGAGAGAGGCGCTAGAGAGTTAGGCGGCGAGGACGTGGCGAGCGAGAATGGCAGCGAGGATGTGGCGAGCGAGAATGGCGGCGAGGACAAGGCGACGGCGAGAAATCGGGGCGGCGAGGACGTGGCGAGGGAATTTGGAAGAGAAAATGAAGACAGAGTCGGCCGAAATAGTTTGTCTCGCGTTTGTATTTTGAGGAAAATGAGAAAAAAAAACTGAAAGTGGTTTATATAGTAAAAACCTAAAAACCTCGCCGCGGCGAGAATATGTCTTCGCCGTGGCGAGAAGATCCTACAACTGATATTCTAACCGTTGTAGGATCATCTCGCCGCGGCGGGAGTCCTACATCGCCGCGGCGAGGCAGTTTCATAGAAAACTGCTAGGCCACGGTATCCTTCTCGCCGCGGCGGAGTATATTTCCAGCCGCGGCGACATAATCTCGCCGCGGCGAGGGAGGACCATCGCCGCGGCGACTCTATTCTACAACCCTTTAAAAAAAGCGTTGTAGAATGCTTCGCCGCGGCGAGGTTTAAATCGTGCCGCGGCGAGGTCCATCCTTCTACAACGCTTTGAAATTGCGTTCTAGAAAGGTTTCGCCGCGGCGAAAATCACATGGTGCCGCGGCGAAGGTTCTACAACGGGTTGTTTTAACGTTGTGGGAAATCTGAAATTTAAGTTCTTCTACAACGCTTTTGTAAAGCGTTGTAGAATCACCCAGATTCTACAACGCTTATCCATAAGCGTTGTAGAAACACCGAGATTCTACAACGCTTAGCCATAAGCGTTGTAGAAACACTATGTTTCTACAACGCTTATGTTAAGCGTTGTAGAATCCCTAGTTTCTACAACGCTTATGGTAAGCGTTGTAGAAAGTGGGTTGTATAATCCAACATTTGAAGTAGTGTCAAGTCATTGGGATGCCAGCTTTATCACCTACAATGGTAAGGAAACGGTGCCTAGATACCATAATGGACATTTTGAGCTTTATTTTCTTTTGATTCAAATAAGCAAACGTGTCTATCGATATATATTCTGCAGAATCAAGGAAATATTGCAAAGTGGAAAAAGAAAGAAGGAGATAAGGTTAGCTGTTAAGTCTTTAGATCACCAAGAGTTGTTGACTCGATTGAACTTTAGATACTTTGGACTGACGGGCAAAGATTGCAATGTTGTGTAACCAGCTCTCCTGATTATTGTCTTTGGTCTCCGATTGAAGTGGGTGATATATTATGCGAAATCGAAACCGACAAAGCTACTCTCGAATTTGAATGTCTAGAAGAGGGGTAATTAGCCTTTTTAATTATTTATTTTAAATTCATGCTAAATGATCTCATTTCTCGCAAGGATTAATTAGTTTTAAAAAACTACAGCTCATAACTCAAGCTTTGTATCTTGTGAAATTTTAGCATTTTAACTTTCGTAACAATGAAACTTTGTCTCCGAAGATGGTAACAATGAAACTTTTTGAATTCTTTATATCTTATAAGATTTCCCTCCTAATTTCGGTCCTATTTTTGAGCACCATGCTTTCCTTTTCTTCTAACCATGCTCTCTTGTTGGTGTTGCGTGCCTCTCCGAGCTCGTACCGCAGGTACGAGGATGCAGCGAGGACGGTTCCGGCGAGTCGCGGGCGAGCAACGAGGGCTGTTCGGGTTCAGCGACGAGGCAAATAGGGGCTGTTCAGTTCCAGCGACAAGTCAACGGCTCGGCGAGATGTCTTGAGGCTGCGACAGCTCGCAGCGACGGTGCGGACACGGGCTGCGAAACCTCGGCGTGTTGAGGCATAGTGAGTTACGCAGCGACGACACCGACTCGGCATGTTTTTTTTGTCTTTATTTTCTGAAACTGTTATTGCAGGCTGGGGTTCTCACTGGAAAGTCTTGTCGATGGGCTGCTGATGAGCAACAAGGATAATGTGTGGGTGGAAGATGGTAAATGCTATCTTGTCCTTGTGTTTGAGGCAAAGGATTTGACACTGTCCGATTATGAGAAAAGACAGGTAAATGAAATTGTTATACTATGTATAACTGATACAAATTAAAGTCATGATGATCAAACTTTATAAAATATGCAGATATCTCCATGAGCACATCACATATTTTGAGAGAAACGGAAAACTGGAAGCACTTGAAGCAATGAATGATAAGCTTCGTAAGCGCTTACAAGAATCCAAAGTTGTCCAATAGCAACTGCGCCAAAGTTTGCAGGCACGCCTCGATCGCTTGGTGTCGGGCTCTTGTGATCAGCCTTGGACAGATCGCTCGGGTCTCTTGAGGTAGCAAACAAGAACTTTGTTATCATTATATGATCTATTTCTTGTAATGATTTTGTAGTGTCATAGGTTTAAGTATAATTTTCATCGTAATTCATGACTTGGTATTTTTTTTATGGCATTGGTTTAAGATTTGGGTATAAGATTGTATTTAATATTTTTTATTTGCTATATTAAATTATAAATAATTAAAATCGGTGCGATATTATATGTTGTTTTGTTGTATTTTTAATTTATTTTTAATTATAAATGTTTTTTTATTTTATATTTATATAAATATATATTTTTATTAAAAAAATTGCTCTACACAAATAAGATGGAGTCTATATTGTTAAAATATAATTTCATACATATAAACTACAATTAAAAAATGTAGTCTTCAACATAAAAGACTGGAGTCATAGGCAAATAGATAAGACTCCAATGCAATAGATGACACAAAAACACAGTAGTCTGTTCAAATCAATTAATTATAACTACTCACTACAAAAAAAAACTGGCAACAGCCGCGACAAAAGTCGTGGCTGTTGGTACTACAGCCGCGACAACAGCCACGACAAAAGTCGTGGCTGTTGCCCCGTTGCTGTTGATCAACAGCCACGACTTTTCGTGGCTAAAATCAGCCGCGACAAAACAGCCGCGACTAGTCGTGGCTATTGTCGCGGCTGATTTCAGCCACTATATTTTGCCGGGAAACCTATTTTTCCAGCCACTTTTTCCCGCCATTTTTCCGAGTAATCTTTTTTCTACCAATTTTTTTGTCGCTAATATTTAAATGTTTTGAATGTAAAAATAATTACACAAATAAAATCTTATAAACCAAAATAATATATATTTCATTCATATGATGAATTCATAATTATACTTATAATATGTCTCATACTAATAAACTAAAATACAATACTAAAATAAATAACGTTCGCAACGCTAATAACATCAAAATATAACATACTATCAAGGTAAAATAAATCACTACTCGTATTGAGTTCCCAAAATTCACGATCCCGGACATCGAGGATTTCTATCCCGAAGATCCTGATGATATTCCCACAATCAAGCTCGATCTCCGTGAGTTCACTCAGAACGTAGAGAGCTTTATTCTAAAAAATCTGGAGCTCCGAGAGGGTGAGGTGTCTAAAGCCTTGGTTTCTATGGACCGCGAAGCTGCGTCCATTCCCATGCCCAAGCTCAAGAGCGTGAGTCGGCTGGGAGCAGAGCACCAAGTGTAAGTCTGAAGAGTAAAGACAAACTAGTCATTATGCGAAGAAGATGAGTTTGAACATGAATCATTAGTTTATGAAATGCGAAAATTAGTTCACTAACGCGATGAGAATATATAATGCTTGCAGGTATGAGCTTCCGGATACTCACCCTCTTCTAAAAAGGGTAAATCTGTAACTATACTGTCATATCCTCAGAAGGGCATGTAAACACTTTCTTTTATATACTTGGCTGAATTGGCTATGTCTATATCTATACAGATGCAAATGGAGAAAAGAGAACCTGATGACCCGACCCAATATCTCTTGGCTATATGGACACCAGGCAATAAATTATCAATGTTATTTTAGTTCTTATTTATGATTTGTGTGTAAGAATCATAGTCTCTTATTTATGATTCGTATAATTGCTAACATATGAATTTCAAGCATATTTTTTTAAACATGATTTAAACATACAACTCACTATAAAATTTTAACAAGTTTAAGTTCATAATCTCCTCTTGTATTACTAAGGTTAATTCATACAAGTTCACAGACACTATTTATTTGCTACAATCCAGAGTTTTTATGCAACTGGTTTTTCCTATTTCCTAATCAGCAAGTCATTCCATTCAGAAACAAAACACCATCACACATTCACAAACAAAACACCATCACAAATATTCGATACCTGAATGGAGGAGCAGATGGCGGCGACGAGGCGAGGAGCAAAGGGCAGCGACGAGGCGAGGAGCAAAGGGCAGCAACGAGGCGGAAGAGCTGAAGTGAACTGGGAGGAGCTGAACTGCACTTTGTTACAATACAGAGTTAACTAATTTAGTTATGCATTTCCAAGTCATATTTTGGGAATTTTGTACGTTCATAAGTTAAACATACAAACTCACTATAAAATTTTAACAAGTTCATAAATCTATTCTTGTATTACTAAGGTTAAGTCATACAAGTTCACAGACACTATTTATATGCTACAATCCAGAGTTTTATGCAAATGCTATTTCCTATTTCTTATTTCCTAATCAGCAAGTAAATGATAGCATCAACATGAATTACAATTTTGAGACATAGATTTTGCAGTCTTTATTCGCTAATCACAGATGCAAAATCATGAATATTTGGCATTCAATTTCATCAAATACACGTAAGACATATTAAACAGAACAAGATAAATTAAAGAGAAAAGTAACTTGAGTTTTATAAAACTGAAAACAAAAGGTGTGCAATCAATTTATATCAAAATGCTTTTTCCTATTTCCTAATCAGCAAGTCATTCCATTCACGCACACACATTCACAAACAAAACACCTTCACACAGATTCGATACCTGAATGGTGGCGACGAGGCGGAGGAGCAGAGGGCGGCGACAAGGCAGAGGAGCTGGACAGCGAGGAGAACGAATATCTTCTCACAGCGAGGAGCTGAACTGCAAGGTCTGTCTTTATGCCTTTGTAACTAAGTCAAACCTTCCAACTTCACAAACACACACACACACACACACACACACACACATATATATATCAGTGACTAAATCAAACCTTCACACTCTGGTATGTAAATAACAGTGATATGTAACACTTCATTTTAAAACTATTTTTAATCGTTTAGTCATAAACACACACACAACACATACACACACACACACACACACACACACACACACACACACACACACACACACACACACACACACACACACATATATATAAAAATGCCCAAATCTGATTAAACCCACAAAACCATCTTCTGAACATTATGTAATAAGGTGGGTCAATTTCACGCTAGAAATCAAAACAGAAGAATCGCGTACTCGTGATGAGGTCCGAGCGCGGCGGTCCGAGCGACGAGTGAGGCGACAGAAGAATCGAAACAGAATCGAGTGAGGCGACGAGTGGTCCGAGCGCGGCGGTCCGAGTGCGGCGGTCCGAGAGCGGCGACAATGGTCGGAGTCCTTCGATTTGGGGTTACGGTTTTAAATTTCGGGTCTATAAAATTCTAGGGCTTCGATTTGGACTTGGATTTGGGTGTCATGGTCGGGGATTTGGATTTGGGGGTCGATTTGGAACGGCGGAGCTGAGCGCGCGTTTTGGTTGTGAGGGTGGGTGTAATGGCGGAGCCAAGCTTTTCTACAGGGAATGAATCGTACTGAGCTGCGATTTTTTAGAGTCAAAGATGGTTTGCTTTTCAGAGGAGGAGAAGATAAAATAAAGGAGAAGAAGAGTTCGAGGGTGAGCTTTTTTTTTTTGCTGAGGGTATTCTTATTTGTAACGAAAATACATAAGAGAAAGTAGAGTAAAATAATTTAAAACCTAATAATAGCCACGACAAGTCGTGGCTATTGTCATGGCTATCAAAAAAATCTCAAAAATTGAGCGCGAGAATCACCCCGCTCCAATGAAAATATGCAACTAGTAACAGCCACGAAAAGTCGTGGCTGTTGTCGTGGCAGTAGAGTATTTAGCCACGACAATTGTCGTGGCTAATCTATAATCTCAAATTATGAGCGCGAGAATAAGCCCGCTCTAATGAATAGATGATAATAGAAACAGCCACGACTTGTCGTGGCTGTTTCGTCTAATGTCGCAGCTATTTAGCCACGACAAGTCGTGGCTATTCCCGAGAATAAAAGTTGTGGCTGTTGCCACTGTTTGTTGTAGTGACTCTTTAAAGCTGTAGTGTTTATAGACTCTTAACTTGAACAACTACAGCTAAACAATGTAGTCTTCAACAGAAAAGACAGGAGTTATAGACAAAGAGATAAGACTCCAATGCAATAGATGACACAAAAGCGCCGTAGTCTGTCTAATTAAATCAATTAAGACTAATTGTTAAAACTGTAGTGTTTTTTTCTTATGTAATTGAGTTATATATAACTACATCATAACGCTGTAGTATTTATAGATGAGACTAGTAAGACTACATCTATAAAATGTAGTTATATATTTTAACTACAGTCTTATAAAACTGATACACTACGGCCAAAACCTGGCGTCATAATCAAAGAGATAAGACTCCAGTGCAATAGATGACAGTCGATAAACTGTAGTCGACTTAAAATGACTACGGCGTTCGGCAGTAGTTAGAGGCCAAATTTCTGGTAATGATTAGGAATTCGTGACATCTAGTCTTGATTATCCTAATAGTATTCCATCACGGAAAACCTCCCAGTAGAGAAGGTGAGACACTAGGTCTTCTTAAGTACCTCTCAGCTTAGCCTCTTATCGGCTTGGTGACAAAGCTCTCCGATCCGTTCAACTCATTTATTAATTAACTATCCTAATCCAATTAGACAATTTTGATGAATGAAATTCCATGACAACCATTAACATACGATACATGATCTAAGTTATAGCATACAAGCATGGCATAGTAATTAAATAAACAAGCAAGAGCATGCAAGAATGTTTGACTCGGATTGATCGTTTCCTATTTGATTCTATAAAGTAAATCAAGATGAGCCCAATCATATTGGCCCATGGATTCAATTGGGCCCATTCTTATGTCCCTTAGAAAAATTAAATCAATATCAAATTATTTAATTTTTCTAAATTTTTATCGAAAAAATTAATTAAGTAAGGGCCCATTCTAATGTCTCATTTAAAATAAATCGATATTCTATGCTATGCTTTGCACTAGACCTGAGGAAGATTCCTTACGCCTCTGCCGTAGGAAGCCTTATGTATGCTATGCTTTGCACTAGACCTGATATCTGTTTCGCCGTAGACGTAGTTAGTCGTTTCCAATCCAACCCTGGACCCGAGCACTGGATTGCTGTTAAGCATGTTCTTAAGTATCTTCGAAGAACTAGGAACTTGATGCTTACATACTCAGGTACTGACCTGACTATGACGGGATATACCGACTCCGATTTTCAAGCGGATAAGGACTCCAGGAAATCCACTTCGGGATCTGTGTTCATCCTTAATGGTGGAGCTGTTGTGTGGAGAAGTATTAAGCAATCTTGCATTGCTGACTCCACAATGGAAGCAGAATATGTGGCTGCTTGTGAAGCATCCAAAGAGGCTGTATGGCTTAGAAAATTCCTTAAGTATTTGGAAGTTGTTCCAAACGTCGACGAGCCCATGACCCTTTATTGTGATAATAGTGGGGCTGTCGCTAACTCAAAGGAACCTAGAAGCCATAAGCGCTCTAAGCATATTGAGAGGAAATACCATTTGATTCGAGAGATCGTGCAGCGCGGAGACGTGGAAGTAAAGAAGATCTCAACGGTGGACAACCTCGCAGATCCATTCACCAAGGCCCTAGCGAACAAGGTCTTCGACCAACATCGTGAGGGATTAGGCATGAAGGACTACACACACCTTCTTTGAGTCAAGTGGGAGTTTGTTTTCAATGGTGCCCACAAGAAGAGTTGTAGTCTTTATTTTGTACATTTGATGTAATAAAGTCTCATGAAGACTCTTGCTTGTAATTGCCTATTCATTTAATAATAAAGTTGAAACGTTCATTCATTCTTTCTTTGTTTGAAGCTTTATGATAAAACCTTAGTCTTTTAGTCCATAAACAAACTTAACAACTTATGAAGAGACAAATGTAGATTTGCATGAACAAACTCTTCGTAGTTTGCTTAAAACCATATATTCGCAATCTTAGGGTCAAAGGACTATTGACCTCAGTACGATTGTTAGAATAATCTATGATGTCTGGTTATGAGGCATTGAGAGTTGGAGACTATATAGTTCTTCTAGTTATCTTCCGAAGGTACTGAATTGACCAGTGCACTTCTAGAGACAAGATAAGAACAAACCATTTAACCTCTTATGTCTCGCAGTCACTATGTATGAATTGCATCATGCTTACCTTAATCCTGAAATGAGACATGTCATTTCACACCTTAGTATTCTCATTTGAGAAAGTCAAAGTTCGGACTCACTATGTGATTCCGAACAGGGCCTATTGGTGAAGTACTAAGTTGTGAGAATGTCATGAGTAACTTTGTGAAGTTCTCATAGATATGGAATTCATGTACAAGATTGCTGAAATGCAATGTATGTCACCTCATGCTTTGTTCCTTGGAGTGTGAATAAATGAACTGGCCAGTGTCCAAATTGAGTCCTGACTCTTTTGGATGAAACAATGTGACTTGTTAGCTCCTCCTCAATACATTGTTTCTAACTTATTCACAAGCGACAAAGGAGTTGAGGAAATAACAGCTAGAAGGGTAAAATGGTAATTTAGTAAATCCCGAGAGATTTAAATTCATTGGATCCGCTCATTATGATTAGGGGAATTCTTGAGTAGAAAATAAATTCATTTGAACCGAGAGATTTTCAGTGTCAGCTCTTTAGTGGAGTCAGTTGGCATTAAGCTAAACTTGGAAAAGGTTTGTGAACTTTTGAGTCCAAGTGTTTAGCTCAAGCTTTGTTCATTTGGGTCCATGAGGTCACTGTCACTAATCACATCGATAGGAATAGTTAAACTGGAAGCTAAGTCAAAACGAGAACGAAAATAGTCAAAAGGGTATTTTTGTCTTTTGAGACAAAGGATGAAATGAATGTCAATAAATTTTTTGACAAGTTCATTTGATGACTTAATGTCAATCGGCCATGACTTGATCATTGGGCCTCGTGAATTAATTTCATTTCATAAGAGTTTTATTGAAAATTCTTAATGGGCCTTTTTTCATGTTCTCATGAATAAATGAAGAAGCTTCTAGAAGCTCCTTCTAGAGACATGTTGGGCGCCTACCCTATAGAGAAATAGGAGAGTTTATTTTGTGCATAAATGTATTTAGATACTTGCCAAAAGAAAAAGAGGAAACAAATTTCCCACACATGCTTGTAGGGAATCGGCCAAGTTGAGAAAAAGGAAGGCAAGGAACAAAAATGGAAACAAATCCAAGCCTTCTAGAAGGCATCCTTGGCCGAGTATCTCAAAGGGAAAAAGAGGAAATTGGCTCATGAATATGTGATATTCTATAGAAGAGGAAACTACCTTATTGAAGGTGAGACCTCTCCTATAAATAGGAGCCTCATTTCCTCACATTTCATTCATCCAAGTTTAAGAGATTTGAGAGACTCTCTCTCTAGAACTTGGCCGAACTCCTCTCTCTCTCTCTTTCTAGTTTATTTTCGATTTTTCTTGTTTTGGCACCTAGGTCATCACTCGACCTAGTGTTTAGCTCTGCGACTTCAAGACTCGTTCTTAAGTCGTAGTGTTTAAAAGTGCCCACTCATTAAAAGTGCCCACTCACTAATTCCTTTATTTCGAGTGATTTAGTGATAGAAACTTTCGTGGTTGCTCGAGGTGCCGAGGAAAGAAAGAGAGACGTGCTGCGAGGGGAGACGAGTGTTGCAAACTTTCCAAAAGCTTCTTCAAAGTTCAAGCTTCAAGAAAGGTTAGTAAACTTCTAGCTCACATTAGTTTTTAATTACATGTACTTGCATTTGTCTAGGTTAGTAAATACTGTTTTTACTTGTAAAAGAAAATTTTTTAAAATTCCGCCGCTTACCGAAGCGTTAATTATTTTCTTAAACCCTAGATCGATTCCAACAAATGATATCAGAGCTATGGTCAAAGATTAGCATGTACATGTTTTTAAAATTATGAGCTTGAAAATCGTTTTCGAAAGTTTACTAATTTTGTGACAAGTTAGAATTGTAATCTTAGATTTTTTTTAATTTATTGCTCTTGTCTTTAAATTAAAAAGCATGTTGATTTTCTATGAGTTTGGGATGTTTTTAAAACACATTAGAATCAGTTCTAAAAGTTTTTAATTTTTTATATTGAAAAACGTGTTTTAAAGGTTTGAGAAATTTCGAGTAAAATTTTGTGACTAGTTATATTGTCTTGCTAGTTTCGTTTGTTTACTTGAATCATTTTATGCATGTTGTTATTTCTTTTATGCCTTGTTATTACCTTGCTAATAAAACACAAATAAAAGCTTTAACAACCTTCATAAAACGTTCAGTTACACTCGATTCTTTTTCGCACCTAAAAAGGACCAAGCTTTAATTATTTCTTTTTCTTCGAGCTGGAGTAGACCCGCATTAAAAGTGGCATCACTCTCTGCTCAGAAATTTAAATTTAATGATTCTTGAATCAAATTAAAGCTCTGTCTGTCCTCTGTCCAATGCCACCGGTTTCGGCTCAAAAGGACATCGGAGCCGCCAGATATGGCGATTTTACTCCGAGGTGCGCGGCTGTCTGAAACTCCAGTTTTTTTTAGAAATCCAGATTTTCAAACCCCACTACCATGAGTTATAGAACTCTAATGAGAAAATTTTCTTGAGCAAAAATGTTTTTCATATGATTATAAACATGATGTGTAAGATTAAAATGTTTTGATTTTTGAAAGTTTAATTGAAATTGAATTTTTACAAAACTAGTTTGAATTTTGAAAAACCGTTTTCACTTTCAAACTTGAAAATATTTTGTCATCCAAATCAAATAAATTTTCAAAATGTTTTCAAAACTATATCTATATCACATATGTTCAAAATCTATATGCTCTTGAAAATTTGAGTGGGAGGTCTCCTTGTAGACAAGCCGAAAAATAAAAAGATGTGTAATCTCAAACTTTCAAGTGTTCGAGTGAGTTGAAGTTCACACTTCCCTCACGCACTTTCCCGAAATAGAAAATAGGAAAAGATCGAGTATGTACCTTGTGCCTTTATGCACTAATACTGCTCTGAACATGTCGATCTAGGATTCTCTTCTAGTTGTCTGCTATGTCGCTCTTTAACTAGGAAATCTGTTTCCGAACTTATAAGAGTCGATGAACCAACTCCAAAAACTAAGTGGGAGGGTTATACTTGTTGTTTGTAACCCATGATCCCCAACACTAATGAAAGAAGCAATTAACGTGGGACTAAGAGCCGCTCTTGCGACCCTCCCTTAAATGGGAGTACTCCAACGCGTTATTGCTTCGATCATTGCTCAATGAGCTACGTCCGAGAGTGAGACGATGATGGCAAGGCCTCCCCTTGGGGGATTGTTTTTCAAAGTTGACCTATTGGACTAAGTGGTTGGTTGCACACTTAGGCTCAATCCCTAGTAATCCTCCCTCGAGGCTCTGCGAAAGGATGTGAGTGATCAAACCAATTTACAAGGTAGCTAGTCAAGAATGATGTATTGACATCTTGGCTAATCATTAATGATGTGTCATTTACTTATAAATGGGGATTTTTTGCGGCCTTCTCTTGAGGGAGTAAATTATCGTTTGGTTTATAACACCTTTGGATTTTACAAAGTCTTAAATAAAACTTAAATCCTAAACCAAAGATTAATCATAAACTTGTTTCAACTTTTATAGGCAATATGTCTCTCAACCCTCTCTCAACCATTCTTTCCTCGAATAAACTCGAAGGCGACAATTACGTCGACTGGAAACGTAACCTCGACATAGTCCTTACTGTCGACAAGCACAAATGGGTTCTCACCACCCCCTGTCCTCAAACGAATGGAGATTCGACACAAGAGGAGAAAGACGCCCTGGCGGCCTGGCTTCGATCCGATGAGATTGCGAGATGCTATATTTTGGCATCGATGGACAATGTGTTGCAACAACAACATCGTGATTACGAAACTGCCACCGATATGCACTACAATCTCCATGAGATGTTTGGAGGGCAAAGACGTCAAGCTAGGCAACAAGCGGTCCGACAATTCATGAACTGTCGTATGAAGGATGGAACTCCCGTTAGAGATCATATGATGCTGATCATTAGCTATCTAAACGAAACGGAGATTCTTGGATCTGAGATTGATGGGGAGACTAAAATAGATATGATCTTGGAAACTCTCCCCGAAACCTTTGATACCTTCAAGTTGAATTATTCCATGAACAAGCTGGAGTACACTGTTACCGAGCTCATGAAGGAACTTCAAACCGCTGAGGCACTCACTAAGAAAAAGAGGGCTCAAGGAGAAGTACATGCTACTACCTTCACCTCTGGATCTAAGAAAAGACCTCGCAATGCCGAGAAGAGGAACCAACCTAAGGTTCAAACGAAGAAGAAGGCGCCAAAGGCTCCGAAGGTGGACAAGTCTAACGACAAGTGCCACCACTGCAATGATCCTGGTCACTGGCGTAGGAACTGTCCCGCCTACCTCAAAAACAAAGTAAAAGGTATTGTACTTGTTACTGGAGCTTGTTTAGTAGCTGATAATGTATCATCGTGGATTATTGACTCCGCTGCTACTAACCATATTTGCTGCTCCTTGACTAGTTTTAGAAAAAGCAAAAGCTTAGAGGATGGCGACTTCTGCTTCAAATGGGGTGATGGGAGCGTGGTGTCTGCGAAGGCTGTGGGATCCGTGACGCTATCTTTTGAAGATCGAACTTTAAATTTGAATAATGTTTATTATGTTCCTTCCTTTGGGAAAAACCTAATATCTGTTGCTCAACTTTTCGAGCAAGATTATTATTTAAAGTTTATAAAGAATGGAATTCGTATTTCTTTTTCTAATTCTTTTGTCACTGATGCATGTATGAAGAGTGGTCTTTTTTACATTTATCTCACTCAACCTTCTCTTTTAGACACCGAAATAGATGACGATCTAATTAGGGAGCCGAAGAGGATCAAACTTTCTGAATCCTCCGATCTAACAAAATCAACATACCTCTGGCACTTAAGACTTGGTCATATCAGTCTAGATAGGATTAAGAGACTTGTGAGGGATGGTCCACTCCAAGCCTCTGCAATAGGTTCACTACCTACTTGTGAATCCTGCATAGAAGAAAAAATGACTAAGCGACCTTTCTCCGATAAGGGTCGAAGAGCCACTGAGTTGCTGGAACTAATACATTCTGATGTATGTGGTCCGCTCAACCAACAGGCACGTGGAGGATACGAATACTTCGTTACCTTCACTGATGATTGCTCAAGATATGGGTTTGTCTATTTGCTCAAACACAAATCCGAGACCTTTAACGTATTTAAGGTCTTTAGGGCTTTAGTGGAAAAGCAAACTGGCAAAGTGATCAAAACCCTTCGATCCCATCGAGGTGGTGAGTATATGTCTGGAGAGTTCGATGACATTCTTAAAGAAGAAGGTATCGCTTCTCAGCTTACCGCACCTGGCACACCTCAACAAAACGGAGTGTCAGAGAGAAGGAACCGAACTCTAATGGAGATGGTTAGATCAATGATGAGTTACTCATCACTCCCTCTTTCCTTTTGGGGATATGCCCTCGAAACAACCGCTTATATTCTGAACCAAGTTCCGTCCAAAACGGTTCCTGGTACTCCTTATGAACGATGGACTGGCCGTAAAGTAAATCTTGGCCGCATCCAAATTTGGGGTTGCCCTGCACACGTGCTGAGGCAAAAGACTAGCAAGTTGGCTAGTAGGTCAGAATTGTGCCTGTTTGTAGGATATCCGAAGGAAACCAAAGGTTTTACTTTCTATAGTCCCGAGGACGATAAGACTTTCGCTAGCACGAATGCTCGTTTCCTTGAGGAGGACTTTATGAAGGATGCAAAACCTAGAAGCAAAATTGTGCTTGAAGAAAAGTTGGGTGAGGAAGCTTCTACCTCATCTGTAAGAACTGTTCTTACCCCAACAGAAACACAACCTAACTCATCAGAATCTCGTCAAGTAGTACTTAGACGTAGTGGGAGGGCTGTTCAAAAGCCTGACAGGTACATGTCTTATGGAGACTCTCTCGTAGCCGTCTCTGACATGGATGACCCTGTTTCCTATAGCCAAGCAATGGCTTGTTCTGAATCAAAACTTTGGCTTGACGCCATGAAAGTTGAAATGCACTCGATGTATGTCAACAAAGTCTGGAAACTTGTAGACCTTCCTGAAGGGATTAAACCTGTAGGGTGTAAGTGGATATACAAGAAGAAAAGGGGTTCTGATGGGAACGTCGAGACGTTCAAAGCACGACTTGTGGCGAAGGGTTATACCCAACAAGAAGGGATTGACTATGAAGAAACCTTCTCGCCAGTCGCGATGCTTAAATCCATCCGCATACTCCTATCCATAGCTGCAGCTCTCGACTATGAGATCTGGCAAATGGATGTCAAGACAGCCTTTCTGAATTACAATCTTGACGAGCGCATTTACATGGCTCAACCAGACGGTTTCGTGGATAAAGGTCAAGAGACCAAGGTCTGTGAGTTGCTTAAATCCATTTATGGACTAAAGCAAGCATCTAGGTCATGGAATATTATATTCGATGAAACTGTAAAGAGCTTTGGCTTTGAACAGTCAATAGATGAGCCTTGTGTTTACAAGTTAATACACGAAGACAAAGTTGTGTTTCTGGTACTATATGTCGATGATATACTACTCATTGGTAATGACGTGGGTAAGTTATCCGAGGTTAAGGTCTGGTTAGCAAAGCAATTCGATATGAAGGATCTAGGAGAAACCGCGTACATTCTGGGGATCCAAATCTTTCGAGATAGGAAAAACCGAACCCTGTCGCTCTCTCAAGCATCTTATTTTGATAAGGTGATGGATCGGTTCTCGATGCAAGACTCCAAGAAGGGTCAAACACCCTTTAGGCATGAAGTTTCACTCTCTAAGGACCAGTCTCCCAAGACTGCATAAGAGATTGAAGACATGAGGAAGATTCCTTACGCCTCTGCCGTAGGAAGCCTTATGTATGCTATGCTTTGCACTAGACCTGATATCTGTTTCGCCGTAGGCGTCGTTAGTCGTTTCCAATCCAACCCTGGACCCGAGCACTGGATTGCTGTTAAGCATGTTCTTAAGTATCTTCGAAGAACTAGGAACTTGATGCTTACATACTCAGGTACTGACCTGACTATGAAGGGATATACCGACTCCGATTTTCAAGCGGATAAGGACTCCAGGAAATCCACTTCAGGATCTGTGTTCATCCTTAATGGTGGAGCTGTTGTGTGGAGAAGTATTAAGCAATCTTGCATTGCTGACTCCACAATGGAAGCAGAATATGTGGCTTCTTGTGAAGCATCCAAAGAGGTTGTATGGCTTAGAAAATTCCTTAAGTATTTGGAAGTTGTTCCAAACGTCGACGAGCCCATGACCCTTTATTGTGATAATAGTGGGGCTGTAGCTAACTCAAAGGAACCTAGAAGCCATAAGCGCTCTAAGCATATTGAGAGGAAATACCATTTGATTCGAGAGATCGTGCAACGCGGAGACGTGGAAGTAAAGAAGATCTCAACGGTGGACAACCTCGCAGATCCATTCACCAAGGCCCTAGCGAACAAGGTCTTCGACCAACATCGTGAGGGATTAGGCATGAAGGACTACACACACCTTCTTTGAGTCAAGTGGGAGTTTGTTTTCAATGGTGCCCACAAGAAGAGTTGTAGTCTTTATTTTGTACATTTGATGTAATAAAGTCTCATGAAGACTCTTGCTTGTAATTGCCTATTCATTTAATAATAAAGTTGAAACGTTCATTCATTCTTTCTTTGTTTGAAGCTTTATGATAAAACCTTAGTCTCTTAGTCCATAAACAAACTTAACAACTTATGAAGAGACAAATGTAGATTTGCATGAACAAACTCTTCGTAGTTTGCTTAAAACCATATATTCGCAATCTTAGGGTCAAAGGACTATTGACCTCAGTACGATTGTTAGAATAATCTATGATGTCTGGTTATGAGGCATTGAGAGTTGGAGACTATATAGTTCTTCTAGTTATCTTCCGAAGGTACTGAATTGACCAGTGCACTTCTAGAGACAAGATAAGAACAAACCATTTAACCTCTTATGTCTCGCAGTCACTATGTATGAATTGCATCATGCTTACCTTAATCCTGAAATGAGACATGTCATTTCACACCTTAGTATTCTCATTTGAGAAAGTCAAAGTTCGGACTCACTATGTGATTCCGAACAGGGCCTATTGGTGAAGTACTAAGTTGTGAGAATGTCATGAGTAACTTTGTGAAGTTCTCATAGATATGGAATTCATGTACAAGATTGCTGAAATGCAATGTATGTCACCTCATGCTTTGTTCCTTGGAGTGTGAATAAATGAACTGGCCAGTGTCCAAATTGAGTCCTGACTCTTTTGGATGAAACAATGTGACTTGTTAGCTCCTCCTCAATACATTGTTTCTAACTTATTCACAAGCGACAAAGGAGTTGAGGAAATAACAGCTAGAAGGGTAAAATGGTAATTTAGTAAATCCCGACTAGCTGATGACATTCATGAAGGGTAGTATAGATAATATTCAGTGGATCCGCTCATTATGATTAGGGGAATTCTTGAGTAGAAAATAAATTCATTTGAACCGAGAGATTTTCAGTGTCAGCTCTTTAGTGGAGTCAGTTGGCATTAAGCTAAACTTGGAAAAGGTTTGTGAACTTTTGAGTCCAAGTGTTTAGCTCAAGCTTTGTTCATTTGGGTCCATGAGGTCACTGTCACTAATCACATCGATAGGAATAGTTAAACTGGAAGCTAAGTCAAAACGAGAACGAAAATAGTCAAAAGGGTATTTTTGTCTTTTGAGACAAATGATGAAATGAATGTCAATAAATTTTTTGACAAGTTCATTTGATGACTTAATGTCAATCGGCCATGACTTGATCATTGGGCCTCTTGAATTAATTTCATTTCATAAGAGTTTTATTGAAAATTCTTAATGGGCCTTTTTTCATGTTCTCATGAATAAATGAAGAAGCTTCTAGAAGCTCCTTCTAGAGACATGTTGGGCGCCTACCCTATAGAGAAATAGGAGAGTTTATTTTGTGCATAAATGTATTTAGATACTTGCCAAAAGAAAAAGAGGAAACAAATTTCCCACACATGCTTGTAGGGAATCGGCCAAGTTGAGAAAAAGGAAGGCAATGAACAAAAATGGAAACAAATCCAAGCCTTCTAGAAGGCATCCTTGGCCGAGTATCTCAAAGGGAAAAAGAGGAAATTGTCTCATGAATATGTGATAATTTATAGAAGAGGAAACTACCTTATTGAAGGTGAGACCTCTCCTATAAATAGGAGCCTCATTTCCTCACATTTCATTCATCCAAGTTTAAGAGATTTGAGAGACTCTTTCTCTAGAACTTTGGCCGAAACTCCTCTCTCTCTCTCTAGTTTATTTTTTATTTTTCTTGTTTTGGCACCTAGGTCCTCACTCGACCTAGTGTTTAGCTCTGCGACTTCAAGACTCGTTCTTAAGTCGTAGTGTTTAAAAGTGCCCACTCACTAATTCCTTTATTTCGAGTGATTTAGTGATAAAAACTTTCGTGGTTGCTCGAGGTGCCGAGGAAAAAAAGAGAGACGTGCTGCGAGGGGAGACGAGCGTTGCAAACTTTCCAAAAGCTTCTTCAAAGTTCAAGCTTCAAGAAAGGTTAGTAAAATTCTAGCTCATATTAGTTTTTAATTACATGTACTTGCACTTGTCTAGGTTAGTAAAAACTGTTTTACTTGTAAAAGAAAATTTTTAAAATTCCGCCGCTTACCGAAGCGTTAATTATTTTCTTAAACCCTAGATCAATTCCAACAGTTAGTTCGTGATCAAGATCCTCCAGGTTCAACCCGTGTCAAGATAAGTCAATTTTTCCGTTATACTTCTCTTGATACATATCAGCCCTAAGCATTGTTGATTCCCCAGCGAAAGATTCTTTCGAACGTTACTTACTTCGAAAGTGCTAGCAATCTATCGGTTCTGGAATCAACCCTTAGGTGAGAGAACATTAACCTTCTTTCAGGAAGGTTGGATTCCGTATCTGAAAATCATTTCCCACTCGAATTATGCTCTGAGAAAACTCCCAAGACATAAGCTGTGATTAGCATGAATAGCCTTTTAGCGAATGAGTCAAAGAGCTCAGTAACAGAACCCAGTGTCCATGATCACTTCAGGATTTAAATCAAGTCTCACTGTGACCATCATAGTGGCCTCGGTTAGTGTTTCGTAACGGTCCTTAAACGAGACATCTACACCAAGACCTGTCCAAGTCGTACACTTACCACAAGTGTAGAATGCTCCCACATAGTGATCAGCCTTCACCTATGTGTTCCACATATATGACTTTAGATATAGCTTTCCAGGCGTATATCAGTCATCGACCTCGTTTTAATACGGAGGCTATGGAAGATAGTTGTTATTGATTCTAATTGTTTAGAACTCAACCCACTAATCATATAATGCTAATAGAGTTATCTTATTATCGAATTTAATAATAATTTATTCATTATCTTCAAGTGGGCAATATTCCCAACATATATATACACGTATAAACCTAATATATATATATATATATATATATATATATATAATCCTACTACTATATATAATATACACGTATAAACCTAATATATATATATAATCTATAACTTTTATATAATTTATACATAAATAACCTGTATTATATACATATTCCCAAAATACCAACTCTTCACTAATTATATATTCATATGTAACTATGTAACAATTATATATACATATGATTACACAATATATCATATATACATATCACAAGCACGTTCTATATATATGCATATATACTTTATCACAAACACACTATTCTTATATATATATATATATAAATAAAAGACATATATATTAAATCTACTAAAATACTAAAAAGAAGGTTTCAACAATATTTACAAAAATTCCGAGGTTTCACATTCTCCCCTACTTATTTGAATTTTCGTCCTGAAAATTAATAAAGAACGGCGAGAAGAATTGTAAGAACTATTACTCAGATATAGCAAGTCCCTCTAGAAAGAGCTCGGGATATTGGGTTCTATTGTCTTATTCTCATCCTCTAAATAGCATCGAAAACTTTCATCTATAAGACGATGAAATCGATCCTTAGCTTCTGACCACTAATTATTATCAACACTCTTATTTTATAGTCCTGTGATAAAAAAAATATCACCGGAACGTACGTCCAGTTTGAAAACTTTTTCTAGTTTTCTGTACACTATTGTTTAAATTCGTAACTTTTCTAACAAAAATAAGAGCGTGTGTTGCACCCGAGTTAAATAGTAGGAAAGTGCCATAACGGACTCAAGGAAGCTGACATGCTACCACATTTGAAGTGCTAGCTAGGGCATCAGTATTGGTGTATGCGTAGATGCAACCTTGAGGTGACGGTGGTGTCTGTGTTGCTGGTGGTGCTTCTAGTCAGCCTTGGAAAATCTCTGGCACTTCAATTTCAGATTGAAGGAAGTTAAGTTGCCCATTCTGATTTTTCTGCTCAAAATTGTGCTTTGGACAATATTTAAGAAAGTGTTCTGGCTGACCACACTTGAAACACAGTATACTGCCCATCTTACATTCTCCTGGGTGCATCCTCCCACATATGTTGCACTTCAGAAATGACCCATTTTTCATCCCTACTTTGTAATTTGCATTACCACTATTTTCATGATGACTCCTCTTCTTCCTGTTTTCATTCTCGAGATATTGCTTGCATCTTGTCGACTTGGTTGTCGAATGGAGGCTGATCGGACTTCTTATTGTTGCATATTCCTCTACTTTGTGTCTTCTCTTCCTTTCGTGCCTTGATGTACTGGTATCGCTCTTCCTTCACTTGAACCAAATGGTATTCAGCACACATTGCACGTTCCAGACAATCTGCAACAGTAGATGGTGGATGACTTCCACTGTCGATAGCTAGAGCCAGTTCCGGTCGGAACATTCCCATCATCCTTCGAACTCTTTCTGACTCGGTCGGAACCAGGTGAGAGCATAATCTTACCAGCTGGTTGAACTTCCTCACAGCTTCATTCACAGTCAGCGTACCTTGCTTTAACTCCCTAAACTCCTTTTGTTGAGTGTTCATCGCACGCATGTTGAAATACTTACTGTTGAACTCCTCGATGAAGTCATCCCAAGACATAGCGTGTGTGTCTCTTCTAGCTATTATCGTCTTCCACCAGTATCGTGCATCCTTCTTCAAAACAAAAGACGTGCATATGACCTTCTCAATTTTTAAGATATTCATGAAGTTGAAGATCTTCTTCATCTCTGACATCCACTCATCAGCTACTAAAGGATCAGTCGATCCTTCAAAATTTGTGGCTCTCATCCTCCCGAACCTTTCGAAAAGATCATCAATCCCAATAACTTGACCCATCTGAGGTACGCCTTGAGGATGTGCTGGTGGTGCTTTTGATCCTCTCCCACATTTTCATTCACTTGGGGGAGGTGGTTCCTCAACTCTTGTATCTCCGCTTCTTGAGCTTCGATACGTTGCAGCAATGCAGTAAGTAGCACTGCCAGGTCAAGTTGGGCTGCTGGCTGAGGTACATGGGCGGGACCATGGGTATTCTGTGCGCCATCTTGTTCGAGATATGGAGCAGCATGAGGAACATCTTCCACTAGAACCTCCGTAGCAACTGTTGGAATCGATCTAGGGTTTAAGAAAAAGTTTAACGCTTCGTTAAGCGGCGGAATTTTAAAAATTTTCTTTTTAAGTAAAACTAGTTTTTACTAACCTGGACAAGAGCATGTACATGTAAATAAAAACTAATATGAGCTATTAAAGTTACTAACCTTTCTTGAAGATTGAACCTTGTAGAATCTTTTGGAAAGTTGCAACGCTCGTCTCCCCTCGCAGCACGTCTCTCTTTCTTTCCTCGGCACCTCGAGCAACCACGAAAGTTTCTATCACTAAATCACTCGAAAAGAAGGAATTAGTGAGTGGGCACTTTTAAACACTACGACTTAAGAACGAGTCTCAAAGTCGTAGAGCTAAACACTAGGTCGAGTGAGGACCTAGGTGCCAAGACAAGAAAAATCGAAAATATAAACTAGAGAGAGAGAGAGGAAGGGGCGGCCAAGTCTAGAGAGAGAAGCTCTCAATCTCTAAAACTTTGCATGAATAAAAGTGTGAAATGAGGCTCCTATTTATAGGAGAGGTCTCACCTTCAATAAGGTAGTTTCCTCTTCTATAGAATATCACATATTCATGAGCCAATTTCCCTTTTCCTTCAAAGAGGTGCACGTCCAAGACAAAACAAGTAAGTCCTTGGATTTGTTTCCTCTTTTGTTTGCTTCTCTCTTGACCACATTTGGGCGCCCACCATGTTTCCTCTTAGGGGAAATTTGTTTCCTCTTTTTCTTTTGGCAAGTATCTTGATACATTTATGCACAAAATATTCTCTCTTCCTATGGGTATTATGGGCGCCTATCACCTTCTAGAAGGGGCTTCTAGAAGCTTTTCCATTTTGTTCATGACAACATGAAAAAGGCCCATTAAGAATTTTCAATAAAATTCTTATGAAATGAAATTAATCCACAAGGCCCAATTAATCATATTATGGCCGAGTGACATTAAGTCATCAAATGAACTTGTCAAAAAATTTATTGACATTCATTTCATCCTTTGTCTCAAAAGACAAAAATACCCTTTTGACTATTTTCGTTCTTGTTTTGACTTAGCTTCCAGTTTAACTATTCCTATCGATGTGATTCGTGACAGTGACCTCATGGACCCAAATGAACAAAGCTTTAGCTAAACACTTGGACTCAAAAGTTCACAAACCTTTTCCAAGTTTAGCTTAATGCCAGCTGACTCCACTAAAGAGCTGACACTGAAAATCTCTCGGTTCAAATGAATTTGTTTTCTACTCAAGAATTCGACCTAATTATAATGAGCGGATCCACTGAATATTATCTATGCTACCCTTCATGAATGTCATCAGCTAGTCGGGATTTACTAAATTACCATTTTACCCTTCTAGCTGTTATTTCCTCAACTCCTTTGTCGCTTGTGAATAAGTTAGAAACAATGTATTGACGAGGAGCTAACAAGTCACATTGTTTCATCCAAAAGAGTCAGGACTCAATTTGGACACTGGCCAGTTCATTTATTCACACTCCAAGGAACAAAGCATGAGGTGACATACATTGCATTTCAGCAATCTTGTACATGAATTCCATATCTATGAGAACTTCACAAAGTTACTCATGACATACTCACAACTTAGTATTTCACCAATAGGCCCTGTTCGGAATGACATAGTGAGTCCGAACTCTGACTTTCTCAAATGAGAATACTAAGGTGTGAAATGGCATGTCTCATTTCAGGATTAGGGTAAGCATGATGCAATTCATACATAGTGACTTCGAGACATAAGAGGTTAAATGGTTTGTTCTTATATTGTCTCTAGAAGTGCACTGGTCAATTCAGTATCTTCGGAAGATACCTAGAAGAACTATAGAGTCCCAAACTCTCAATGCCTCATAACCAGACATCATAGATTCTTCTAACAATCATACTGAGGTCAATAGTCCTTTGACCCTAAGATTGCGAATATATCGTTTTAAGCAAACTACGAAGAGTTTGTTCATGCAAATCTACATTTGTCTCTTCGTAAGTTGTTTAGTTTGTTTATGGACTAAAAGACTATGGTTTTATCATAAAGCTTCAGACAAGGAAGATTGAATGAACGTTTCAACTTTTTATTAATGAATAAGCAATTACAAGCAAGAGTCTTCGTAAGACTACATGACATCAAATGTACATAAATAGACACTACTACTCTTCTTGTGGGCACCATTGACAACAAACTCCCACTTGACTGAAAGAAGATGTGAGTAGTCCTACATGCCTAATCCCTCTCGAAGTTGGTCGAAGACCATGTTCGCTAGGGCCTTGGTGAATGGATCTTCCAGAGATCTACTTCACCTCCACGTCTCCGCGTTGCGCGATCTCTCGAATCAAATGGTATTTCCTCCCAATATGTTTAGAGTGCTTATGGCTTCTAGGTTCCTTTGAGTTAGCGACAGCCCCACTATTATCATAATAAAGGGTCATGGGCTCGTCGACGTTTGGAACAATTTCCAAATACTTAAGGAACTTTCTAAGCCATACAGCCTCTTTGGATGCTTCACAAGCAGCCACATATTCTGCTTCCATTGTGGAGTCAGCAATGCAAGATTGCTTAATACTTCTCCACACAACAGCTCCACCATTAAGGATGAACACAGATCCCGAAGTGGATTTCCTGGAATCCTTATCCGCTTGAAAATCGGAGTCGGTATATCCCGTCATAGTCAGGTCAGTACCTGAGTATGTAAGCATCAAGTTCCTAGTTCTTCGAAGATACTTAAGAACATGCTTAACAGCAATCCAGTGCTCGGGTCCAGGGTTGGATTGGAAACGGCTAACTACGCCAACAGCGAAACATATATCAGGTCGGGTGCAAAGCATAGCATACATGAGGCTTCCTACGGCAGAGGCGTAAGGAATTTTCCTCATGTCTTCAATCTCTTGTGCAGTCTTGGGAGACTGGTCCTTAGAGAGTGAAACTCCATGCCTAAAGGGTGTTTGACCCCTCTTGCAGTCTTGCATCGAGAAGCGATCCATCACCTTATCAATATAAGATGTGTTGTCGCACGAAAATGAACAACTATTTAAAACCTCGGGCGGTTCGATCCAAGGCCGGACCAAGTGATCGCACCCGGGCCAAGAGTGTGAACTCGATAGTCTCGAGCTAGGGTTCTCTCCGATCAACCCGCCTCTCGGGAGAGGTAGGGGGTGAGGAGGATGAGTGACCGTGCCTTGGTTGTCGGCTGCCTACGTACCCGTGCGTGGGATCAGGTCAGAACGTAGTTCAAGCGTGTGTGACGCAGTATGAGGCGCGGAGCCTTGGCGAAGAGGCGTGCTCGACGAAGGAAACGGGGCGCGAGGAGTCCTCGGCAGCGTCTCAGAACTTCGGAGATCGCGTACGCGTCTAGCGTGTTAGACGCGCAAGGGTAGCTCTAGTTGAGAACCCTAGGGGCGTGCTTGAGCACCGGAGAACGTTCGGTCAAAGGGAGCGACGTCCGGGAAGTTCCCGTGAGTGCTTCGGGACCTTTGAGAACGAGGGAGAGAGAAGAGAACCTGCTTCAGGCCAAATATGGCATCCAGAGAAGCAGAGAAATCGAGCGTGTCGATAAGAGATGAAGAGAATTATTAGATATTCTTGGATATCTTGGGATGGATTTCCCCTCAATGGGAGAGGGTATTTATAGGTGTTTGGGAGCCTTAGAAGGCCCCTTTTTCGTCCATGTGGGACTAGGATCGCGCATGCCATCAAGTGGAGGCGCACGGCACGCGCGGCGCACAACGAGCAGCGCACAACGCGCGGCGCGCGGCGCGCGGCGCGCGTGTCACCGGGCGCGGCGCGAGGGTCATCAGGCGCGGCGCAGGTCGCGCGACGCATGGAGCGCGCGGCGCGCGCCTGCATGGCGCGGCGCGCCATCTGCTGCACGGCCGGCCGGCGTGGCGCGCTGTGTGCGTGGTGAACAGCTCGTCTTGGCCGGGTTCTTGCGGGCCTCCGAATGTCATTCTTCTCACGTGAAATATGAAGCTTTCTACTTGATGAGAGTGACTCGATTCGAGTAGCGAGGCTCGGCCCGGCGAGAGCGACTAGCGACTTGATTCGAGGAGTGACTCGAGGATGACTCGAGGCTCGACTCGAAAATGACTCGAGGCTCGACTCGAGGAACAATTAAAGGCTCGACTCGAGGAACCACTCAAGGCTCGACTCGAGGAGCGAAGCTCGACTCGAGGAGATTGACTCAAGGCTCGACTCGAGGAGCGAAGCTCGACTCGAGGAGATTGACTCAAGGCTCGACTCGAGGAGCGAAGCTCGACTCGAGGAGTCAGGAGTTTGGGCGAGGGCTTGAAGATTTGCCGCTCTTCAGGACCTCCGGCCTGACCATCGGCCCTTTGAGCGACGTACCTTCTCGGCGTCTCGGGTTTTCCGAAAACGACCGACAACATTAGCCCCCCAAGTTCGTCGTTCGGGAGGCGTCCCAGCGATGAACTTTTTGTTCTTCTAGTTGGGTGTTTGAGGAAAATGTTTCCCGTGCCTTGTGGCCCCGAGGAAAATTTTTTCCTCTTCTCTTTTTTCTACTTTTTTTTTTTTTTTTTTTGATGGGTGGCTGCGCGGCGCGCGCCCTGGACGGCGCGGCGCGCGGTCTGCGCTGCACGACCCGCGCGGCGCGCGGGCTTGGCGCGCGGCGCGCCCCGTGCGCGGGGCTGGGTCGCTTCGCGCGGGAGAACTCCGACTTTTTGGAGTTTCTACTCCGATTTTGCTCCTTGTGGGAGTAGGATTTCGACTCCTACCCCCCTAGAAGTCTATAAATAGACCTCCCCCCTTCCCTTTACTCCTCACTTTATTTTTTCTCTTTTCTTACGCTTGTTTTCTTTTTTTTACGCTTGCATTATGGGTGTCCCTCCCCTTTTCTCAGCTGAGAGTCCCGAGATTGATTTCTCTATCTTGTTTCAGGGTTCTGAACACGCAGAGGATGATCTCTTCGCGGGATTAAGGGAAGTCCCTCTGCATGTGGAAGAAAATCCAAGCGGAGTAGAGCAGTGGTTGGAGGAAGGCGAGCTGGGCGCGATCGTGCCCGCTGCTCAGCCTCTCGAAGGGTGCGCGCCAACTGGGCGCGGTACAGGCGGGGAGTTTGATCGTCCCGCGTCCGGGGAGCCTGCCCCTCGCCTTGTGATCAACTTAGTTGGCGGGGGGGTCCGTGACAAAGTTCGCCTCGACGTGCCGCAGTCCGACTTGGGCTTTCAAGGCGCGCCGGGAGATGTTACGGACGCGGATGCGGTGACTCCGCTAGTGTCGGTTCTCGACGAGATAGACTGCGTGGACGACTTTGGTCCCGAGTCTGAAGACCCCGGAGGTGAGTCAGAGACATGTCCGGGGGCCGAAGGCCTCGCATCGGAGTGTCCCGAGGTACCGTCGGCAGCTGCCGCGGTCGTGTCGGAGGGCGGGGACCCTTCCGTGGAGCCAGGGGATTCTCAGCCCGAGACCCCTGACGCGGAGGCGTTGGTATCGGCGAGGTCGCTTGCTAGGACGGAGTGGTATCCCGAGGAGGGCCTTGCCGCTCCCGAGGACTTCGATTGTTCGGGGGTCGATGCTTCGAGCACGCTTACCTACCGGACATTCGTCGGTCTCCGGGAGGCTTTTGCCATTCCGTCATCCGTGGCGCTTCTCCGTCCTTTAAAGGACGACCGTCCTTTCCGGCCTCGTCGTGGTTTTGCCGCAGTTTCAGTTGCGAGTCTTAACTGCGGGTTGCGGCTGCCGTTTCAACCCATCGTTCAGCAGCTTCTCGCCCGTCTGGGGGTGCACGCATGTCAGATGAGCCCGGCATTCTACCGCATAGTGGCGATGTGCCATATGGAGTGGCATTGCCAAACCGGGCGGGTGATGACCGTGAGTGATTTTCGCAATCTCATCGCGGTCTTCCCTGCGCCCGGGCAACCCAGCTTCTTTGTGGCCCGCGATCGACGGAATACTAAGCTGATCATCGATTCAGAGAAGTACAATCGACGACCGTGGGTGTGGGTCTCGGCGGAGGCTTTTGGTGACGCCCCGCTCCGGTTCGGCCCCTTGTCCGAGTTTCCTGCTAACGAGGGGGCCGATGATCTCGACTTTGTGAAGGAGATCCGGGGAATGTCGGAGGCTCGGAAAGCCGTTGAACGATTTCGTTCTCCTGAGCTGATGGCTTCCACTGGGTGGTTCCCGCCGTTTCCTCAGCGGACCGGGGGTACCCCAAGTGCCGCATCATCTCTCTCGAGCGGCGATCCTCAAGGTATGTTGACGTTTCGTATTTTTGCTTTTGTTTTTAGCTCAAGGTTTTGACTTTGTCGCTTTTGCAGTCTCTTCGGCTAGGGCGAGGGCTCGGGCTCGTCTAGCGAAGGCTTCCCGGGACCCGAAGTCGTTGGCGGCGGTTCGCCGTCGGATTGCTGCGCGGGATGGTCGGGAGAAACTCGATACCGATCATCGGGCGGAGAGCGGTCCTCGCGCTTCCTTGAAGCGACCTTCCTCCTCGGCTTTGCCAGACACGTCTTCGGACTCTAAGCGCGTGAATTCGATGGTCGACGTGGAGGCCGCGGAGGTTAGGGGGGAATGTTCCCTGGGCCTTGCTCAATCTTCGATGAAGATGTGGAAGAGCGTTGTGGCCAGCAGTGACGTAGAGTTCTTTCGTCACGGCGTTTCCGATGCACAGAGAGTGAGTTTCCCTTGCCTCATTTGCGATGAATCTGTCTTTCGCTAAACTGTCTTTTTGCCTTCTCAGGTGCTTGCTCGAGCGACCCGGGGCGAGAAGATCCTTCACGACCTCATCAGGCGGATGAGTCGCGCCCAGGAGGAGCTTGCTCAAGCGAAGTCTCAGCTGGCTCACGCCGAGCGAGGTTCTCACTCAAAGGCGGAGTTTGCGAGTCTCCGCGAGCAGCTTCAGGAGGCTCGCGTGGAATTGGGAGTTACCCGCGGCAAGTGTGACCGCGCTCAGGCGGCGGTGGCGAAGATGGCTGAGGAGCTAACGACGGAACGTCAAGCCCTTGAAGTGGCGACTCGATCGACGGAGGTCTTCCGGAGCGAAGCGCGGGACCTTCGACGTCAGTTGGAATCGCGCACGGAAGAAGTTGGCATTCTTCAGGGCCAGCTTACATCGAGTGAGGCTGCCCGTGTTCGTGCGGAGCGTAAGCGTGACTCCTTGGCGGAGGAGGTGGCTCGGGTCACCGAGGAGAAAGCCGCGGCGGAGCAGCTTGCGTCCGACCTTCAGGACGACTTTGATGTCGGAGTCGAGGAGGCAAGGCATGCAGCGGCGGTGGAGTGTCGGGACGCCACAGCTGCCGAGAATGTTTCTCGGGGGGTCACCTTCGACTTCTTCGACTCGCTTTTCCCGCCACTCGACGGGGCCGACCCTGTGGGCGACGATCCCGCCGAGTGATCGTTTTCTTTCCTTATTTTTCCTGCGCAAATGTTTTAGCGCGTGCTTTCTAGGTTTTTCCGTTCAGCGCACTTGTCTTAGCGCTTGCTTACTAGGATATTTCCCTTTAGCGCACTTGTCTTAGCGCATGCTTTCTAGGTTTCGAGGCAGTTGCCCCTTTCTTTTATGAGGAGTTATTCATTTATTTTTACGAATGTTTTCGCACATTTATCTTCTATGGCATGCATGGATGGTCACTTGTTTGTGTCAATGATTTTGTCCATCCTTTTATCTCAGCAGGATACTTTTTCAAACACGCCAGTCACTTGGATGGTTTGTGTTCTTAAGCATTTTCAACTGCGAGTCAGCCATGCTATGTAGGTGTGTTACGTGCGCCGGATTGTGCCACGTGGGCGTCTCAAATCGCGCCATGTAGGCGTCTTGGGTTGCGCCATGTAAGCGACTTACGTGCGCCATGTAGGCGTCTTAGGTTGCGCCATGTAGGCGTCTTACGGGTTGCGCCTTTACGCGACTTACATGCGCCATGTAGGCGTCTTAGGTTGCGCCATGTAGGCGTCTTACGGGCTGCGCCTTTACGCGACTTACGTGCGCCATGTAGGCGTCTTGGGTTGCGCCATGTAGGCGTCTTACGGGCTGCGCCTTTACGCGACTTACGTGCGCCATGTAGGCGTCTTAGGTTGCGCCATGTAGGCGTCTTACGGGCTGCGCCTTTACGCGACTTACGTGCGCCATGTAGGCGTCTTAGGTTGCGCCATGTAGGCGTCTTACGGGTTGCGCCTTTACGCGACTTACGTGCGCCATGTAGGCGTCTTAGGTTGCGCCATGTAGGCGTCTTACGGGCTGCGCCTTTACGCGACTTACGTGCGCCATGTAGGCGTCTTAGGTTGCGCCTTTACGCGACTTACGTGCGCCATGTAGGCGTCTTAGGTTGCGCCATGTAGGCGTCTTACGGGCTGCGCCTTTACGCGACTTACGTGCGCCATGTAGGCGTCTTAGGTTGCGCCATGTAGACGTCTTACGGGCTGCGCCTTTACGCGACTTACGTGCGCCATGTAGGCGTCTTAGGTTGCGCCATGTAGGCGTCTTACGGGTTGCGCCTTTACGCGACTTACGTGCGCCGTGTAGGCGTCTTAGGTTGCGCCATGTAGGCGTCTTACGGGCTGCGCCTTTACGCGACTTACGTGCGCCATGTAGGCGTCTTAGGTTGCGCCATGTAGGCGTCTTACGGGCTGCGCCTTTATGCGACTTACGTGCGCCATGTAGGCGTCTTAGGTTTTTTTGGTGGAGCGTGTTCTTTTGAGAGTTTCCTTACCATAGCTAGCCCCCCTAAGTTTTTTGGGTTATAAGTTAAATGTTGATAACCAGAAAACTTGCATAAAACGAAATTGAAATGGAAAACTTGAGTTTTATTACTTTTGCGAAAGAAAAACTTGCGAGAAAATTTAAATCCTAAAACATTGGCTCGTAGGCCTTATTGAAAATGGAAATAAAAAGCGATAAAAAAGCGGGGGACGCTAGCTACTGATAGTACTGTCTCAAGTGCTCCGCGTTCCACGGGTGGCGAATCGGAGTCCCGTCCGTGTGCTCGATGTAGTATGTCCCGTCGTGAATGACTTTGCAGACTCTGTAAGGGCCTTCCCAGTTTGGGCCTAGGACGCCGGCGCCTTGGACTTGTGTGTTTTGGAACACTCGTCTGAGGACAAGGCTTCCGACGGCAAAGGTTCGCCTTTTGATTTTGGAGTTGTAGTATCTTTCGACCTTGCGTTTCTGTGTGGCGAGGCGTCTGAATGCTTCCGCCCTCTTTTCGTCGATCAGGTCCAACTCAAGGCGCATGGCCTCGTTGTTTTCCGCTTCGTCGAACGTGTTGACTCGGAATGTGGGTATCTCGGTTTCAATTGGAACCACAGCCTCGACCCCATATGCAAGGGAGAATGGCGTCTCGCCGGTGGCGTTTCGCGCGGTTGTCCTATACGCCCATAGGACGAATGGTAATTCATCGGCCCAGGCGCCTTTCTTGTCTTCGAGCTTCTTTTTCAGGTTGCTCTTGATAGTCTTGTTGACTGCCTCGACTTGGCCGTTGGCCTGAGGATGTCGCGGCGAGGAGAAGGTCTTGCTGATCTTCAGTTGATCGCAGATATCTCTTACCCGCGCGTTGTCAAATTGTGCCCCGTTGTCGGTCACAATCGAGGCGGGGATACCGTGCCTGCATATGATGTTCTTCCAGATGAAGTTCGTCGTGTTTGCTTCAGTTATTCTGGCAAGCGGCTCGGCCTCTACCCACTTAGTGAAGTAGTCGATGGCGATAATGGCGTACTCGTATTGCCTTGGCGCTCTAGGGAGCTTGCCAATGATGTCCACGCCCCACTTAGCAAAGGGACGTGGGACAACGATGCTGCTTAACGGGGTCGGGGGCTGTCGCGGAATTTCCGCGAAGCGCTGGCATTTATCGCAACGCCTTGCCCATTCGCAAGCATCTCGCTTCATGGAAGGCCAGAAATAGCCTTGCTTGAGCGCTTTGAGCGCAAGGGAAGTCCCAGCGGCGTGGTTTCCGCAGATGCCCTCATGGATTTCGCGGAGGACCTTGGTCGACTCAACGCTATCGAGGCATCGGAGCAGCGGTGTCGAGTAACCGCGCTTATAGAGCGTGCCCTCACGGAACGTGTATTTGGATGCTAAGGCCCTCAATTTATCGGCTTCCTTGCGGTCTTCGGGGACTTCCCCTCTTCGCAAAAACTCGACAATTGAGTCCATCCAAGTGGGCTGAGATGCCACTTCTATAGTCCCGACTTCGTCTCGGGAGACGGATGGTCGTGGGAGAGATTCAATGGGCACAGTCCCCAATCCGTCTTCGTCGATGCCAGATCCGAGGCGAGCAAGCGCATCAGCCTCCGAATTTTGTTCTCTCGGGATTTGGTGAATCTCGAACCAAGAGAAGGCCTCGAGTTTGGAGTTCGTCTTAGCCAGGTATGCGACCATGTTGGGCTCCTTGGCGATGTAATCTCCCTTAACCTGGTTTACGATCAACTGCGAGTCGCAGTGTATTCGCAGGTTATGGGAGCCGAGCTTCTGTGCTAGCTCTATTCCTACAATGAGCGCTTCGTATTCAGCTTCATTGTTGGAGGCTTGGAAGCCGTAGTGGAGGGCATATCGCAGCTTTTCCCCATCGGGGTTAATTAGGATTATTCCGGCGCCAGCCCCCCGAGCATTAGATGCTCCGTCTACGTATAACTCCCAGACGGGACCCGTTGGGTCTACCTTCCTTTTCCGAGTTAGCTCGTTATCGTTTAAGTCAGTTTCCGCTCTTCCCATATCGGGAGCGTAGGAGAATTCTGCCACGAAGTCGGCTAAGGCCTGCCCCTTTATAGCCGTTCTCGGGTGGAACTCAATCCCGTACTCGCTCAATTCTTGGGACCAGATCGCCATGCGAGTCGACGTTCCCTTTTGAAGAGCTTTACCGATTGGATGCTCAGTTTGCACCGCGATTGGGTGAGCTTGGAAGTACGGTCGTAGCTTCTTAGCTGCCGTTACGAGAGCCAGAGAAAGTTTCTCAATCTCGGTATAGCGTGTTTCCGCATCGAGTAAGGCCTTGCTTACGTAGTAGATTGGCCATTGGACCTTGTTCTCTTCGCGGACTAGGACGGCGCTTACAGCTCTTTCAGAGACGGCGAGATACACGTACAGCGTCTCGCCCTCTTTTGGTTTAGAGAGGAATGGTGGGGACCCAAAGTAAGCCTTCATTTCTTGGAAGGCACTTTCGCATTCGTCCGTCCACTCAAAGCCGTCCGTCTTCTTCAGAGCTTTGAAGAACGGTTGACACTTGTCGGTGGCTTTAGACACGAAGCGTGTCAGAGCGGCAATCCGACCGGTCAGGCTTTGCACTTCTTTGACTCGTCTTGGCGACTTCATTTCAAGGAGTGCCTTGATTTTTTCCGGGTTCGCTTCTATGCCTCGTCGGCTGACGATATAACCGAGGAACTTTCCCGATTCAACCCCGAATACGCATTTGTTGGGGTTGAGCTTCATTTTATATCGGCGGAGGATTGTGAACATCTCTCTAAGGTCGCGTACGTGATTAGTTGCCAGTAGGCTTTTAACGAGCATGTCGTCCACGTACACTTCCATCGTCTTGCCGATTTGATCGGCGAAGATCCGATTTACCAAGCGTTGGTATGTCGCTCCCGCATTCTTGAGGCCGAAAGGCATGACCTTGTAACAGTAGAGACCTCGATCAGTGACAAAGGTTGTCTTAATTTGATCGGGCTCGTGCATTCGAATTTGGTTGTAGCCTGAATAGGCGTCCATGAAGCTTAGGAGTTCATGGCCGGCCGTGGCGTCCACCAGTTGTTCGATGCGCGGGAGTGGAAAGCAATCCTTAGGGCAGGCTTTGTTAAGATCTTTGTAGTCTATACAAATTCGCCACTTCCCGTTGGGCTTTTTTACCATTACTACGTTGGCGACCCACTTGGGGTACTTAGCCTCTCGAATGAAGTTTGCGGTGAGGAGTTTCTCGACCTCTTCATTTATGGCCAGGTATCGTTCTGGGTTGAACGTTCGTCTAGCCTGCACTTTTTCGGCGACCTTTGGGTCATCGTTCAGTCGGTGCACTATTACCTCGGGATCGATTCCGGGCATGTCCGCATGAGTCCATGCAAAAACATCCTTGAACTCCCTAAGGAAGGTGGTAAGCTGAGTTTTGATGGCGAGTGGAAGTCGGGTGCCGATTTTTACAACTTGATCAGGCTTTGACTCGTCCAGGACGATTGGCACAAGATCATCGGAGGTTTCCACTTTGAGTCTTTCGATTTCATCACGGGGGTCAAGTTCTCCGAACTTCCTTGCATCCCTTAGGTTGCATGGGTAATTGTCTTCCAGTTGGAAGATTGTGTTGACCGCTTTTCCCGCGGACTTGCCATCAACTCCTTGCACGTAGCATATTCTGGCTTGGGATTGGTCTCCAGCCATGATGCCAATTCCCCCTTCGGTGGGGAACTTCACCAGTAGGTGATACGTGGAAGTGATTGCCCTCAGCCGGTTCAACGTGGGTCGCCCAATGATTAAGTTGTAGGGCGACTCTTGATCGACCACTAGGAATGGGACCATGTGAACGGCTTCGATTCCTCCAGGGGTTCCAAAGGTGACCGGCAGGTCGATGATGCCCTCAGTCATAACCTTTTCCCCAGTGAACCCAAACAATGGCATTTGGGTCGGAGTCGGGCGCAGCCCCCCGAGCTTCATGCGCTCTAGGGTGGACTTGAAGATTATGTCGGCAGCGCTGCCGTTATCGATGAGAACCCTTTTCACCAAGTTATTGGCCACTTGGGCTTTGAGCACGATCGCGTCATTGTGCGGATGCACAACTCGCTTGGCCTCTTCATTGGTGAAATACATCGTCTCGTGAGGCACGGACGGAGGTTCTTCATATGTGAAGTTGACGTGTATAGCAGCGTCTTCCTGAGACACGGCCCTAAGGAATTTCTTCCGTTGACGGGCCGAATCCCCATCCTGTGGACCTCCCAGTATGGTGGTTACCACGTGCAGTTGTGGGTTGGCGTTGGCAGTAGCCGGGGTTTGGTTGGCAGAGGCGGCTGCTCCTCCTCCTTGACCAGACTGCTGTCTGTTCGCGGTGGGGCCCGCAGCGCCAATCATGCGCAACACGAACTCCTTCAGCTCGCCCCGTTGGATCAGAGCCTCGATTTGCCTTTTGAGGTTGTAGCATTCCGAGGTCAAATGACCATATTCCCGATGGAACTCACAATACCTGGACCGATCGCGAGTTGCGGGATCCTTCTTCATTGGAGCCGGGGGCGTGAACTTGTCACGTGCCAGAGCCAAGATCCTTTCCGGCGCCGTGTTCAGCGGCGTGAACGACGAGTACCCTTTGAAGTTTTCCGCAAGTCGCGGTTTCTGAGGTACAGGGGGTTGGTTGTTAGGAACCTGGTTCCCCTTGTTTCGCCTCTTACGAGGTTCGTTCTGCTCGCGGATAGGTTCTTCCCGACGGCGAGAGCTTTGATTAGTGCTCTTGCGGCCGTCGAGGTAGTCTTCGACTCCCATGAAGGTCTTAGCTCGAGTCATTAACTCGGCCATGGTGGAAGGGACACGGCCGACGACAGACTTGAGGAAGTCACTCGTGCGCAAGCCTTCTATGATAGCGGCAATCGCGTCACTGTCGTCAAAGCGGTCGACCTTGTTTGACTCTTCTGTGAATCGGGTGAGGTATCGTCTAAGAGACTCGCCACTCTCTTGCCTGATTGACCACAGGTACATCTTGGTCTTCTTTTGGACCATAGACGTAGCGAACCGTGCCAGGAACATGTCCTTCAGGTCTTTGAACGAGTGGATGCTTCCTGGTCTTAAGTTTTTGAACCACTTAAAGCCGGGTCCGGTGAGGGTCAAACTAAAGGCTTGGCACATGGCACCAGGAGAAACACCCTGCATCGTCATCCAGGTTTCATAGTGCTGGATGTGGTAAGCAGGATCTGCTTTCCCATCATAGGGAGCGAGGTTCGGGAGCTTGAAATTCCCCGTACAAACCTCAGCCAATATCTGAGTAGTGAAAGGCGATGAGTTCTCCTCAACGACTCCGTAGGCACTTCCACCTATTCCGTATTCTCGGAGATCTCGTACCTCATTTCGAAGGTTGTGGATCATAGTGACCACATCGAGACCGGTCGTTGGAGTAACCCCTTGATCGGGAGGAGTCACCTGCAGCCTCTCGTTAGACCCCTGTCCTGCGCGGCGGTTCCCGTTAGTTGGGGCTGCCAGCGGGATGTTGGGTCTAGAGCTTAGTCGCTCTCTCAGATCATTGCCACGCCCCATGCGTTGAGCAGTGAGGTGGTCCCTAAGATCAGGGCTGGCCGTACGGAGGCGCCGGCTCTGCTTGCGGCGGTGCGCTCTCCGCGCGCCCTGACTTTCCGCAACATTCTCCCTCGGACCTAGTCGGTCGAGGGCCGAACGTCGGGAATTCCCCTCTTGAGAAGTCACCGGCGCATCGCCTGTTCGGGGTAAGGGATTCGACGGACCGGCTTCAAACACGGCGGGGAGTCCCCCGTCCTTCGTGAGAGAAGTCTCGACATCCTCCGAGTCACCAGTATCCTCATAATCAGGGTCGCGGCTTTCCTCGTTGAGGTTCTCAGGATCCCCGTTGGGGATCGTTGTGTCACGCATAGGTTGCTTCGCAGCCAGTTGGCGGTGATACCTTGCGTTCCTCGCCTTCAGTCGGCGGATACTCTCCTCCAATTCCGTGATGCGGTTGTCCCTGCTATCAGGAGATGGAGATGGTGAGCGGGTCGAGCTCTCTTCGTGGAGCGACTCTTCGTCACCATGCGCTCGGGAGCGCAAGAAGTATTTCTTGGTCTTAGCGACGTTTTCGGGGTTGTTTGCGCCCTCAGAACGTACGGGTGGTTGGCTACTCATCGTTTCTCAAGTTCGAGAAGGTTGAGTTCGCAGAAGAAAAGAAGAAGATGAATGGAAGGGATTTCGGGCTGAATAGGTCGGGAAGTCCCCTCCTTCTAGCGCCAAAATGTTGTCGCACGAAAATGAACAATTATTTAAAACCTCGGGCGGTTCGATCCAAGGCCGGACCAAGTGATCGCACCCGGGCCAAGAGTGTGAACTCGATAGTCTCGAGCTAGGGTTCTCTCCGATCAACCCGCCTCTCGGGAGAGGTAGGGGGTGAGGAGGATGAGTGACCGTGCCTTGGTTGTCGGCTGCCTACGTACCCGTGCGTGGGATCAGGTCAGAACGTAGTTCAAGCGTGTGTGACGCAGTATGAGGCGCGGAGCCTTGGCGAAGAGGCGTGCTCGACGAAGGAAACGGGGCGCGAGGAGTCCTCGGCAGCGTCTCAGAACTTCGGAGATCGCGTACGCGTCTAGCGTGTTAGACGCGCAAGGGTAGCTCCAGTTGAGAACCCTAGGGGCGTGCTTGAGCACCGGAGAACGTTCGGTCAAAGGGAGCGACGTCCGGGAAGTTCCCGTGAGTGCTTCGGGACCTTTGAGAACGAGGGAGAGAGAAGAGAACCTGCTTCAGGCCAAATATGGCATCCAGAGAAGCAGAGAAATCGAGCGTGTCGATAAGAGATGAAGAGAATTATTAGATATTCTTGGATATCTTGGGATGGATTTCCCCTCAATGGGAGAGGGTATTTATAGGTGTTTGGGAGCCTTAGAAGGCCCCTTTTTCGTCCATGTGGGACTAGGATCGCGCATGCCATCAAGTGGAGGCGCACGGCACGCGCGGCGCACAACGAGCGGCGCGCGGCGCGCGGCGCAAGGGGCGCGGCGCGCGTGTCACCGGGCGCGGCGCGAGGGTCATCAGGCGCGGCGCAGGTCGCGCGGCGCATGGAGCGCGCGGCGCGCGCCTGCATGGCGCGGCGCGCCATCTGCTGCACGGCCGGCCGGCGTGGCGCGCTGTGTGCGTGGTGAACAGCTCGTCTTGGCCGGGTTCTTGCGGGCCTCCGAATGTCATTCTTCTCACGTGAAATATGAAGCTTTCTACTTGATGAGAGTGACTCGATTCGAGTAGCGAGGCTCGGCCCGGCGAGAGCGACTAGCGACTTGATTCGAGGAGTGACTCGAGGATGACTCGAGGCTCGACTCGAAAATGACTCGAGGCTCGACTCGAGGAACAATTAAAGGCTCGACTCGAGGAACCACTCAAGGCTCGACTCGAGGAGCGAAGCTCGACTCGAGGAGATTGACTCAAGGCTCGACTCGAGGAGCGAAGCTCGACTCGAGGAGATTGACTCAAGGCTCGACTCGAGGAGCGAAGCTCGACTCGAGGAGTCAGGAGTTTGGGCGAGGGCTTGAAGATTTGCCGCTCTTCAGGACCTCCGGCCTGACCATCGGCCCTTTGAGCGACGTGCCTTCTCGGCGTCTCGGGTTTTCCGAAAACGACCGACAACAAGATGCTTGAGAGAGTGACAGGGTCCGGTTTTTCCTATCTCGAAAGATTTGGATCCCCAGAATGTACGCGGCTGTTGTCAATGGTGCCCACAAGAAGAGTAGTAGTGTCTATTTATGTACATTTGATGTCATATAGTCTTACGAAGACTCTTGCTTGTAATTGCTTATTCATTAATAAAAAGTTGAAACGTTCATTCAATCTTCCTTGTCTGAAGCTTTATGATAAAACCATAGTCTTTTAGTCCATAAACAAACTTAACAACTTACGAAGAGACAAATGTAGATTTGCATGAACAAACTCTTCGTAGTTTGCTTAAAACGATATATTCGCAATCTTAGGGTCAAAGGACTATTGACCTCAGTATGATTGTTAGAAGAATCTATGATGTCTGGTTATGAGGCATTGAGAGTTAGGAACTCTATAGTTCTTCTAGGTATCTTCCGAAGGTACTGAATTGACCAGTGCACTTCTAGAGACAAGATAAGAACAAACCATTTAACCTCTTATGTCTCGAAGTCACTATGTATGAATTGCATCATGCTTACCTTAATCCTGAAATGAGACATGCCATTTCACACCTTAGTATTCTCATTTGAGAAAGTCAAAGTTCGGACTCACTATGTGATTCCGAACAAGGCCTATTGGTGAGGTACTAAGTTGTGAGTCTGTCATGAGTAACTTTGTGAAGTTCTCATAGATATGGAATTCATGTACAAGATTGCTGAAATGCAATGTATGTCACCTCATGCTTTGTTCCTTGGAGTGTGAATAAATGAACTGGCCAGTGTCCAAATTGAGTCCTGACTCTTTTGGATGAAACAATGTGACTTGTTAGCTCCTCGTCAATACATTGTTTCTAACTTATTCACAAGCGACAAAGGAGTTGAGGAAATAACAGCTAGAAGGGTAAAATGGTAATTTAGTAAATCCCGACTAGCTGATGACATTCATGAAGGGTAAACATAGATAATATTCAGTGGATCCGCTCATCATAATTAGGTCGAATTCTTGAGTAGAAAATAAATTCATTTGAACCGAGAGATTTTCAGTGTCAGCTCTTTAGTGGAGTCAGTTGGCATTAAGCTAAACTTGGAAAAGGTTTGTGAACTTTTGAGTCCAAGTGTTTAGCTAAAGCTTTGTTCATTTGGGTCCATGAGGTCACTGTCACGAATCACATCGATAGGAATAGTTAAACTGGAAGCTAAGCCAAAACAAGAACGAAAATAGTTAAAAGGGTATTTTTGTCTTTTGAGACAAAGGATGAAATGAATGTCAATAATTTTTTTGACAAGGTCATTTTGTGACATGTTTCACTCGGCCATGACTTGATCATTGGGCCTTGTGAATTAATTTCATTTCATAAGAATTTTATTGAAAATTCTAAATGGGCCTTTTCTTATGTTGTCATGAACAAGTGAAGAAAATTCTAGAAGCCTTTTCTAGAAGATCATGGGCGCCTACCCTATAGAGAAATAGGAGAGTTTATTTTGTGCATAAATGTATTTAGATACTTGCCAAAAGAAAAAGAGGAAACAAATTTCCCACACAAGCAATGGGAATTTCGGCCAAGAGACTAATAGGCAAGCCAAGGAACAAAAAAGGAAACAAATCCTAGCCTTCTAGAAGGATGCCTTGGGCGCCTAAGAGGAATGGGAAATAAGGGTTATTTTGCTCATGAATATGTGATATTCTATAGAAGAGGAAACTACCTTATAGAAGGTGAGACCTCTCCTATAAATAGGAGCCTCATTTCCTCACAATTCATTCATCCAAGTTTAAGAGATTTGAGAGACTCTCTCTCTAGAACTTGGCCGAAGTCCTCTTCTCTCTCTCTCTAGTTTATTTTCGGTTTTCTCTTGTCTTGGCACCTAGGTCCTCACTCGACCTAGTCTTTAGCTCTGCGACTTCGAGACTCGTTCTCAAGTCGTAGTGTTTAAAAGTGCCCACTCACTAATTCCTTCTTTTCGAGTGATTTAGTGATAGAAACTATCGTGGTTGCTCGAGTTCCCGAGGAAAGAAAAGAGAGACGTGCTGCGAGGGGAGACGAACGTTGCCAACCTTCCAAAGGCTCATCAACGTTCAAGCATCAAAAAGGTTAGTAACTTTTAAAGCTCATATTAGTTTTTATTTACATGCATATGCTCTTGTCTAGGTTAGTAAAAACTAGTTTTACTTAAAAAGAAAATTTTTAAAATTCCGCCGCTTTGCGAAGCGTTTAATCTTTTTCTTAAACCCTAGATCGATTCCAACAAATGGTATCAGAGCTATGGTCAAAGGAATGCATGTGCATGTTTTTAAAATTATGAGCTTGAAAATCGTTTTCGAAAGTTTACTAATTTTGTGACAAGTTAGAATTGTAATCTTAGATTTTTTTTTAATTTAATGCTCTTGTCTTTAAATTAAAAACCATGTTGATTTTCTATGAGTTTGGGATGATGTTAAAACACATTAGAATCAGTTCTAAAAGTTTTTAATTTTTTATATTGAAAAACGTGTTTTAAAGGTTTGAGAATTTTCGAGTAAATTTTGTGACTAGTTTTATTTTCTTGCTAGTTTCGTTTATTTACTTGAATCGTTTTATGCATGTTGTTATTTCTTTTATTCTATGTTATTACCCTGCTAATAAAACACAAATAAAAGCTTTAAACAACCTCATAAAACGTTCCGTTACACTCGTTTCTTTTTCGCACCTAAAAGGACAAAGCTTTAATTTATTTCTTTTTCTTCGAGCTGGAATGTAAACCCGCATTAAAAGCGGCATAACTCTCTGCTCAGAAATCGAAATTTAATGATTCTTGAATCAAATTAAAGCTATGTCTGTCCTCTGTCCAATGCCACCGGTTTCGGCTCAAAAGGACATCGGAGCCGCCAGTTATGGCGATTTTACTCCAAGGTGCGCGGCTGTCTGAAACTCCAGTTTTTTAGAAATCCGGATTTTCAAACCCCACTACCATGAGTTATAGAACTCTAATGAGAAAACTTTCTTGAGCAAAAATGTTTTTCATATGATTATAAACATGATGTGTAAGATTAAAATGTTTTGATTTTTGAAAGTTTAATTGAAATTGAATTTTTACAAAACTAGTTTGAATTTTGAAAAACCGTTTTCACTTTCAAACTTGAAAATATTTTGTCATCCAAATCAAATAAATTTTCAAAATGTTTTCAAAACTATATCTATATCACATATGTTCAAAATCTATATGCTCTTGAAATTTTGAGTGGGAGGTCTCTTTGTAGACAAAACCGAAAAATAAAAAGATGTGTAATCTCAAACTTTCAAGTGTTCGAGTGAGTTGAAGTTCACACTTCCCTCACGCACTTTCCCGAAATAGAAAATAGGAAAAGATCGAGTATGTCCCTTGTGCCTTTATGCACTAATACTGCTCTGAACATGTCGATCTAGGATTCTCTTCTAGTTGTCCGCTCCGTCGCTCTCTAACTAGGAAATCTGTTTCCGAACTTAAAAGAGTCGATGAACCAACTCCAAAAACTAAGTGGGAGGGTTATATTCGTTGTTTGTAACCCGCGATCCCCAACACTAGTGAAAGATGCAATAACGTGGGACTAAGAGCCGCTCTTGCGACCCTCACTTAAATGTGAGTACTCCAAGGCGTTATTGCTTCGATCATTGCTCAATGAGCTACGTCCGAGAGTGATGCAATGATGGCAAGGCCTCCCCTTGGGGGATTGTTTTTCAAAGCTGATCTTTTGGACTAAGTGGTTGGTTGCACACTTAGGCTCAATCCCTAGTATCCTTCCTTAAGGCTCTGCGAAAGGATGTGAGTGATCAAACCATTTTACAAGGTGGCTAGTCAAAATAGATGTATTGACGTCTTGGCTTAGCATTAATGATGTGTCATTTACTTATAAATGGAGATTTTTTGCGGCCTTCTCTTGAGGGAGTAAATTATCGTTTGGTTTATAACACCTTTGGGTTTTACAAAAGTCTTAATGAAACTTAAATCCTAAACCAAAGACTAATCATAAACTTGTTTCAACTGTTATAGGCAATATGTCTCTCAACCCTCTCTCAACAATTCTTTCCTCGAACAAACTCGAAAACGAAAACTACATAGACTCGAAACGTAACCTCGACATAATACCTACCGTTAACAAGCACAAATGGGTACTCACCACCCCGTGTCCTCCTCTGACGAATGATGATTCAACTCAAGAGGACAATGACGCCTTAGCGGCCTGGCTTCGATCCGATGAGATTGTGAGGTGCTATATCTTAGCATCTATGAACAATATGCTGAAAAAGCAACATCGTGACATCGAGACTGCCGCCGACATGCTCTACAATCTCCTTGAGAGTTTTGGAGGGCAAAGGCGTCAAGCAAGGCAAAAAGCAGTCCGACAGTTTATGAACTGTCATATGAAGGCTAGGACTCCTGTTAGAGACTTTATGATACTGATCATTAGTTTTCTAAATAAAATGGAAATCCTAGGATCTGAGACTGATGGGAAGAATCTCATAGATATGATCTTAGAAACTCTCCCCGCGTCTCTTGATACCTCCAAGATGAACTACTCCATAAACAAGCTAGAGTACACTGCTACCAAACTTATGGAGGAACTTCACACTGCTGTAGGTTTCACTAAGAGAAAGAGGAATCAAGGAGAGGCACATGCTACTGAGCAAAAAGCCTCCGCCTCTGAAACTGTGAAGAGACCTTACAAGGCCGATAAAAAGAACTGTCCCGCCTATCTCAAAGCAAAGGAACATGGTATTGTACTAGTTACCGAAGCATGCTTAGTAGCTGATAATGTATCAACGTGGATTCTTGACTCCGCTGCTACTAACCATATTTGCTGTTCCTTGAATGGTTTCAAGAAAACCAAAAGCTTAGAGGAAGGCGAGTTCTGTTTCAAATGGGGTGATGGGAGCCTGGTGTCTGCAAAGGCTGTGGGATCTGTGACGCTGTCTTTTGAAGACCGCACTTTAAACTTGAATAATGTATATTTTGTTCCTACCTTTGGGAAGAACTTAATATCCGTTGCTCGTCTTCTAGAGCAAGATTATTGTTTAAAGTTCATTAAGAATGGAATTCGTATTTCGTTTCCTGATAATTCTTGTCACTGATGCATGTATGAAGAATACTCTTTTCTACATCTATCCCACTCAACCTTCTCTTTTAGACACCGAAATAGATAATGATCTAATCAGGGAGCCGAAGAGGATCAAACTTTCTGAATCCTCTGATCTAACAAAATCAACATACCTCTGGCACTTAAGACTTGGTCATATCAGTCTAGATAGGATTAAGAGACTTGTGAGGGATGGTCCACTCCAAGCCTCTGCAATAGGTTCACTACCTACTTGTGAATCCTGTGTAGAAGGAAAAATGACTAAGCGACCTTTCTCTGATAAGGGTCGAAGAGCCACTGAGATGCTGGAACTAATACATTCTGATGTATGTGGTCCGCTCAACCAACAGGCACGTGGAGGATACGAATACTTCGTTACCTTCACTGATGATTACTCACGATATGGGTTTGTCTATTTGCTCAAACACAAATCCGAGATCTTTAACGTATTTAAGGTCTTTAGGGCTTTAGTGGAAAAGCAAACTGGCAAAGTGATCAAAACCCTTCGATCTGATCGAGGTGGTGAGTATATGTCTGGAGAGTTCGACGACTTTCTTAAAGAAGAAGGTATTGCTTCTCAGCTTACCGCACCTGGCACACCTCAACAAAACGGAGTGTCAGAGAGAAGAAACCGAACTCTTATGGAGATGGTTAGATCGATGATGAGTTACTCATCACTCCCGCTTTCCTTTTGGGGATATGCCCTCGAAACAGCCGCTTATATTCTGAACCAAGTTCCGTCCAAAACGGTTCCTGGTACTCCTTATGAACGATGGACTGGCCGTAAAGTGAATCTTGGCCGCATCCGAATTTGGGGTTGCCCTGCACACGTGCTAAGGCAAAAGACTAGCAAGTTGGCTAGTAGGTCAGAATTGTGCCTGTTTGTAGGATATCCGAAGGAAACCAAAGGTTTTACTTTCTATAGTCCCGAGGACGATAAGACTTTCGTTAGCACGAATGCTCGTTTCCTTGAGGAGGACTTTATGAAGGATGCGAAACCTAGAAGCAAAATTGTGCTTGAAGAAAAGTTGGGTGAGGAAGCTTCTACCTCATCTGTAAGAACTGTTCTTACCCCAACTGAAACACAACCTAACTCGTCAGAATCTCGTCAAGTAGTACTTAGACGTAGTGGGAGGGCTACTCAAAAGCCTGACAGGTACATGTCTTATGGAGACTCTCTTGTAGCCGTCTCCGACATGGATGATCCTGTTTCCTATAGCCAAGCAATGGCTTGTTCTGAATCAAACCTTTGGCTTGACGCCATGAAAGTTGAGATGCACTCGATGTATGTCAACAAAGTCTGGAAACTTGTAGACCTTCCTGAAGGGATTAAACCCGTAGGGTGTAAGTGGATATACAAGAAGAAAAGGGGTCCTGATGGGAACGTCGAGACGTTCAAAGCACGACTTGTGGCGAAGGGTTATACCCAACAAGAAGGGATTGACTATGAAGAAACCTTCTCGCCAGTCGCGATGCTTAAATCCATCCGCATACTCCTATCCATAGCTGCAGCTCTCGACTATGAGATCTGGCAAATGGATGTCAAGACAGCCTTTCTGAATGGCAATCTTGACGAGCGCATTTACATGGCTCAACCAGACGGTTTCGTGGATAAAGGTCAAGAGACCAAGGTTTGTGAGTTGCTTAAATCCATTTATGGACTAAAGCAAGCATCTAGGTCATGGAATATTAGATTCGATGAAACTGTAAAGAGCTTCGGCTTTGAACAGTCAATAGATGAGCCTTGTGTTTACAAGTTAATACACGAAGGCAAAGTTGTGTTTCTGGTACTATATGTCGATGATATACTACTCATTGGTAATGACGTGGGTAAATTATCTGAGGTTAAGGTCTGGCTAGCAAAGCAATTCGATATGAAGGATCTAGGAGAAGCCGCGTACATTCTGGGAATCCAAATCTTTCGAGATAGGAAAAACCGGACCCTGTCGCTCTCTCAAGCATCTTATATTGATAAGGTGATGGATCGCTTCTCGATGCAAGACTGCAAGAGGGGTCAAACACCCTTTAGGCATGGAGTTTCACTCTCTAAGGACCAGTCTCCCAAGACTGCACAAGAGATTGAAGACATGAGGAAAATTCCTTACGCCTCTGCCGTAGGAAGCCTCATGTATGCTATGCTTTGCACCCGACCTGATATATGTTTCGCCGTTGGCGTAGTTAGTCGTTTCCAATCCAACCCTGGACCCGAGCACTGGATTGCTGTTAAGCATGTTCTTAAGTATCTTCGAAGAACTAGGAACTTGATGCTTACATACTCAGGTACTGACCTGACTATGACGGGATATACCGACTCCGATTTTCAAGCGGATAAGGATTCCAGGAAATCCACTTCGGGATCTGTGTTCATCCTTAATGGTGGAGCTGTCGTGTGGAGGAGTATTAAGCAATCTTGCATTGCTGACTCCACAATGGAGGCAGAATATGTGGCTGCTTGTGAAGCATCCAAAGAGGCTGTATGGCTTAAGAAATTCCTTAAGTATTTGGAAGTTGTTCCAAACGTCGACGAGCCCATGACCCTTTATTGTGATAATAGTGGGGCTGTCGCTAACTCAAAGGAACCTAGAAGCCATAAGCGCTCTAAACATATTGAGAGGAAATACCATTTGATTCGAGAGATCGCGCAACGCGGAGACGTGGAGGTGAAGTAGATCTCTGGAAGATCCATTCACCAAGGCCCTAGCGAACATGGTCTTCGACCAACTTCGAGAGGGATTAGGCATGTAGGACTACTCACATCTTCTTTGAGTCAAGTGGGAGTTTGTTGTCAATGGTGCCCACAAGAAGAGTAGTAGTGTCTATTTATGTACATTTGATGTCATATAGTCTTACGAAGACTCTTGCTTGTAATTGCTTATTCATTAATAAAAAGTTGAAACGTTCATTCAATCTTCCTTGTCTGAAGCTTTATGATAAAACCATAGTCTTTTAGTCCATAAACAAACTTAACAACTTACGAAGAGACAAATGTAGATTTGCATGAACAAACTCTTCGTAGTTTGCTTAAAACGATATATTCGCAATCTTAGGGTCAAAGGACTATTGACCTCAGTATGATTGTTAGAAGAATCTATGATGTCTGGTTATGAGGCATTGAGAGTTAGGAACTCTATAGTTCTTCTAGGTATCTTCCGAAGGTACTGAATTGACCAGTGCACTTCTAGAGACAAGATAAGAACAAACCATTTAACCTCTTATGTCTCGAAGTCACTATGTATGAATTGCATCATGCTTACCTTAATCCTGAAATGAGACATGCCATTTCACACCTTAGTATTCTCATTTGAGAAAGTCAAAGTTCGGACTCACTATGTGATTCCGAACAAGGCCTATTGGTGAGGTACTAAGTTGTGAGTCTGTCATGAGTAACTTTGTGAAGTTCTCATAGATATGGAATTCATGTACAAGATTGCTGAAATGCAATGTATGTCACCTCATGCTTTGTTCCTTGGAGTGTGAATAAATGAACTGGCCAGTGTCCAAATTGAGTCCTGACTCTTTTGGATGAAACAATGTGACTTGTTAGCTCCTCGTCAATACATTGTTTCTAACTTATTCACAAGCGACAAAGGAGTTGAGGAAATAACAGCTAGAAGGGTAAAATGGTAATTTAGTAAATCCCGACTAGCTGATGACATTCATGAAGGGTAAACATAGATAATATTCAGTGGATCCGCTCATCATAATTAGGTCGAATTCTTGAGTAGAAAATAAATTCATTTGAACCGAGAGATTTTCAGTGTCAGCTCTTTAGTGGAGTCAGTTGGCATTAAGCTAAACTTGGAAAAGGTTTGTGAACTTTTGAGTCCAAGTGTTTAGCTAAAGCTTTGTTCATTTGGGTCCATGAGGTCACTGTCACGAATCACATCGATAGGAATAGTTAAACTGGAAGCTAAGCCAAAACAAGAACGAAAATAGTTAAAAGGGTATTTTTGTCTTTTGAGACAAAGGATGAAATGAATGTCAATAATTTTTTTGACAAGGTCATTTTGTGACATGTTTCACTCGGCCATGACTTGATCATTGGGCCTTGTGAATTAATTTCATTTCATAAGAATTTTATTGAAAATTCTAAATGGGCCTTTTCTTATGTTGTCATGAACAAGTGAAGAAAATTCTAGAAGCCTTTTCTAGAAGATCATGGGCGCCTACCCTATAGAGAAATAGGAGAGTTTATTTTGTGCATAAATGTATTTAGATACTTGCCAAAAGAAAAAGAGGAAACAAATTTCCCACACAAGCAATGGGAATTTCGGCCAAGAGACTAATAGGCAAGCCAAGGAACAAAAAAGGAAACAAATCCTAGCCTTCTAGAAGGATGCCTTGGGCGCCTAAGAGGAATGGGAAATAAGGGTTATTTTGCTCATGAATATGTGATATTCTATAGAAGAGGAAACTACCTTATAGAAGGTGAGACCTCTCCTATAAATAGGAGCCTCATTTCCTCACAATTCATTCATCCAAGTTTAAGAGATTTGAGAGACTCTCTCTCTAGAACTTGGCCGAAGTCCTCTTCTCTCTCTCTCTAGTTTATTTTCGGTTTTCTCTTGTCTTGGCACCTAGGTCCTCACTCGACCTAGTCTTTAGCTCTGCGACTTCGAGACTCGTTCTCAAGTCGTAGTGTTTAAAAGTGCCCACTCACTAATTCCTTCTTTTCGAGTGATTTAGTGATAGAAACTATCGTGGTTGCTCGAGTTCCCGAGGAAAGAAAAGAGAGACGTGCTGCGAGGGGAGACGAACGTTGCCAACCTTCCAAAGGCTCATCAACGTTCAAGCATCAAAAAGGTTAGTAACTTTTAAAGCTCATATTAGTTTTTATTTACATGCATATGCTCTTGTCTAGGTTAGTAAAAACTAGTTTTACTTAAAAAGAAAATTTTTAAAATTCCGCCGCTTTGCGAAGCGTTTAATCTTTTTCTTAAACCCTAGATCGATTCCAACAGCGGCTTCTCCTAGATCCTTCATATCGAATTGTTTTGCCAGCCAGACCTTAACCTCAGATAACTTACCCACGTCATTACCAATGAGTAGTATATCATCGACATATAGTACCAGAAACACAACTTTACCTTCGTGTATTAACTTGTAAACACAAGGCTCATCTATCGACTGTTCAAAGCCAAAGCTTTTTACAGTTTCATCGAATCTAATATTCCATGACCTAGATGCTTGCTTTAGTCCATAAATGGATTTAAGCAACTCACAAACCTTGGCCTCTTGACCTTTATCCACGAAACCGTCTGGTTGAGCCATGTAAATGCGCTCGTCAAGATTGCCATTCAGAAAGGCTGTCTTGACATCCATTTGCCAGATCTCATAGTCGAGAGCTGCAGCTATGGATAGGAGTATGCGGATGGATTTAAGCATCGCGACTGGCGAGAAGGTTTCTTCATAGTCAATCCCTTCTTGTTGGGTATAACCCTTCGCCACAAGTCGTGCTTTGAACGTCTCGACGTTCCCATCAGGACCCCTTTTCTTCTTGTATATCCACTTACACCCTACGGGTTTAATCCCTTCAGGAAGGTCTACAAGTTCCCAGACTTTGTTGACATACATCGAGTGCATTTCAACTTTCATGGCGTCAAGCCAAAGGTTTGATTCAGAACAAGCCATCGCTTGGCTATAGGAAACAGGGTCATCCATGTCGGAGACGGCTACAAGAGAGTCTCCATAAGACATGTACCTGTCAGGCTTTTGAGTAGCCCTCCCACTACGTCGAAGTACTACTTGACGAGATTCTGATGAGTTAGGTTGTGTTTCAGTTGGGGTAAGAACAGTTCTTACAGATGAGGTAGAAGCTTCCTCACCCAACTTTTCTTCAAGCACAATTTTGCTTCTAGGTTTCGCATCATTCATAAAGTCCTCCTCAAGGAAACGAGCATTCGTGCTAACGAAAGTCTTATCGTCCTCGGGACTATAGAAAATGAAACCTTTGGTTTCCTTTGGATATCCTACAAACAGGCACAATTCTGACCTACTAGCCAACTTGCTAGTCTTTTGCCTTAGCACATGTGCAGGGCAACCCCAAATTCGGATGTGGCCCAAACTTACTTTACGGCCAGTCCATCTTTCATAAGGAGTACCAGGAACCGTTTTAGACGGAACTTGGTTCAGAATGTAAGCGGCTGTTTCGAGGGCATATCCCCAAAAGGAAAGCGGGAGTGATGAGTAACTCATCATTGATCTAACCATCTCCATAAGAGTTCGGTTTCTTCTCTCTGACACTCCGTTTTGTTGAGGTGTGCTAGGTGCGGTAAGCTGAGAAGCGATACCTTCTTCTTTAAGAAAGTCATCGAACTCTCCAGACATATACTCACCACCTCGATCAGATCGAAGGGTTTTGATCACTTTGCCAGTTTGCTTTTCCACTAAAGCCCTAAAGACCTTAAATACGTTAAAGGTCTCGGATTTGTGTTTAAGCAAATAGACAAACCCATATCTTGAGTAATCATCAGTGAAGGTAACGAAGTATTCGTATCCTCCACGTGCCTGTTGGTTGAGCGGACCACATACATCAGAATGTATTAGTTCCAGCAACTCAGTGGCTCTTCGACCCTTATCGGAGAAAGGTCGCTTAGTCATTTTTCCTTCTATATAGGATTCACAAGTAGGTAGTGAACCTATTGCAGAGGCTTGGAGTGGACCATCCCTCACAAGTCTCTTAATCCTATCTAGACTGATATGACCAAGTCTTAAGTGCCAGAGGTATGTTGATTTTGTTAGATCGGAGGATTCAGAAAGTTTGATCCTCTTTGGCTCCCTAATTAGATCGTTATCTATTTCGGTGTCTAAAAGAGAAGGTTGAGTGGGATAGATGTAGAAAAGAGCATTCTTCATACATGCATCAGTGACAAAAGAATTATCAGGAAACGAAATACGAATTCCATTCTTAATGAACTTTAAACAATAATCTTGCTCACGAAGACGAGCAACGGATATTAAGTTCTTCCCAAAGGTAGGAACAAAATATACATTATTCAAGTTTAAAGTGCGGTCTTCAAAAGACAGCGTCACAGATCCCACAGCCTTTGCAGACACCAGGCTCCCATCACCCCATTTGAAACAGAACTCGCCTTCCTCTAAGCTTTTGGTTTTCTTGAAACCATTCAAGGAACAGCAAATATGGTTAGTAGCAGCGGAGTCAAGAATCCACGTTGATACATTATCAGCTACTAAGCATGCTTCGGTAACTAGTACAATACCATGTTCCTTTGCTTTGAGATAGGCGGGACAGTTCTTTTTGTCGGCCTTGTAAGGTCTCTTCACAGTTTCAGAGGCGGAGGCTTTTCGCTCAGTAGCATGTGCCTCTCCTTGATTCCTCTTTCTCTTAGTGAAACCTACAGCAGTGTGAAGTTCCTCCATAAGCTTGGTAGCAGTGTACTCTAGCTTGTTTATGGAGTAGTTCATCTTGGAGGTATCAAGAGACGCGGGGAGAGTTTCTAAGATCATATCTATGAGATTCTTCCCATCAGTCTCAGATCCTAGGATTTCCATTTTATTTAGAAAACTAATGATCAGTATCATAAAGTCTCTAACAGGAGTCCTAGCCTTCATATGACAGTTCATAAACTGTCGGACTGCTTTTTGCCTTGCTTGACGCCTTTGCCCTCCAAAACTCTCAAGGAGATTGTAGAGCATGTCAGCGGCAGTCTCGATGTCACGATGTTGCTTGTTCAGCATATTGTTCATAGATGCTAAGATATAGCACCTCACAATCTCATCGGATCGAAGCCAGGCCGCTAAGGCGTCATTGTCCTCTTGAGTTGAATCATCATTCGTCAGAGGAGGACACGGGGTGGTGAGTACCCATTTGTGCTTGTTAACGGTAGGTATTATGTCGAGGTTATGTTTCGAATCTATGTAGTTATCGTTTTCGAGTTGGTTCGAGGAAAGAAAGATAGAGAGAGGGTTGAGAGACATATTGCCTATATAAGTTGAAACAAGTTTATGATTAGTCTTTGGTTTAGGATTTAAGTTTCATTAAGACTTTTGTAAAATCCAAAGGTGTTATGAACGAAATGACACTTTACTCCTTCGAGGGAAGGCCGCAACGAGTCTCCTTTCATAAGTAAATGACTCATCATTAATGCATAGCCAAGATGTCAATACATCAATTTTGACTAGCCACCTTGTAAATTGGTTTGATCACTCACATCCTTTCGCAGGGCCTCGAGGGAGGATTACTAGGGATTGAGTCTAAGTGTGTAACCAACCACTTAGTCCAAAAGATTGACTTTGAAAAACAATCCGCCGAGGGGAGGTCTTGTCATCATCGTCTCACTCTCGAACGTAGCTCATTGAGCAATGATCAGAGCAAAGCGCCCTTGAGTACTCTCATTTAAGAGAGGGCCACGAGGGTGACTCTTAGTCCGGCGACACTTGCACTTTTCATTAGTGTTGGGGATCGTGGGTTACAAACAACAAGTATAACCCTCCCACTTAGTTTTTGGAGTTGGTTCATCGACTCTTATAAGTTCGGAAACAAATTTCCTAGTTAGAGAGCGACAGAGCGGACAACTAGAAGAGAATCCTAGATCGACATGTTCAGAGCAGTATTAGTGCATAAAGGCACAAGGGACATACTCGATCTTTTCCTATTTTCTATTTCGGGAAAGTGCGTGAGGGAAGTGTGAACTTCAACTCACTCGAACACTTGAAAGTTTGAGATTACACATCTTTTTATTTTTCGGCTTTGTCTACAAAGAGACCTCCCACTCAAAATTTCAAGAGCATATAGATTTTGAACATATGTGATATAGATATAGTTTTGAAAACATTTTGAAAACTTATTTGATTTGGATGACAAAATGTTTTCAAGTTTGAAAGTGAAAACGGTTTTTCAAAATTCAAACTAGTTTTGTAAAAATTCAATTTCAATTAATCTTTCAAAAATCAAAACTTTTAATCTTTACACATCATGTTTATAATCATATGAAAAACATTTTTGCTCAAGAAAGTTTTCTCATTAGAGTTCTATAACTCATGGTAGTGGGGTTTGAAAATCCGGATTTCTAAAAAACTGGAGTTTCAGACAGCCGCGCACCTCGGAGTAAAATCGCCATAACTGGCGGCTCCGATGTCCTTTTGAGCCGAAACCGGTGGCATTGGACAGAGGACAGACAGAGCTTTAATTTGATTCAAGAATCATTAAATTTCGATTTCTGAGCAGAGAGTTATGCCGCTTTTAATGCGGGTTTACATTCCAGCTCGAAGAAAAAGAAATAAATTAAAGCTTTGTCCTTTTAGGTGCGAAAAAGAATCGAGTGTAACGGAACGTTTTATGAAGTTGTTTAAAGCTTTTATTTGTGTTTTATTAGCAGGGTAATAACATAGAATAAAAGAAATAACAACATGCATAAAACGATTCAAGTAAATAAACGAAACTAGCAAGAAAATAAAACTAGTCACAAAATTTACTCGAAAAATCTCAAACCTTTAAAACACGTTTTTCAATATGAAAAATTAAAAACTTTTAGAACTGATTCTAATGTGTTTTAAAAACATCCCAAACTCATAGAAAATCAACATGGTTTTTAATTTAAAGGCATGAGCAATAAATTAAAAAAAATCTAAGATAACAATTCTAACTTGTCACAAAATTAGTAAACTTTCGAAAACGATTTTCAAGCTCATAATTTAAAAACATGCACATGCTAATCTTTGACCATAGCTCTGATACCATTTGTTGGAATCGATCTAGGGTTTAAGAAAAAGTTTAACGCTTCGTTAAGCGGCGGAATTTTAAAAATTTTCTTTTTAAGTAAAACTAGTTTTTACTAACCTGGACAAGAGCATGTACATGTAAATAAAAACTAATATGAGCTATTAAAGTTACTAACCTTTCTTGAAGATTGAACCTTGTAGAATCTTTTGGAAAGTTGCAACGCTCGTCTCCCCTCGCAGCACGTCTCTCTTTCTTTCCTCTGCACCTCGAGCAACCACGAAAGTTTCTATCACTAAATCACTCGAAAAGAAGGAATTAGTGAGTGGGCACTTTTAAACACTACGACTTAAGAACGAGTCTCAAAGTCGTAGAGCTAAACACTAGGTCGAGTGAGGACCTAGGTGCCAAGACAAGAAAAATCGAAAATATAAACTAGAGAGAGAGAGAGGAAGGGGCGGCCAAGTCTAGAGAGAGAAGCTCTCAATCTCTAAAACTTTGCATGAATAAAAGTGTGAAATGAGGCTCCTATTTATAGGAGAGGTCTCACCTTCAATAAGGTAGTTTCCTCTTCTATAGAATATCACATATTCATGAGCCAATTTCCCTTTTCCTTCAAAGAGGTGCACGTCCAAGACAAAACAAGTAAGTCCTTGGATTTGTTTCCTCTTTTGTTTGCTTCTCTCTTGACCACATTTGGGCGCCCACCATGTTTCCTCTTAGGGGAAATTTGTTTCCTCTTTTTCTTTTGGCAAGTATCTTGATACATTTATGCACAAAATATTCTCTCTTCCTATGGGTATTATGGGCGCCTATCACCTTCTAGAAGGGGCTTCTAGAAGCTTTTCCATTTTGTTCATGACAACATGAAAAAGGCCCATTAAGAATTTTCAATAAAATTCTTATGAAATGAAATTAATCCACAAGGCCCAATTAATCATATTATGGCCGAGTGACATTAAGTCATCAAATGAACTTGTCAAAAAATTTATTGACATTCATTTCATCCTTTGTCTCAAAAGACAAAAATACCCTTTTGACTATTTTCGTTCTTGTTTTGACTTAGCTTCCAGTTTAACTATTCCTATCGATGTGATTCGTGACAGTGACCTCATGGACCCAAATGAACAAAGCTTTAGCTAAACACTTGGACTCAAAAGTTCACAAACCTTTTCCAAGTTTAGCTTAATGCCAGCTGACTCCACTAAAGAGCTGACACTGAAAATCTCTCGGTTCAAATGAATTTGTTTTCTACTCAAGAATTCGACCTAATTATAATGAGCGGATCCACTGAATATTATCTATGCTACCCTTCATGAATGTCATCAGCTAGTCGGGATTTACTAAATTACCATTTTACCCTTCTAGCTGTTATTTCCTCAACTCCTTTGTCGCTTGTGAATAAGTTAGAAACAATGTATTGACGAGGAGCTAACAAGTCACATTGTTTCATCCAAAAGAGTCAGGACTCAATTTGGACACTGGCCAGTTCATTTATTCACACTCCAAGGAACAAAGCATGAGGTGACATACATTGCATTTCAGCAATCTTGTACATGAATTCCATATCTATGAGAACTTCACAAAGTTACTCATGACATACTCACAACTTAGTATTTCACCAATAGGCCCTGTTCGGAATGACATAGTGAGTCCGAACTCTGACTTTCTCAAATGAGAATACTAAGGTGTGAAATGGCATGTCTCATTTCAGGATTAGGGTAAGCATGATGCAATTCATACATAGTGACTTCGAGACATAAGAGGTTAAATGGTTTGTTCTTATATTGTCTCTAGAAGTGCACTGGTCAATTCAGTATCTTCGGAAGATACCTAGAAGAACTATAGAGTCCCAAACTCTCAATGCCTCATAACCAGACATCATAGATTCTTCTAACAATCATACTGAGGTCAATAGTCCTTTGACCCTAAGATTGCGAATATATCGTTTTAAGCAAACTACGAAGAGTTTGTTCATGCAAATCTACATTTGTCTCTTCGTAAGTTGTTTAGTTTGTTTATGGACTAAAAGACTATGGTTTTATCATAAAGCTTCAGACAAGGAAGATTGAATGAACGTTTCAACTTTTTATTAATGAATAAGCAATTACAAGGAAGAGTCTTCGTAAGACTACATGACATCAAATGTACATAAATAGACACTACTACTCTTCTTGTGGGCACCATTGACAACAGCAACTCTGTCTCTTCCTCTACCTCGGCCTCGTGCTCTTCCTTTACCGCGTCCACGAGTAGATTGAAATTTTTCCGTCTAAGTAACAAAAAAATACCTAACATATAAACAAAAAAAAATTACTAACTTACTTGAGTAGGGGGTAGCCGTGCGATCGAATAGCGAAGGGGGTCATAGGTTCGTTGCTCTGATACCAACTGTGACGACCCGACTTTTCGGACCGTCCTACTTATCTTACTTTTTTAAACTTTAGAAAATTCTTTAGAAAACTAGGAAGAATTTTTTTAAAAAAACATCGAATCAAAGCTAACTAAAATTTTAAAGATCTTAAAAAGAAACAAAAGCATTTTTTAAAAAAATATGAAAATTGCATATCGAACATTTCATGAGAAGTATTTAACCAAAATTGAAATATGAATTTGAAACAAAACATAACAGCAAACGTACTAAAACATAATCCATAATCTAAATCTCAACCAAAATATAAAACTCTTTGAAACTTCGAAATAAATGAAAATAAAAACCTTTAAAAATTATTTCTTAAAAACTCGTAGCGGAAGTATTATTTCGTGAATGGAAACCATGACCCAACCCTCTCGCTATTGACGCCGCTAGTCCGCCCTGCTCAGTTCCTTGTAAGATATTTACCTACAACACAGACGTATATTTTTTTTCGAAGAGATGAGCTTACGCTCAACGAGAATAACATAAAGCTCGCAAAATAAAAAGAGTAATGCAATGCATGAACCGGTTATTAGTATTTTAAAACTAAACGGTGACTTGATCTTTCTTTTCTTGATTCTATCAAATTTTAATTCGGGGTGCCCCTAGGATAGTCCTACCTATTTCAGTGCACACTTTAGAGACGAAGATATGGGGTTGCAAGGTCCCACACTTCGCTCTATCTTATAAACTTATTAGGGCCTCGACCCGAGAAATTTCCCCATTTGGGCCCGTAATTCGGCTCGAGAAACTCTCCTTAAGACCTCCATAGCTCGAGGCGGTACGACTCCCTTGCTTATCTTTATCTTTTCACTTTTTTTTTCGTTACATGCACGAATGACGTATGACATACATTAAACATGATAACATGACTATAAAAAGAACATGATATAAGTATTCTAATTTATAACATATCATACCATATCATATCATCACATAACATACCATACCATATCATATCATAAACTCAGCATATCATAACATATCGTTCATAATTTATCATACCATACCATATCATTACATACTATACTATATCATATCATAAACTCCGCATATATAACATATCATGCATAATTTATCATATCATGCCATACCACACATATGTCAACAATCAAACAATAACAATTTCAAAAAATATTATAAACTTATTCAGATCATATAATACTTAATATATTTTTGAACTAATTTGGGTTGCAATGAGATTATTCTCCCCTTGACAAAACGGGAATAAAGCTATCTGGGTCGAAGACGGATTGGAAGCTCTACTTGACTCGAAACCTAATTCGGGTAAAAGACTATCGGGGATCAGCTAAGAAAAGGATTCAAGACATACTTTAGATTCTGGAAGTTTTCAGAAACGACATTCAACGTGAAATTACGAAAATATCCTTGGATATTAGGGTTTCGGTGAAAAACTAAAACTCTGAAGAAAAAAAACTTTTGTAAAAAATCCAGTACGTATAAAACATAATTTTGATCACTTTTTGTAAAGGAACAACGGCCAAAATAAGTTTTTAACTATTTATTAACAATAAAAGAAGTGCTAAAATCTAACTTTAAAATTTTTGCCAAAAACTGCATGCGCACCGTTTTTAAAATAAAAAAAAAAATCTTCTGTATTTCATAAAAATATTTTTTCATTAAAGGTTTACATAGAAGACGTTTAAACCTAACTTTTTCCAAAAAGAACCAACGCAAAACAAAATTTGTTGAGTCCACAGTAAGCGTTTAAAGTCTGAAAATCGAAAATAGGTCTCAGGTCTGTGCACTGATTTGAAAATAATCGGAAAATATTCTGTATGTCATGAAAATATTTTTCGATCAAAGATTAAGATAGAAGACAGTTAAATCTAACTTTTCCAAAAAGAATCAACGCAAAACCATACTTTTTGAAACCAGGGCAAGCGTTTTAAGAAACCGTGTTCAAGGAATTCGAACCAAATAGAGAAGAAAGCATACCTATTTAGAGTTACGAATTTCCAAACAAAGAGAGGAATGAGGGAGGGAGAGCAGAGAAGAAGCGTTAAAAGAAAATGACGTGATGCTTATATATGGTTTAATTAAACCCTAAAAGCCCAAACCCTAATCCTACTTCTAATATTAATATAGTACTTATTATTATTATTATATATATATATATATATCTATATATATACACGTATAAACCTAATATATATATATATATATATATAATCCTACTACTATATATAATATACACGTATAAACCTAATATATATATATAATCTATAACTTTTATATAATTTATACATAAAGAACCTATATTATATACATATATTCTCAAAATACCAACTCTTCACTAATTATATACTCATATGTAACTATGTACACTACTACAAATATGAGATTCTACAACGGACTTTCTACAACGCTTAACATAAGCGTTGTAGAAACTAGGGATTCTACAACGCTTTACATAAGCGTTGTAGAATCTGGGTGATTCTACAACGCTTATGGATAAGCGTTGTAGAATCTGGGTGTTTCTACAACGCTTATGGATAAGCGTTGTAGAATCTGGGTGATTCTACAACGCTTTACAAAAGCGTTGTAGAAGTAATTAAATTTCAGATTTCCCACAACGTTACAACAACCCGTTGTAGAACCTTCGCCGCGGCGACAACTTTCTACAACGCAAGTTCAAAGCGTTGTAGAAGGATGGACCTCGCCGCGGCACGATTTAAACCTCGCCGCGGCGACAGATTCTACAACGGTTTTTTTAAAGGGTTGTAGAATAGAGTCGCCGTGGCGATGGTCCTCCCTCGCCGCGGCGAGATTATGTCGCCGCGGCTGGAAATATACTCCGCCGCGGCGAGAAGGATACCGTGGCCTAGCAGTTTTCTATGAAACTGCCTCGCCGCGGCGATGTAGGACTCCCGCCGCGGCGAGATGATCCTACAACGGTTGAAAATCCGTTGTAGGATCTTCTCGTCGCGGCGAAGACATATTCTCGCCGCGGCGAGGTTTTTAGGTTTTCACTACATAAACCAGTTTTCAGTTTTTTTTCTCATTTTCCTCAAAATACAAACGCGAGACAAACTATTTTGGCCGACTCTGTCTTCATTTTCTCTTCCAAAATCCCTCGCCACGTCCTCGCCGCCCCGATTTTTTGCCGTCGCCTTGTCCTCGCCGCCATTCTCGCTCGCCACGTCCTCGCCGCCCAACTCTCTCGCGCCTCTCTCTCTCTCACCGCCTCTCACTCTTTTTTTAAAGGTATGATTTTCTAAGTTTTTAAGGTGGTTATTGATTTAATTTCGTGTTGTTGAATATGGATTTCGTGTTTTTGAATATGGATTTCATGTTATTTCCCCGAGTTGCATGTTGTGGTTATTGATTTAACAAAATTAGGGTTATTGATTTAAGGTGGTTATTGATTTAACAAAATTAGGGTTTGTTATTTTATTATGAATGAATTTGAGTTAGAATTTGTGTTAGAATGAATTTGAGTTAGAATTTGTGTTAGAATGAATTTGAGACGTTAGAATTTGTGTTAGAATTTGTGTTAGAATGAATTAGAGTTAGAATTTGTGTTAGAATGAATTTGAGTTAGAATTTGTGTTAGAATGGAATTGTTTATGAATTTGATATTGTTATGTTTAAATGAAGTTGGAATTGATATAGAATTTGTGATTGTTGTGACATTGTTAGTATTTAAAATGGTTATGTTGATTGTAGATGTCGAGATTGAATTTTTTATGATTATGCTTTGTGAAGGTGAAAAATGGTTCGAACAAAAAATCCGGCGGGCGCCACGGCTCCGAGCACTTCCAAAGGTCCTAGTAAAAGTAAAAGTAAGCGAGCTCGTCAATCGTCTCCTGAAGCAGATTATAACACGAATATCTTCACCAGCAAGGCCGCGGAGGATCGTTACGACAAAATCTCGTCGCGCAGTGTGATCCCTGAGCGGGGATCCAATGTGAGCTCTAACACCGAGATAGGAGTGTCAATCCGCAACAGTATTCTTGGTCACGAATGGGTGAAGTATTGTGTCGTTCCCGAGTTCGAGACGAACTTAAACTTCGTGTACGAATTCTACGCAAACTTACCGGATCACAATGGAGATGTTGTGACGGTCCGAGGTAAAAAGGTCGATGTGAGCATCGAAGCGATCAACGATTTGCTTGGGACCCCAGATGTGCCTTTCGAGAATGAAGGCTATCGGGAATGGTTGAGAACTTGCAGCCACGAGGAGATGGCGATGTTGCTGTGCATTCCAGGAGAGGATTGGGTCCTTGAAAAAGGGAAAAGGGTACTCAAGCGTGACCAACTCACCAGGATTGCTAAAGCTTGGATTTACTTTGTTTGCGCTCGCCTCTATCCGATCAAGCACTTCACCACTCTTGACGAGGGCCGTATCCAGGTGTTGTTCTGCATCATAAAAGGTCATTCTATCAACGTCGGTCGATTCATCTACAATTGGATGAAGACTCTAGACTATACTAATGAACGCCACGGTTTGCCATATCCGTCGATCATTACCGGCCTTTGTACAAATGCGGGGGTAGGACGCTCGAAAAGGGATACGATCAAGGGTCCTATGGGGCCTATTACGAATAACATCATCGATCGCTACAAGATTAGGGAGGAACCACAAGAGGAGGAAGCGGAGGATGAGGAGGAGGAAGGGGAAGAGGGACCACCAGTCAACGAGCCTCGATTGTTCTTACCAGCACCTCCGGTAGTCGACCCCGCCACCATCGACTACATAGCTCAATGCTCCAACTATCTCGTCGGCGGGTTCCAACACACGCAACAGTACATGCACCAACAAGCGGAGTATGGCGCCTCTCACATCAACCAACTGAACGATCTCTACTCTCGGTGGGACATCAACCAAGAGAACCAGGTGTTATTTCCTCCATATCCTCAATACTCCGATTATCCGTACCCACCACCACAGTGGCCACCGCATATGGCACCTCCTCAATATCCGGCGCACTCACCACCACCACCACCACCAAATGACGACTAAACCAACAACACCAACTTTAAATTTTAAATTCAAGACTCGTTTGGTTTGTTTAAGCTTCATTTTAAATTTAAATTAAGACTCGCATGGTTTGTTTATGTTTAAGACTCGTGTTTTAGTTAATGTGTGTTTGAGACTTGATTAATATTTAAAAATTATGAAATCTGAATGTGTGATGGTTTTTTACTTGAATGATAATTTTTCTGTTGAAAACCAAGTTTAAAATGGGAAAGAAAGTAAAAATGTGTAGGGTGAGGTGATTCTATTCTAATCTCGCCGCGGCGACTTAGACATTTCGCCGCGGCGTATAACTCTCGCCGCGGCGTGTTTTCTACCTCGCCACGGCGAGACATTCTACAACGCTTTCCAAAGCGTTGTAGAAAGTCTTCGCCGTAGCGAAACTTACACGTCGCCGCGGCGAGAAACTTACCGAGAGCATGCGTTTTTTAAAACAGAATCTCGCCGCGGCGGCGTAGTCTTCTCGCTGCGGCGAAAACGTGTCGCCGCGGCGCAAATAAGCTATAGCCGCGGCGAGAAACTTACCGAGAGCCTTCATATTTGGGAACATATCCTCGCCGCGGCGAGTTGATATTCCCGCCGCAGCGTAATGACCTCGCCGCGGCATGGAATATACGTTGCCGCGGCGAGGTTTCTACAACGCTTTTTTAAGCGTTGTAGAAGGGTCCTCGCCGCGGCAGGATTTGTATCTCGCCGCGGCGAGTGTTTGATATATTTATACCGAGAGTCTGTGTTTTTTAAGAACTTGTCTCGCCGCGGCGTGGTGATATTCCAGCCGCGGCGTAATGACCTCGCCGCGGCATGGAATATACGTTGCCGCGGCGAGGTTTCTACAACGCTTGTTAAAGCGTTGTAGAAGGTCCCTCGCCGCGGCAGGATTTGTATTTCGCCGCGGCGAGATTATCCTGCCACCGCGAGAGATGTACTCAGCCGCGGCGATGTTGGAGAAATGTAAATGACATTGTATAGAGAAATTTTGAATGAAAAATAACGTTGTCCACAGGAGAATAACATAAAATCCAAAATGAAAATACATTATCTAAATGTTCAATATCAAACAAAAATAGGATCTATATCCTTACGAAGTAGATGTGAAACATCGTCATCATTAAAATCATCCACCTCTTGATCAATTGGCGTTAATCCTGATGTGAACGGAGGAATGCTAGACATGTCTTCGTCTTCTTCTTCGTTACCGTTTCTCGCTTTCATATGAACCACTAACGATAACTCAGGATTTGCTGGATCTGAAACATAAAACACTTGACTTGCTTGCGAAGCCAAAATAAATGAATCATTCTCGTAGCCAATCCGTCTAAAGTCGACAATTGTAACTCCTTCATTATCAACTTTAACGTGATTATTGTCTGCCCATTTGCACTTGAATAATGCGACTCGCAACCCGCAATAATCAAGTTCCCAAATATCTTCAATGTATCCGTAATACTTCATAAAAGCATGTTTTGGATTCTTATCTTTTGCCGACGAAACATGTAAAGCTTCAGCAAACAATGTAACACCGCTATTTTGTACGGGATGCTTGTTGTCTCGTTCCCTTGTGTAAAATGTAAAACCATTAACAGACCAAGCAGTGTACCTTGTAACCATTGAGGACGGCCCGCCAGATAGTTTACTCAACGTAGATGAATGTCCTGCCTCTATAAATATGCGTTTTCCAAGCCAGTTCTGAAACAAACGGTTGTGCTCTTCTTGCAACCATTTTTCATTTCTACCCTTCTTTGGATTATTCACTCTCAACTCATTCAAATGAATATCCACAAATGGCTTGACCTCGGAAACGTTGTGTAGCACATGGAGACTTGCTTGCTCCCATTCTTTTCGGTTGACGATCGAATAACTACCTATATATAATGAAACAAATACTTAAAAATAATGTTCATATATAATTTAAATAAACAACTAAAGTGTTAAAAAAAAATACCTTTAGATAGAGCTTTTGAATCAAAATTGGTATTCTTGGGTAACCCAATTTCGTCTGTTTTAGCTAAATACTCAGAACAAAACTCAACCGACTCTTCTGCTATGTAATTTTCAACTATGCTCCCTTCCGGCCTATTGTAGTTCTTCACGTAGCTTTTCAACACTTTCATATAACGTTCGATTGGATACATCCACCGTAAAAACACGGGCCCTCCTAATTTCACTTCACGTACCAAGTGGACGGTTAAGTGGATCATTATGTCGAAAAACGAAGGTGGAAAGATCTTTTCGAGCAAGCACAGAGTTTTCACCAATTCTGACTGCATTAAATCCAATCGAGTTGGATCGATGACCTTCGAGCAAATCGAGTTAAAGAATACACATATCTTTGATATTGCAAACCTCACATCTTTTGGCACAATTCCTCGTAAAGCTAGAGGCAACATTTGTTGTAGCAGCACATGACAGTCGTGCGTCTTCATTCCAGTAAGTCTCAAATCTTTCAAAGACACGAACCTCTTATAGTTTGACGAATGACCTTCGGGGACTTTAATAGAAGCAAACCAGTTACACAATTTCTTTTTCTCCTTTCGATCTAGAGTGTACTTTGCCGGTGGTAATTTTGTTTTTTTCCCACCCCCCTCCTCGGGATGCAAAATGCTTCTTATATTCATCTCTTTGAGATCCAATCGAGATTGTATTCCGTCTTTCGATTTATTTGGATCATCAAGAAGTGTACCAATAAGCGATTCGCAAACATTTTTCTCGATGTGCATAACATCCAGACAATGCCGGACGTAGTGTGTCTTCCAATAAGGAAGGTCGTAGAAAATCGATTTCTTCTTCCAAGGATTCTCTTTGAACGATTCTTTAGTACTAGCACTCCGCTTTCTTTTCCCAAGCACTTCATTGACGTTTTTAACCATCTCATAGACATCTTCACCAGACAAAATTCTAGGAGGGGGTCGTTCTTCTGAATTTCCATCAAACGCTTGTTTCAATCTTCTATACGAGTGATCTCTTGGTAAGAATCTTCTATGACCCAGAAAAACAGTTTTCTTACCATGCTTCAAACGGATGGAAGATGTGTCTTTCATGCAAATCGGACAACCAATCGAGTATTTCACAGAGTATCCTGACAAGTTTCCATAGGCCGGAAAATCGTTAATAGTCCACATTAACATTGCCCTTAAGTTGAACGAATCTCCACGGTAAGCGTCTTTGACTTCCATCCCTTTCTCCCATAACATCTTCAAATCATCGACCAACGGTGCCAAATAGACATCGATATCATTTCCTGGTTGATTCGGTCCTGAAATCAAAAGCGTTAACATCAAGAACTTTCTCTTCATACATAGCTTTGGAGGGAGATTGTAGTTCACAAGTATAACCGGCCAAACACTGTATTTACTGCTCATCATGCTGAACGGGTTCATTCCATCAGAAGCTAGACCAAGGCGCAAATTTCGAGTATCAACACTGAAATCCTTATACTCTAAATCGAATGATTTCCACTGTGCAGCATCAGCAGGATGTCTCAACATACCATCATCGATACGCTTTTCGGAGTGCCAAACCATGTTCTTCGCGTGTTTGACACTATTAAACATTCGACGAAAGCGCGGCATTGGAGGAATGTACCATAACGACTGAAATATATTTAACGAAAATCAGTAATAAATAATGAATATGAGCTACATGTATTTCCTAATCAAGTGATGAAAATGTACGTACCTTAACTGGAACTCCTTTAACCCCGTTACATGGAATTTTACCCTTCTTCCACCGTGACTCTTTGCACGTCGGACATTCATCTAGATCTTCATACTCGTGTCTATATAAAACACAATCATTTGGGCACGCATGGAATTTCTCGTACTTCATGCCTAATGTACCCAAAGTCTTCCTTGCTTCATACATACTTAAAGGTACTTTATTGTCTTTCGGAAATGCTTCTTTCAGTGTTTCCAACAATAGAGTAAAACTAGTGTTAGTCCAACCCCCCGACGCCTTCAAATGAAATAATGTAACTAAAAATGACAACTTCGAATAGCTTGTACACCCTTCATATAATGGTGTCTCCGCATCATTCATCATGGACTCAAACAATTCCGGTCGCTCAACAAAATCGTCCTCCAAATCATTCATCATGCCGCACATATCATCAATATCATCTTCAACATCATCCTCATTTGCCGTAGAACGAAAAACCTCACCATGGTAGAACCATCTTTGATACGAGGTCATTATTCCATATGCAAACAAATGGGTCCGAACAACATCAATCGAAAAATGTCTATGATTTCCACATTTAATACAAGGACAACGAATAGATTTCAAATCTACCATGTTCTCTCTAGCAAAATCACAAAACTCATCTACACCTTTCCGATATATCTCATTCAATCTATTCTCCCACATCCACTTCCTCATATTCATAGAAAAACCCTAATTATACAAAAAATTACCAATTCTAATTAGTATAAACTATCAAGAGAACAACAATTAGAAGAAGTTAAAGAAGGACTTACAAGACTTGAATGTGTAGATGAGACTAGTAAACGAGGACGCTCTAGAATGAGTAGAAAAGGTACTGGAAATATTTTTTCGAGTGAGGTTATGAGAGAGTTCAAAGTGAAAAAGACCAGAAATGAGAATTTATATCACCAGTCTCGTGTCACTCGCCGCGGCGAACTTTCTACTTCGCCGCGGCGAGACATTCTACAACGCTTACCATAAGCGTTGTAGAATGTCCTCGCCGCGGCAAAAATATGCGTTCGCCGCGGCGACATATCACGCCGCGGCGAGGTACAAATCCCGCCGCGGCAGGAGTCCTGCGCCGCGGCGGGAACAAGTCGTCGCCGCGGCGAAAAACTTACCGAGAGCACCATGTTCCAGACATATACTCTCGCCGCGGCATCATACAATTCCCGCCGCGGCGAATGTATTCCTCGCCGCGGCGGGAATTAGCCTTCGCCGCGGCGAGGCTTCTACAACGCTTACTTAAGCGTTGTAGAAAGGTCTCGCCGCGGCGGAAATTGTATACTGCCGCGGCGAGGACATCTAGGGTTACCTCGCCGCGGCGATGACACATTTTCGCCGCGGCGAGACGTTTCTGGGTAACTCTCGACGCAGCGAGAATTTGGTTTCGCCGCGGCGAGGCTCCTACAACGCTTATTCTAAGCGTTGTAGAATCATCTCGCCGCGGCGAGAAATACACTTCGCCGCGGCGAGCTCCTACAACGCTTAGAATAAGCGTTGTAGGAGCGTTAAAAAATCTGAAAGTTTCAAATTTTTTTAACTACCCGCGCCCATTCATATCTATACTTAGCGTTTTTTTCCCTCTCATTTCTCATTCTCATTTCTTCTCATCTCCATTACTCACATCTCTCTCGTCCCTCTCTCTCTCCGCCACTCTCTTGCCGCCCCGCCCCTCTCTCCGGCCACCACTCTCTCTCTCTCGGCCCCTCTCTCTCTCTCCGTCCCTCACCTCGCTGAGCCACCGCGCCCTCGCCCCGCGCGTTCTCTCCCTCTCTCCGACCATCACCTCCCTCTCCTCTCCGTGCACCGCGCCCACGCCGCCCTCTCGCTGAGCCCCCTCCCTCACCTCGCCGTGCGCCCACGCCGCCCTCCCTCGCCGCGCGCCCTCACCTCGCCGTGCGCCCACGCCGCCCTCCCTCGCCGCGCGCCCTCACCTCGCCTCACCACCTTTTTTCTTCGCCGCCCTTGTGCTCGTCCTACTCCGGGTAATGTTTTTGAACATTTTTACATGGACTTATTTAGTGTGAATTCGATATTGATTTGAAATTAGGAGATATTGTATTTGATTTGATAGTAGATTGAATTGAGATTGAAATTGTGTTTTTGTTTAGAATCGGATTGGATTTGAGTTTATATTGTGATTAGAGTTGAGTTTATATTTGATTTTTGTTACATTTGAGTTGAAATTGTGATAACATTTGAGTTGAAAATTGAATTATGATTTGAATTTTGTTTATTAGATACAATGTCGTCCACTACTACTACTTCTAGCGGTAGTGGTAAAAGAAAAATTAGAAGACAACTAGCGCTTAACTCCGATGAACAAGGAAAACGAAGAAACACTCTTATGGGTCGGGTTAATAAGGCTAAAACACTTGGTAAAAAAATCCCGGTACAATTTGATGATAAAGGGCAACCAATCGGTAAAGAGGGTGATGAGTTGTCGAGTTACTTTGGCGTGTTAGCAAGAGAACACGTTCCACTTTCAATGCGTGATTGGAGATGTAAAGACAACGCCCAAATTAAAGAACGGATTTGGAACGAAATGCAAGAAGGATTTACGATTCCTATCGAACAAAAACACGATTGCCTTATGAGAGTCGGAGAAGCCGCAAGGTTATTTCGTCATGAGATATACAACGATCTACTCAAAGACATAATCAACGAACCAATCGCCTTAAAGAGACCGGCTTGTATTTTGAAATACTATACAAGTATCACCGAAGAAGATTGGATAGCATTTGTTGAGTATAGACGAACCGAAATGTTCAAACAAACATCGGAACATGGGAAATCAAATATCGGAAAAAGTGTGTACAAATCTCGAACGGGCCGAAATGGATATCGAAAGCTTGATCAAGAAAAGGTTAGATTCATTTTTTTCTTTTAGTTATTTCAAATGTTGCAATTATTTTTTAATTTATTATATAATTACTTCTTACTAGCATGACGAAACGAGGGAATGGCCTACGAAAGAGGAACTTTGGATTGACTCGCGAATGAAAGACGTAGATAACTACAAGGATGAGAAAGACAAATTGATGGGAGAAAAAATCGTAAGTTCTTTACCTTTGTTATAACAATTAACCTTGTAATTTTATTTTCAAATAATTTTATGTGTAGAAAACGTTATCACAACAAGCATCGCAAGGGACATGGTTGCCGGAATCGGGAAAGAGTGTTTTGCAAGAAGCTTTGGGAACGTCGCGAGTTTGCGGTCAATCCAAACACACGTCGCGTTTTAAGTACTTTGTTCCTCCAACGCCCAACGAAGAAGTAATGAAGATGCGTCGGGAAATGAGCGAGTTAAAGTCTTTGGTGATGAAGGCATTCGGTGGAAATGGTAGCATTAATGTCGAGTCGCCTAGTGTCGAGCAAGTGAAAGAGAATCTCAACGCGAAGGTTGTTGATGATAAAGAGATAGCAAATGTTGAAGAACACGTCAATGAAGCGGTCTCTTTAGGTATGTTCAATTTTTTTTTATCTATTTATTAAAGATAAATGTTTTGGTATTAAGTTATTGATAAAATTCTTGATTCGCTTAGAACACGACGATGTTGATGATCGTCCGAAGATCGATCCTATCATTGTTGATGATCGTCCGAAGATCGATCCTATTGTTGTGGAAAAACCAAATAGTGTCCGTGCTAGTTGCTCTTTGAATCCAACCACGCCGGTGACACCGAGTTCGGATGAAAGCGTCGAGTGTCTTCTTTTCATTGATGACACCGAGTTCGGAGGCACAATTCATGTTGAAAATGGGCGAGCGTACATGAATGGAGGCGTAGTTCATTTCTCACCTTTGGAGGAAGGAAATTTACGCGTGGCCGTTTTGGGGGTTTTGATTAAAAAAGCAAAATTGCCAATTCCCACCGAAGAAGCTCAAACCGTTGAAGATGCTATAGGCGGGTTTGTCTCGTGGCCGAAGAGACTCATGGAAATGGACTCGGGAATAGAGAGTCGCGGTCCGGTTGTCAAACAACTCTCAAAGCTCGGTTTTGAGAGTGAAGCTAGCATCGATGATGCTAAGAAGATTCCGTACAAGGTGATTAATCCAAAGTATCGATTGCTCGCTCAACATGCCAACAAAGTTATGTTACCGGAAGGGGATGTGATTATGGTCAATGTTAGTCCAAGTCTCGCGGCTATCCCGATTCCGGTGTCATTTGAAGACATTTCCGATTTTTTGCAATACTTGGAAATTGGCGCGGGGAGCATAACGGTTTATATGGAGTAAGAGTTTTCTTTATATGCGTTTTTTAATATCAATATTCAATATTTAGTGTTTTGATCAACTAAATATTTGTTTGTCATAGCTATCTACGATCGAGGCTAGAAAAGGCGAAGAAGACTAGAAATTTTTGTTTTATAAATCCGAGCTTAAGTTCGTATATACAAAATGACGACAAGGAGGCTTATTTGTCAAAACGAGTCAAGGACGTTGGAAACGTGGTACGACATTGCAAATTTGGTGAACTAGTTTTGATGCCGTATAACAAAGGTGCGCATTGGATGCTCGTTGTCCTCGACCTTTGGAGAAATAGCGCTATGTTCTTTGACCCGTTGAGAAATAAAATCCCAACCGATTTAAATCGATTGATAAAAAGGTAATACTTTGATTTCTTAAATAATTTTTATTATAAACCGTTCTAGATGTTTTTTCTCTTATAATCTCCGTGTTATATAGGGTTCTTGTTGATTTCAAGCTCGAGCATCAAAACGCCAATAGTAACGGGCAATCAACGTACATCAAGGCTTGGGACGCTCCGAGACAAACGGGAAACACGGAATGCGGGTATTTTGTCATTTCTTATATGCGTGATATAGTCGTAGGAGGTGTAGGAAAATTAGAAAATAAGAAATCCTATACAAAAGAGGATTTAGAGAGAGTTAGGGAAGAATGGGTAACTTATGTACAAACATTTATTAACTGTGACGATTAGCTAGTTTTTTCGAAGATGTATATATTAGATTTTGAATGTTTTAAAGATGAGGATATTTGAGATGAATGTATATATTAGATATTTTTTGTATTGAAGATTATTTTCAGGTGCTAGTATCGTGTAAAAAACAAATTGTGGATTGAAAATAAATGATTCTCGCCGCGGCGAACTATACTTCTCGCCGCGGCGAGACAAGATACCGAGAGCAAGCAAATTAGAAATCTTAGTCTCGCCGCGGCGAGATTTTTTCTTCGCCGCGGCGAGTTTTTAAAAAAAAATTCATCGCCTTCCTACAACGCATTATATCCGTTGTAGAATCATCTCGCCGCGGCTAAGATTTGACGTCGCCGCGGCGAGATTTTTTCTTCGCCGCGGCGAGTTTTTAAAAAAAAATTCATCGCCTTCCTACAACGCATAATATCCGTTGTAGAATCATCTCGCCGCGGCTAAGATTTGACGTCGCCGCGGCGAAGTATATTTTTCGCCGCGGCGACGTGCTTCTACAACGGATTGAAAATCCGTTGTAGAATGTTCTCGCCGCGGCTCGGAACGTACCTCGCCGCGGCAAATAACTCGCCGCGGCGAGGTATAATTCTCGCCGCGGCGAGGTCCTTCTACAACGGAAAATCAATCCATTGTAGAAGCACGTCGCCGCGGCGAAAAATATACGTCGCCGCGGCGACATGTGTGAAAATATTTTAAAATTACACAATGGAATTAGACCGTTGTAGAAGCTTCTACAACGCTTAAGATTCCGTTGTAAAAGCGTAGTTTCTACAACGGATAATTAACCGTTGTAGAAAGCTGGTGGATTCTACAACGGATTTTTAAGCGTTGTAGAAGCTTCTACAACGCAGGATTCTACAACGCTTAAGAAGCGTTGTAGAATCATTCTACAACTGTTTTTAAGCGTTGTAGAATCCTGGTTTTGTAGTAGTGTACCACTATTACAAAAATAGGATTCTACAACGCTTAAAAAACGTTGTAGAATGATTCTACAACGCTTCTTAAGCGTTGTAGAATCCTGCGTTGTAGAAGCTTCTACAACGCAGGATTCTACAACGCTTAAAAATCCGTTGTAGAATCCAACAGCTTTCTACAACGCTTAAATATCCGTTGTAGAAACTAAGATTCTACAACGGATTTTTAAGCGTTGTAGAAGCTTCTACAACGGTTAGAATCCATTGTGTAATTTTTTAAAATTTTCAAACATCTCGCCGCGGCGAAGTATATTTCTCGCCGCGGCGACATATTCTACAACGGATTTTTGATCCGTTGTAGAATCACTACGCCGCGGTGAGAAATATACTTCGCCGCGGTAAGATGTTTGCCGCGGCGAGGTACGTTCCGAGCCGCGGCGACAACATTCTACAACGGATAATTAAGCATTGTAGGAAGGTGATGATTTTTTTTTTAAAACTCGCCGCGGCGAAGAAAAAATCTCGCCGCGGCGAGGATAAGATTTCTTATTTGCCTGCTCTCGGTATCTTTTCTCGCCGCGGCGAATAATATTTCCCGCCGCGGCTCGAATTACTTTCCGCGGCGAGAAGTATAGTTCGCCGCGGCGAGAATCATTTATTTTCAATCCAAAATCTGTTTTTACACGATACTCGCACCTGAAAATAATCTTCGATACAAAAATATCTAATATATACATTCATCTTCAAATATCCTCATCTTCAAAACATTCAAAATCTAATATATTCATCTACAACCAATCCATAATTCAATAAAAAAAACTAGCTAATCATCACAGTTAATAAATGTTTGTACATAACTTACCCATTCTTCCCTAACTCTCTCTAAATCCGCCTTTGTATAGGATTTCTTATTTTCTAATTTTCCTACACCTCCTACGACTATATCACGCATATAAGAAATGACAAAATACCCGCATTTCGTGTTTCCCGTTTGTCTCGGAGCGTCCCAAGCCTTGATGTACGTTGATTGCCCGTTACTATGGGCGTTTTGATGCTCGAGCTTGAAATCAACAAGAACCCTATATAACACGGAGATTATAAGAGAAAAAACATCTAGAACGATTTATAATGAAAATTATTTAAGAAATCAAAATATTACCTTTTTATCAATCGATTTAAATCGATTGGGATTTATTTCTCAACGGGTCAAAGAACATAGCGCTATTTCTCCAAAGGTCGAGGACAACGAGCATCCAATGCGCACCTTTGTTATACGGCATCAAAACTAATTCACCAAATTTGCAATCTCGTACCACGTTTCCAACGTCCTTGACTCGTTTTGATAAATAAGCCTCCTCGTCGTCATTTTCGATATACGAACTTAAACTCGGATTTATAAAACAATAATTTCGAGTCTTCTTCGCCTTTTCTAGCCTCGAGCGTAGATAGCTATGACAAACAAATATTTAGTTGATCAAAACACTAAATATTGAATATTGATATTAAAAAACGCATATAAAGAAAACTCTTACTCCATATAAACAGTTATGCTCCCCGCGCCAATTTCCAAGTATTGCAAAAAATCGGAAATGTCTTCAAATGACACAGGAATCGGGATAGCCGCGAGACTTGGACTAACATCGACCATAATCACATCCCCTTCCAGTAACATTACTTTGTTGGCATGTTGTGCGAGCAATCGATACTTGGGATTAATCACCTTGTACGGAATCTTCTTAGCATCATCGATGCTAGCTTCACTCTCAAAACCGAGCTTTGAGAGTTGTTTGACAACCGGACCGCGACTCTCTATTCCCGAGTCCATTTCCATGAGTCTCTTTGGCCACGAGACAAACCCGCCTATAGCATCTTCAACGGTTTGAGCTTCTTCGGTGGGAATTGGCAATTTTGCTTTTTTAATCAAAACCCCCAAAACGGCCACGCGTAAATTTCCTTCCTCCAAAGGTGAGAAATGAACTACGCCTCCATTCATGTACGCTCGCCCATTTGCAACATGAATTGTGCCTCCAAACTCGGTGTCATCAATGAAAAGAAGACACTCGACGCTTTCATCCGAACTCGGTGTCACCGGCGTGGTTGGATTCAAAGAGCAACTAGCACGAACACTATTGGGTTTTTCCACAACAATAGGATCGATCTTCGGACGATCATCAACAATGATAGGATCGATCTTCGGACGATCATCAACATCGTCGTGTTCTAAGCGAATCAAGAATTTTATCAATAACTTAATACCAAAACATTTATCTTTAATAAATAGATAAAAAAAATTAAACATACCTAAAGAGACCGCTTCATTGACGTGTTCTTCAACATTTGCCATCTCTTTATCATCAACAACCTTCGCGTAGAGATTCCCTTCCACTTGCTCGACACTAGGCGACTCGACATTAATGCTACCATTTCCACCGAAGGCCTTCATCACCAAAGACTTTAACTCGCTCATTTCCCGACGCATCTTCATTACTTCTTCGTTGGGCGTTGGAGGAACAAAATACTTAAAACGCGACGTGTGCTTGGATTGACCGCAAACTCGCGACGTTCCCAAAGCTTCTTGCAAAACACTCTTTCCCGATTCCGGCAACCATGTCCCTTGCGATGCTTGTTGGGATAACGTTTTCTACACATAAAATTATTTGAAAATAAAATTACAAGGTTAAAATTGTTATAACAAAGGTAAAGAACTTACGATTTTTTCTCCCATCAATTTGTCTTTCTCATCCTTATAGTTATCTATGTCTTTCATTCGCGAGTCAATCCAAAGTTCCTCTTTCGTAGGCCATTCCCCCGTTTCGTCATGCTAGTAAAAAGTAATTATATAATAAATTAAAAAGTAATTGCAACATTTGAAATAACTAAAAGAAAAAAATGAATCTAACCTTTTCTTGATCAAGCTTTCGATATCCATTTCGGCCCGTTCGAGATTTGTACACACTTTTTCCGATATTTGATTTCCCATGTTCCGATGTTTGTTTGAACATTTCGGTTCGTCTATACTCAACAAATGCTATCCAATCTTCTTCGGTGATACTTGTATAGTATTTCAAAATACAAGCCGGTCTCTTTAAGGCGATTGGTTCGTTGATTATGTCTTTGAGTAGATCATTGTATATCTCATGACGAAATAACCTTGCGGCTTCTCCGACTCTCATAAGGCAATCGTGTTTTTGTTCGATAGGAATCGTAAATCCTTCTTGCATTTCGTTCCAAATCCGTTCTTTAATTTGGGCGTTGTCTTTACATCTCCAATCACGCATCGAAAGTGGAACGTGTTCTCTTGCTAACACGCCAAAGTAACTCGACAACTCATCACCCTCTTTACCGATTGGTTGCCCTTTATCATCAAATTGTCTCGGGATTTTTTTACCAAGTGTTTTAGCCTTATTAACCCGACCCATAAGAGTGTTTCTTCGTTTTCCTTGTTCATCGGAGTTAAGCGCTAGTTGTCTTCTAATTTTTCTTTTACCACTACCGCTAGAAGTAGTAGTAGTGGACGACATTGAATCTAATAAACAAAATTCAAAACATAATTTCAATTTTAAACTCAATTGTAATCAAAATTTCAACTCAAATGTAACAAAAATCCAATATAAACTCAACTCCAATCACAATATAAACTCAAATCCAATCCGATTCTAAACAAAAACACAATTTCAATCCCAATTCAATCTAATATCAAATATATTTCCCAATATACTAAAATCCAATACAAATTCTTCCTAACTTCAAATAAATACCAAATTCTAACTAAATAATAACATAAATCAAATTAAATTCAAAACAAGTTAGGAAATAACATACCCGGTGAAGGCGAGGACGTGGCGAGCGAGAGGCGAGGTGGAGGCGGGGTTGGGCGAGATGGAGGCGGGGCTGGGCGATGTGGAGGCGGGGCAGGCGCGAGGTGGAGGCTGGGCGGGGTCAAGGTGGAGGCAATGAGTGAGGGTGAGGATTGGAGAGAGAGGGGCGGGGAAAAGAGAGTATGAGGGCCGGAGAGAGAGGGGCGGCGAGAAAAGAGGGTGGTGGCCGGAGACAGAGCGACGGCGAGAAGAGAGGGCGCACGGCGTGGTGGCGCGGAGAGAGATGAGTGAGAGGGAGAGAGCGCGCGAGGGCGCGGGGGCGCACGGCGTGGGCGCGGAGAAGGATGAGTGAGAGGGAGAGAGCGCGGGGGCTCAGCGAGGTGAGGGACGGAGAGAGAGAGAGGGGCCGAGAGAGAGAGAGTGGTGGGGAGAGAGGGGCGGAGAGAGAGAGAGAGTGGTGGGAAGAGAGTGGCGGAGAGAGAGAGAGGGACGAGAGAGATGAAAGGAATGAGAAATGAGGGAAAATTGAAAAAAAAACGCTAAGTATATGAAATGGGCGCGGGTAGTTAAAAAAATTTGAAATTTTCAGATTTTAAGACGCTCCTACAACGCTTATTCTAAGCGTTGTAGGAGCTCGCCGCGGCGACGTGTATTTCACACCGCGGCGAGATGTTTCTACAACGCTTTTAATAAGCGTTGTAGGATCCTCGCTGCGGCGAAACCAAATTCTCGCTGCGGCGAGACTTACCCAGAAACGTCTCGCCGCGGCGAAAATGTGCCATCGCCGCGGCGAGGTAACCCTAGATGTTCTCGCCGCGGCAGTATACAATTTCCGCCGCGGCGAAATCTTTCTACAACGCTTAAATAAGCGTTGTAGAAGCCTCGCCGCGGCGACAGAGAATTCCCGCCGCGGCGAGGAATGCCCTCGCCGCGGCGAAAATTTATGATGCCTCGGCGAGCCTATATGTCTGGAACATGGTGCTCTCGGTAAGATTTTCGCCGCGGCGACGACGTGTTCCCGCCGCGGCGCAATACTCCTGCCGCGGCGGGATTTGTACCTCGCCGCGGCGTGATTTGTCGCCGCGGCGAAGGCATATTTTTGCCGCGGCAAAGACATTCTACAACGCTTTTGGAAGCGTTGTAGAATGTCTCGCCGCGGCGAAGTAGAATTTCCGCCGCGGCGAGTGACACGAGACTGGTGATATAAATTCTCATTTCTGGTCTTTTTCACTTTGTACTCTCTCATAACCTCACTCGAAAAAATATTTCCAGTACCTTTTCTACTCATTCTAGAGCGTCCTCGTTTACTAGTCTCGTCTACACATTCAAATCTTGTAAGTTCTTCTTTAACTTCTTCTAATATTTGTTCTCTTGATAGTTTACTAATTAGAATTGGTAATTTTTTTTGTATAATTAGGGGTTTTCTATGAATATGAGGAAGTGGATGTGGGAGAATAGATTGAATGAGATATATCGGAAAGGTGTAGATGAGTTTTGTGATTTTGCTAGAGAGAACATGGTAGATTTGAAATTTATTCGTTGTCCTTGTATTAAATGTGGAAATCATAGACATTTTTCGATTGATGTCGTTCGGACCCATTTGTTTGCATATGGAATAATGACCTCGTATCAAAGATGGTTCTACCATGGTGAGGTTTTTCGTTCTACGGCAAATGAGGATGATGTTGAAGATGATATTGATGATATGTGCGGAATGATGAATGATTTGGAGGACGATTTTGTTGAGCGACCGGAATTGTTTGAGTCCATGATGAATGATGCGGAGACACCATTATATGAAGGGTGTACAAGCTATTCAAAGTTGTCATTTTTAGTTACATTATTTCATTTGAAGGCGTCGGAGGGTTGGACAAACACTAGTTTTACTCTATTGTTGGAAACACTGAAAGATGCATTTCCGAAAGACAATAAAGTACCTTTAAGTATGTATGAAGCAAAGAAGTCTTTGGGTACATTAGGCATGAAGTACGAGAAATTCCATGCGTGCCCAAATGATTGTGTTTTATATAGACACGAGTATGAAGATCTAGATGAATGTCCGATGTGCAAAGAGTCACGGTGGAAGAAAGGTAAAATTCCATGTAACGGGGTTAAAGGAGTTCCAGTTAAGGTACGTACATTTTCATCACTTGATTAGGAAATACATGTAGCTCATATTCATTATTTATTACTGATTTTCATTAAATATATTTCAGTCGTTATGGTACATTCCTCCAATGCCGCGCTTTCGTCGAATGTTTAATAGTGTCAAACACGCGAAGAACATGGTTTGGCACTCCGAAAAGCGTATCGATGATGGTATGTTGAGACATCCTGCTGATGCTGCACAGTGGAAATCATTCGATTTAGAGTATAAGGATTTCAGTGTTGATACTCGAAATTTGCGCCTTGGTTTAGCTTCTGATGGAATGAACCCGTTCAGCATGATGAGCAGTAAATACAGTGTTTGGCCGGTTATACTTGTGAACTACAATCTCCCTCCAAAGCTATGTATGAAGAGAAAGTTCTTGATGTTAACGCTTTTGATTTCAGGACCGAATCAACCAGGAAATGATATTGATGTCTATTTGGCACCGTTGGTCGATGATTTGAAGATGTTATGGGAGAAAGGGATGGAAGTCAAAGACGCTTACCGTGGAGATTCGTTCAACTTAAGGGCAATGTTAATGTGGACTATTAACGATTTTCCGGCCTATGGAAACTTGTCAGGATACTCTGTGAAATGCTCGATTGGTTGTCCGATTTGCATGAAAGACACATCTTCCATCCGTTTGAAGCATGGTAAGAAAACTGTTTTTCTGGGTCATAGAAGATTCTTACCAAGAGATCACTCGTATAGAAGATTGAAACAAGCGTTTGATGGAAATTCAGAAGAACGACCCCCTCCTAGAATTTTGTCTGGTGAAGATGTCTATGAGATGGTTAAAAACGTCAATGAAGTGCTTGGGAAAAGAAAGCGGAGTGCTAGTACTAAAGAATCGTTCAAAGAGAATTCTTGGAAGAAGAAATCGATTTTCTACGACCTTCCTTATTGGAAGACACACTACGTCCGGCATTGTCTGGATGTTATGCACATCGAGAAAAATGTTTGCGAATCGCTTATTGGTACACTTCTTGATGATCCAAATAAATCGAAAGACGGAATACAATCTCGATTGGATCTCAAAGAGATGAATATAAGAAGCATTTTGCATCCCGAGGAGGGGGGTGGGAAAAAAACAAAATTACCACCGGCAAAGTACACTCTAGATCGAAAGGAGAAAAAGAAATTGTGTAACTGGTTTGCTTCTATTAAAGTCCCCGAAGGTCATTCGTCAAACTATAAGAGGTTCGTGTCTTTGAAAGATTTGAGACTTACTGGAATGAAGACGCACGACTGTCATGTGCTGCTACAACAAATGTTGCCTCTAGCTTTACGAGGAATTGTGCCAAAAGATGTGAGGTTTGCAATATCAAAGATATGTGTATTCTTTAACTCGATTTGCTCGAAGGTCATTGATCCAACTCGATTGGATTTAATGCAGTCAGAATTGGTGAAAACTCTGTGCTTGCTCGAAAAGATCTTTCCACCTTCGTTTTTCGACATAATGATCCACTTAACCGTCCACTTGGTACGTGAAGTGAAATTAGGAAGGCCCGTATTTTTACGGTGGATGTATCCAATCGAACGTTATATGAAAGTGTTGAAAAGCTACGTGAAGAACTACAATAGGCTGGAAGGAAGCATAGTTGAAAATTACATAGCAGAAGAGTCGGTTGAGTTTTGTTCTGAGTATTTAGCTAAAACAGACGAAATTGGGTTACCCAAGAATACCAATTTTGATTCAAAACCTCTATCTAAAGGTATTTTTTTAACACTTTATTTGTTTATTTAAATTATATATGAACATTATTTTTGAGTATTTGTATCATTATAGGTACTTATTCGATCGTCAACCGAAAAGAATGGGAGCAAGCAAGTCTCCATGTGCTACACAACGTTTCCGAGGTCAAGCCATTTGTTGATATTCATTTGAATGAGTTGAGAGTGAATAATCCAAAGAAGGGTAGAAATGAAAAATGGTTGCAAGAAGAGCACAACCGTTTGTTTCAAAACTGGCTTGGAAAACGCATATTTAAAGAGGCAGGACATTCATCTACGTTGAGTAAACTATCTGGCGGGCCTTCCTCAATGGTTACAAGGTACACTGCTTGGTCTGTTAATGGTTTTACATTTTACACAAAGGAACGAGACAATAAGCATCCCGTACAAAATAGTGGTGTTACATTGTTTGCGGAAGCTTTACATGTTTCGTCGGCAAAAGATAAGAATCCAAAACATGCTTTTATGAAGTATTACGGATACATTGAAGATATTTGGGAACTTGATTATTGCGGGTTGCGAGTCGCATTATTCCAGTGCAAATGGGCAGACAATAATCACGTTAAAGTTGATAATGACGGAGTTACAATTGTCGACTTTAGACGGATTGGCTACGAGAATGATTCATTTATTTTGGCTTCGCAAGCAAGTCAAGTGTTTTATGTTTCGGATCCAGCAAATCCTGAGTTATCGTTAGTGGTTCATATGAAAGCGAGAAACGGTAACGAAGAAGAAGACGAAGACATGTCTAGCATTCCTCCGTTCACATCAGGATTACCGCCAATTGATCAAGAGGTGGATGATCTTGATAATGACGATGTTTCACATCTACTTCGTAAGGATATAGATCCTATTTTTGTTTAATATTGAACATTTAGATAATGTATTTTCATTTTGGATTTGATGTTATTCTCCTGTAGACAACGTTATTTTCCATTCAAAATTTCTCTATACAATGTCATTTACATTAAAATTACATTTCTCCGACATCGCCGCGGCTGAGTACAACTCTCGCCGTGGCAGGATCATCTCGCCGCGGCGAAATACAAATCCTGCCGCGGCGAGGCCGCTTCTACAACGCTTAAACAAGCGTTGTAGAAACCTCGCCGCGGCGAGGATATCCCGCCGCGGCGGGAATATAACCTCGCCGCGGCGAGACTAGTTCTTAAAAAACACAGACTCTCGGTATAAAAAAATGAAAATCTCGCCGCGGCGAAATATAAATCCTGCCGCGGCGAGGACCCTTCTACAACGCTTAAACAGGCGTTGTAGAAACCTCGCCGCGGCAACGTATATTACATGCCGCGGCGAGGATATCCCGCCGCGGCGGGAATATTACCTCGCCGCGGTGAGACAATGTCTTGACTCGCCTCGCTTGGCCGAGCTCGTCAGCTCGCCTCGCCCGGTCGAGCTCGTCAGTTCGCCTCGCCCGGCCGAGCTCATCAGCTCGCCTCGCCCGGCCGAGCTCATCAGCTCGCCTTGCCCGGCCGAGCTCATCAGCTCGCCTCGCCCGGCCGAACTCATCAGCTCGCCTCGCCCTGGACGAGCTCATCAGCTCGCCTTGCCTGGACGAGCTCGTCAGCTCGCCTCGCCCAGTCGAGCTCGTCAGTTCGCCTCGCCCGGCCGAGCTCACTACAGACTCTCGGTATTAAAAAAATGAAAATCTCGCTGCGGCGAAGTAATATTTTAGCCGCGGCGTTACGCACTCGCCGCGGCGGGGACTATATGGTGCCGCGGCGAGACTAGTCACGCCGCGGCGAGAAAGGTACCTAGCCGCGGCGAAGAAGCACTCTACCACCTAATCATTCACTTTTTTTTCCAATATTTAACCTGTTCTCCAACTAAAAATGATCCAATTAAAATTTCTACAATCAATAAAACAAACAAAACTAGTCTTAAACATATAACATCAAGTTTCAAACATATATGAAATAAAACACACCAAACAAGTCTCAAACAAAGACTGAAGTCTCAAACACACAAATAAAACACAGTAATATAGTCATAAACATAAACAAACCAAGCGAGTCTTAAACTGAAACTTAAATTTAAAAAGAGTTTGAAATTCATATGGAAGAGTTGGTGTTGTTGGTTGTTGAAATTTACTCGTCATTCGGTGGTGGTGGTGGTGGGTTCGCCGGATATTGAGGAGGTGCCATATGCGGTGGCCACTCTGGTGGTGCGTACGGATAGTCGGAGTACTGAGGATATGGAGGAAATAACACCTGATTCTCTTGGTTGATGTCCCACCGAGAGTAGAGATCATTCAACTGGTTGATGTGAGAGGGGCCATACTCCGCTTGTTGGTGCATGTACTGTTGCGTGTGTTGGAACCCGCCGACGAGATAGTTGGAGCAATGAGCAGTGTAGTCGATGGTGGCGGGGTCGATTACCGGAGGTGCGCAATAGGGGCTCCGCTTCCCCCTCTTTCCCCTCTTCCTCTGCGGCCTCCGCTTCTTCCGCTCCCTCCGCTTGTGGATCCTCCCTAATCTTGTACCGCTCGATAATGGAATCCGTAATAGGCCCCATTGAACTGTGGATCGTATCCCTTTTCGAGCGTGGTACCCCCGCATTTGTACAAAGGCCGGTAATGATCGCCGGATATGGCAAACCGTGTCGTTCATTAGTATAGTCGAGTTTCTTCATCCAATTATAGATGAATCGACCGACGTTAATGGAAAGGCCTTTAACAATGCAGAACAACACCTGGATACGATCCTCGTCGAGAGTGGTGAAGTGCTTGATCGGATAGAGACGCGCGCAAACAAAGTAAATCCACGCTTTAGCGATCCTGGTGAGTTGGTCACGCTTGAGTACCCTTTTTCCTTTTTCAGTGACCCAATCCTCTCCCGGAATGCACAACACCCGCGACATCACCTCATGGCTGCAACTTCTTAGCCATTCTCGATAGCCCTCGTTCTCGAAAGGCACATCTGGGGTCCCAAGAAGATCGTTGATAGCTTCGATACTCATATCGACCGGTTTCCCACGGACCGTCACAACATCACCTTGGGAGTCCGACAAGTTTGCGTAGAATTCGTACACAAAGTTGATGTTCGATTCGAACTCGGGTACAGCACAGTACCTCCCCCAATCATGACCAACTATGCTGTTGCGGATTTGCTTTCCTATATCCGACGTATTGCTTAGTGTGAATCCTCTCTCATGGATAATGTTACGCGGCAAGATTTTGTCGTAGCGTTCCTCCGCGACCTTGCTAGTAAAGATACTCGAGTTGTATTCCTCTTCGGGAGACTGTTGACGAGGTCACTTGCCTTTTACTTTACTCTGACCTCTGGAAGAGCTCGGAGCCTTGGGGACCGCCGTGTTTTTAGTTCGACGCATTTTCAAGCTCCTACAAAACATAATCATAAACAATTGTACAATTAACATATAACAAATTATATATCAATTCCAAGAATATATATTTAAACATCTATGTAACAATATGTCACAAATTCATTGAACAAATCGATCAATCACAAATTCATAAACAATTCAATCTCAACATTAATGTACATAACCATTTGAACCACAAACCTATGTAACAATATGTCAAACACAATCCGGACATTTCAATTTAACTCAAATTCTCATACAAATTCATTCATATCAACAAAACCATAATTTCACTAAATTCACTCATTCAAATTCCACTAACCTAAATTCACTCATTCAAATTCCACTAACCTAAACCCTAATTTCTTGTTCCAAAAAGAGAAAATCAAACAAAACCCTAAATTTGTGAACTAAAAAAATCAAACTATATGCAATTCGGGTAAACACAAGAAATCCATATCAACAACACGAAATTAAATCAATAAACGACCTTAAAAAACTTTTAAAATCATACCTTACAATGAGGCGGCAAGAGAGAGAGAGAGAGAGAGAGGCGCTAGAGGAAGCACGGCGAGAGAAAAATGGCGGCGAGGACAAGGCGAGAGAGAGTTGGCGGCGAGGACAAGGCGACGGCGAGATTTTTGGGCGGCGAGGACGTGGCGAGGGATTTTGGAAGAGAAAAACTGAAAAGATGCGGCCGAAAATGGTTGTCTCGTGTGTGGGTATTGGAAAAAATGAGAAAAAAAAACTAAAAACGGCCTTTTATAGTGAAAACCTAAAAACTCTCGCCGCGGCGAAAATATGTCTTCGCCGCGGCGAGACGTTCCTACAACGGTTATTATAACCGTTGTAGGAACGTCTCGCCGCGGCGAGACAGTTTCTTAAAAAACTGCTTGGCCACGGTATCCATCTCGCCGCGGCGCAGGATATTTCTAGCCGCGGCGAAACTTATGTCGCCGCGGCGAGAAATATCTATCGCCGCGGCGAATAGATTCTACAACGCTTGTAAATAGCGTTGTAGAATGGTCGACGCGGCGATGTTGAAATTGTGCCACGGCGAGGCCCATCCTTCTACAACGCTTTGACTATGCGTTGTAGAAAGTCCTCGCCGAGGCATAAATCACGTGGTACCGCGGCGAGGATTCTACAACGGATTGTGTAAACGTTGTGGAAAATCTGAAATTTAAGTACTTCTACAACGCTTAACAAAAGTGTTGTAGAATAACTAAGTTTCTACAACGCTTAACTTTAAGCGTTGTAGAAACCATCATATTCTACAACGCTTAGCCATAAGCGTTGTAGAAACACCGAGATTCTACAACGCTTAGCCATAAGCGTTGTAGAAACACTATGTTTCTACAACGCTTATGTTAAGCGTTGTAGAAACACTATGTTTCTACAACGCTTATGTTAAGCGTTGTAGAATCCCTAGTTTCTACAACGCTTATGTTAAGCGTTGTAGAAAGTGGGTTGTATAATCCAACATTTGTAGTAGTGGTAACAATTATATATACATATGATCACACAATATATCATATATACATATCACAAGCACGTTCTATATATACGTATATATACTTATCACAAACACACTATTCTTAT